>NW_024881283.1:3759980-4413105 GCF_018691265.1 Tyto alba | reverse complement strand
ATGGCAGAATTATGTGGTTTTCAAGGTTGCAAGAGGCCGAGCACTTATGCTGCTCTTCTGAGATTCAACTGTATGTATTTCGGTTCCTGTACAAGACCAAAGAGCGCTTCCAAGCATGGGGTTATCTGCAAAGCGTTGGTCTGAAGTGTGCCAGAGCTGCCTGTGCCTGCAAGCTGGTTTTGATAAAATAAGAACCCTGCCCAAACGTGAACTGAGCAAAGACTTTCATTACTAAAACTACAGCCCTCTGCTTGGCAGGAGAGCTGCTGTGGGGTGAGAGACCTGGAGGCGGTCAGGTAATTGGAGTTGGTCACTGGGAAGGGATGCCGTGCTGCACGAGGTCCCTGCCTCGGGTGTCATGGGGGTGTAGTGCTGCTGGAGAAATGCAGTAGATCAAAGAGAGCCTTGGGGAGTTTAGGCTAAAGATTGATCAGTTTTTCACAAGAATTTAAAAAGATCGAGTGATGTTTTGCTTACTCAGGTGGTGTACAATGTAGGAGGGAGAGTAGCTTTTTGCATGGCTCTGTTATTGCCTTGGTTTGCAGATATTTTCCTTCTTTTCCAAATGGTATAATGTTGCGAACTGCCATGAGATCTCCTGTGTATGTGGGAATGTAGGGTCACATTACAAATAAAGGATAATTAGTCTATTTAACCAGGTTGTGAATGTCATTGAGTTTTAGAGCTGAACATGCTAGCTTTTCTGCATTAATAACAATAATTTATTATAAATTCAGCTCTTTGTTTGTTGAATCTTGAGTTAAATTTGTTGAACTGAAAGCTGAGCTCATCACTCAAAGAAGGGCTTAATCTTCCGAGGTGCTGTGTAATGTGCAGAGCTCATTGCAGTCATTAAGAACTGTGAGTATTTGTGCCTGTGCAAATTGGACCTTTATGTGGATGTCACTGTATGAATTTAATAAGCTCACTCGCAGCATCCAAGAAAGAAAACTGTGGCCCTACTGCATAGTTGCACCGTTAACACTGATGGTAAATTAAAGATAGCACTAATCCATCGCAAAGGGTGCTTGCAGGCGGCAGCAGCCTGCAAAAATAGCAGAGCTCTGCGAGATGCCCGTCCTGTACTGTGAACATTTGCAACCTGCAGCTCGACCTCCCCAGCAGAGAAAAGCCCCAGCAGTTTCTGACCCTGCACCACTGAGCCTTGCTGCATCGCTGTTGTGCAGCACAGCAACTCTCCAGGGCACCTCGGCATAAAACACTCTTGGGTGTCTCTGCTGAAGCTTAGGGAGTTTTTATTTCTTGCAGTGAGGAGCAGCAAGCTAAAATAGTTTCTAACTTTGCACCCCCTCCTTCAGAAGAGGACTCCGCTCTCCTTTTCCTGCACAGCCCAAAGATGCTGGAGAGCAGAGGACGTGTCAGCAGTAATGGCAGCCAGTTATTTTTGCACAGCCAGTCTCTGCGGCCTTCCTGCCGTCTCTTCAGAAGTGTGAGTCGTGTCACCAGAACTGTCGGGGCCTCCAGCAGCCGAGGTCACATCTGGAGCAGTGGGTTCGTGAACTGTGCCTGGGATCAGATGGCTTCAAGTTCCTCTGCAGATGGCCTCATCAAGGGAACTCCCAGCTGGATGGTGATCCCATGAGTGCTGGTGGTTGTTGGCAGCCTCCTACCACTGCATGTTTATCTAAGAGAGGGGAAGAGGAGTGGTTTTGAGGAGGAGTCGACTTGGATTCTTTCACGGTTTAGTGTCGCCTTGTCTTCAGGCAGCAGCATGTCTTCCAGCAGTCTTAGCTGGAAGCAAGTCTATGTGTCCCATATGAAGACGTGTACATGAGAGACCCTCAGAAGCCTGCATGTCCCTCCCTGGCTTGGGAAGAGTGCCACAATTGTAGGAGAAGCAAGGATGGCTGGTTTTGTAACTTTCTGCAGATAAAAATGAATATATTTTGGTCTCAGCAAAACTGAGCATGATACACTAGTACCTTTCACAGACTGCCTTGCACACATGCAAAATATAGAGAAGGAGTTCTGGGTAGGGATTTATGTGATGTTTCAATCTTTTTATTTTAAAGGGAAGTATCCTGAAGTGTTAGTTCAGAAAGGAGTTTCCTGAAATACATGGAGAATGGTCTTTACTCCCCTGGGTATAGCATGCTCTGAGTAGGTTGGATCTTGCCTGCAAGCCATGTGCTGTTGAGCTTATCAAGATCCATTTCCAGGTGGCAGCTCATCTCAAAGGAAGGACTGGGGATCTCTTCCCCATTCCTTGGGGTTTTTTCTGGCTCCCAGCACCCCAGCCTTTCTGCTGGGTGGGCAACAGCTTCTGCAGCAGCAGGAGAGGGCTGCAAGCTGCTTGTCCTTGTTGTCACATACCTGATCCCTCTGTGGAAAGGAAGCACAGGTGATGCAGCCTGACTTTTTTCTTCTCTGATGAATGTGTGCAAAACCAGCAGCTATAAATAGGGTGATGCCATCAGAGTATTCCTGTCTATGGAGTATTCCTGCCTGCGTGGCTAATTTGGCCTGGGTAGGCAGCTTGGAGATGACTGAGGTGAAATGAGGGGAATCCCGCCCCAAGCATCAGATCAAGTTCAACCTGGAAAAAGCGTGCTGTGCTGCAAGTTCTCCATCCTCAGCACCTTTGCACAACTGCACTTGACAACACCACCTTCCCGCTCTCATCTAGGGGAGCCCTCTCTGGGCAGGGCTTCTCCCTGCTACATTCAGGCCCCATTTGCACTTTATCAGCTCTTCATACACAACTCTTGAACACAACCTTTTCTCTCCATACATAGAAGTGAAATTCATCAGATGCTTATCCAATTCATTTGCTATAACCTATTCTGCTTGCTGACAGTGGCAATCTGTGTCTGTTTCAGTCCATTTTGCAAAATGGAAGGAAAAAGTAATTTCCCTGGTGCTTTGTTCACATAGAGCCCTCTCTGAAGTCTGCTGCACTGCCTGCTCACTCCCTATCACATCAGACACAAGCTGGTTTCACTAACAAGACTCTCCACAGCTCACCTCCACTCTGCCTGTTGTCTCTTTTCGATTACAAAAATGTCACCTCCTGCCTCTGATTGGTGACAACACTTCCACTCCCCATGTATTATGTTTTCAAACCTTTCTTCCCTGCTGGAAAGAGCTCTCTGCAAACATCTGCCAACCTTCTTTTTCCTCCTTCAACTCACCTCTACCCTGAGATGTCTACAGAAGTGATGACAACATTTAGGCTGCTGTGCCACAACATCCCAGCACATCACACTGTCCAGTGCTGTCCTGTTGTTTTCCCATATTATCCACCAGTGTCCATCTGCTGTGTCTTCCATATATCCTTGGGGCAGGAACTCTACGAGGTACAAACCAGGTCTTTATTCTGTGTGCTGTACCTGCATAGTGGACTTGTAGGCATCATGTTAAGACAAATAATAGGGTTCCTATCTTGGAAAATTTTCCTCTTTTATGTGTCCAAGGTAGTACTAGACCTGCAGCACTGGGGAACAAGGTCAATGTGTGCAGAAGGGGGGCTGGCAGGGCAGCAGAGAACTCATTCTGACCCGTGAAGGGAAGGCAAGGAGAGCAACCAGTCTGCTGTGCAGAGAAGCGATCCGGAGGAGCTCAGCTGCAATTGCCAGCTTCTCTTTTATGAGCTACCAGAAAACTGCCACGCTGTGACAGCTTTCAACCACTACTGCTTTGGGCTGAATGTTGAACCAGAGGCTCAACGTGAAAGCCCTTCAATGTCGTCAGCAGACCTTAGGGCTCTCAGGGGACTTTTTTAATATATATTTTTCATCCTGTTTAACCACTCTCCCCTTCCCCCAAACCCTATGATCTTCCACCATTTGCACACACAAACATTGGCACGTTTTTCTTTCTGTGTGTTATCTCTGTGAGATTTCCATGGGAAATTTTCCAAGGAGGGATTATTTCACAGTCTCTTTCAACCCACAGGGGAGGTGGCCGGACCCGCAGCATTTTCCATCAGTGACTTGGGAGCCGGTCCTCCTCCTCCCACCAGTTCCGCATTCTTTGGAGAGAAATCCATGCTGCCGGTGTGTCTCCGTGCCGGCAATTGAGGGCCTGCATCCCTGCCTTACTCATTTCCCAGCTGCTTTTGTCTCTGATCTCACCCATGAGCGTGGCATAACGTCTGGGAACAAACAGAGCAGTGTGATCCCGTGGCCCTTGCAGAAATGGGGGGGAGGTTTGTGTTGCATCCTTGAAAAGTGGGGGCTTCCCGCTGGAGTGGTGAGACCTGCATGGGCTGTTTGTTCTGAGCAATGGTCCCGTGAGAACTGCCGTGCTGCTGGGGCTTAGGAAAACATTTGCGTGTCATAGATCTGTTATCTGAAGTTGTAAAACTGTATCTGTAGAAACAATTTCTAAAACTAGGAGGATATGAGACTGTCCGTGGCTGAAGAATATTTAGGGACTTTTAAGTGAAATTACTTAGAGCGTGCACAGATGCTGCTTAAGCTACAGAAGAGTGTACTCTTGACATAATTGTATTTTTTATTCTTATTATAATGATTATATACTGACACTTCTGCACAGCAATTATATCATGCACCAGCTAAAAGCAGATGCCTAAGAAAGAGGTATTTGGTTTTGTTTGTTTTGGTTTGGGTTTTTTTGGTGTTTTTTTTGGTTGTTGTTGTGTTTTGTTTGTTTGTTTGTTTGTTTTCTTTTTTTTTTTTTTATGTTCTTTGTTTTTTGGTTTGGGTTTTTTTTTGTTTTTTTGTTTTTTGGGTTTTTTTTATAATTTCAGTTGCACAAAAATGACTGGGAAAATAACATTATGGGTTTTCCAGATTTTTTTCCTCAATAATTGTGGTATCTAATGTGCTTCGATTCCAAGTTAAAAGATGATGGTTTTGAACTGTAGGTCCTGCAAGCACAGCTTTGGCTCTGCTCACCGCCTCACACATCATCATGGGTAATGAAGGCTCTACCCCTGGTTACCCTTGTGCTGCCCTGTTTCCTTCAATTGCTTTGCACGTGTGATTGGAGCTGCCTAAATCGTTGCGCTGATTATGTGCAAGAGAGAGCAGAATCCAGTTCCCTCTCTCTGGGCTGTCTTGGTTTTTGCAGCAATAGCAGAAAAGGGAAATCGCCAACTTCTTTCAGTTGCTGAAGTTAGAACTTCTGACCCTGAAGGTGCCCCGGGGAGGAGCAGTGAGATGGGAAGGGGCACTTTCAGAGGCACTCCTCACCCTGTGGGTGAGGAGCTGAAGCTTTGCTGAAGACTGCATGGCTGGCAGAGGATGGTCCTTAGGGATGTGTGATTTTGTACAGATGTGGGAACAGTAGTCACCAAACTCCTTTCAGAGTGCCTGGGCTGGAGGAGCGAGCTGCCTAGCTGACAAGAATTCAGTCTCTTGGTCAATGATTTCTTTATGATGCATGGGCCCAGGCTGTGCTGTTTGAAGCAAGCCTCTGCTCGACCCTGCCTACAGCCCATGTCCAGGCCCTCGCACGGGCTGGAGGGCATCTTGGATTGGGGCCCACATTTTGGCTGTAGAAACACCAAAAGAGCATCCTGGTGTTCAGAGATTCAGCATGACTGATGACTTACTGCCTCTCTCCAGGTGTTTCGTAACAAGTCCTCCCTGCTGGTTGGTGTGAGACATTCCTCATCATTATTAGAGACAAGTAGGGTTTAAAAATCTTCTTGTCCCTCTAGTCCAGATGAGTGCCTGAGGGTCAAGACACTTCACCCCAGCTCATCTGGGATCTCTTGCCTGTCTAGAATTGGTCTGAAATCTGGTAGGACTAAACTTTCTTATGCAGTTCCTGGTGTTTCTGCTGTCCAGTTGGACTGATGTATCTGAGGCCTCCTTGGGATTAGTCCTCATTTACTTGCTTGGCCTAGACAGGGGACAGGAAGCACAGGAAATTAAAAATAATTGAATCAGTTCTTACGAATTGGTTTGTCTCAGATCCAGTTTGAAGGATGGGTAAAGGTCTGGGATGAGTCTGAGGCTCGCGTTTCATTGAAGCGTTTATCTGTCTACCAGAAAAATGTGCAGAATTTCAGTAATAATTAAAACCCCTAGGTCCTGCAGAGCAGAATGAGGTTTCACGTGATGGTCTACTTGTAGGTGATAATCTAAGATCAATCCATTAGATCCTCTGGGATGTTGAGATGTCATAATAACCTAAGTGGCTTTGGGTATTTTGTCAGTGGTATTTATATCTGGAGATCAGAGATTCATCAACCATCAATAGTCAGTGGTGATAAGGGCAAGAACAGACCAGAAAGTGATACTTAATAAGTATTTTTGTTACTAGTGATTCTCAGATGGTCTTTACTATGCTTTTGTATACAGTTTTGTTACCTTTGGGGAAAAAAAAGGGACCAGGCAGCTGGACGTGCTTTGCTTACTATGTTTCCTTATAGCCAGAGGCTTTTTGGCTTCCATGCTATAGAAATAAATCTAGTCTATTATTGTTATTATTTATTTTTATTACTTATTAAGAGCTTTAGCTGGGGATCTGGGCCTCACTTAGGGAAGTGTCAGATTTGTTGGAACCAATCTATTCCCCTCTGCCTTCCAGCAGCCAGGGTCGGCAGTCAAGGTGTGTAACTCAGAAGAGTCAGCTGGCAGAAACCCCCCAAGATCCTGCTAGCAAGGAGAGGTGCTCCGACGACTTGAGGTCAGCAGCAGGTTAGCCCAGGGAAGTGCACGTTGCAAGAAACCTTGAACGACTCGGCTGATGATGCCAGTCTCATCCATAGTGCCTTCTCGCCAGATTCTTCCAGAAGGGCTTGAGACTCCAAAGGGGACTTTTTCTCCTGCAGAAACACCCTGCTGCTTCCAACCAGCTCCCTGGCTTCTGCTGAAGCTTCGCATGGGATTGGCAGTAAGGTTGTCTGGGCTGTCTTGTGAAGACATTTGGAAATCAAGCGTTTGTCTTGAAGAAGTTATTCCATAATGTGCAGGATATCAGGTTCACATCCAAGATTCTTTGAAATCAAAGCACTTCCTGTTATTTCAAAGCGTAACCAGGCCGCCACTTGAATGGGGTTTGTGTTATTGTTAGTGGCAGGCAGTCTTAGACGTTCAGTTTTTATTGTGCCAACAGTTTATGGATGGGTATTCATGTATCTGGTGAAGAAGTGAATGAAATTTGATACTCCCTGCAGGGCTCTTGCTGGAGCTGCTGGAAGCCTTCTACACTTGGAGGAGAGGTGTTTGAGTTTCTATTGCTAAGTAACAAAAGGATGGGGATAAAAACAGTTCCTGAACGGCACCCCCCTCCCAAGCCCCCCATACACCTCCACTGAGAGCTGAGGGCTGTAGCCTCTTCATATAAACTAGACAGGGAGACTATATTCCCCAAGGAGAACTTCTCCAGTGTGTAATGATGGAGGCGGAGGAACTCGAGAGGAAGTTTTCTTTTCTTTCACCATTCCTGTTGTTTTTACGGATTCCTCCTGTGATGCTCCCAAAGTCTGTCACTGGCTGGGCAGTGGGAATGAAGATGTAGGAGGTCATTATAAAAGCATCCTTGCCAAAGTCTTTCAGAAGGTCTTTCAGAAATAAGCTTACACGTAAGGAAGATGGTCTGAAGCCCCATGAGACATGAGGAAACCTGATGAGACAAGAGGAAAACTAATGTGACAAAGCAGACATCCATCAGCGAACGGGTTTAGTCTGAGCCATTTTTGTGTCTCATTTGTATAGAAGAATCAGTCCCTCTTACTCTGGCTATGCATATCTTAAAAAATAACATTACCAAAGTTGGCTGAAGGGAAGTTGGAAATAACCAGTGATCTCTGTACTACATTGCAACCTTCTCTGAGAAAGGAGTAGCACCTACACTGCTTGCAGGGAGCTTTTGAAATTTGTTCAAGTGAGTCAGCTGCATGAGAAAGTACCTTTCCTTCATCTTGTGAAATACTTTACAAGTTTTACTTAAGTAAGAATGGCTGAAAATTCCTTTCTGTCACTCGGAGTACTCAGGGGATTTACATGGGTGGCCTGGCCAAACAGTAAGGAAACACAAGGATCGTATAAGACAGGACATCCATTCCATCAGCACCAAGGACACTAGCAATGGCACGGGCACTTGGCCAGTGGAAGTGTCTTCAAGTTGCTAATGCTATTAAAATACCAGGTTCTGTATCTCTGACTGCAGTTCATGTTTCATCCACTGTAATGGATGCCAAAAGGCTCTTCATTGCTCATTTGAGTGATTAAAAATGTTCATAATAAAATGCATTTATTGATGTTAAAAAAAAATAAAAATTTGGAAATGTCATTTCACATCTCTTCCAAAGCTTGTCAACATTAAAAACAAAACCTAAAAGATCATCATCTAGGCTGTAGTCAGAGCTGTAAGACTTACGGTTAAGTGGACAAACTTATATATAGGATTACCTAATTTCTAATTAATGGGATTTGCAACTTTAAGCGCATATATATTTTATTTTATTTTATTCCATGGTTTATTATACAGAGATTTTTTTATTTGTAATATATACTGGAATTAGAAATAGTACGTAAGTCATGGAGTGGAGACACTTTAGTCCTGAGGCAAGATTGGTGTGTAGACTTGATTGATAACAGCAGTTAACATCTCTAAGAAGTGTCTAAGACATGAAATGAAACCCAGTATAGAAGTTTCTAAAGTCCAGAGTGATTAAATCAGTCCACTTTGGAGCAGGGCTGATGGACTTACTTGCATGAAGCTCCAGTAGAGTGGGCAAACAGCCCTGGCCAGTCCATCACACCAGTGTGGAAATGCTGGTTCAGGCTGGGTTCACCTCACCGATCCGGATGAAATGATCTCTGGCATCCTTTTGGTGAAAGGTCTGAACTTCAGGCTGAAAACCTATCGATGCGCAAGGTCGGTCTGTTCAATTCTTTTAACTCGAGTGCTCCTGTGATCTTCTTTGCCACTTACTTGCTCTGTTCGTGTTGCAACTTGTAGCTCTCCCGTAATGTTGGCAAGCAGGTTATTTCTAGTATGTGAGGTAAGCTTAGGAACCATGAATTAACCGTGGGTGTTGTTGATCTGAGTCTCAGTTTCTTTGCTGCTTCTTGTCCCGTTTAGTGAAGCATAAAGTGGTTTTCAGATGCACGGGCTCGGGTCCGGCAGCGCCGTGCCCCGCTGCAGAACAGGCACACAAGGAAGGGGACACCGGGGAGCCGGGCTCTGAGTGCCTCGCTCCAGAGCAGTAGCAGAACAGTGCACTTAAATTTCCCCTGTGTGATGTTCATCTTAATTACTGTTTTTCGTTATGTGCAGAAATTTGGCTTTTTTAACACAACAGTGTTTTAGTTCAAAAATGTGCAGCCTGGCTTTTGCTCTTTTTTTTTTTTTTTTTGACAAAGAAACAACCAACCTCATTAGATATCAGCTTTATGTCTTACCACAGAAGCAATTAGCATTCAGGCTGGGTATAAAATACATTTTCTATGTTAAAGACCTTACAAAATTGGCTGCTACACTACAGATTTATTGTAAAAGCCAGTAGATGGCTCTTTTTTTTCCTGCCTGCCTACCAGTAATTCCAGTGACCATGGATGGGATAGCTCCATTTGTAGGTCAGTGATCTCTAAAAGCAGATGAATTACTTGCAGAAGATTAAGCAATAATTGGATGAAACAATGTAAATATAATTTTGGACAGGATACTAGAAAAAATTTCCAACTGAGCCTTCTGTTAAGTGTCAGTTGAGTTTGTTTCTCAAGTGAAATGATGAAATTCCACTTTTTAATAATTTAAAACGAAGTGATGTAGCAATGGAGAGCGTACAGGGGCAGCGGTGATGTTTTTCTATACTTGTCCATGTCCCCAAGACCCACTGGTGTGTTCTTTGAGGTGTACGTTGTAAATGGGCTATTTATTCATTTCTGATAGGCTGGAGAACAAGAAGGCTTGTATCAGATGTGACAGAACAGAAAATGCATTTCTGTGACGTAGTCACTGGAACCCATGGTTACTCACCTTGTCCCATGGCAGGAATAAGAAGCTTTTTTCACCTTGACTCATGTTCGGTAACCGGGGCCAGTCTGATAACAGCACTCCCCTGTGCTGCATCTTAATGACATGGCATCTGGCAAAAACTAAACCTGGGTCAAAAATGAATCAAGCAGAGCACTGTGAACACCTCAGAATGGACAGGCACCATGCAGAGAGCTCGAGGAGGAGACAACTGTGTCCAGGAGATGGGCAGCTTTAGGAAGAAATCCTCAAAAATTAAATCTTCTGGACCAGCCCAGGCATCAGGCCCAGAGGTGTTGAGCATCCTCTGTATATCCCGGCTGGACCAGGAGGGGATTGAAAGTCAGAGAAAATTAATCAACAAATGGAATGAACTTTCAATCACAGGAAGGTGTTACTCCAGAAAGCAAATTATTTGCCAGAATATGGCTCTTGAGAGACTCCACTGACTGCTACATCACAGATCTACTGAAGTCTGTGGTGTGCGCATTTCAGCAGTTAATAAATGGACTAATTAGAGACTGAAGTATTAGTAGTATTCACACATGTAAGTAATAACCAGCTCATATCAAGATTACTGTAAGGAATGGACTTGACTTTGAAAAAGACTGGATTTCTACTGGACTACTGAAAATTCTGCTTCCCAAATGAAAAAGTCAGGAAATGTAAAAAATGATAATTAATAGCATCAACCTTTCAGTAAATTTATTTAAAAAAAAGCTCTTCGAAATAAATGTGGAGTTAGATATAATGTGATGGTATCCAACCTGAACAGTGAGGTGTCGTGTGTACCCTAAAAGTGTGCTTTTGTCAAAAATGGGTGGTTCTATATACAGGCACAAAGAAATGCACCAACAAAATGCGTTTATGCTAATGCATCTCAGAAGCCAAATCCTCATAATGATAATTTCTTTGAAAGTTTGTAACTAACTGTGTTAAGATAAACGCTGGAGTACCTTGGTAACAGCTTCAAAACAGAGAGGGGGGATAGATCCTGGAGCTAATGACCGTGCAACAAGAGTAGTGGGCAGAATATATTGATGTAGGCAATTGTTTCTTACATCGGATCTTTCTGTTCAACATCCTCAGTGCAGTTTGAAATAAGTCATGAGTTGTAACTGATCTCAATCCAAAACAATTTCTTCAAGAACTTGATGATCTGTTTAGGACTAACAGGTATTACAGACCCTAACGTGCCTCCAAAAATATGGGTACTGCAGGGAGTGCAGTTAGTACTGAGAATAAAGCACTAGAGTAAGGCCACTGAACACAGTCCTTCCTCCTTGACATGGAAAGCTACAGAGAACAAGAAGGCAGCCTATAATTAAAACAGCAATGGCATCCTGAATTGTTCATAGCACTTAGAGAAATAGTTGCAGAAAGAGCTGTTTTGAGAACAAGAAGTATCTGTGTCAGGCAAGAGTCACTTAAAGTCAGATGGAGTCATTAATGTCATTCTCCGGAAATTGTTTGATCAATTCTGATGGGGGTGGAGGAGGAAGAAATGGGATTGAGACAGGTCATCTATGGGGATTTCCATGCTAGACTTTCTCTATGCATATTTTATGAATCAGCTGTATGAGTTTGTGGCGGTTGGATTTTTTAATCTTGTATTTTATTCTATTTGTATTTGATCTTCTAAAGGGAAAGGTGGTGTTGGAGCAGTGCCCTGGGAACAGTGTGCATGCTTACCCGTGTGGACTTTTGTATCATGACCTAACCTGTCTGACTGGTGCTGGGAAAAAAAGCCCAGCCTTGCATTAGCAGCCATGCAGCATTAATTTGTGCTAATAACATACAGGGAAATCTTTGGAAATGGGCTTATAGAGGTAGAAGGCAGATGTGATATTTGCTGTCATGTCCCTGTCATTGCAAAACACTGCAGCAGCTAATTACATTTTTTTCTTTCCTGTTTGTGCCAGTGTGGTGGTAGGATGCATGTGCTCTGCAATAACCGTCTGACTTTTGTGTGGCATCTTCTGAGGGTAGGGACACATGGCTCAATCATTAAACAAGAAGTGAGAGCCTGTGGAAGTTTTTGCATTACCTCTCTGCTCTTGCAGTTGGGTTTAATGGAAGGGAAGCCCAGAAGGGACTAATTAGCCTGTGCACACAGTCAATATAAATCCACATATCTTCATGCTTAGGTGGCTAAAGCTGACCACCTGGCAGGGATGATGCATGCAGGTTCCACTGAAATACTTTCACCTTTCAGTGACTGTACTTTCATTTTTTCAGTCTCGTTTCATCTCTAATTGGATTTTAGTAATCAAAGCCAGGTTTTCAGCTTGTATAAAGCAGCATATTGCTATTTACATTGATTTTTTTCCTGAAATAGATGTGTTTTTATAGCGGTTTGCAATGACAATTAAATGATTAAAGCGTAGAGAGAATGAAGTTGTATAACAGCAGATAAAGCCATAATGAGTATAACTGTAATTTTACTTCTAATAGACTGGAAGAGGTCTGATGACACAACCCAAAATTGAATCAAGCTTTCACTCAAGCATAACATTCAGAGAAGTAATATAAAACTGCACTGTTTTTGCAGTTTTACTCCCATATATAATGTTTGCTGGTATTGTGCTTGCTCTGTGTTGGATTAATTTAATTGAAGGAAGTCCCATGGTCTGTCTTGGACATACCACACTGCTCGAGGGCCAGCTTCGGGATCAGGGATCAGACAGACACAGCTGTTGGTGGAGCCATCCCCCTGGTGCAGACCAGCTCACGCAGTCACAGATCCTCTTGTTCCTGTAGCCCACAACACTTCTTCAATCAAAATAGTCTCTACTGGCAAAAGGATTTGCTTTTGCTGATGGAGAAATGCCATTAGAAGTCATTCTCTGGCCTGTGTTTTTATGCTAGTAAAAACTTGTGTGGATTTGGGTTGTTTGTGCATATCTTCTGTATTGCTTGCATTCTGGCTGTTTGTCTACCTCTGGAGACCACTCCCTGTGTGTTATAGAGGTGTCAACATTTTTGTCAGCTCTTACAGTGAATTCACAGCAAGAAGCTGTGTCCAGTGAAAGGTGCTTTAAAGGCTGAACATGCAGGAGATGTTATGTTGTTTAAATCCATGCCACGGTTTTGTGCAGGGTAAACTTACTTGAAGACATTGCCCATCTTTTTTCATATTTAGCTTAAATTTTCCACTTCTTGGTTTCACTCTGTAGTTCTTAGGATAATTGTCAATAATAAATGTCTCTTCATCCTGACCATCACATACAACTTTCCAGTTCATTAGCCAGTCCCTAGAACCGTCCCATGCTGTCTACGGTTCAGTACAATGTTTGAATCATTAACTTTTTTTTATGCTTTCCTCCCAGATTCATCTTTGCATCCATCCCCAGAGTTGTTGTTTCCCTTCCATTTTTTCTGGTTTGTTGGCACCATTCAAATTTTGAAACCCTAAAACCTGCACAGCATGTCCCAGATACGATCACATCAAGAGAGATTTCCTTTGACTTGATGTTTCTGCACTGACCTCCCCATGTCCTGGTGGTCTGGCTGCCTTGTCACAGGGCACTGCTATAGGAAGCGACTCCTGTGGCTTTTTTCAATGATATATGGGCTCTGCCAGTGTTCATTTTTTGTAGGCAGGCTGGAGAATCACTGATCTGCTTTTGGACAGAGCCTTGACCACCCATGGTGCTAGCATCACTTCTGAAGCAGCTGGCATGTCCCATGCAGCCCCAGTGCCACCGAGGTCGTGCTGACAGAGCTGTGATCACAAGGAGCACACTGTGGGGATACACCCACTTTATTGTTTCCCATTCAAAGAAAAGTGGAAAATTGCCTTAGGTAAAATCTGAGCTGTGAGGACCCACCAGGGATATTATAAAAAGCAGAAAGGGTAACTTAGGCCTGAGCTGTCCTGTGTGATCTTTTTTTTTTTTTTTCAGTGCCATAAAATTCGTCCTCCTATCTATGCTTAGTTTCTCACAGAGAGGAAATGAGCGGGTTGCATTTATTCCTGAAGTTGCCTTTAGAATTTCTTGCTGAATTGACGTGTGTTTTGCAGTCGTGGTGATCAGCATTGCTGGTAAGCCAAGGGGATGTTTTGCTCTGTGGGACACCAGCACTGCCAAGGAGTACTGGCTTCCATGCAAGCAGACATGCTGTCCTGAGCTTTACGTGTGCTAGTGACTGTATGAATGGTGTGCCTGTCCTCCCGTCAATGGCTAATCTCATGGCACGCAGCACAGAGGGGCTTTACATGCAAGAAACCTGATTGTTCTTTGTTCATCACCTCTTTTTACCTAAACAGGCTGGATGATCATAAGCAACATCTTCCCTTTTGAAGTGCTGCACATAGGGGAGGCTAAAGATGTTCCTGTGCAAAATGTTTTAAAGGGTTTGTCTGAAAAAGCGTGATCTGCTTTTGATATGACTTGATATAGAAATAACAATATTTGGTGCTCATGTAACTTCACCTGTTCAGTTCTCTAAGCAAGATTAGTCAATTCTGGTATATTTTAAAAACAGCAACAGGATGTCCTTGACTGGGACCTCTCCTGATGTAGGCAAATGGGGTTTCCATCTGCTAATAATGCATTCTTCTTCAGTGCTTTCCAAGTATTTCATAAAGATATTTCTTGATAAGTGACAAATAGTTGGTGTGCTGTTCCGTATGTTAATGGGGCATAAATATGAAATGTCAGCAAGTCCAGACCTGATGACACAAAGAAAATCACAGAAGTGTGTTTGTGAAGAAGTTCCCACTTTATGTAGTAAAATTAAATCTACAAAAATTAGTTACAAATCTATATATTTGTACCAATATCCAGTGCTTGGTCATGAGAAGTTTTACAGAGCCTAGGGCCTGGAAAGCAGCTCTAGACTTGGAACAAAAGTTCCCCTTATGGGATTGGCATGGCATCTTCACAAAGGGCTTGGTTTTAATGATGATCCTCACTGTCATCTCTCTGTAAAAAGACATACAGGTGCGTTTTAACACACTGCTCCACAGCTACCTGTGACAGAACGTTATCCTACTCTATGCAGAGAGGTAATGTCCCATTTCAACAGGAAAGCATGGCAAGACCTGTTCTTTGGTGCCAGTGCTGGTGGGCTGTCACACTGACAAAGCATCATTAAGAGCAGCTGCAAAAATTGAGGACTCCTGGTCTTCTGACAGGTCCTTCACTTTTCAGCAGGTCCCTCAAGCCCCTCTGACATCCTCTCTCAGTGCGGCAGGACTGGGGGGGGATGGACAGGAGAAACCCACAACCATGTTTATTTACACCATGCCTCTTTTCACACAGGTGGGCTCATAATCTCACCAGGCTGACTTTGAAAGTCCAGGGGATGCTTCTGCAGTTAGTCCCAACTGCAAGTGGACCACGAAGGGAAAGCAGTAAATCCTGGCTTTGGTTTGCTTAATCTAGTGGGTACTTCCTCTGCAAAGACCTGAATTGCACCTGAGATCTGGCCCTGAAAATCTGAACAACACTTTAAATTATATTTGTTCAGTTAAAGTGGATGTTACAGTGGGTAAATCTGTAAGTTTTCCTCCTTTACTATCCAGTAACAGTGTGAATTTAGTCCATGTCTGCTGTGTCGGAAAGGAAGTTTGTCCCCAAAAATGGGAAATTCATAGCTGAATATCAGCTATGTTTCCTGTTACAGACTTGCAGTAGCTGGAGATGGAGATGACTCTTAGCCAGTCCAGCTACCCTCTTCTGCATCTTAAGGTGTCTCACTTTGCTCAGGTCTCCTCCTTCCTCATGTATTTCTTTACCTGCCAGTCCATACTGTCACTTTCCAATCCTTGCTTTTCATGAACCAATCATATTACCTACATTTTACTTCATTTTAAACCCAGAAAGTATATAAGCCATCAGGTGTCACCTTTTCTTAAAGGAGCATGTGATTAGTTAGACTTTATTTCTTTCCTCCATATATATGAATATAAGATCATATGCAATCACAAAACGTTAACAGTTTTCAGTTCTTGTAGAAGTAAGGAGGAAGGTCAGCAGAACTGCTACCTTGGACTTCCAGAGGGCAGACTGTGGCCTGTTTAGGAGCCTGGTTGCTAGAGTCCCTTGAGAGGCTGTCCTGAAGGGCAAAGGAGTCTAGGAAGACTGGACATTCTTTGTGAAAGAAATCTTCAAGGCACGGGAACAGGCTGTCCCCATGTGCCAAAAGACAAGCCAGCGGGGAAGAAGTCTGGCCTGGCTGCACAGAGAGCTTTGGCTGGAACTCAAGGTAAAAAAGGCAAGTTTATGACCTTTGGATGAAGGAGCAGGCAACTCAGGAGGACTACAAGATGTTGTGACGTTATGCAGGGAGAAAATTAGAAGGCCCAAAGCCCAACTAGAATTTAAGATGGCTACTGCCATAAATGACAATAAAAAATTTTTCTATAGATACATTAACAACAAAAGGAGGGCTAAGGAGAATCTCCATCCTTTATTGGATACAGAGGTAAACATAGTGACAAAGGATGAGGAAGAGGTTGGGGTACTTAATGTCTTCTTTGCCCCAGTCTTTAATAGTAAGACCAGTTGTCCTTGGTGTACCCAGGCCAAGAGTTGGGGAGCAGAATGGGAACAGAATGGGGAACAGAATGGGAACAGGGATGGGGAGCAGAATGAAGCCCCCATAGTCCAATGGGAAATGGTTAGTGAGCTGCTACACCACTTAGACACACATGTCTATGGGGCCAGATGAGATCCAGCCCAGGGTACTGAGGGAGCTGGTGGAAGTGGTCACCAAGCCACTTTCCATCATCTGTCAGCAGTCCTGGCTCACCCAGGAGGTTTAGCAAATGTGACACCCATCTACAAGAAGGGCCAGAAGGATGATCCGAGGAGCTACAGGCCTGTCAGCCTGACCTCGGTGCCGGGGAAAGTTATGGAGCAGGTCATGTTGAGAGCTGTGACACGGCACGTACAGGATAAGCAGGTGATCAGGCCCAGTCAGCATGGGTTTATGAAAGGCAGGTCCTGTTTGACTAACCTGATCTCTTTCTATGACAAGGTGACCCGCTTAGTGGGTGAGGGAAAGGCTGTGGATGTTGTTTACCTGGACTTTAGTAAAGCCTTTGACACCGTTTCCCACAGCATTCTGGAGAAACTGGCTGCTCGTGACTTGGATGGGTGTACTCCTCGCTGGGTAAAAACTGGCTGGTGCCCAGGCCCAAAGAGCTGTGGTGAATGGAGTTGAATCCAGCTGGCAGGAGGTCACGAGTGGTGTTCCCCAGGGCTCAGTACCGGGACCAGTTCTGTTTCATAACTTTACCGGTGACCTGGATGAGGGGATCAAGCGCACCCTCCGTAAGTTTGTGGATGGCACCAAGCTGGGTGGGAGTGTTGCTCTGCCCGAGGGTAGGAAGGGTCTGCAGAGGGGTCGGAACAGGCTGGAGCGATGGGCCAAGGCCAATTGTATGAGGTTCCACAAGGCTGAGGGCTGGGTCCTGCACTGGGGTCACAACCACCCCACACAACGCTACAGGCTTGGGGAAGAGCGGCTGGAAAGCTGCTGGGCAGAAAAGTGCCTGGGGGTGTTGGTGACGTCCGGCTGAAGGTGAGCCAGCAGCGTGCCCAGGTGGCCAAGGAGGCCAGTGGCATCCTGGCTCGTGTCAGGAATAGTGTGGCCAGCAGGGCAAGGGAAGGGATCGATCCCCTGTACTCGGCACGGGGGAGGCCGCACCTCGAAGAGTGGGTTCAGTTTTGGGCCCCTCACTACAGGAAAGACACTGAGGTGCTGGAGTGTGTCCAGAGAAGGGCAACGAAGCTGGTGAAGGGTCTCAACCTGTGAGGAGTGGCTGAGGGAACTGGGGATGTTTAGTCTGGAGAAAAGGAGGCTGATGGCAGACCTTGTTGCTCTCTACTGCTACCTGAAATGAGGGTGTAGTGAGGTGGGTGTTGGTCTCTTCTCCCAAGTAACAAGCAATAGGACAAGAGGAAATGGCCTCAAGCTGTGCCAGGAGAGCTTTAGATTGGATATTAGGAAAAATTTCTTCACGAAAATGATTGTCAAGAACTGGAACAGGCTGCCCAGGGAAGTGTGTAGATGTGGCACTTAAGTACATGGTTTAGTGGTGGATTTGGCCGTGCTAGGTTAACAGTTGGACTTGATGTTCTTGAAGGTCTTTTCCAACCTAAATGAATCTGTGTTTCTATGAACAAACTTGGAATGGCGATAGAAACTCAGGGATGAGATGAGCTGTTTTTTCCATGTGTTTCTTGTTACCCCTTGTGCAGAAGAGTCATAATCAAAGCTGCAGGTTTTTGAATCAGGCACCAAGTGCCTGTGGTCAGCAAGTTTGTTGTGGTGTCTCTCTGCTTTGCCCTTCCATCCTGCAGCCACAAGCAGCCATGGACCTGAAATGTGTAAGGAAGCTGATCACAGCAGCAGTCCTGAGAAGGACCTGTGTTTGTAATATTTTAATCTGCTCTCCACTATCAACCATGAGAGGGAGGGCTCTTGATAGGGCACATCCATCCAACTCCTCTGCATCAGCAAAGAGCCCCGTGCGCTGGAGACATTGCAGCATGTGGAGATGGGAGCAGTGGCTGCCCAGCAGCTCGTCCTATGCCAGCAGCATGTGTTGATGATTAAGGGAAAATTTAATACCTCTTGGCCTTTGTGAGATTCCCCATGAGTCCAAGCCAGCTACCTATTTTTGGATAGATCCTGATTTGTTGTCATGAGTCCACTCAAAATGAGGGTTGCATTGCTTCAGGCACTGTGTTGTACCTGAAGACAGTCCCTGCCCCGATGTTTACCAAGCAGCAAGAGCCTTAGGTTTGCTACCTGTGAGGTGGTCATGTTGGATAGTGTAATTCTTCCAATGTTAAATCTTGAGTTGCTGAGGCCAAGATGATGTACATAGTTACACCTGCATGCCAAGCTTCTTTGCATATGTCCGCTCTGGGTGGTGGGGGCTCATTCAGCTCAGACTCTTGTCTTCTGCAGTTTCACTGGAGATTGGCAAGTGCTGTTTCCAAAAAATCCATTACTTCAGAAAGGGAAGAGAGGATTTCTGTGCCAGGTCCTCCCATATCCATACCCAGCTCTTTTTCTGTCCTCCTGTATGATTCTTCGGAAGTTCGCTGTTTGTCTTGGTGCAAGATCCCTGTCTGGTAAATTGGGATAATAGAAGGTTTTATGATGCTTTTAGAAACCTGGAAATGACATTGTCTGGTCTGGATTTTGAAAGAAATCCTTCTGTTTGTTCTGCTGTAGCTTGGCTTGAGTTAAGGGAGATTTCATAGTAACTGTCTGGCCTTAAGGACACACCTCTGTGCACCTTAACATAGGCTGTAATCTTGTGGGGTCTCCCACCCTGTGTTTCCCTAGGGTATGCAATGGGTAAGGCCAAGGACTTCTGCTGCACATGCAGATTCAGAGTGGATATTGCAGGTGTAACTGTAGAAGTGGTCTAATCGTCTAGTAGGGAGCTGTGAGGCAATAAACTTACTGGTAATGAGTGGCATTATAATAGTTACGCATTTATCAGCGATCTGGCAAATTTTGCAGGTGGCATAAAACATAAATCAGATTAATTAATACCAGGGTAGACTGTCAGGGACTTCCGAAGGTTTTAGTCAAGCCAGGTGAGTGGGCAGCCTAATGACAGATAAAATGTGCCATCAATAAAACCAGAAGACTTACACCGAAGACAACAGCTAGAGCTACTTGGTTCACTTGACTGCGAACTAAATGCAGTGGCTCAGGAAAGGGATCAGATGACCGATTCCTGTTACTATGTACCAGAAATCCAAAAGGCAAACAAGTGAGTTTAACTAATGTCAAAACCAGTCAAGGAAATACTTGTTCGGTTGCTGCAAAACTAACCAGGGGTGTTCTTCACCATAATACATTATTGAGCTTCAAATTCTGGAAATTCACAAAATCAAGCTGCCTACATATGACTTGCAAATAGTGTAAGTGCAGCTGCTGTGTTGAGGCTGTGACCAGCAAGGTCACGTCGGCAAAGACTTTGCAGGGCAAGGTAAATTCCTGGTGGTTGTAGAAACCAGGAGAGAAGGGGTGATTCAGCCCAACTGTGTCTCATAGTGAAGGAATGAGTCCCCCAGAAACCTGCTCTCCCTTCCTGCCTCTGAACCACCAAACTTCCTTCCCCTTTTGCTCTCCAAGGTTTTATCGTGTGGTTTTCAGCCACATGAAGATTTTGGATGTGGCTTACAGTGCTGAGAAAAAAAAAAAAAAAGGTGTCTGTGGCTAAAAAGGATAGTCAGATACTTGTAACAGCAAATATTAAGACCTCAGCCTCGTAAATCCTGCAAAGGAATAAATGCTTCATGGTTTTAGGTTTAAGGGAAAGAGCTGAGACAAAGCTTTCTCCAGGTTCCTGTTTTCCCATTGTTTGGTCCCTTGTGACTCCTGACAGTGATGCCCTGTTTTCGGGCCATCAAGTCTCTGAATCTGATACTGCCTACGGTAGCACCAATCCTGCCATGGCTGTGCCATTTCCTCTTGCTCTGAAAAGAGTAGTGGTTGCACAAAATTCAACAGATGTGCATTTTCTAGCAGAACACAGAAAATAACCTTTCAAAAACTGCATCAAATAACTGAATTTTTATCTTTTTGTGTGTCTTTTTGAAAGAATTATTACCTAAATTAATGTGCAGGCTCATAGTGGCCAGTTAGTTTCCTGAGTTTCAAATCATCTCGGTATTAGATGGGAGCTGTGACACTGGAAGAGGTGTAAGTTGCTAACTACAGGATTATGAATTCCACAGTGCTCTGGAAGAGAAGCCCAGATTTGCTGACACAAACTCCAACTGTGAATGTTAGAGGGATCTGGTTACAGCAAACATTACGGAGCGGGAAGATCCTTTGTGCAGGGTGAATCTTCACGTGAAGTGAGCTGTCATTGATTTGTCTTTCTGATGCAAATCATATGAGCATATTAGATCCACAGAGAAACCAGTGTCATATTGAAGTAATTATCTCCATAAACATATTATAGCCTTCGATGTAGACAGATGGCATTTGCAGCAGCCTTCTCTATGTTATGGCAGTATCACCCCCCTTGCTTTCTTCTTATTGTTTGGTTTGGTATTTCTTGAGGTTACCTTTCTTTTTATGTTTCTCTCCTCTCCCTGTGTGTTTTACACATGGTCTCAGGGAGCTGTAGAAAAATCTCTGTGTTAAAGGATGGCTAAGTCTCAGAGAGTGTCAGATAAACTGCGATGTCTAATTTCAGATTAAATCACGTGTCCCTTTTTATCCAGGAAAATCCAGCCTGATAGCTTTAATGAGGCTGATGAAGGGACTGTTGGACACAAAGAACATGCTTAGAGATTTCCATGTGAGAGTGTAATTAAGGGTAGTGAAAGTACAAGGCTGATAAAGGAGCAATTTCATTTTTTAAATGGCAAGGTGATTACCAGCATAATGACAGAAGGAAAGGAGGGCAAGAAGGAAGCCCCAAATACAAATTTGAACAGAAGAAGAGAAGTCAGGATTCCTGGGTTCATTTTGCTCCTTTTGCTACTTTAGCGTTATGTCACTGACTGAAGGAAGAAGGGACATTGGCCAACCCTAACAATTAACTATGTGTACCCTGGTATCTGTACGGTTAAATGGAGGTAGCTGGACATACTGGGGTGGAGGCTGACAGTCGGTGTGTGCTCTTCAGACACCAGCTCAGTCCCCTCTGGCCAATGAGAACCTTGTGATGAATGGGTTTTGATGTTGTTTTTTGGGGGGGAGGAGGGCAGAGAGGAAGGCAAGAGGGTAGATGGCATTGCCATCCGTGGCTTCCATTAGAGGAGATAGAATAGAGTATCTGGGCTACCAGATGACCCTGGTTACGGTCTGGAGAACCTCTGCTGATGCTGAAGGACAGAAATACAAGCTGTTCCCCCATATGTAGCTGTTGGACACCAAGACCTGGCTATGCTGGTGCTGCTGCTGGTATTTCAGGCTAGACTGGGGCTATCTAGACTCCCATTTCTCCCCTCTCTTCTCTAGTCTGTGTCTGAACCTGCGTTGAATATCTGTGACCTCATCACCTCACATGAGCAACTCATCATCGTTTAAGCATCTGCTCATCGTTTAAGCATCTCTCCTATGGCTCAGCCTGCCTCTTACAGCTAAGACTTTGAGTCAGAAAGACCAAGACTTGGCAGGAGAGGAAGGGTTTAGTCCAGAACTCACATCTGCCAGGTGGATTATTCTGAATTTCTGAATCTCCCCGGAAGATTATTTTGAATTTTGTGTGCAGTAGGTACCCCAAACACTCACATGAAACTGAAATTACCTGTACACTTCCTAAGTGAATGAAATAAAATGGAGCCAAGGCCATGTGCATTTTGCCTGGATGGGAGATCAGGGGGTTCATGCAGTGTAACTTACCTGCTTTTAAGTCCACATTTGTGTGTAACTGAGATGTATTTTCTTGGATGCATCCTGTGCAGACCATGCCATTATCATCCTATCAGTTCAGGGCTGGATTCATGACCTTTGTGTATTTTTTACCCAGTTTTAAATGATCTTTTTTGTTTTGCATTATAAATCCATAGGGTTTTTTAGGAGTGACTATACCTTCATTTATTCAAGTGCTTAAGCTATTCCTAGTGCTGCTGTTTCTGTTCAATTTCTCTTCAGTCTGGCTGCTGTTTTCTCACCATTCTGGTTTGGAATAGGCTTTATTGGGAAGATACTAAAGGGTGAATAAAAGGTGTTGTGTGTCTTTGGATTCCCTATTAAGATGCTTTAGAAGGCCTGATTTTCAAAGGTGGATGTTTGGAGATTGCTGAAGACCAGACATAATTCATACCGGATAGAAAAATAAATTGCAAGAAGTACCATGCTTCAAAAATTTGGTCTCTTAAAAATCTGAGGGGACCAATTTTATGTTACCTTATTCTTCTTGTGCTGCAAGTACAGGAAATTACAGACTCCATTTGCTAAGCGGCAGGAGGCTAAATGATTTGTCTCAGTCTCACAAATATTTTTCAAACCCCCATCATGTAGCCTTCTCTATGCACTAATGCGTGAACAGCAAATAAATGAATATACAATGTGAAGGAAGGATGACCAATCTTATTCTCTTGGGTAAACCTAAGTCATGATATTGTGCCAAAGATAAAAGAGCCTGGAGTCTGTGGTGTTTACATTTAGTGTTAGCACGATATATTTTAAAAAATGTATGTTTTCCTCCCTTTGTGTCCATTCTGGGTGTCTCATTCTAGCAGGAGTCTGTGCAGGGACCACAACTTGCAGTGTGGCATCACAGTCTTCTCAGATGGCTTTTACTGTTGTCCCAACAGGTGGGAAAGGTTGTATCACAAGAGGTTTAGCTAGGATGTATTTTCTTAGTACTTTGCATAGTACAGTGACAGACTGTGCATATTTTAAAACACAGCACAAGCTGAGAGAGAGATGATTTAGCCAGCCAGGCTGGACTGTGACATATCTTATTCAGACTATTATGAGTGCCTCAATTTGTGTTGGAGGATGGGGAAAATCAGGACATTTGTGTGACCCTGTGACTTATCTCAGACTGTTCCAGAAGAGGAAGTAGGCATCTGGGCAAAAGCTTTTGAAGATATTTTCAATTTAGCCTAATTACCCAGAGCTAGCAAATGGTAAATGAGACTGGTGGTGTCAATAACATGCTGAATTAATCCAGGAAAGTTGTGACTACTTTTGAGGTGGGAATCTTCTTTTTTTTTTTTTTTTTTTTTATCATGACACCTGTTGCTCATAGGTACAAATCAAACGAAGAGTATGTGTATGTGCGAGGCCGTGGAAGAGGGAAGTATGTATGTGAGGAGTGTGGAATTCGCTGCAAGAAACCCAGCATGCTGAAGAAACACATTCGCACGCACACAGACGTCAGGCCATATGTCTGCAAGTACTGTAACTTTGCTTTTAAAACCAAAGGTAAGAGACAGTCAGCTCCTAGCTCCTCTGCTTAGTATATTGACTTACAAGCCTTCTCGGGGGCGCTGGCAAAGGGGAAGGGAAAGCCTTCCCAGGGTCTGGAAAACCCCAGGAGTTGGAGGGAGGGGGATGAGGGAGTCTTAAATTGGCTGAAGTTTTCAGAAGAGCTGCATTAAGCTGATATGTGTTGCAGTGGAGAGCACTGGCTGCATGTGCCAGCCTGCAGCAGAGCATTTGCGCCATCCTATTTGTTCTTCTGAAAGGGAATAATCCTGAAATACAGCTTTGCTGGCAGGGATTTATAAATAAAACCACCCCAGAATGAGAGCAGGACCTCCTGGGTACAGGCAAACATCCCTGACCAAGTACCTGGAGACAGTCTTTGGGTGGTTTTTTTATGCTAGTGCTCTCAAGATCTGTTTGCGCTGCACATTTTCATCCTTCGCAGTTGCATGTAGCTTCAACATTTTCTATATCATATCAATAGACTTTTTCTCTAAAGACCTCCATTCCAGGACATCTAGTCATTAATGATCCACAACCTCACTACCACCAGATATTCTTTGCAAGCGATCTTCATCATTGCCTCAGTAAGCGTGCGAGTGAACTCTTATCAGGAACATGCAAAACCACATGCAAAAAAAAGTCTCTTCCAAGAGACTGTGGGTAAAGTTTTCAAAAGTGCCAGTGTTGCCCAGATCCCTTTAACTTCTCGTAAGAGTCTGGCACCATGGGTTTGTCAAATCTCCCCTCCATCTTTGGTTGCAGCAAATCTTGCAATAAAGATGTCGAGTTCAGTTTCTTGATTATAGTTTGAGATAAATATAAAATGTCCGTTGTCTGTAGCTCCATTGTTGCAACTCTCAGATGATGACACAGCTGGGAGAGCTAATTACTGAAGGAGAGCGTCAACCCCAGAACAACAGTGCTAGCCAGGGAAGCGGCACAGCATGGGTGTGGGGAGGAGGCACTGGGTGCTGCGTGGAACGTGGCACGTGTGCTTGGCCAGGAGTGCCAGGGGAGGGCATGTCCGTGCCAGATGAGTGACCCAGATGCTGGGTGATTCAGAGTGGGCAGTGCCTGGAGCTGATGGCTTTGTTGGTAAAACTGGTAGGCGATTTCTGGGTAACGACGTGTTGGTAATCACTTGGCATATGGGAGCAGGAGGAAGTGATACCGAAATTGAGGCCAAATTGTCATCAGACACATACAACAGATCCGAGCAATGGTTCTTTCTCTCCTTCCCAGACTGGAGCTATTTCTGATTCATTTTCTTTCTCTTTCCCTCTTACTTTTGTTAACTTTGCTCTGAGGTTTTTCTTTGAGAGGTGAATCCATTCAGCCTCTTCTGTCACTTCATCTTGCTCTCCACCATGCTTCTGTTAGGCTTTTATTCAGGATGCTGCAATCAAACCATCCTTTTCACCATCTCTGTAGTTGCTTTGCTCTTCATCTCTGCTTCCTTGAAGCACACAAACTGTTAGCACTGACTGTGCCGATTGCACATTGAAAATAGACACTCGCTTCCAAGGGGCTTCCCTTCTTTAGCTCTGCAGGGGACTTGCATGAGGGAAGGTAGCATGGAAATGCTTCCTTCAAAAAAAACCCCACCCGGTGATAGTATTTGAATGAAAAACTACGCATTTGCCTGTGAATGCATGAGGGCGCAGAACTTCCCTAATCAGTGATTTCAAGACAAATAGTTGCACGATGGTAACTTGGGATTGCATGAAAATGGCTCTTTGCTGGAAAGGGGTGACGGTCAGAGCCCTGGCTGTGTCCTGTGGGCATGCTTATACTCCATGTAACTTTGCAGCACTTGAGTAAAAGCGGTTTGTTTTGCTGATGATGGGGACACAAGGACCTTTGAAACAGTTACTGACGAGTGAGAAAAAGATCAGCTTTGTGTGCTGATAAAATCATCAGTTAAAGTCCAGTTACAGAATCATCACTGTTGGTGATGGAGGGTGAACCAGAGGGCCAGGAGTTTTGCAGAAAGGGATGTTTCACAGCTTATTTTGCAGAGTCTAGAATAAGTTTGTTTGTTCCCTGATTCATTAGGATCCTCCTTCCTGGTGTGCAGTTTTGCAACCACAGTTAATTTCAGAATGAAGAAGCTGGAGCTCTCGCTACTGGACTGCACTTGCAAAAATATAAGCTGAGTTGAAGCTCTTTTAGAAAACAGCTTTCCAAAGTTAATTTTAGCCTTCAGCGTAAACTCAAGGGGGATATCTGTGGAGCTGTCTTCATTTTGGCTGTGGTAGATCTCTCCAGCATGATCTAATGCTCTAAACTCTCAAGTAGGCTGGAAGCAGTTAAACTTTTTTTTTTTTTTGGTATTATTATTATTATTTTTAATGAGGATCTTTATCTGTTTAAAATGTACCTCTCCCCCCGCCGGCCCCGGAAAATCTGTATCTTTGTTCCAAGAACTGGGAAAACTTTCGCAGAAGAAAGAGCTTTAAATATTTTTCCCTTTTCACTAATTATGCTGCTTGTCTGCTTTTTGTGCATTTCTGTCACTGAAAATGAAGCTCTGGATTACAGAACTGCAGGGAAATTTTTTTTATTATTATTTTAAAGCAGATCCATGAGATTTTTGTGTGCTCACTTAGCTGATGGAAACAGCAGTCTTCGAAATTTGGTTTGTAAAGATTTATTTGATTTTACGTTTCTGGACCAGATATAAACGTGCCTCTTTAATGAGGTGTCTCTACCTCCACTGCAGTAGTGGTCTCCTAAGAGGTTTGTTACCGTGGCCTCCAAGAGGTTGTTTAAAAGAAGTTAAGCAGCTTCTTCATTGTTTTCTTACCAGGAAGGAAATGAAGAAAAAGTTGCAGTCTAACAATTTTCCCTTTCAGGAGGGTCAGGGAGAGCTTTTCCCTTGACCACCTTCCCCGAGGGGACACGGGAGCTGCCAGCCCTCCCTTGTCACTCACCTCCAGACCCTCGAGGGAAGCGCAGCTCCTTTCTTCGCTCCTCTTGGGTGACCTGGGGATGTGGCTCAGTGTTGGCACATCAACTTCCCTCCTGGGCAGATATTACCCTTTTCCACAGCTATATAATGTTCTTGTTCAGCCTCACTTCAGACTCTCACGTCCTGATTACTTACGATTTCTTAAAATTTCTGGACAAGGTGTATGGGGCAGCTCACTGTGTTGATGTCTCTGCCTTTGCTTGGAGGTCAGAAGGGACAAGGAGCTTCATATTCATTTAAAAGATGCTTGTGTAAAGGACATCAGTGCCTTTTGGCTGAAGATATCAATTTGATAGTCTAGTCCACTCACAGTTTCCAGACACCAGACTTCTTCATGTCCTCAGCCATAGTCTTCCTTTAATGAATTAGTTTGCAGTTCCTTAAATCAGCATATGACAGGCACTGAGGTTATTGAACATGTTAATATATTAAATGCATTACCCCCTCAGCCCTTAAAGGCAAGGTTACGGCTGCACAGTTTATTATTATTACTGCTCTAGCAGACTCAGCGCTCTGCTAAGCCTCCTCTGGAAACTACAGTGCAGGTCCAACTGGCGGAAAGCTCCAAAAGAATTAACTGCTGTTATAGCAGGGCAGATTGATATATAGATTTGCAAAATGTCACTGCACCCTGTGTGTGCTGGGGCCCTTCCTTACCAGCTGGGAAGAGGGAAAGGGTCTGAGCATCCCTATGGAGCCACTGCTGGGAGGAGGATTTGGTCCCCATGCTCCTTGGGATGTGACAAACCTCTGATGGGATGAGGACAGTTATCCTCAGGAATTTGCTGCCCACTCCCTTACACAATGGAGCGTGAGACGTGTCGCTGGGAACAGAAAATGACCCAGTGGTCCAGACAGGAGGCGGAATACTGCAAGCAAAAGGCCTCTTTAACTTAACAGGGAAAGGTAAAAAAGAAAAAAAAAAAAAAAAAAAAAAGGGCTGGAAGTAAAAGACTGGCAAATTCAAGTGAAATATTAGCTGTTATTTTTTTAAACAGTGAAGCTATTAAGTCTCAGCACAAACCTCAATGGGAAATATGCTAATTCTCTGTGTTTTGAAATCTGCAAATCCAGTCTGGGTACCTTTCTGGAAGATTAGTTTTCGCCTAACGCAAGCTGATAGGCTTGATCCAGAAGATGGCTATTATTTTATAGCCTGTATCAATACAGGCAGGCTAGATGTTCAGATTCTCTCTTTTAATCTTTAAGTGAACAAGTATAAAAGATAATAACAAATTTTTTTAAAATTGAAATCTACTGCCCAATAAATTGTATAAATTAAAGCTTTCCTTCTCATAGAGTCTCACTTGGGGACATTATCTCCATGCCAAGACCTAAATGAAGGCCTGTGCATTATTTAAGTCACACATAAAACCTATTTCAAGGGTTTATCGGGGACTAAGAGTATTGGCCTGTGGCTGGTTCTCTGTGTGTGAGTGCGTTTCACAGCAAAATGGGAGTCTGCTAGTTACAGAGTAGCTGTTGCTCTCCTTGCATATGATTTTAAAAGAGGAATATGAAAGTACTTAAGTCCTGGAAAGCTGTGAATGTTTGTATCACAATGTCGCCTTGGATGCTGAGATCATGCAGTTGGTCATCTGTTGGGGTTTTTTGTTGTTGCTGTTGTTTAATTGTTCACATTTAATAGGAGAAATAGAAAGTATGGTGTGTGCCCAACACAGACAGGGTAGTTTTCCCAGCAATTTTAATGTTTCTGTTTTCTATGGTTTGCTTTAACTCCGCCACCTTTAAATATGATAATGGATAGTCTGAAAAATTAATTTCCCTCTTTAAATTTAACTGGAAAATCACTTCTAGTCCCTATTAAGCTGCTTTAAGTGCTTTTGAAACACTAGAGTTTTAGCTTTCTCAAAACAACACAAGTATTTAATCTGCTTTAAATCCAGAATAAGACCTCACAATATCCGAAGAGCTTAAGCAGCCAGTAATACATAGTTATAAGCAGGTGTAATTAGAGAACTGTGCTGATACTGTGTGTGTTCCTCCAATGCAGCCATAAGTGGGATGGGGTCACAATTTTCACTGATTCCTGAATTTATTTAAATATAGCCAGTTTATTTTAAATCTGGGAACTTTTAGTAAACAATCCTTAAGTGAGAACCAATTAACTGATTAGGATTCAGTATAACTGTCCTGCTATTTAAATCCAGTTTTCCCACCTGCTGGTTTCTCTCTTGCTCCTTCAAATGTTTTTTTCTGCTGTTTCCAAGGAAGCAATGCTATGTGGATTTGTTTTTTTTTTTTTTTTTAAGTTGGGAACCAGGACTCCGTAAGGCAACAAGTAGATGTGAGTTCTTCCTTGTAGGATTCATATCCAGCTTTTACTTAGGCAAAGTGGTGATTTTACTGGAAATTTGCCGAAGAACTTTAACATTTAATCCTGCCAGCATTAATTAAGGGGTCTAAAAACACAAACTGTAAGAACCCTGATAAGATAAATATCATTGCCCTCCAAATTGCTCCCAAGATGACAACTCAGCTTCTCAGCTGGTGTAAATAATCCTCAAGCTTTTAAGTTCCTTAAAATTATGCAAACTTAGGTCAGAGGAGAATCCGGACCACTGAGTCTGCTTTCCCTAAAAGGATAGCAGCATCCCTATTTTGTTGGACTCTCCTCCTGGTGTGTGTGCAGGGTGCTGTGCAGGGATGGATGGTGCACCAGGGGCATTCGCACCTTTGCAGGCTTATCTTGCTTATCACTGCGTGTGGGTATTACCTTAGCTAACCAAATGAGAATGAAGGAAGATGGAAAGCAGGGTAGAAAAAGGTAGAAGGGGAAAGAAAGCAACACTTGCTATGAATTGGTCCTTTGGTGTTTTGGATAAACTCATTCGCACAGGGAGTTTTGGCATTGCCTGTGCAGTGCCTTCCAGCTCACGCCTGTGCAGGCAGCCTGGGTGGGGAAGGAAGAGGAGAAGCCATGGTGTTGCCTTGCACAAGGACAGTTGCCTCCCGCGAAAGAAAGCAAAAAAGGGAAGTGACGCTGATGGCTTCTGGCAGAGTGTGTCAACCCGAACCATTGCTCAGGGTGGAGCTGAGTCAAAGCAGAGGTGCGATGAAGTGATGGGTGGAGAGCTGCAGGCTGCAGAAGCTCCCCCCGTGTCTGCCCAGCTCCTGCAGCAGCAAAAGGGAGGATGTGTTTGCTGCCAACGGCACTGGAGCTGAGGCAGCCGGGAGGACTTGTGCGTATAACCAGCCTTCAGAGACCTGAAGTGGCCACGGTGGCCGCTGTATGCCAGTGAGGAGTCCTTCCCTCGAGTACGGGGTGGCTTGCCCAAAACACTGCATTCAGCATCATATCCCCCATCACCCCTCCCCGATTAATGTTGCACCCTCCTGGTTTAGCCAAAGCCAGACGCATGTAGTACAGTGAATTTATGAGCTTGTTTGGGGGATGTGGTAGCACCAAAATGCCTGGTGGCCCTCCACTCTCCATTCTTGCCACCGTGGGGCTCACAGCTGAATTCCTGAGGTGCCACAGACCATAGGTTAACCAACAAACCCCTGCTCACACCAGGCATTTACTTGGGCTTATTTTCTGTGTTTATTAACATTGGAGGGAATCCAGTTAGGGATTTTGCTGTGGTAACTAAGCAAAGATGGGTCATTTTTGTCAGCCAAGATGTGATGTGCTGTGATGGACAGGCAGCAGCAGCAGGGTTTGATTTCAACAGACTGAGTCAGTTTGTCTTTTTGCGAGTTAGGTCCAAAATTAAATTCCAGTTCCATGAGGCCACAATTTGGACTCATTGGATACTTTTCAGTGAAACAGTTTTTCACTTTAAAACAATGGTGATTCACTGGAACCAGAGGTGTCCATGAGAGCATGCTCTTGTCTGACTGGGTGTCTTTGGGTCCACAACAAAACTCCTGGTCCAAAGCGGAGAAAGAGAGGTCTGATTTCGAGTAAGGACCTGAGCCAAGCTGGCCTCATCCTCATACCTGAGTGTCCTGTCCATGGGACTAAGGGTATTTAGGCATGAAGTTTAAAAATAATAAATCTCTCTTATTGGAGCTGTTTTGCTGCATTTAAATTATTAAATATCCTTTGAATCCACATCCTAGATGGGTGCCAGATATGCAAGGATATATAGTCAGCCTTTGTCTCTCTTGGTCTTTCCTGTTGGATCTATTCCATTTTGTATAAAATGGGCTAAATAAATAATTCATGGGCTAAAGAGAAACTAACTTGGTAGCTAGATGGTTATGGCACTCTTCTGAGATGTGAGGGCGTCACGGGCAATTCTCTGCTCCAATGAATAGTTGTTTATTTATTTATACTATCCGGAGCTGCGGGAGGAGAGGTTGATAGAGGCCCTCTATACTCCCACCCAGCTCAGGGACCCGGGGACTCTCTGGATTGCAGGATGCCAGCTGAGGGACCTTAATCCTCAGCTGAAAGTTATAATAAAGTGCGAGAATTCATTTTTTTTCTTCAATTTTTTTTTTTTTTTTTTTTTTTTTTTTTGGTGAGAAAAACAAGCCTCGTGTTCAGCAATACTCTCAGGTGTTAGCTAACAGGAAGGCTGATGGCACATCATATTGCTGCAGTGAATTTTGAGTGCTCAGCCAGCTCTTGGGCTGTGCTGGGAAATTAAACAGCCCTTGGTGGAGCTTCAGAAAGGGCCCAGGTTTCTTCTCATCATCAGCTCAGCCCATAAAGTAGTGTGGGAGAGTAAAGGGAAAAATGGGACATTTTTCTTTATTTCTCCTACCCTTTATTTTTCTCTCCTTTCCACCTACCTACCTTTTTCCCATCAAAAATGGTTCCCCTTTGCTCAGTGTTTCCTTTGGCTATAAGTAGGGTTAATAACTGTCTAATTAACCTACCTGTAGTATGGGAGTTAGAATTAGAGAGGTGCCCTGTGAGGGTGGCATGCCCACGAGTTATCCCATCACGCAGTCGCAGAGCATTAACCAATGCCCCCCACCCCCCGGACTCCCCTTGCAGGGGCTGCTCTTTCCATCCTGGCCCCGAGGAAGCCTCGTTAGTGCTCAGCACATTTTCTCAGTGCTGCACAGGGCTTCAGAGGGTCTCCATGACTCTTCATCCCCCTGGGGGGAGGGTGATTGTAGGGTTCTTCCCTGTTGCTGGCATCTCGAGCACTCATTTTGGCAGTACACTCTGCCCCGTGGTGCTAAGGAGCTCCTCACCTCCAGGCAGGTGACCCTGTGTGCTGGGAGGTGATGCTAGATTAAAATGTGTTTCTCTTCCCTCTTTTTCCACCATTTTTCTTTGCTGAACCATCACAGCTGAAAGCAGTCCAGGACTTTTCTTCCCCCAAAACCCAAATGTGTGCCCCAACTTTTTTTTCAGGTTGCACAACACCTGAAAGGTTGCACAACCCTTCTAGCACCTCCTTCTCCAGCCCCGTACAGCAGCAAAGCAACAAAAGGGAGGATTTAGCCTTGTGCCACAGAGTATTTGCAATGGATAGTGGTTTGGAGAGAGTCAGAGGCCTCCTTTGTCCGTTGTGGAGACAGATAATTAACCTGTTACTGCTGAGCTTGCATAGTGAAACAAAAACAAAAAAGAAAAAAAGAGCTATATTGACCAAAATATGTTTTCTGCTTCTTTTCAGGGAATCTGACTAAACACATGAAGTCAAAGGCCCACAGCAAAAAATGTCAGGAGATGGGCGTGTTGGTATCTTCACTGGTGGATCTGGAAGCCGAAGAAGGTAAAATCCTTCACATTATAAACCTGCTGTTGCTGCTAAGAGAGAGAAGTATCCATTCCGGCAGGAGACATGCTCTGCAGATCATCCCTTCGAAGATGCAGAGTAGTTTTGTTCACCCCGTGCTCCTTCCAGCACCCAAGGGGGGATTTCTGCTTGCATGGGGTGGGTTAGGGGGCCATCCTGGGAGGCTGCATCCACGGGACAGTCTGTGAGCCCGTGTCTCCATGCTGGGGGGTGAGCGTGTTTGTCTGAAGTATTTTGGCTGGCTGCAGACAAGAGGCAAGAGTAAACAGATGGGTAGGGATCATCCTGCGTTTGGCCCAGCACTCTACATGTGGGCTATCTACATAATAATAAAGAGTGGGCCTGTGGCCTGAGAAGGTGCTGCTTGGTATTTTGGGGTGTCTCTAGTAGGGAGTTCAGGAGGCTGACTGCCATGCTCTGGAGGAGTTTGGTCTCCCCTGGCTATGGAGGGAGTCTCTGAAGCAGAAAAACGAGACCCACCCCTGAAGATGCATTGCATGAGGCTGTGAACCCCCACTTTGCTGCTGCAAGCACAGTCTGGTGGGTAAAGGAGAAAACTCAGTCCTGACACCCCTGGTTAGGATCTGACAGCATATTTTACCGCAGCTGAAGTGGTGAGAGTAATTGGGGGGGTGACCCTTCAGTGCGTGGCCCACGCAGGCTGTGGTGAGGTTCTTGCAGAGGGGATGCAGCCCAGCAATACAGGACCCTAATGATTTGGGGATACCTTCCTCCTGAAGGGGCCTCCAGAGAAGGACTTTCCATAAGGATCATCTAGTAGGGACCTCCCCGTCTTACTGGGTTTGGCTGATTTTGGAGACGCCAAACTACCAGTGCAAACCAGGGCTGTGTCTGGAGGGACTGGTGCACACATGAGCTGTTCCCATCTCTGCAGGCAGACGCAGCCTGGACCCTGAACCACTGCTGGAGACCTCCGCATACCAGGGTGGGGGGTGAGCAGGATGGGGGCAGCTGCTTCCCTCATCCCTCACTATCATGGGTCTTTTACATCTGTAGGATGAAGGTGAATCACGCAGGTCAGAAATGATCTGGAAGATTTTTCAGTAGGGAAATAGCCAGCAAAACTAAATGGTGCTTTGACATTTAATGGCATTATTCTGAGTGCTTTACAAGAAGATACATTTACCCTGACTCACCTGCTTATTTCTTTCATCCACTTACGCACAAACACACACACACACAAGGTCTGTCCAGGCTCTGTAGATTCAGGAGTCTGTCTGTTCTTTGAGAAGGATGCATGACTCTCTTGTTTAGTAATTTCCGCCCTGGTTTATAGTATCTGCAGCTGAATTTCCCTGAAATCATCCTGAGAAGCAGATCTCCTCTTGGGAGGCTGGGCAGCATCAGGCAGGAGTGTGGTGATCATAAGAACTCCTGCCTCCATCAGAAAAGTTGAGGGAAAGATGAGGAGGATCTCCAAGCTGGGAGATGAAGGAACATGGGGTAGTCTCATGTATACTTAGCTGTTTGAGCTAGAAAAAGATATTTTACCCAAATTATTGGAGGCTGTGCTCCAACAGCTGTGAAGGGTTAGGTTATGTGTCTCCAGGGAACAGTTAGATGTTTTTACGATTGTTATTCTGTTTCCTCTAGCAAGACCCTGAATTTTCAGGGCTGGAGCCACAGCGCAGGAATGGTGGGGAAGAAGCCTTCGAGGTAGCAGATCTCAAGTCCTCGTGAAATTTTCGGTCACCTGCATTTGCGTTCAGCAGGTTGTTTTTGTGTTTATAGGAAGCACTGCACATACCAGCTGCAGAGGGAAGAGAGGCTCTGGGAGCACAGGTCTGTCTCTGTCACAGTGCGTTTATTTCTGGATAAAACAGTGCCACAGAGCAGGGTGGTGGTTTCTGCTTGCATTGCGTTGCAGGCTGGTCAGGGCACCATTGACCCTTCCTGGCAGCCACCCCAGAAATCCCAGTATGAAAGCAGCTCTTATGGCTGTCTTCAGCATTTTTTTTTCCCCTGTTTCCTGTTTCATCCCCCTGTCTCACCCCAAACAATTTTGATTCCACCATCCCTGGGATTCATTCTGCCACAGCCCGCAAGGGTTTGTTGACAATGGGTTAAAATGAACTTCTTAAAACACATGGCGCCACAGTTATTTTTATAAAGTGAACATCAGCTGAGCAAGTTCTGGAGACGGCACTGTGAGCCAGGGAATGTTAACTCGGCAGGAACAACAAACAGCGCTTATCACCCCGGTCCCCTGCTGAGGTCAAGTCCATCAGAGCTTTATTGGGAAAGGGGCTGGTTCCTGGGACATGGGCAGTGTCACATGCTTCCTGCTTCATAGGTAATTAAAAAATCACAAAGTGTGTTTCCCTGCGTAGCCGGTGGTGGGAACTGGGTTTGCTCTGCCCCAGGCTGCAGCCCGTGGTGCGGGCGGTTCCTGGGGATGGGGAGGCTGTGCCCGCTGCGCCGCCACAGCCGCTGCGGCTCTCCGAGCTGCTTTAACTCCCAGGTTTTGGATATCGAAGCTTAGAAGTGCCGTCACCCGCAGGGTGCTGTGTCCTTGGGGTATCTCCTCACTGGTTAGTTACACTGTGCTGGGGACATTAGCAGGCACTGGGACAGCCGTCGTCTCAACTTAAACTGCAGGAGCAATCAGCAAGACCTCTGTGGCTCAGGCCACCTACCACACTTCCAAAAAAAATGCCGAGCACAGTTTGGGGATTAGCATTCCTGCAGCGGGGGTTGGATGTGGTTGGATGTGGCCACCCTGTTTTGGAGACACAGAGGGGCAGATGCAGAGCGATCGGATGGAGCTGCAGGGCTTTTGTCACTGTCCTGGGACAAATATGGCTTGGAAGGCTGATGCAGCTGTCTTTGACCTGAACAGACCACGGCTCCGCTTGCCAGCGGAGAACCTGCAGGAGATACCTGAGAAGTCCCACTGTCTAACCAACCAGTCCCAAACCCCGGTGATCCCCCGTGCAGTGGTACCATGCCCTTGCAGGCTTGGGTTTTGGTTCAGATCAGGTCTAGTCACCTGGGCAGTCAGGGGAGGAGGACATGGGAGAAGGAGCAGGCCCTGTGGCATTAGCAGACATCCATGCCCCGTTTCACAGTGCCTTTCCTGACATGTACAGGGACGGACCAAGGCCACACAGAATAAATCTCTAACCAAGGCTGAGGATATCTGACCTGGCTGACAGTGTGCCGCTCCGCCTCAAGGATGGCTTTCTTCCTTTTAAATCTGCTTGAACTCTTGGCTTTTGTCCAGCTCTTCAGAGCAACCTTTCGATCAGGCAGAGACATGCTGTACTTGGCCGTGGCCTTTCTAAAGGAGGGCATGGCCAAAAGAAAACCTAATTGGGGATTTTGCAGCAGCTGCCCCAAGGGGAAAGTGTTGGCGTGGTGTGAGCAGCGGAGGCTGCTCCCATGTGGGATTGCTGGAGAGCTCCTTCAGGCTGGGAACTCACTTAAAATAATTGATTAGCTGATGGTCTCCAGAAATCTCTCCCTGCTGTTATATCACCCGTCAGTGGTGCTTTTGGAGATCAAAGCTAGCTAGTGAAAGAGGGAAGTGGCTCCTGAAATGTTGGTTACGTGACTCTGAAAAGAACAACTGTTATTTTAAAGCTTTCCATTATAGTCAATTAGAACTAATGAATCATATTAATTGAGTGTCACTTTTAAAAACCTGCAAATCAGAAGTCCTATTTATGTTACACGTAATTGCAGGCTTCTGAGGACAGAACTGGCTCACTTCACCAGTCTGGGGGAATGCTTTAATTCATGATTTCCTTCGGTCATTCATCCCAGGCTCATACAGGGTTAATAGTAGTGCACCCAGCAGCGTGTTGTGCAAGTGGTGTGAAAGCCTGTCCAGGCTGTAAGCTGATGGGAGCACTCTGCTTCTGAAAACGGGGGTCTGGCAGGTGATGAGGCTGAGCTGGTCTCAGCCTTTGGCCTAATGGAAAGAGTAGGTTTAAACAAAAGCCCGGGAGAGGTCTGCCTTGCATCCCCCAGGTCAGCCGGGAGAGCGTTCAGCGGAAAGGAGGGGACCATCAGCTGGGGGACTTCTTTTTTGGGCAGCATTAAATCATTGGTCCCTGGCTGCTTGTGGCTGAGCACACGGTGGTTGGACACCTGCTAAGCCCAGCAAGGAAGGGCCCAGCCTGGACCGGAGAGGACAGGAACCCATTAGCTTTCGGAAGGGACTCCTCTCCTGTTGTTGCTGTTGGCTGCGCGGCCGCTCGCTGGAATGTGTTGCACTGTCTGGGCTTTATTGCATTATGCAAGCAATCCGTGTAATTTTAGAATTACAAAAAATATACAGTCCCCATTTCCTCCCATTGATGCAGACCATTTGTGTTTGTGTAAAGGGGACGGTCTGCTGGGAAGGAATGCGGAAAGGTGAAAACGGGATTCAGAGGATGTTTCCTTTCTTTCCTTCCAGCTTCTTTTTCACCTGGTTAAAGCTAACACCACCCTTCTGCTGAAATTTCAAATATTCTGCCTCATGAGTAAGGAGGCCCATTGCTCACAAATGCCAAGTAAATACTAAGTAAAGCAGCCAAGAAGATGATCAGAAAATCATATTTTGTACTAGTGTTTGTAATGGTTAGGACTATTTGGATGGATGAGAAAATAACATGAAAATGGCAGAAAGGTGCATGAAAAATCATTGATCACAGCTGTAGCGTGCATCCGCTGTTCTCAGAGGAGTGGGTTTCAAAGAGCCTTCCCCTGTGTAACCACCGTGTCTTCTCTCTTCTTTGTGAAGAGGGTCAGGACAGAGCCTAGCAAGGATGAATTTAATTTAAAAAAAAAAAAAAAAAAAAAAAAAATTACTATTTTCATGTGACACAAACCAGTGCAGGAAGATTGTTGTGCTTTCCTTTGGGGGCAGATGGGGAGGGAGCAGAAGTTCCTATTATTTTAAACCAGAGTTATATTTCACTTGAATGTTTTTATTTCTATTTAAGGGGCAAGAGAAAGTAAGCGGTGTTACTATAAAAGGAGATTGGACTATAATTCTTCACTCCTGCATTGGCTTTGCTTGGTGTGGTTGCATTAGTTTGGTAGGATAACCTTAGAACAACACATGTGTAATGAAATTCAACTCTCAGTCAAAGCCATTGGCAGGGCACATTTTCACTAGCTCCCTCTCCCTTCCTCCACCTCTCCCTCCCTCTCCATCTTCTCCTGACTTGCCCGTTCTCTGCTCATTAGCTTAGCAAAATGCATTTCAGTTGCAAGAAGGCAGAGCTCAGGTCTGAGTTCTCTTTCTGCCTACAAGATGCGTGTTAGCAGGCCAAAGCAAATTCCCTTTGGGCTGGCCCGTGACTCACTGAAATGTTTCCTTCGGTGGCAAATGCAAACAACTCCCCAGTGTGGAGCTGGCTTCTAGTTCCCCTCACTCCATACTTCTGACCTTGCTGTGTGTCCTGGCCGGCGCCTGTCCGCTGTGCGACGGGGGCCAGACGAGGAGCCCACACGGGACACGGTGCTCAGCGCCTGAGGCTGGAGCTGCCTGTGCATCCCGAAGCCTATGGGTGTCAAACCCCAAAACCAGAGACAGGGACTAGCTCATAGCTCTGGTAGTGAAAAGCATTCCTTTTCCAAGCAAGAAATATGCACAGTTCACCCTACAGCTGGGAGAACTGGTCGTTTGGAATAATATTTGTTCTGAACTCAGTTCCTTTGGGAGTTGGCAAACAACCCGCCACTGGATCCTGGGCCCAGCAAATACCATCGTTATACAAGCATTTCACATTGCAAGTCAGCCTCTTGGTGGAGAGCTGCTGACTTTGATTTGATGCTCTACGAGTTCTGCAGTGGGTCTTGCTTTATGGACTAGCTAACAGACACTTTTGAAATGGGGTGGGGAGCAAATGAGATGCATTTCAGGCTGACTCTTGGATGGATAATCAGCCATGATAAAATACATGTTTTATTTCACTGGTTATGACTAATATTTCATGAGCATTTACTAGTAAGGCCCTGTTATTCAAAGTAAACAAAATCAGACTTGTTATCCATAGATCACAGTGACTTCTCACTGTGTAGCTGTGTCCCCTTCTGAAAACCACCCTGCCTGATGCAGGCAGGTGTGGTCCAGCCTCAGCGTTAGCATCGTTTAATTTCCCCTCTGGCTCGCCCTGCTGACAGATGGCAGCTTTAAATGGAAAACCGTTTCGGTGTTCATCAGAGGAGAAACGGTGTCCTAGGCTGAACTGATGGGGAAAACTGGCCAGCAGGGCTGCAATTAGTTACCCAGCTTCACGCAGGTGTCAAAGCAGCATACAGGCGCTCTCCTTCCAGAGCTGGGGACCAAGGATGTCCCAGCAGCTCTGCACCCGTTGTCTTGGTGCTTGGCACAAACAGAGTTTGAGATACTGGTATTTTATTAGCCACTCCAGAGCAGTGGGGACTTGCAGGAAAGCCTCCTGACAGTCCCATTCTGTTGAGCTACAGTGACATCCAGTGGCTGTTCCCGATGGACCTCTTCAGCCTGAGCTCGCAGTTCTGCCAGGATCGCTGCACATCTGGCATGGGGAAATGCAGATTTTTCTCAGCGCAGAGCAGAGCAGTGGGTGAGCCGGCAGTGATCTGCCTGGGAGCTTGGTGCTGGTCTCAGAAAGTTTCTGCTGGTCCTTAAAGTAGAAGAGCGATGCTGTATTTTTAGCTGCAGATATGTTTAAAATCCTTTAGCATTTGCTTTTTGTATACTCCTTACTGTTTACGAGCTCTTGTTAACAAAACATCCCTGTGCAGGGCCTTCAACAGCCAGACAGTAAAAACCTCTGCCACAAAGAAGCATCTGCATTATAGCTAGAATTTATGAAAATAAAAGAAAATCCACAGAGGTTCTTTCAACCCTATTGTTTCCTTTTTAATAAAAGTCCTGTCTTGTTAACATTTACCCGTCACATAATGTAGGCAGGAAAAGGCCCAACATGTGGAGGATGGGAGCAGTCACCTCAGCAACTTTCCAGTACTTTGGCAGCTGTAGATACCTTGTAGGCACCATTACAACAAATAGTGATAAAAAGCTCACCGAAGGATGAGAGTGCTGCTCTTCTTCTCACCTGTGAGGAGTTTGTTTGCATTTCTGTCAAAAAGCAGGCAGGGTGTGTGAAGGTGTACAGCAGAAGCGGGGACCGATGGCTCCATGTGTTGGCAGAGCAATGGCTAGAACCAAAATTAGGGTAGACTGGAGGTCCCAGTGGTGGGATTCACTGTGATCTACTGGGTTCATCAGAAGTGGAGTTGGCACAGAGGGCAAGACTGCAGACTTCAAAGCACAAGATGATCAGAGCTAGGAAATAGCTGGGTCCTCTCTCCTCTTGTCCCTTTAGAACTTTTGAGCAGATTTAGCACAAAAATAGTCCCTGTATGTGTCTCTTAAACTCTCTGTTTTGTGTTTGCCCATCCCTTCAGGAACCAGTGAAGACCTATTCCAGGACTCTGAGGGGCGGGAGGGATCTGAGCCAATTGAAGAACACCAGTTTTCAGACCTAGAGGAATCTGATGATGATGATGACAATGAAGATGAGGAAGATGAGGAGGAAGAGGAGAGCCAAGATGAGCCACCTTTAAAGTTGCCAGAAGGCAAACATACCACCCTCCTGATGCACTCTTCAGGTGGCTCTCCATCTTCTCAAGAGGAAGGCACTGAAATAGCATTGTCCTTAACCCAAGAAACTGTTTCCAGCAGCCAAAAAGTAGGTGAAGGCCAGCAGGCCTCCTCCTCAGGGCTGGAAACAAAGTGGTCAGCAGACAGCAGTGACATTGCTGTGTGCCACAGCTTCTTGAGTCTCCACAGACCAGCTTTGACCTCCACCGAACAATTGGCTTCTGCTGAAAGCGAGTCTGTCACAAGGCCACAGATGTCCTTAGTTATGGACCTGTCAACCTCAAAAGACACCTCCCCAAGAAAAAGGTGGTCTCCGAGCCAGGACTCTGGCAGAGGTGGTGGCAGCAGCAGACCAATGCTAGCGAGAAAGCACCTATTAACCAAAAATGAAACTTCACCAAAACGGTTTTCACCAACTGGAGAACTGTCATCTCTAAGGTGCCTGTCTCCAGGGAGAGGGTTGTCTCCTTGCCAGCGTGTCTCTCCCAGGAGGGAGGCATCTCCACTGAGATGTGTGTCACCAAGACTTGAGCTGTCGCCCAGCAGGCATCTTTCCCCCAGAAGAGAGCTGTCCCCGAGAACATACCTTCCACCAGAAGGAGAAGTCTCCCCTGTGAGGCACTCGTCGCCGAGCAGAGAGATGTCATCAGTCAGATATTTATCGCTGAAGAAAGTCTTGTCTCCAGGCTGTTCAGAGTCGTCTAGGTATCCATCCCCCGGGAAAGAGGACTTGCCTGGTACTAGCAAATCAGCAGCAGATGACAAAGTTCAAAGCTCATATCAAGCCCAGCATGGGATATTATCTTCGATGCCTCTACCTCACAGGTTCTTTGGCAAAAACGTACAGCTCTACGAGTCCAAGCTGGTAAGTTCAAGCCCCTCTTGCCTTCTAGTCCCTGCAGAACATTCTCTGATATGTTTTTTAATGAAGATTGCAATGCATAAGTGCATAGTGACTCTGACTGTCACCCATGTCACAGGTAACCCAGAGAAAAGTGACAGCGGACAGCAATGGGTTTTGCACCCATTTTGGTCCTGCCCATCTCAGTTAAAAAGAAATAAAAGTTGTCCCTTCTCCAAGGGATTATTTACACTCCTGACCCAACCGGTCTGCTGCTGAGACAAGCAGTAAGAATGATCACTTAATAATGACTAGTTGTCACTAAGAAGCCTTTTTTTCCTGGGAATTTCATACCCATTTCTGAGATTTCACCAGCTGGGGTGAAGCTGTGACCATTTTTCACTGGTCAGTGACCTGAACCAGGTCTGAACCAGCCATTGCACTCTATTGCTGACTCCCGGGCTACGTACATAAGCAGTCAATTCTGTTAGATTAACTGCTGAGAAATGTTTGTTTGGACATCTCTGATTTCATCTCGCTTCTCTCTTCAGCACAGAGAGGTGTTTCCCACTGGGTCCAGAAAATTATTTAATCTCTCTGCTGGACATTTCAAATCCTATGGGTAAAGGAAAATTGCATGTTCCTCCCACTGCTGCAGGCAAATTAGACGTCGGGTTTGGTGGAACGTTTCCCATTTCTACTGAAGTGCCTGGCTCTCCTGTAATTTATGCTGATGAACATGAGATTCAGTTGCTGGAATTTGTCTGCTGTGAAACTGGTGTGAGGAGAAACTCAAGCCCTTAGGGACTGCACTGGGAAGAGAGAGGCCTTTATACAACCCCTGGAGAACCTGTCACGGCAGATGCTGACCCAGGTCTTCTCCAGAAAAGCCACGCTGCCCAGTGTGCGTTTCTTCCATGTCTATGATAACGTACCGTCTTTTGGTGCTGCCTGCCTTCTGCTTGCCACTATGAGTGTTTGTCTTACCTTCTCAGAGACTGTCCTTTGTTTTAGGTCCAGACATTTCTTACTTTAATGTTATTTCCCTTTCCTGCCAATTAACTTTCTGTGGTAAATCTCAGGGCTGTGGAAATCCCGATCCTTGAAATCTAAAGCATTTCGGTCAGGAAAACTTCCCACTGCCACTACTTGGAGCAAATCCCTCAAGCTCCCTAGTCCACAGTAGGAGACAATATTGCTTATCTTCCCATTCACACCTTTTAACTTACAGTCTCACACACATGACTTTTTGCTCCATTTTCCTGCTCCTGTTTTGCACCCAGAGTCACCACTGTCACTCCATTTATCAGCGAGATGGACAGCTAGGCTTTTATTGCAGAATTACGCTCCTGGTAAGGCTACAAGAGACAGAAAGGTCAGAGGTGGATTTATCAGATCCCAAATGGAGCTCTGTGATCAAAACTGGTGCCGTATGCAAGTGTCTAAGGACACTTGGAAATGATCTTGGCTTAGCTTCAGTGTTAAGCTTTCTGCCAAGTCTGCGCATCAGGCCTGACCACGACCATCTCTCTTCCCACTGGCTCTTGCAGTAGGTAGTCTCTCCTTCTGGTGGCTGTTACACCACTGAGACAATATGTTTAGGGGTTTCCCAGCATCCCTATAGCGATTCTGCCAAGACTTCATGTGGATAAATAAGATTAGCAAGTGTTTGGGCTTATAACTGCTGACCGAGTGTACACTATCTTCGGTGGCTCTTGCTTTCTCTCTCTTCTGTTCTCTTCTGCTGCTTTCCTCTGTGATAGAGATCTTCCATAGAGACCCAGCTCGCAGGGTCAGACAATTCTCCATAATCCTACAAAGAAATATGCCTTCCAGTGAATCCTCAGATTTTATAGCTAGCCCCATCTCAATGGAAAGTTGATTTCGGTTTCTGTTGCTGCTTCTTCTAGGGAGTCCTGTTTAGGGGTTTAGTTATAACCTCATCACTAATTAATCCATTTCTGTTTAGCCACATATCTCTCCATGATGTACATTAGGAAACTATGTGAAGCACCGAGAGAGAAAGAGGAAAAGGTAAAATGGTAGGGTCTTAACCTTTGATTTCTGCAGACCACACCATGAGGGTGGTGGTGGGGATCACACTGATGGGTGTGCTTTGTGTCAAATGAGAGTTAATGCTATCTCTTACTCGGTCCAAAACATCCCTGCAATTATCATCTGTAAGGATGTATTCCTTATTTAAGAAAGTACAATAAAAATAAATAATATTATTCTGGGCTCTCAGAATCCCCGTGTACTGAAAGGGATCCAGATCAGCTCGGATGGCAGGAAACACTGGCACCCTTTCTCAGTGTTTCAGAGGCAACTCTGATAATAGGACAAGGGGTAACGGTTTTAAACTAAAAGAGGGTAGATTCAGGCTAGATATAAAGAAGACGTTTTTTACGATGAGAGTGGTGAAATACTGGAACAGGTTGCCCAGAGAGGTGGTAGACGCCCCATCCCTGGAATCATTCAAGGCCAGGTGGGATGGAACTCTGAGTAACCTGATCTTGAAGATCTCCCTGCTCATTGCAGGGGAGTTGGACTAAGTGATCTTTAGAGATCCCTTCCAACCCAACCCATTCTGTGATTTTATAATGATCCAAGCCTGAACCAAAGCCCTGGATCTGTGCCCCAACAGTCTGTGGGCATATTTGTACCCAGAAGGCAAACGCTGTGGGTTGTGTTGTTCATTACCTTAAAGATTTTGGGGTCAGAATCTTCCTCAGTTGATTGATCTCCCTCGAATTAGAATAAAATGTTAACAAAACCAGTCCTTGTAGTGAGCATTAATGATGCTCATGCTGTAACTTGCCTGTTGCACTGATTCAGCTGTTTCTTTTCCCTCTCCGGTGCAGAAGATAGAACCACGAAGCCCAACATGCTCACCTGGCATCACGCAGCCTGTCTGCTCCAGACCCTTGCAGGCACCTCATGAAATACATGTCCACGGTCCCAGCCGAGGGGAGGAGAACGTCTTCAGCCATCTCCCGTTGCATTCGCAGCAGCTCACGAGGACCCCGTATCCTATGATTCCCATTGGGGGCATCCAGATGGTCCAGGCGAGGCCAAGCACCCATCCCAGCTTGGTGCCCAGTTCGGTCGTGTCCCTGCAAGCAGGATACTTTGCCTCTGGCAGCAGCAGCTTCGCGGAGTTCAGCCGAGCTCCCAAGAGGGACGAGGAACCGCAGGTCCCGCGGGAGCCGTCGTCGGCATCTGTCTCCCCGGTTGCAAAGGTTTCTAAATACACACTGTCCCCAGAGCCTACGAGCAGTGGTTACTTAGAAGAGAAAATGAGGACTAGTGAGCTTCAGCAAAAGACAGACCAGGAGGAATACAGGGTAAAAATGTTCGCTGAGTCTAGCCACGCGGAGCAGGCAGGCTGCTCGGCATCCCCAGCCAGCCCCAGCACAACCGATGAGCACTCTCCAAAGCCTTCGACAAGCGGGGAAGAACCCTTGAAAAAAACGGGCAAGAAGCAATCTGGCAGCTCGAGCACTTCTTTTGAATCATCCTGCACTTTCATCTCAGATCTCCCCTCCCAGCCGTTGGACCGAAGCAGCAGCACCGGCTGCCTCTCAGAGCCCTCGTCGAGCCATTCGCACGCCCAGCCGTTCTCCGTCCGGAGGAGAAACCTCTCCGGAGAGCCCAGTCGCCAAGGGGGAACCTCCAGGAAGAGCAGTCCACACCTAGAGCACGCAGATTTAGGTCAAACTCAAAAAAAGGTGGATGAAAACACGGGAAGTACTTAAGCCTCCACCATCTGTTCCACCTTTAGGCTTCCTATGTAAAATCAACAGACATTTTCAACACTATTTCCTTTAGTATAATCATCGCTATAAGAAGCACTCTAGTGAATGACCAAACCCATGGAAGATTCCTGGTTTTCTTTGTCCCAGTCTGGTATTATCTCCACATGTATGCAGTTACTTGTGCCTTTTTCTATACCTTTTGTTGCTTGAAATGTACAAAACTGTTTGAGGCTGTGAATATTTTTTTAGAGTTTTTTGGAAAGGGGTTTGTTAGACCTTGTCTTTTTTGCCATTTAGGTGTGCGTAATTATGGGCCTGAGAGATGCAGAAAGGAAAGGGTTAAGCATTTTAAGAGGAAGAAGATGCACTGAAAACAAAAACAAAACAAAAACTTTTTTATATTGATTACATGATTAAAAAAAAAAAAACAAACCCAAACCCTTGCTCCTGTGTACAGAAGTTTATGATTCGTATTTATTACATGCTTTATTTAATTCTCGCAAAGTGCTTGTTTTTTTTTTTCTTGCATCCCTCTGGTTGCCTATGGTTGTGCTTTAAACAGTTGAGACTGCTTTACATTTGAAAAACGTGTTTACCCTGAACTTGTAAATGAAACTAGCACTTCCTTGAGTAGGGGGAGGTTCGTTCCAAGCGAGAGAAATTGTCACTCAAAAGAGAAACTGAATCTTGAGCACCCCTCCCTCCTGCAGAACCCATCAAAAGCACTTTTCTAAAAAGGGACAAATAAAAGGTTCTTCTTCAAAGATTTAACTGCAAGAACATAGGAATGTATCGAATGTAGACCCAGTGCCAGGAATGGTGTCTCTCGCTGGACGAGCCGGCCTCCTGCTTGCTTTAATCCTTCCATCCCGCGCCCACTCCCCGCACGCACAGCCGCTCCGCAATGTCCCCCACATCGCCCCGGCAAAGTCATGCCTGTGCCTGAGAGCCCCGCTTTTCTGGGGTTTGGAAGCCCTCTGTAAACACCCTCCCTCAGTTTAAAAGTGGAAGTAAACTCAGCCTTCCAACCATTTTTCCTCCGTAATTTTTTTCAGTTGCGGACAAACTCCCTCCATCCCATCCCCTCTTGGTCCTGGCTGGTTTGGCTTCGTTGAGCTCTAGGGATGCAGGAGTAGTTCATGCTCTGCTCATTTGCATGCCTGCGGCTCTGTAACTCTGTGTCTTATTTTAATTTTATTTATTTATTTAAGCAGAACGTCGCAAACGTAGTCCTTATTGTGCAGATGGGCCCTTTTTTGGTGTTTTGGAAGAAAAAAGTTATGATGCTGAGTGGTTAATGTTTGCAATCAGCTTGTTATGCATGCACAGTAACTTTTTCCAGAGCAAATTTTTAACTATGACCATCCGTAGCAGAGCAATGGCCTCTACTGCCAATAGATACGATACCAAATACAGAGAGACCCGATGGAGCCATTCCTCTCTGTCACGTTAACACACTTTTTAAAATACAAATGTTCGATACATGTTTGCCCTAGCAGACAGCAGGCTCTTTACTACTTCAGAGGGTTTTCTGGTCTATGGAATCTGTACAAACCTCTTTTTTTTTTTTTTATTTTAACAAAAAAAAAAAAAAAAAGATATAAATATTTAACCAGTGGACCAGTTCTTTCTTCTTTCAGAGCTGTTCCAGTTTATCGGGTACGTAATACACTTTTTAAAAAAAAAAAAAAAATTAAAAAAAAATTAAAAGAGATCAAATAAAACCTGAATGAAAACATATTTCCTTTGCCAGACTTGATGAGCTATGAACTGTTCCCGTTTCACGGGCAAATAATATAAATTTTTTAATAATCTTCTGTGATTTTCTTTTTGGTTTTCTTGTAAAGGGAATTAAGTACAAAAGAAGATATCATGGAAATAACATTAAGGCTGTGACACTGACCAAAACAACGTCCAGAATCCATTTATACCTTAATTAGCACTTTTATCAAGTTTCCCTTTTTTCCCATCTCCCCTTTTGGCCCCAAGCCTGGAAGTTGGTCCTGCTTTCAAACTCGGCCAGATCCCGTAGCAGGAGCAGGGGCTGGGAGTTCAGTTCAGCGTAGCAACTCCGTTCAGTGAAACCCTTAAGCACCAGCTTAAATCCTCCTCAGGCTTTCAGCGTGTGCTTAGTATCAAGATGCCCCGGAGCAGACTGCTCAGCCAGGGTCGGTGTGAGCACCCTGGAAACCATCCACCAGACCCAGCAACACTTTTGACTTTCTTGGCTTCTGCCACTTTTTCGCCCCTTGCCCTTGTCACATTCTTAACATTATTCCAAGATAGCTTTCTGTATTTAATTTGTACAACATTTAATTATGTACAATATATAAATTGTACATAAAGAAAAATAATGCAGCAGTTGTGCACTCAGTGTCCTGATTTTGTTAGGTGCATTTGACATGAGCTTTGGGCTAGATCAAATTTGCTTGGCTTCTTCCTGTAACTGTATTTTAATCCTTGACCTGTTGATACTTTGCATGGGGTTTTTTTTTCTCCCTCTGTCACTTCTGGATAGAGGAAAAAAAAAAGCCCAACGAAACTCAGAAGTCATTACATTGGTTTCTTGCTTTTGTTGTTGTGGTTTATTTTATTATTATTATTAATTATTATTATTGTTATTATTATTATTATTATTATTACTTTTTAAAGCTTTTCCAGCAGCTCAAGATGAGTTGAAGCTTTCTTCATCTCAGCTGCAGAGCATCCGGGCTGGCAGCCGGTGCTGCGTGGGGCAGCGGTGTGTGTGACCAGCCGGGTGCCTTCACCCGCGGCCAAAAAAAAAAAAAGCGGGGAAAGGAGTTTGGGAAAGGGCCGTGCAGCAGTGAGGTGCTCGCCGGGTCACGCTCTGCTCGGACCCCATACCCACCACCCTGGCAGCCCCGGAGCGGGCACACGCAAGGACCGCTGAAAACTCAGGAGACGGGCAAAAAAAAAAAACCAACCCCCCCCCCAGGCTGTGCTGAGTCTCAGCCTGGTTCGGCTTCTCAGCAGAGCGGCTGCGGGCATGGCAGGGGAGGCTCTGGCTGGGGTGAAATGGTGCTTCACGCTATACCTAACGGGCGCAATATGGCCTATTGGATAGGCAAAAAGGATCACACACACACACAAAATATTGATATTTAAGGGCTAATTATCACACTGACAGCTCAGAGCTCCGCGGGAAGGGTGTCCTCCTCCGCGCCAGCACCAGCATCTCCGTCTGTGGGCAGGGCGGGCGTCCCCGAGGGGCAGCCCCAGCCCTGCTGTGAAATCATAGTGTGACCTTGTGCAAATCGTGTCTCCCCTCTGCCTCGTACTCGGCCAAGGAGCACAGTGATGCAGCTCCACTGATTTTCGTAGAGTTGTGTGTTACTTACAGCGGGGCTGAAGACCCGGCCATCACTGGTGACTGCCTTTTCTATCCGGAGCACCCGCTGGCTTCCCTGTGCCACACTTGGTGAAAGCTGTTTGCAGGTCACAGCTTTTAATATCACTCTGGGTATCTGTTCTGTCTGCAAAATAGGGATGATAAATCCTGATTTACTTTCCACAAGGGCTGCAGGGGTAACAAAATTTGTATCTGTACAGACGCTTTGCAGAGCAGTTAGCAGTATTATTTGCAAGAGAATGTATTAATAATGCAAATAGGCAAATTAAAAATCAGAGCCCGGCCCTTCCTTTTCATCGGCAGGTGGAAAAAAAAATCTGCTGCTTTTCTTACAGCAGAGGTTCTTAAATTTATAGTTCATGAAAGCATGTGGCCTTCAGAGACTGGCTGCTCCTCTTGTTACGTAGCTGGTTAATCAGCCAAAACCCTTCTCTGATATTTCCTTCCCTGGTAAGCTGTTTGTGTAGCTCCCGTGAATGCAGGTACTCGGTGGCAAACAGAGGCTCTGGCACCCAAGAAATCATTCAGCATTGAGGACTTGGCCCATGCTCTTAAGTAACTCCTTGAAGCAGTCCTGTTAAGTACCAAGCCTTCTATCCAGAGCTAATAAAGCACTTCTGCGTTGGTTTAAGCTTCAGCATTTCTGGAGTTTCAGTAACTTCTTTGTGCTTAAGCATGAATTTAGCTTATTTTATCAAGGTTACAGAGCTCTGTGTCTTGCAGGACTGAGCAGACCACGAGAGGAGGAGAGGGGGGTAGTTGGCTCCCAATAACGACCCCGTGCCTTGAAGCAGATCTCTGTCAGCTCTAATTATTCACAGGTGGTTGGCTGGATACCCAGGAACTGCAGCAGGAAACTCTTTAAAAGTAATGATGAAGTAGCTGTGACTTTAGAGCTTCTGACTGGGGAATGTATTCCATCACCTGCTCCTAAGGGATGGCATTTTGAGCCCCGGTGTCACTAGTCGCACCCCTCAGCCCGCGCTCGGCTGGCAGAGAGGAGCCGCGCGCCAGCCCCCAGCCCCCCCAGCGCTGCCGGGGTTTGCTGCGGGCGCTGGGCCCGTCCTGCTGGGCTCGGGGGGTGCTGGGGCTGGGGGCAGCGGGGGTGCTGCTGGCAGAGGGGGTGCCGGCCGGCAGGCACCGGCGGCAAGCGGGCCAGCACCCCTCCAGTCAGCGCCCGCGTCCCCGGCCGGCGATGCCCGCGCAGCTGGCCCCCTCCCCGGCCCCTGCCTCTCACCGCCACCCAAAACAGCTGCAGAAGAGTTGGTTTTCTCCCAAGCCGGCTTCCACTTTTACCTGGTTTTTGTTTCAAACCCGCAGAAGCAGCACCTGACTCAAGCAATATAGTTGGTCACGCAGAAGTCGTTAAATTCTTCCAGTTTTCATCCAAAAATCCCGGACAATTTGATCTAGCCCTTTTCTGCTGTTCTCGCAATAGCATTTCATTTGCTGACTTGGTTTCATCATGTGCTCTTCTTTTTTTTTTTTTTTTTTTTTTATATTTCCATCTATTGCACAGTATTTACAAATAAAACCATATTGTAAATTATTTACAAAAAATAAAAAAAAAAATTAAAAAAATCAGTCCTGATGGCATAAAACCAATCTGTTTTCATTACTGAGATATGATGGCACTTACGATCACTTTAGTAAATGTAATGTAAAAAATAATAATAATAATAATAATGTGTACGCAAATTTAATATACATGGTCTCATGTAAGATAAATATTTGCCTTTTTTTCTAAAAGGTGTATGTATTCTGTAAGTGGAATAGTCTGTAGAAAGTTTCTATATGTTCTTAAAATGGCAATACATTCCAAAAAAGGTACTGTAAATATGTACAGCGTACAATGTAATTTGGTAGTTTTGCCTGTAATTTTATTTTAACTCCAGTTTCTACACTTGCATCTTGCAATGTCTGTATGGTTATATCAGTGCAAAAAAAATGCAGGTAAAAGCACAGTCTGATGTAAAAAAAAAAAAAAAAACAACAAAAAAACAAACAAAAACCACAAAAAAACCAAAACAACAAAAAAAAAAAAAAAAGAAGAAAAAATACTCAGTATTTGATGTTTGTGACCCTTATTGTAAATGACATCTGTACTGTGAATGAGAAGTTTTTACAAGTATAATATTGCCTTTACTACAGCTCAGATTGTCTGCTCAGTCTGAGCGTATTTTTAAAAAAATAGCATGTTGGAATAAATTTTAAAGTCCCAACATATTACTATTTGCATGACTGGCAGTCTTTAATTTTGATTTTATTTAGCACAGTCGGGGACCTGGGTTGTAAAACGACGGAGGCAAATCGGATACACCCGTGTTAAGTTGCACCCCCTGGCCCCCCCGCTCCCCCCGAGCGATCGCCGCTGAAACACCCCAGTTGCATGCAAAGTGCTGCCCTAGCAGAAATGCCATGAACATATTATTTTCAGTATTTCCTCCGTGCAGTGCAGGGGTGGCGAGGCAGAGGCACGTGGTGGATCCTCTGATGGGGCTCCGCAGAGACCGGACCGAATTCCGTGCACTGATCAGAGCCCATTGCTGGGATTCATTTTTTCAAGAGGTGCCGTTCCTTGCTGGATCCCCCAAATCCTGGGGTGCTGCACAGCATCCCATGGTGGCCACATTCGCTGTGGGGGGTCTTGCTGGGCTTTCTGCTGCCGGGTGAAGCAGCATGCCCTGCCACCCCCCCCCCCCCCCCAAGGCTGAGATGGCTGCTTTCTTCACTCCCTCCTTGACACCCTCCAGACTGTCCTTCCTGCTCCAGGACACATTTGGGACCTTCCTCCCCCCCCAGTCTCCCCGCTCTGCCCCACCAGCGTGCGGGGGTGCTGCCTGCCCCCCTGCCCCAGGCATCCCCGCCACAGGGCATTTTGGAGCTGGGGGGGGGGGGAATCTGCTCCCCTCCTCACCCTGCTTCGCCCGTTCGCCCTGGCGGCAGGGAGCAGCGCGGGGGGTCCCTGCACCCCAGCACCCCTTCAAACCCCGACCTTTCCGACCACGCTCTCCAGATAACACAAGCATCACGTCTCAAAGCCAGGCCTGCCTGAGGCTGGTCCACCACCAGTGCCGCTCCTGAAATAAGCATGACCATAATGGGGGGAAAAAAAAAAAAAAAAAAAAAAAAAAGAGAGAAAAGCCTGTAATTTCCCCCTGCTAATTGTCCTCCCAGCGAAGCAGCCTGCCCTCAGCTCATCCGTTCCCTCCATGCATCAGTAAACCCTGCTGGGTGAGGGAGGTCCCACCTGCTCGTGCTCACCCCCCCGCCTCCAGCGGTCCGACCAGCCGCTGATGGACATTCGCAGACATGTTCAGAGACCAAAGCAGGGGGCCTGCTGGAGGGAGGCTTTGCAAAATAGGTCAAGGGAGGAAATCTCTATCCGATTTCAATCTGTGACCATGCGGCTGGGGCTGCATCAGCCAGCAGAACCAGCTGCTCCCTGTCCAAACATCAGAGCCCATAACCTGAGCAGTTGGCTTCTCTGGCGCTGGTTTCTGAGCATGGTGGCTGTGCTGGATGAGGGAGATGAGGGAAGGGTGGGGAAGCTCATCTGGTCTCCATTTAGTCTCACAAAAGCCACGTTTCTGCATGAAGAGAAGGGAGAGGTGTTAGTGTCGGGGTGCAAACCTCTGCCTTCCTCCTCTCCGAGATCTGGCTAGCTTTGCAGCAATTACTGTTTTTTAATTTATTCATCACTCACCCAGGAGGAAGGAGGGTACCAGTCACCAGCACTCAGCTAGGGAGCAGATCCCTGCTCCGTGCCTCAGTTTCCCCAACTACAGACAGCAATCATGGCCTCTTCATAAGGCTACGAGAAAACTCCAGTGGCTAAAGCATATGCAACAGCAAGGCCTAAAGATGCAGAGCTTTGGGTAACATCTCCCCAGGGGTTCTCCTGTGCTGGAAATCCCTAGAAAGCTTTGGGTGGTGGGCTACGCTCTGCATCCCTCTGCTCCAAGGGATTCCCACTCTCGCTGCTGTCCCTGCTCCCAGAGTCTGCTTAGCGCAGTAGAACTGGATCGAGCATTTTGGTCCGTGCATCCAAAGAGCCTCTGTGAGCCCAGGGAGATGTGTGAGAGTCAGAGCTTGGGGAAGACTGGGTCCTTTACTACCCTAGTAACACCTTATATTTTCCTTTATGGTGGTTGAAGGCAACGAGCCTTGGCTGGAGGCCGTGGGATGGTGACGTTTGTTCCAGATATGCTGCCAGCCCCTCCAGTGTGTGCTTTAGCCACTGAACGGAGGAATGATTTTTCCTTTTAAAAAAATAGTTTCTTCAATGCTTAAAAACAGAGACACTTTAAAGGCAGCCAGAGCTGTCTGGAGAATGCTGCAGCTAAACCCTGCTAATCTCCCAAACCTGGAACCAATTTGGTTTACAGGAATCTCCAGAGCGGCTCCAATTAATCAGGTGTCCCAAGAAATTCCTTCCCCCTAAAGAGTCTTTGTTTTCTAGACACAGAGACCAGACATTTCCTCCCCTGGGAAGCCAAACGTAGTATCAAAATATTAAGAACCCTTTGGCTGATGTTACAGTCTGGTTACCCCCTGGGAAATGCAGTTACTGATAGCCGTGCGAAGCGGGGAAGGTTGTGGCAATTCTGTAGGAAGTTCACACCAGTACCTCTCTCTGGGAGGCTGAAATTTCTGCTGTTCTTTTGAAATACTGAAGTCCCACTGTGAACTGGTCTTTCCTTCTCCCCAGATTCAGCCTCAGCCTCGCAACAGCTCAGGAGCTTGACCTGAGAACCTGGAAAGATTCATTCCTGTTATAACCAGTCCTTTATGTGCATCACTGGCATAAAAGCACCTTCAGAAATCTTCACTCCTTGACCTCTCATAGTGCTCTTGGCTGAAAAAGGAGCCAGATCACCCAGGTGAGGGGTGGGTTTTAGCTGCACCATGTTGGAAGATGTAGCCCAGCATCACTACTGGGAAGAGCTGATGAGCTTGTGTGGAGAGTGAACTGGATGATTTTAGCCAAAAAAAAAAAAAAAAAATTAGTTTACCTGCTTTCAATCACTCCACAGTCTTGCACGGAACTGCACCAAAAGGAGCTGCCGGCATGGGAGGAATAACAGAGGAGAAAGGACCAGGGATGGGGATGAAGTAATGCCTCCAGGGAGATGCAGCAAGACTGAAGCCGAGACAGGGTGGAGATGGACATGGGCGTCTGTCTACACCAAGATCCAGCCCTGCCAGCAAGTTTTTGGTTGGTTTCTGGTTTTGCTTTTCCACACCAGCAGCAGTGAAAAGGGCTGTGAGGGCTCCCCTGAGGGGTGGAGCTGGCAGAGCTTGCTGGAAAAGAGCTGGGAAAGAGAGGCTGAGAGCCACCAAGGAGGGTGTTGGTCTTTGATCCTGGCATAGAGGGTCTGGGTTGAAAGGAACTCACACAAAGCTTGTGAGGAGTGAAGAGGGGGTAGTTAAACCTCAGATCTTCATTGCTTTATCTTGCTACTTCTGTTTCCTATATACCTCTGGGTGTAGCAGCATCCCCTTGCTCTCAACAGGCCGGTCTTGAGTGGCTTTAATCTAAACCACAGGCTTCTAGAAAAAGAAATGCCTTGGATTTGATGGATTTTCTGGAACACTGGGAGGATGCCCAGTGCCCCCGGTGCCTTCAGGAGCCGCTCTGGCTGTGCCTGCGGTCCTATCCCCCTTGGAGAAACTTGTCCTAGGCCACAGGAAGCCTATGAGACTCCTTATTCTGCATTGAGCTGGTCTTTGAACTTGCTTGTGCCCCAAGGTGCTACACGGTGGGGTTGTGTCATACAGGGAGGGGAGGAGACCTGAGGGCTCAGAGGGTCAGAGAACCTGGCTCCACGGGTATTGGGACTCCAGCGAGCTGGGGGATCCCTGGGGCAGGTCACAGATGTACATGCTGCCTCACCGTGGGGTGCTGGGCAGGGACCTGGCCCTTTCTACATCTGCCCCACATCCCTTTGCTGTGGCTCCGACAGACAGAGGGAAGGATGCCGGGCCAGTGCAGAGGGAGCCGGGTGGTGTCAGCAAACCAACGGACAGTTTGTTATGTGCCCAACACTGAGTGGTGGAGAACACGACCCGAGGCAAAATGTGTGGGTGGGGAGAGGCAGCCCCCCATCCCTCTGCCCAGGGGTGAGCTCAGCCTCCTCCCCACCGCAGCCAGATGGTGTGGGGCCAGAAGCTGGTGCTTTCTCCCATGAGGTTGTGTTTTTGCTGGAAGGGCTGGCATGGCCGCCACGGCCTGATGCTTGTTGTTATGACAACAGGAGGAGGCTGCTGTGTGCAGAGCGGAACAGGGGAGGAAGGGAAGGAAGAGGGATGGTGGTGGAGAACGTCTTAGCCAGCAAGGGGTCAGGCAGAGGCATGGGGTTAGCATGCATGATGCAGGGATGGAGGACACCCCCAGGGATGCAGCCGTCATGGGGCACCAGGACTGGGTGGGCATTGCGCCTTCTCCCGTGGCTCGGGACACCACTGTACACAAGAAGGGTCTGGGCGTGTCTGCAATGCTGCATTCTGGCAACCTAAACCCCCCCAGCATCCTGCATGGGGCTGGTGGGACCTGTGCAGTGGGCAAAAACTGGGAAAATAATGCCCAATATAACAGACTCTGCTGATTATTGCAGCAGATCACTCATGGGGAGCACTGGCAGGCAAAGCATGACTTCATTCTCCTTACAGACATTTCTTGGATGGTTAGCAAGGCAAATAAAAAAATCACCTAATAACAAACTTTGTGTCCTGCTGGAGTTACCAGTGCCCCTCACAGCCTCTCCTGCCCAAAAGGGGGTCGGCATAAGATCAAGAAGTGCAGGAAGCTGTTGGGGTAAGTCCATGGTGTCAGCTTGTGCTTTTTATTTTCATCAGGTGTCTCATAACATGCACTTCTTTGTAAAACCACAGCTCCTGGACCCAAATGATTAAGTGAAAACCCTGGCTTTCCTCATTAGAAGGATGAAAACAACTGTATCTTCTGGGTTATGGAGGAATACTTGGACCTGTGGTCACTGTGTGCTTGCCAAGAGGGATTAACACCCATGCAAAATTCATGACTCTGCCACTGCCTTCCTGTGAGAATTGGTCACATCCCTTAGGAATGTGGCCCTGACTTTTCTAAAGGCAGCATAAGGAAAGTTTTCAAGACCAGACAAGATAAAGGCCAGAGTAACCTGGGCTGACCTCCTAATTGATCCTGCTCTCAACTCCCTCCCAACCTGAATTATCCTATGTTCCTACGTGTGTACATCAACGTTTGAGGAATGGGTTAAAGCCTTCCAGGTGCTCAGAAGCTATGGTGAAGGCAACGCCAGCCAGACATTACTTCTGCACCCCCATGTTCAGGAGCTTGGGGTGCTGTGAGTCAACCACATCCTACTGCCCCTGCCCTCTCCAAGTCACAGTGGTGAAAGGACACAAGTAACTTGCCCTTACAGCACACCTTTAGTAACCAGCAGGCACTTTAGACCTCAAAAAACCTGTCTGTGAGATGGGTCGTCTTTGTTCTTCCTCAAATTACAGATCAACTACGGAAAGAACAAGGTTTCAGCAAGAGGCAGCTGTGGGTGAGAGCATATTCTATGTATTATTTATCTCAGAAGGTCTTTCCACATTTTAGCTGCAAGTCGAAAGGCAGCTTAGGCCACAGATATACCCAGTTGCTTCAATCCTAAAGAAATGAAATGTTCCAGATGAAAAATTTGGGTTAGGAGATGAAATACTAAACTCCCAGGGAGAGGGTTAGGTTCGTGGTCCGAACACTTGGTTAAACCTTTGGTCCTGTAAATGTGTGAGCACCAGGAATTCCCAGGCACACATGTACCATTGCTAGCTCTGGATTGTTCAGTCCTGCAACGTATTTCACTTGCAGCTTTTTGCTCCCAGAATCAGGTTATTAACTGTGAATCCAAATTTTCACTTTAAAAATAGATTTTTAACTATTGTGGTTGTGAAAAAGGGTGGAAATCATGACCTTATAATTCCTAGCGTAAGGCAAATGTGAAGAATGCAAAATGTATTATTCTTTTAACCTCATATCTTTGAAGATTTCTCTTAGGACTTTTCAATGCATAGTGCCAACAGTGCCATGTCTGAACACTATGCTCCAGTGGACAAGATCTCCAATTTTAAGATCTCTGTAACCCATTAGGATGCAAATTTATTAAAGGAGTCAGGCTAGATAAAAATCAGGCATTACTTTAAGGTAAGTATTGTGCTCAAGGAAGGTCCTTTCATATTTTTTGACAAGCTCCTATACCAGTGCCTTTTGGTTTGGGGCATGTATCACCCAGATGGTGGGTGATGGCAAATGAGCATCCCGGCTGCTGGCCAGACACTGCCAGCTGGCAGGACATGAGTGGGGGGAGAAGAGGAGATAAGGGTCGTGGGGAAGGTATGTAGGAGATGCATGAGGAACAGGATATCCCGGATGGATGGATCAAGGTATGGAGGGAAGCCTCCAAGGTGTGAGACCATGTTGCTGAATGGAAGAGCTCTACTTCTTGAGGTAGACACTGCAGTGGTGGCTGATGGCATGTGAGCCTCCTGGTTGATCCTCCTCTGAGACAGACAGCTAGACCAGAAAGTCTCCTCCCAGCTCATTTTATATGTCTTTCTGACTCTTTGTGAATGCTTATGTAGTTATCACCCAATTTCTGAACTCCTTCTTCAGAAACAAACCCCACAATTCTGGAACTGTCACATGGCACCAGGAGCTGGTGCTTTAAATTCTTCTCTCACAACCCAGCAAACAGCATGAGACTTACAGGCTGCTCACAGCAGAAAAAGTAATGGCTGTTGCTAACAGCAAACCTATCTTCCTGGTGCTTTTATATATCTAACTGGAGACCTAATAAGTGCTGAATTGGTGTGTGATTTAATGAGTCGAACTTCAAAGCTGCTGTTTCAACACCTAATTCACTCATCTGGACTAATAACTGAAATGGGTGGCATTTTTTTATTTCCTCCGACCAATTTATTATTTACCCAGTTGCTTTACAGCTCCTAATTTAATAAGTGCAATAACCCAGGGGTACTGCTTCAGGAAGGAGGAGAAACTGTGAAATCCTAGTCTCTCCTATGAACCGCTTTGGTGAACACCAGAGGACCCGTTATAACATTGTAAGCCCTTTATGCCATTGGCAAGTCAGAGGCCTGGAGCGCTGTGCCCCCTCAGCCAGCCTCCATTTCCAAAATGTGCCAGCAGCTGCTGAAATGGAAGAATGGCAGTGCTGGGTCTTCTGCTGTGGATTTGCATCACGCAGCCTGGAGAGGTGTTAAGCATGTCTGCTCCCCCGGATCGAGCCAAAGGGCACCCGAGGATGGCAGAACACATCCCCTCCAGGCAGCGTGGCTCGTTTTTGGGCTCTCCTCTCTCTCTGCCTCCCCTTCCAGGGATGTGCATGAAGGAACACTGACCTTGCCTTAGCCAAGTTTCTTCCTGTGGGTTAAAATTATGGCCACAAACCCCGTTCTGCCTTCCAGCAAGGCTGAGACATAAATCCCAGAGGGTGACTTTCAGAGGTCTGGAGGACTTTTTGTTGGGGGATGACTCAAGGACAGAAGTTTTCAGGATCCTTCCAGTGACCTGCAGACAACTCTGGGTGTGAGGGAGAGAGCTTAAAGCACATTACGGTTCTTAACCTCCATCTGCCCACCAAGCAGCATAAATAAGAGGTCTTTCTGCCCTTACATTGCACTGACAGCTTCTGCACTGATAGATCATCAAGAATTGCCCATTTGCTTTTTCACTGGCTTCATCCCACCTGAAGAATCCTTTAGGCCATGCAGCTCACTGGGTCTCCTTGGATATTTCTCAGCTATGTCAGTCGGGAGAAATCTGAGCTGAGCTGTCTCACTGAGATACTTCAGGTACGATTTCTCTGAGCTGCTGCATTCAGATATGCTTGAAACACAATCCACCGTGTCCGTAATAACCGCTGTCCTTCCCCTTCCACATTTCTCATCCCTGGGTTTCAAAGCACTTTTGCAGACATTAAAGAGCTGTTCCCCAGAACCCCAGAGGCTGCGGCTAAACCGAGCTTGCTCTGAAATGTTCCCGCTGTTGCTGTGATACCAGTGAGAGCTCGCACCAGCCGCTAGCCTTTTTATTACAGTCTAAACTAGCTCAGAGGTTAGGTCATTTTACAGATAAAGAACCGAGCCAGAGATGTGACTGTGCTAGGCTCTTACTGTTAGCCACTGGCAGAACAAGGGATGCTGCTTGGGATTCATCATCTCTTTAGACAAACTCACATCCTCTTTTTCTGCACTTACACCATTCTTTCCCCCCTAGCCCCCCGCCGACTTATTCATCCTCTGGGCACTGACCGTGCTCTTTGCAAATGTGTAGTGTTGAAAGTATTATGGTGTTTTTTAGCCTGTCTGTTAATCAGGCGGTTCTGCAGAAGGGGAAAATCCTAATAAACCTGCAGCAGGTTCCCCTGCTGCTAATTAACATTTGATCTATTTTCCTCTGTTTTTAAGTGGGAAAATAGCAGTGATCCTAGCTTGTGCTCTGAAGAGCCACATTCCTGGCCCATGAGCTATTCCCAAAAGACAGCTCTGAGAGCATCCAAGGCAAAAATGCAGCTTAGTTTTCCTGACTGCAGTGCACAATGAAAAGGGGCTGCGTTTCCCATTTTGGGCTGCTGATAATTGCAGCCAGAAAAAATTTCAGCCAGACCTTGATTTTACAGGTGGGCAGGCAGGGACCTGCCTGGGCTGCGGGCCATGGGGCTGGGCTAAGCTAGGTAACAGTGCAAGCCATCGCTGGTTCTGGGGCACATCAAGGGGCCCGTGCTCGGGGCTCCAGAAGCAAACAGAAGCTTCAATCACAGCCCCCCCTGCACAGAAATGAAGGGGAGAGGCACTGACGTTGTGCATCAGCAGGGAGGGGTGAGCAGGGCTGAGCTGCTGGTGTTATTGATGCTGGGGGATAAAGAGCACAGCCTGGGGAGGTCGAGGCTCAGCCCACGCTCGGGTACGTGGCACACGCTGCCAGTCTGGCTACGGTCTCACCACACCAGCCTCAAGCTGTGCTTGAGTCAGGGACGCCTGGGACTAATGTGTCCTGAGCACTGGGATAAGCCTCAGTGGTGTGGGGCTGTGCACCCCACAGGGGTCTGTGGGCACCACGATGAGCTCAGGGTTCATAAGCAGTGCTTTGTAAGTCCAGGACATCCTAAGGAAGAGCTCCCCAACCCTTGGCCTGGAGCTGGGATGGGTACAGGGCTGATTTATTTTTTGACCCCCAGCTCTGCGTGTGCCTCCTGGGAGAGCTGGTAGTGAAGGCACACACCAGGGGCTGGGCTGGGGCTGAAGGGGAAGGGAAGTTGCTAACGGACCCCCTTTTCTTGCTGGCACAAATCCCCACCCTCTGCCACCTGGCAGTGGGGTGCGGAGGGTGTTGTGGTTTAGGCCTGATTGGCAGCCAACCACAATGCAGCAGCTCTCTCTCCCTTCCCCTCCGGCAATGAGAAGGGACAGAGAGCCAGGCTTGGAGTTCAAGATAGGACTGGGATGGGGAAAAATCCCCCTTTTATAATCACGAGGAAAAGGCAGACTCGTTAGGGGAAGAAAAAAGAACATACATTTATTACAGACACTAACAACACATAACAGAGTAGGACAGTGAGAAGCATTGCCACATCTTGAGAACACCTTCCCCCCACCCCTCCCTTCTTCCCGGGCTCAGCTCTGCTCTCGATATCTCTACCTCCTCCCCCAGCGGTGCAGGGGCAGGGAATGGGGGGTGCAGTCAGCGCTGCCTCTTCCTTCATCTTCGGTGAGGGGAATGTCTGGAACTTCTTCCCCCTGCTCCATCGTGGTCCCCCTCTCACAGGAGACAGTCCTCCACAAACTTTCTCTGACATGAATCCCTCCCACGGGCCGCAGCGTTCCCCACACTGCTCCGTCATGGGTCACTAACTTCCTCCGACTGGATTCCCTCCCACGGCTGCAGCCCTTCCCGAGCTGCTCCGGCGTGGGACTCCCCCGCATGCTGCAATCCTCCCAGCACTGAATTACAGCAGTGGGGCTGCCTTTTCCCATGAGAACCCAGCCTTCTTTGGGCACAGAACCTTGATCAGCTGAGCAGGAGCAACAGGCTGTAAATCAATGTCTGCTCCACCATAGATCTCCATGGGTGGCGGGGGGGGCTGCCCTGCCATCTCCCCACAGGATACAGGGGGGTCTCTGCTCCGGAACACCTCCCCCCTCCTTTCTTCCTCCGTTCCTCCACTGACCGTGGTGTTCACGCAGCTGCAGCAACTCCTCCTCACCAGTCCCACTGCCCGTCACCACGTCCCTTAAATACGTTATCGCAGAGGCGCAGCTGATGGGCTCAATTTCCCAAACAGAAGTGGAGCTGACGTGGAGCTGGGGGAGCTTTGAGAAGCTTCTCACAGGGGGCCGCCCTGATAGCCCCCTCCCCTGCCACCAAAAAACTCCACCACTCACTCAACTCAAGACAGAGGGGCATTAACTGTAGGGTACCTGCGAGTGTAACCATGTCGGGGGGTGCACCCAGCCAGAGCTGTTGGGGCGTACATTCGACTGCAGAGACCCAGGCTGATGTGTGGCTGGAAGGAGCTATATGTGACAGCTCTGTGTGCATAAACAGATAAATCTGTGTCTGGTTTAGCTCTGGGTCAGGGTGCACACAGACTTGTCAGCTGCATCACTGCAAACCTTGCGGTGCCAGCACCCTGCCTCACTCGAGGGACCAGCACCGCCTGCCAGCTCTCCTGGCCCATGATGGACATTGTCACCATGTGTCCACACTGGAGGTGTCTGCTTGAATTGTCCTCTGAGAGCAATAGGCTGGGAGATGAGCAAGGGGGGCTGCAGGTTCGGCAGCCAACTGGCACAGCTCTGCAATGACAGGGCAGGGCAGTGCGAGAGGATCAAGCCACAGAAGCACGGAGGGTACTGTTTAAGCTGATTGCATCAAGAATACTGCAGGTGATTGAGGTATTAATGGCTATTTAACTAAGCCTGGGCAACCTTTCTGGGGGAGATCACCTGTGTGCTGCTTGGGAGTCCACCCACGGCTCTGTCTGTGGACCCATGGCTCACTCCTGGGACCTTTGCAGTTTGGACTGCTGTTCCCACAGCTGATCCCTTTGCTTTCATTTGGCTCTTGGCCGTGGTTGTGCCTGCCTCAGACCTGCCACACCGTGGTAGCTGTGGTGGTGGCTTCAGTGGCAAGGCCACCGGCAGAAGCCAGGCTGAATGTCCCAGCTGGTTCCCCACAAACCATCCATCAAGCCTGACCTTGCTGGCCAGGTCTCAGTGTCTCCAGACGCAGTGAGTGGCTTCTCGTGATGACGTGTCATGTCCCCAGTCTGGCGTTGCAAAAGGAATCAGCACTTGGGTTTCTCAGGCTGTGACCCACCCATATGTGGGTCCCTGTCACAGGCTTCCTTCATTGTCTTCACTCTCCTCCTTGGTTGACTAAAGATGGTCCCAGACCTTCCCAATCACCCTCTATTGCCCTTGGTCCCTCAGCCCCAAACCCTGTGAGGTACCTGGCCCACAGCATCCCCGCTCTCTCCTTCAGCCAATCCTTGACTAGCATCACCTTAGCAATAAATTCCATTTTCCCACCTGCCCTGCATGCAGAACAGCTAAAATCAAACCAGTTATAGCCATCCCCAGTGTCGTCAGTGTCCGTCCATACCGTGCAGTACTGGTCACATTTGCCTTGTTTCTGCAGAGCAGTGGCAATGGCGCTGGAGCTGTTGTCATCTCAAAGGCCAGTGTTTCCTGGGGTCGATTGCTGCTGCCCCAGGCACAATTCCTCGACAGCTCTGCAGGGTTTGCAGCCCGAACGAACGGAGGTGGCTGTGTGTACCCTCCAGCCCCGTAATCGCTGCCTGTCTAATGGCTGGACGGTCTTACAGTGGTGATAAGAGGGGATCGGATTGCTGACAGATGGTATTAAAATGAGCTTGCAGGAATGAAACATGAAAAGATTGGATTAGCACGGGTGTGGGTGCTCATGCCAATTACTGCTAGAGCACAGCCCCACTCCTTGCAGCCCTGCACTCGGCAGGTATGTTCAGCAATGATTTCTCTTTAAGAGAAATTAATGATTTTTCTTGAGCACTCTCGTCTCTTTAATTAAATTGCCTCAGGAAGCTGTCAGTCAAGCCGTGCAAGTTGCAGTCCTGCTGCCAAGAAGCCATTCGGTCAAATAAGCATTTTGTGCTCGTGATGCTTGTGAAGGAGCCAGGATCACCGTTTGCCCCCACAGGGGTGGCACTGGGCGCAGGGCTGTCTGGAGGTGTCCCCACTCCTCAGCAGTGGGGCTGGGAGCAGGCCCCATGAGGAAGAGCATCACCCAGGAGAAGAAGAGACCCTCACAGGCTCAGCTGCTCCCACCGACATTGCTGAGCCTGGCATGACAGGAGAAAAAGGTTTGAGGCCAGATGGAAGGAAGGATTGGGTCTTGGGCTTCGCTAGATGTTCCTCTAGCCCAAGCCACATCTTCACAGCACGCAGCAGGTTTCCCCGGTGGGGTCTGCTTCTCCCATCTGCTCTCGTTCACAGCCCTGGCACTGTGCTCTGGAGTCAAGAAGCCCCCAGCCCCCCTCCTTGTTGATAATTACACTCCTCCAAGTAAAACAGAACCCTTTCCTGCTCCCTTTAACCCAGCAGTGACCTCCAGCTGTGCCCAGCCTGGTTTTCCTTTGGACATGAGCTCCACGTGGGTCACCTCAGCTTGGGGGGCGGTGGGGGGGGGCAGGCTGTGAGCTGGTGGGCAAGGGGAGCAGGGGGAGAAAGATGTCCCTTCCTGCTGTCTCTGTCCTACAGTCACGTCACAGGGTAGCTCCCTGGCATGAGCTATTGACCGAGGGGTCAAAGCAAGTTTTCTGTTGCCCTAACACAAGGCTGTTTGATGCTGGTTACACTACAGAGGAGAGCAGCGTGATGCTCTCCTTCCCAGCTGGCTGAAGCCCCCTGACTAAGGCCGGGGGACAGGACTTGTGGTTTTGAGGCTTCTCTCCCCAGCACGCTTCCCTCCTTTATTTCAGCAAATCGCTGCTTTGCCTCGGGGCTGTTTCCCACCCATGAAACACAAATCTCAGCACCCTTAGCTACATAAGGGAAAGCAGAAACCCTGAATGATTGACACAGAGACCAACGTGCTGTGATGTCAGGTCGGAGGCAGAAACAAGGTTTTGGCAGGGATCGTGGATGCTGGGGACCGAGGTGCACCAGCTCCCGGCTTGCATCAGCCGCGCCAGGCCGCCGGGCTCTGCGGCAAGCCTGCAGCCAGCCCACCCTTGGCAGAGGGCTCTGCCTGGTTTGGAGAGTGAATTATGCATGTCCACGGAGTGCCATCTAGTGGGATTTTATTTTATCATCCGTATTTCCTTAAAAGAGCTGCGTTTCCTTAAAAAATACGGCATCGTGTATAGGTTTGATGCATGTCCAAGAGAAGAAAACAAACTAATTAATGCAAATTTTCCCTATCATGCATTCCCCCAGAAGTTCCTTTCCAATTGTGTTTTTCCATCTCCCTTCCTTGCATAATGTCTGCATTTTTCTGGCACATTCTCAATCTTGATTTAGAGTGAAAGCTCCACAAGGAAAATATTGCATGTTTTTACTTGTATTTAAAAGGCCCTGTAAGTCAATGGAACTACAGGCTGGATAAGTAATGTAAAACCTAAATCCTCTTGTGAGACACCCTACAGAAATGACTTCTCTAAACCTATTAGTGCATATATACACACATCTCTGCGCATCTGACTAGGTGTGACAGAGGGAGAGAGACCAAGAGAGTGTGTGTGTGTTTGCACTTGTTTAAGTGCACATGTGCATTTCTTTGAAAACACAAAGCACAGCTATGTGTAGGTGCCTGCCCAAGGTACATACCTGGGTTTCTCCAAGGGACCTAAGTGTTTCTCCATGCTGGTGGCACTCCACATGACATGCAGAGGAGAATTTGGCTCCTTGCAGCATGTCTATATGCTGCTCTGCCTGTCTCTCCTTTAAGACCAAGAGTCTTGCACCAGAGCAAGCCTGATCCTTGTGCTTGTGGTTATTCCAGCCTGGAGTCATTGGCAGGGTCACTGCGAAAATCTTTCAAGTGCTTTTATAGCCTAAAGGTGTCCTTGGAGGTCCCCATAAGCCATGGGAGGTGCTGGGCTCCATTGAAAGGGCCAGTCTGGAAGCCACAAGTCTGAAAGTGGGAGACCAACAATAGAGCAACAGAGACGAGGAGAGGCCAACAGTAAAGGAGTTGGAGCTGGAAAGGGACAGTGTTCTGCTAAGGGACAGGTTTAAAACCTGCAGGAGCCTTATCCCTTTGGAGGCCATGGAAGCTATGATCAGGATTTCTCTGGACTCCTCCGTCTCTCCCTTTACCATATGCATCCTCCCAGCCCTTCTCGCCCAGCAGCTCCTCTGCCACCAACGCCTGAACGTGCCAGCTCTGGAGTCTGCTCTTCTCTGCTGGCTGGTACGAAGAAGCTGGAGGATAGTCCTTCAAAAGAAATGCAAAAAGAAGTGATGCGGGGGATGCACCTTCTGGAGATCAGCCCCCAGACCAGTGATTGGTGATGCTCTCTGGTCACCTGTACTAGGAACATAATGCAATATTTTCTTGAAACAAAATGCCATAGAGCAGTGGGAAGAGGCTTCATTTGCTGAAAAATCCTTAGGTTTTAAAAACATTTAATTTTGTGGTAGACTAAGGAGAGGGGGATGCCACTGCAGCTACAGTATGCTTATGCATTAAATAGAAAGTAGGACATTGTGGTCCAAGCACTGTATGTACATATTCTAAAATATATGCATACTCATACACATATGGTATATATACACTACGTATATATCACACACACACACATATATACATATATATAAAGCTTTGTTTCTGATATTTTAAAAATATATAACAGAATAACTGCTAGACTGAATTATTCTGCCTAGTCTAAAAGTGTGGTGGATGGCTGATATATTCTGGCTGTTGAGAGAGGTAAGAATTGGCCAAAAAATGTGCTTCCCCTTCCACCGTCTCTTCGTGCTTATATTCTGATTCACTGATGTCTTAAAAATCAGAAAAGAATAATCAGTTTATCAAAATCTATTGTTGAAAATTGACCCTAATTTTATATTTTCTTTTAAAATAAAATTATAAAGGTGGGACTGCCAGAGTGGTGTTGTGTCTTCTACCTTTTGTGGGTCCAGTGAGTCTCTATCAGTGTCAGTCCCAAATAGCATTAATCATATTTTACTCATTCATTACTCAAATCACCACCCACAAATTACTTGTCTGAGGAAGATCTGAGTAAAGACCAAGAAGCTGACAATGTAAAATGGTAGATACCTAGCTAACTCCCTAGCTTTATTTGCATGCTCATCATCAGGATATCTGAAAAAGAATACATCTGCATCACCGCTACACCCAGGAATGCCTGCCTGCAGCATCACACGCAAGGTATGGCTGTGTGGCAACAGGGGTTTCCCACGATGTGGCTTGATAATGCTTTGGGGGGTTGATTCAGGTCAACATGAGTTGTTTCCTCTGTGGCATTTCTCTATTCTGCCTCCTACCCAGGGTGGCCCCATGCAAGGGAGAGAGAGAGAAAGACTTCATTCAATCTCAAACCCAGTTGGAGGTTTTGATTCCCAAGTGGGCTTACTGGGCTTGGAAACATTTAGCTTGGCTGTGGCTTTTGTCTCTGTACTTTTGGCTGCTAGTGGTCTCTCTTATTTGCTGTAATTCATCCTCAGATAGTCCTGGTGCCTGGAGGAGCCTCAGCATGAAAATTCTCCGTGTTTATCCACTGGATCAGCCTGTCACCCCGCTCAGGCAATTCTTTCTCATGTTTCTCTTGTAGGGGAAGAAAAGAGCAGTTGTTTAATTTACTGAAGTGAGCTCCCCTTCTCAGTGGGGCTGATGATAACAACACCACAGACCGGTGCAGATAGGGAAGCACAGCCATGTCCTGCAGGTGTGAGTCACCACCAACCTATCACCGCCACTGCTTTGCGATGGGCCAGCAGCGTCTTAAAAGGTCATCACCTGAAATCATCCTTAAAATTACACCCAGGAGCAATTAGTCATTGGGCTGCCACAATCAAAGGATGTGGCTTTGAGGCTGCTGAGGTTTCTTTTGGGATTAAGGACTTCATGGTGTACTCCATCTGTGGTGGGCCCACAGCCATCGTCATGGTCCACTCTTGTCTCTCCAGGAGTGCTGGGCTTGTGGGTGGGGTTTGCATTTGAGGCTGGCTCAGGCTGTTGGGCACATGCCATAACCTGACACACTGTTTATCTAAAACATATTCCAACTTGGACCAGTCTGTTCTCAAGAGACCGTGGCCACAGCCAACATGGAAGCAGCGAAGGGGCCCCTTTGGGAATTTGGCCCAAACAGAGTCAAAGTTGTTGGTGGTGGTCCAAGAATTTTAATTGATTCTGCCAACACACACACACACCCTCAGCACTCGAAGGGGCTTGGTGTTGGCCCGCGTGCGCAGAATCTTGCCCCAGGGGCCTGCTAATCTTGTGAACTCCTGGCTCAGCAGCCGGCACCGGGGCTTAGATGGGAACATGGTGGAGGGGCCCTGCGTGGTACCAGCTGCCAACATCTGCTCCCGTGGGGACCATGTACACACTAGAGCATCCAGAGGGGATCTGCAGAGACCGATGACAGCAGGGACACCGCCGGCTTTGCCTATGTGTGAGTGGTGACATACAGCCTTCCTCCACCCCTGGGACAACAGGTTGGGGAGAGCTGCTCCCAGACCTACAGAGAACAAAATCACCAGAGGTGGCTAATTAGCATCCGTGACCCTTTTACACCAGCATCCTCAGGACCTTGTGAGTGCAAACGAATGTTGCAAACAGTGTGTGCAACAGGGACCTGGTACTCCAAACCCAGCACTGGAAGGCTTTGCAGCCATTTTGCATTGGCACAGACAACCGAGAGAAAGATCAGCCCTCAGGCTGCCTGGTAGTCTCTCCTAATTGAGGCGGGGATGAGGGAGTGGGGCACTGGGCCCAGATTCACTATCTCTAATTAACTTCCTTGACTCATCCCTGCTTGCTGGTGTGAGGCTCCAGCTGCTGCTGCACTTGCTGCCCCTCAAGAAGCACAGGAAGAAAGCACCTTCATCCAAGGGCTGCTTGGTTGAGGGAATGAAGCAGCTCAGAGAGAAAATAGATTTTGCTAATCTGTACAAAGTGGGCATGTTTATACTGGATTAGTATAAGCAGGCTCTGTGCACAGGATATTTTTCTCCAGTCTCCCCTGAGAGAGTTGGGATCTGGTGAGCTCAATGGTACTATTTGGACAGCCTTTGTCATGTTGATTCTGGTGCCAGTCCAGAATGCAGAGAAATTTAAAAGAACGGGAAAACTAACTAAAATTCTGAAAACCCTCTGATGGATCGGCTTTTACTTGATGGGGGCCACAGGAAAAAGTTTCACTTCTTTCCTCCAGTGCAATTTTGCTAGTCTCCCACTGCTTCTCTTTTTGCACATACGTGAACCACTGCCGGGCCAGCCAGATGGGGAAACAGCTCGGAAGCTGCCTGACTTACCATGGAGGATTGCCTGGAGCTCTGCTCCCTGTCTAGAGGCTGCCATACCCTGGAGTGCCAACATTTCAGGTAGCTCCTCACTTGAGCCTGGAGCCTGTAGCTCTGGCACGTTGAAGCCGTGCGGCACTGCAGCCTCTTTTAGCCTGCCTTACATCACCACGATAGAGCAAGCAAACAAAATGCATGTAATCGAGAGGTGAACGTGACAGGAGTGATAACTCACATGCCACTCTGCTTGCTCACCCAGAGTAAGTTAGGCAAAAGCTATATATAGAAGTGAGATTGCTAATAACTGGCACGGGAAAGCCTTCAGCGTCTCCATTCAATTCATTTACACCTCCCACAAAGAAGACAAAGAAAGCCTCTTTGAAGGACTGCCAACCTGTTGCCATCTGAGTCAGTCACTCTCAGCCACAGCCTCTAGTGCAGCTTCCACTACCCGATGTCATGCACGTCGAGGGCTGGATTCACAGCTTGGTTACCTCCAGGTGAACTGCTGAACCAAGGTCACGCTAGTGTTGCTATAATCAGCATCTGTGCTCTCCATCCCTCCACTCATTACCAAGACCCTAAATCCTCTGGCTAAACCAGAAGCTGGTATGGGAGATCATTTGCCTTTGATTTTGGAGGTCCCTTTGCTGGTCAGACTTCACAGGCTTCTTCGTAAAGGTGACCAACAGTAAGCGAACTCCAGCAACAAGTTGCACATTAACTAAATACTGAAACGTTTGTCTGATATCAAAAAAGGGACATGTTTTAAGCATCTGGACATGGAGTACTGTGTCCAGCTTTGGGGTCCCCAACAGCAGAAGGACCCGGAGCTGCTCGAGCGGGGCCAGAGGAGGCCACGGAGATGCTGGGGGGGCTGGAGCAGCTCCCCTGGGGGGCCGGGCTGAGAGAGTTGGGGGGGGTCAGCCTGGAGAAGAGAAGGCTCCGGGGAGACCTTGGAGCGGCCTCCCAGGGCTTAAAGGGGGGGCAGGAGAGGTGGGGGGGGACTCTGGATCAGGGGGTGGGGGTAGGACAAGGGGTGATGGGTTTAAGCTGTCAGAGGGCAGATTTAGATGAGCTCTAAGGCAGAAATTGTTCCTTGTGCGGGGGGTGAGGCGCTGGCCCCAGGTGCCCAGAGCAGCTGTGGCTGCCCCCTCCCTGGAAGGGTTCAAGGCCAGGTTGGACGGGGCTGGGAGCCCCCTGGGCTGGGGGAAGGGGGCCCTGCCCGGGGCAGGGGCGTTGGAACCAGATGAACTTTAAGGTCTCTTCTAATCCAAACCATTCTATCTTTCTATGATTCTATGTGCTGCATGGCAGTATTTTAATTGCTGTATAAATAATAAATATGGGATGTTATAATAGCTTTCTGCAGTTGATTGGTAGTACATAAATGTTTGAGACATAAGTACGAATAGACTCACCTGAGTTTTACCCATACGCTGTCCTTCATGGGACCTCTGGAATTGTCAATGAAAGGCTCAGGCTGGGTATTACATCAGGTATGACAGAGGTTTGGCATCTTTCTGCCAATATGTTTTTCCAGGCTCTTTGTCATGACTTTGATTGGGGCAGAAAAGCTCACCTGAAGATGTACAACTAGCCTGTGGCAGTCACAACGTTCACTGCAACAGTGACAGGCAAACCAAGCTGAGATGCCCTGATTACAGAACAGCAGTCAGATGTGAATAATTTTTGGACCTTAAGAACAAGGCTGGGATTAAACCTGGTGACATAAAATCAACAGGTTCACCCTGACAGCCGTGCTGCAGCCACTGCCTTGCAAGGCAATAAAGAAGGTAAATGTGAGATATCTCCTGTCCCTATACCTAATAAGAAGGCAATTAGTACCAGATCTGTGATCAGTGCTGGCCATACATGTCCTGATGATTTGGACAAGTCACAGAGGACCTGAACTGTAAAGTTACTTGGGGATGTATGGAGTTTGCCCAATTTAGGTGTCTAATTTAAGTGCTATTCTCTGGAAATTTTACATGCCTTGCCCCAGGGATGATCAGGAGAGATAGATGGCCTAGAGTGACCGTGTCAGTCAGAGGAGAGTCCATTGTTTTGGAGAATCTGCAGAAAATGAGCCAAGAAGCCTAATTTTGCTATTCCCCTCTTTGTGGACAGCATATTGCTTAAGTGATTCCATATGTATCCATCTCCCCACTGAGAATATAAGGATGCTACTGGAAACGGCAGTTGTCTTCATCATCTGGGGGCCAGCCTTGCTCCTGTTTGAAGATGGTGGGCACCTTGTATATCATCATCTTTCTAGTAACACACTCAGGGGGAACAGGCCTGCTTTTTTTTTTTTTTTTTTTGTTTCCCCTTTGCATTAAATAAAAATAAACAAAATAAACAGATTCACTGGAGCTGGGATTGGATTCAGCTCTGACCCCATGCAGAGGGGTGCTGTAACTACAGGGCAGCCAGAGCCCTCTCCTCCCACCCTAACACTTTCCATTGAGATCCCAGCAGCTCACCAACACCAGGGTGAGTGCAAATGGGGAAAGCCCTCTCCGCTGGGAAAGCATGGCTTGCTGAGAAAGAGAAGGCACTTTCCTGGGGAAGTGCTCTTTATACAGGACTGTTATTCCAAACACTCTCTGTCTGGATCCTCAGAGGAAGAAGGCACTGAACTCTCCCCACTGGATTGCTGGTGGAGAGGCGGGCACCTCCCATAAGGAACCCACCACACTAGAATGTGAGGAAGCTTCAGGACATGGGCTGTTCTGGTTTCAGTCCTAAACTGTCTGTTAGTTTCAAGGGGGAAGTATGTGCTTCAGTAAGTGGCTGGTGCTTATTTGTGTGGATCTGGACCATTACTTGTCATGCCTTTGCTCCTCAAATATGGAGTGAAGGTATTGGGCCTGCCCTCCTTCACAGGTATGTGAAGATAGATCCACCACTGTCCCTCAGACACACAGATACTGCAGAAAGGTTGCAGGAGTAAGCTAGACAGGTCAGGTGTGATCTTCTTTATGTTAAATCTTGCTAGCATCTGTGGTGTGGTTTATATGTGCATTGATACCACAGCTGAGGGAGAGCTCTGCTTGCTAGGCTGGACATATGGCAGATGCCATTAAGATCTCCTCAAGTCTGTGATGGTCAATCTACTCGAAGCAGAGCTTGTTTTCCAGCTCCTATATGGAAAGACAAGGCAAAATGATGCAGTCCAACTACAAGACAAGGTTTAATCTCCTGAAGGGCAAATGCCCAGGCTAGCTGGAGTCGAGGATGTGGGTGCAGTGCACTGTGTGTGTATCAGGTTGAAGACTCTTCTGCCCTACTGTTTTCCCCAGTGGTCCACAGGTCCATATCATCCCAAAGGAGCCACTCTGGCTTCATTTGTGGATGCCAAGGGATAGTAAGTCAACCCTTCCCTGCAACAGTGTTCCAGGGCTGAACTCCCTCTAAAAGCCCTGTACCTTGTTTACAGACATGGCCATAACTTCTCTGAGGTGATGATTTAGGGAATGGTTATGGTGCCAGTCCATGTACAGGTGAGAGGAGATGGCAATGGTGATCGATTGTGGTGATGAGAGCAATGCTGGAGAGAAGGAAGTGTTGACAGATACAAAACTGAAATCTATCCAGGGCCTAACAAAGGTGTGAGGCTGGAGCCACTCCAAGGAGCCATGGGAGAGGCCACTGTGTTGAACATTGTTTTCTCTGACCCTTTGCCAATACAGATCGTGACAGATGATTTGGGGTTTTAGTTGCAGCATGCACTTTTTCCCTCCTGCCTGGTCCCTCACACTTCCACACTTGACTGACCAGACTGAGGAGAGCAGTGTGCCGATCGGTATCTTGGCAAGGCGGCTTTCCTGAGGAACAAAGTGTGACCACATTCCAGGGAGTAGCAACTGTCCCAACAGCAGGCTGCAAATAGGACTAAAGAAAACATTGAACATGCATTTATGAGACTCCCAGTGGGCTTCTGCTGCCTTTGAGCATCCCCTGGGGACTGATATTTATCTTTCTGGGATTCCTTCAGCTATAGCTGCTGTTCTGAGATTCTCATGACCCCAGGTGTTAATGAGGTTTATACTCCAGCAGGTCCCACTTATCAGTCTCCAAAGAATTCCCCCCTACCCTAATTCAATAGGCTGAAGAGAAGTGGTGTCTTAAGACAGCTTGGCTGATTCACACCCTGCGGTTTGCATTCCAGTGGCCAGGGAAGGCCCCACACTGTACCCACGTGAGACAGGAATACCTGCAGGAAAATGGCTTTCACCTTGGGGTGATTTCTGGAAGGAAATCTGACATGTCCAGGGAGCCTGCTTGTGCCATGGCAAGAGCACAAGCCCCGAAATGCTCTCATCCCCAGCTTGGAGAGTTGTCGGGCATGGGATTCATCCACCTGAGCATGTAATTTTGAAAATCGGAGGTCTATGCCCAAAATAGCCAGCCTTTGCTTCAGTGGTGTGCAGAAAACATCTTCAGAGGGTGGAGGCAAGTCAGAAGAAAGCCTTTCAGAAGCACAGAGTCCTACACAGGGGCTCACCATAGGTAGTGGTCTGATCGCATGCTAGAGGGGATAATGCCCAACCTAAGTGACCTTCACATTTTGATGCATTAGTAATGGTGACTGCTGGACTGAGAGCACAGGAAGGCACAGGAATTCAAGGCTCACCAAGGTAGAACAGGCACAGCCAAGGTGAACAGTAAAGGTGTTTTCTGCACATGGCATTATCCATATTCAAAATAGGGAAAAGGTGTTCAAAAAGAATAAAGTTGAGATTTGCCACTCTGTGCACGGCTAAATCTGGACAATGGTGATTAAAATGGTCCCCTCTGACATCAATAAATTGGAATGGAGATCGCTCTTCCCTTCCTCCTTCCACTAAACTTTTCCTGTGCATGATCATAAAAAGTTTATTTCTGGTTGTATCGCTTTTGTGCTCCAGATCCTCATCTCCCAGGACCCAGAGTAAGACTCTTGTTCTCACATTTTCACATAAATGAGCCTGCTACTAAGGATCTGAAGCCACTACCAGAGGTAGAAATGTTCATTGGCACCCATGTATGAGAAAATGCACTGGGAGCAGGGTGCTTTGGCTATTTCAGGCTGTGTGAATGGAAGTGGATTCACAGATGGCTTCCAGAGGCACACAGACATCTTAATGTCCCTGTTGACACTGAGGCTGGTCACAACATTTAAGCATCAAAGATCACTGTAGACAACAGATACAAACCCCCTATGGAAGCCTGTATAATAAAGGCCAATGCCCATCCCTGTTCTGGTTATATTCCATTTGACATCCTCACCGCTCTCCCCTGTGCCCTGTGGGAAAGGGCAGTGCTACCATCCCCTCTTTGCAGCTGGGGAGCTGATCCTCTCTGCAGTGGTGCTGTGGCAGACCAAAGAGGTGAAACTCAGTGCTCCGATTTCCTCAGCAATCTTTACTGATGTCAGTAGAGATAACTGTGAATAAAACCCAGATATGTACATTCCCAGACCTGGAAGCTCATTTTACAGGGCCTGCAGAGAACAGACTGTGGGGCAACAGCCATAAGTATTTAATACCCTTTTAGGAAACAAGTCTGATCTGTTACTCATTCTTTGTGAGAACAGCAAACAAAACTTTTAAGTCAGGGTGATAACAATAGTGTCCTGCCTTCCAGCCTCCCGGGCACTCACTGCTGTAGGGACATGACTCTTCATGTCCTTGTGTGCTGCCCATTGCATGGCAGTAGAGGCAAGTCCTTCATGCAGTCACAGGCCTGTGTCATCTACAATCCACTGAGACTGTCCTGGCCTTTGAGCAGGTGTTGTTCCTGACAGCACATTCACTTTCTGCTTGAAGTAATTAGGCTACAATCATTTCCACAGACCTCTTGATCTTTGACAGTCTCCATGGCCTGGGATGAGAGGCTCCATGTCCAATGCACCTGCCTGACTGAAGCAAGCAGAGGGTTTAGTCCATCATCATAAGCACCTGGTCAGGGAGGTCACAGACCAGACCAGCCTACTTTCCTTTGCTCATCAGACCTTTTAGGAGTGATGCACAGGATCTCACATCCTCACTCATCAGCTATATGGAAGCTCTGCTCATGTGCCATTCATTCATCTGGTCATCAAAAGCAGCATTATGTCAGTCAGATGACACAGATAAAATTAGTTGAACCAAAGTCAGCTGCAAGTTCATTTCCATGCCTTGTTTGACAGCTCTGTGCTACAACCCGGCAGCACACAGCACACAGTGGTGCCAGGTCATCTTCCTTCTACCTCCTTGTCACCCCAGAGGGGCATAGGCAGGTCAATGATGGTATTTAGGCTTTGTGACCAGTGAGTGTTGTAACTTCAAGCAGTCAGGTGCTTGGATCCCACCATGGAGCTGAGGGGTTGAAGATTGCTTAGAGACAACCATTGGGGAAATGAAGTGTGTCTGAACTCTTGCTGCTCACTCTACCATAAGGATGTGGGAAGGCTGCAGGGAAATTCCTCTTCCCAAAGGCACAGCTCTGACCTGAAATTAGGTAGACACCATTTATTTCAAATATAGACCACGGGCTGCTTTTGGACAGGACTTTATGAAGAGATGCTTTCCAGCTTTAGGAAGTAACTCAGAGCTTCAAAGAGTCGCTTAACCACTTGGTGACCAGAAGGGGAATTCACACCTCCTCCATCCCTAGCAGCAGACTACAGCCTGGGTTAAAGGTGGGGTGGGAAAAGGGTACAGTGTTCCCCGATCCTCCTGCGCACCTTGCCTACCTGCAGACTTTGCACCTCAACAGCCTGTTTGCAAAATCCCACCTTCAGAGCCAGCCTTCCTCCCCCTCCAAGCACAGCAGAGGTGCTGAGGATCCCAGCCGAGCCCTTTGCAGGCTTTGCCTCACCACTGGACCCCCGTGAGCCGTGTTCAGTCAGTGTGCTGGGGAATCCATGCTGCCACAGGTGAATGCAACACTGTGGGTAATCAATTATCTCAGTTGCACATTGTTTTCATTCCTTGCCTATGCGCATTTCCCAGAGAGCTGATTATGTCACTCATTAACCTTCCAGACCTCTTTATTTTCTTTATGCAGAGAGCCGGCTTTTGTCAGGCCAGCACGTTCATATTTCGTTCATATTTCGGCTGAGCTTCAAGAACAAAGAGTCCCCACTAATTCCTTTCTGCTTAGTCATACCCAAGTCACGTAGAAAGCTATTACCAAAATTGGTACAGAAAGGTTGCCAACCGCAAAGCTCCAGCCCAGCTGCGTGTGGTGAGATTTGCATATCAGCAAGCTGGGGAGAAGGCTCAGTGCAGGCAGCACTTACCGCAAAAGATGTTTTTGTTCATTTCTGTGAGTGAATGTTTGTAAAGCCAGAGCCTTTCCCAAAACAGTGAAGATAATCCTCCCATCTGGCCTGTCCTCTCAGAAGTTTTTATCCTCTCTCAGCACTTATGTCAAGGCCAAAACTAAGCTGGCATCTCAGTGGATTAAAATCCAGTTTTTTTTTGACTGACCACATGGGTGTATTTGCTTCTCTACAGTTGAGGAGCATGGCACTGTGAAAGCATCCCATATCCCTTTTCCCCTACGTGCTGCAAAGCATCATATTGGAACCATGCTATTGTGCAGTTGGCTGCTCAAGATCTGCTGCATGGTTGCCCAATTCCAGCCAAGATTAAGACAGGCAGCACGTATTACAGCAGCACAGCAGCCGTGCTGTAATCTGGGGAGGTATTCACATCTAAGAGGTCATGAACCACCCCTGCTTCATAATATGTAGCATAAGGTTTCTACAGTGGTGATTCCTAGGTAGCATCACTGCATCAGTCACAGGTGTTCCTCCAGAAGTCAGGTCATCATCTCCAGGCTGCATTCCCAGCCTCATCTCTAAAATCATGGAGGAAGTTCCTCCACATAATTAGTTTTTTTCTGAAAAGTTTTATGTTTTCCAGTTTTACCTTAGAGCTACACAGACTAAGAAACCTCCTTTCAAATCATATAACCTGCAATTTTAAGATGGGATTTTAAGGAAGATTTTAATAAGACTTGCAATCATACTTTTACAGCTGGTGCTGATGCATTTCTGGGGTAAGCCACTATCCCACAAAACAGTGCTGTACCTCAGTCTGAGGTCTTGTTCTGCTTGCACGGGGTAGCAGGTTAAAGAGGCTGAAGTGCTCTTTGTTACACCTGATATTGATGACTAGATCCAGAAGAAGGTCTAAAACCATGGTGACACACGATACGACAGAGTAACATGTCCATGGCTGCAGAAGTCATGATGAATGATTCCAGGAACCGAGTCACTCTCAACCTTTGATTTGGTGAGGCCAACATCTTTGTGCTCCCCTAGAACATCTTGCCTTCTTCGCCATGTATATAGTCTACTCCTGCTGTGACATGGCCATGGAGGAAGTACCTCCAATAGTGACATTGTGCCCGTGGCTTCTGGTTGCAATCACCTTTGGAACAGACCAGGACACAAAACACTGTGAAACAAAGAAGGGCTGGGTGCAACATGCCCTTCTCAGGCAAGCCCTTGTGCCTGTGTAGGTTTGTGCCTTAGGGTTGCTTTGCAGAGCTGGGTGGGGTACGGTCCTGGTTGCAGCTTCTCTGCCTGCAGGAATGTGTGCTCTCCATGAACTGTCATCTCAATAGTTATTGTTAAAAGTGCCTAATGTTAACTAAGATTTGTGTTACATCATCTGTCTGTAGCATATATACCCCTTCCTTAGGTGGCATCTGTCACCACGTAGATAAATAAGATGCCTCCCAGGGCTGCCACAACTCATAATTTTCACACCTCTCTCACTATGCCATTAACCTAGGGCAGATCATCCTCCTAGTATTTCTGCTGATCCCTCTGACATAGCTAGACCAAGGCTTTGCTATATCATGTCCAGACAACCATAGCACAATGAGGCATCTGCTGCTGCGTGCAATTAGCTGTACAAAGCAGCCTGTCTTGCTGGCACTGAATTACAAAGGTTTGAGCCTAAAAACATGGTGATTTGAACAACTGCAAAAGCAGGGCAGAGGATGACTGGAGCCAGAGATGAGCCTCCAAAGCATTTAACAGCCCCTCTCAGCTCATAACTTACCAGGGCAAATGTTAACAGTAGGTTCTAAAGCTGTTCTTGATGGACTCCTTTCCTTCTTGCTATGCATGGGCAACAGTATTATGTCCTGCTGAGAGTATGGTGAGAGCACTCAGCTGTGCTGGAAGTTGAAGGGCTATCAGTGAAAGGAAAAATCGACCTTCTGTGCTTTTCATACCAAGTCAGATCAAAGCTGAGTTTGGAAAGATTTTTCTGAAACTGACTTTGCACAATGAACAGACCTTCAAAGGCAATAGACAACTTCAAATGTTTTGATTCTTGGGTGTCCAGTGCTTTAAAGGAACATGGGTTTGGAATGTGATGACAGAGCCCCTCTAAAGGCGAGTACCTCTAGCTCCCCACCTCTGAACACTCAAACTGATGTCAGCCAGGCTCTTCAGTCATTTTGATACAGTGGATAGTCTTTTGGATAGAGTCATCTTGTCCAGTCTCTTGGGCCCTCTTTGATGTAGGCTCTTGAAAAAGCCTTGGATTCTGAGGAGCAATTAATAATAACACACTTCATTCTTCTCTACACCCAATTTTTCCCCTTTCTTTCACAGAAAATAAAGCTCTTGCTGACCCCAGGAACAAGGTGTCCTGCACATGTTCTTCCAGTGGAAGGCCTTGGCTTTTCATTTCAACACTCTCACCCTCTGGTGGGACTGCAAAGGGGAAGATGTGCCCATCTTTCCTCCAGGAATCAACTCTAAGTATTGGTAACACTCAATCACCTTCAATTTGCAGTCCAGTCATGCAAGGCCTTCTGCAAACACCAACTTCATCTTAAGCATCTGCTTGTGCTTTCTCATACATTCCCTCACAAGACTGACTTCTCCTTACTGCCTCTACCCCTGTGGGGACAAGTTTGTCTTCCTCAACCAACCAACCTTGCATTACACTTGCAAACTCTAGCCTTTACTCTTTCAGCTAAAGAATTTCTTAAGGGATTTGGAGGCAAACGAGTGCTACCATGTATGGAGCTCTGTATGTGTTATGACTGTTAATGTCTACAGCAATGTTAGATTTCAATTTAGAGACACAGACAGCCAATTTACATTCACTTCATTGCAGATTATTACAGAGGGAGCACACGCACACACACTCACACACTTCTCTCATGAAAACTACTTTTGTTCTTTCTTGTTTTGTTCTCTTACACAATAAAAAATCTTTCTGGCTCACAGCACCTTTGCTCACCGTGCATAGAGAAACACGCATTTTGCCAACAACTCTCCTGAAGAGACACCCTGCAGGGATATCCTGTCTACACTTTTCCTATCGTTAAACAGAGGGTGGAAGTCTGTATTTGGGGAGCTATCAAACACCCACTCTGTTTGCCACTTTGCCAATGTTATCAGTGTTTGTCCCTGCTCTGTTATGTGTCCTTCAATATACTGCTGAATTCCTTTGCAAAATGTCATAAAACGATGGGGACAACTCTGTTGTTTTAGGAAGGAGGACAACAGTGTGAGTGTGGTGGAGAATGTTTATGCCATGGGGATGTGCACGTACCTCGTGTAGGATGTCTGCCATGCAGCAGCAGAAATATGAATGTCAAAAGGCCTGGGGTGTAGACAGTTTTGTGTGCACTCCTTTGGAGGAACGTCAGCACCTAGGAACCTAAAGCACCTACAGTTTTAGGTGGCAGCTCAGGTTTTAGGTTTCTCAAGGATGCCTACATGCTAGGCTTGAGCACTTAATCCCCTCTGGATTTAGCTCTTTGGACATGGTGAGCTGCTTGTGCACAAGCCCTGGAGAGACTCTTAAACTAGGCGTTCCCCACTTTCTGTTTTTTTGGCAAGACCTGATCCATTAGGCATGTGGAGAGCTTGCCAAACCCACACAAAAGGCAGCAGAGCCGAGCCCTCAGACATGTGTGTGTACTAGTAGACTCAAAGCCCAGTGGTTACAGCACTTTCCTGGGCTGTGGGAGAGGCCAAGTGTGAATAACTTTACCTGTTTTATGCTGTGGCTATTAAACGCAAAGCCCTCTTGGTAGCAGACGGCGAGATTATCCGGGATGGGATTTTCATATCTTTCCTCATATTTTATACAACTAATTGAATACTGGCTAAAGTAGAAGCTTGGAAGTTAGTGGCCTATTGGATAGAGTGAGATGGGAGGGAGAGACCTTTTTCTTCCAGGACCTCATTTATCACAGAAAACACCTGACCTGTTCTCATATTGAAGTTCTGGGGAACATTCACAGTTAATACTCCTCCTGGCTGCCTAACTCCCTTCGTATTTTCTACTAATTTAGGCAGCTGTCTGCTCAAACTGGATCTCCTCTGAGTCCTGACTCACTCTTATGCATGGCAGCACTTAGTGGATTTACCATCCGAGACAAAAGCACCTTTGAAAAAGGCATCTTTGTCTTGCCATTCTGGCAGTAGAATGCCTAAAATTTAAAAATCTGTGTTTTGGCATTTCCCAGGGCCCTGGAGGAAGCTTGCAGCAGGGAAATGGGACTGAACTCAGTTTTCCAATGTAGTGAATCTGCAGTACTTTATAGTCATCAGTTTAGCAAGCTTAACAATTTCTGTGGCAGACAGATGAGGACTACTGCAGAGAGGGAAATGAAGGGGCGTGGAAATTTGGGTCTGTGGGAGGGCAGTGAGAAACACGTCTGAATTACAGCTGAGCCAAGCTAAATCTGAGCCCACTGAAGAAAATAGAGAGAGGGACTGACCTGGGGCCATGTAGGAGGCAGAGATGCTTCTGTGAGAGCGGCAGGGAAAGCAGTGGTGGAAGGCAGGGGCTTGCCGAGTCCCTGGTGTGGTGGGCAGCTGCAGAGGGAGCGTGGAGGAGTGCAGGCCAAGTGGAGAAGAGCTCAGTAGAGGTTACTGGGGGTTATGGAAGGGCTGGGTGGAGATACGGTTCAGGTCAGTCTGCTGTCTTGTTATTTGGTTTTCAGTGAAAGTACCCACACGTGTCCTTAATAAGAGCCTGAACGAAATGAAGCAATGACCACCCCAAGGACCACTGAATTTCCTGGCACCTCCTTAGGCTACATTCCTATTTGGAGGTGAAGATGGGATTTAAGCAGGCTGTTCCCTGCATCCAGCACTTTAAGATGCTTTTGGATAATCCTGATCAGAGGCAGAAAGCACCCCTGGGCCATCTGGACGGGCTGGGTCTAGGCTGCGCAGCCATTCCTTGGCTTATCACTGCAAACAGCACTGATGAGAACTGGTGCCTGTGTTTGAAGCTGAGCTTTCCCCATCAGAGGAGCTTCAGCACATGGTATCAGCTGGGCCATAAGTGGACGGCAGATGAATCAAGGTGGGTGGCAGGTTTGGATTTACTCCCAACTGATAGCATGATGTAGCCTCAGTGGTTGAAGAGAGGAGTTTGCCTGGAAGTGGCTAAGAATGTTTTTGGGTGTCCGACCTCATGGCACCATGAAACCATCTCCTCCCCAGCCTCCCCCCTGGGCTCAGCCCCTCCATCAGCTGGTGAGACCCCATGACCTGTGGGCAATACTAAGCAGGAGAAATGTGTGTCTCCACATGATTCATGCCAGAGAAAACCACCCCGTAAACATAGGGGAAGCTATTTTGAGGAATCCCTGAAGTATAAATAGTAACAGCTCCAGGGGAGTCAAGTCCTCTCACCTCCTCTGTTACTCATCTGCCTTGTTTTCTCCTAGATTTTCTATTATCTCCAGTAACAAAGGAGATAGTTTGTGGCATCCAAGAGATGTCAGACATAACTAACGCGTGGCCTTCACAGCGAAACAGCTCAATGGCAACACTGTGCTCTGGGTTCAGCAGCTCTTGTTGGAGACCTGGTCTCTGAGCTGGGGTCGGAGAGCTCAGAATCATCACAGACAGACAAGGAGGTTCTAGAATAAATAGACAAAACAACCAGTGTCAAGAAAAAGGAAAAGATTTCCTCTTGTCTTCTCTTCTCCACCATTTTCACATTGGGAAATTGAGACAAAGTGAATATGAGAAATGCAACAACTTTGAGTGAATTACAAACACAGTTAATATTGTTAAACATCCTTTACAAATACACTGATTGTACTGAAACCAACAAATTAACAGCAAAGCTAACAAAATTCAGCATTGTTACAAATTTGTAGTATCATGTCTATAGGTTTGGAATGGATTATTTTGCTATTTTGTTTAAATTTACATTTCAAAGTGAAATCTTTGCTTTAATATATTAAAATTCTTTTTAAGAGACCAAACAATTGCAACTGTTAGCTCAGAAAAATAAATTTCTGTGACCTTATTGCTTATGAGATTTTTTTTTTTTAATATGAAAACTCTAATAGTTTTACATCATTTTATGTTGGAATCAAAAATTGCAGAATTTCTAGTGAAGCAGAAAATCTGGTTGCTACCCTCAGCTCTGATCCCTCTGTACTTGCAGTCAGATACCAATAGTTACAGCATAAACCAGACTGTAAGAATGAAGTTTCATGGCAAACTGGTTAACCAGTAACTGAAATTATGGTTACATCTGTCCAAGGGCAGAGACATACAGCAAAAAGACACTTCTAGCATAGACTGATCCCTTGCCAAGTTTGTGTTGTGATTCCTCAGCACCTAATTACTCCTACTTTAATTAAACTTTCTTGTAAAACTTTCGTTGTTTCCTTCCCCAAATGATCTGCTTCTGCAGACCGGAGTCTCTCATCTCCTACCAAAATTGCAAATAGAGCTGGATGGAAATTATGACCTTCTTAGTTTGCTGTAAATGTTTTGAGTTGTTTTGGTTTTTTTGGGTTTTTTTTTTTCTTTTTTCAAATCAAGTGTTCCTGATTTCTTTTAAAAACATTTTGTTTTTAAAAGTCGCAAGTCTGATTAAAATGTTGCATTTGGCAGGAGAAAATTTTTTCCATTAAAATTTTGAGCCTCTGAGTAAAGAAAATGAAATGAATTCAATAATTCTGCAACAAATTGCAAGACTCAGAGCTGAAATAATTTTACTGAAGGTAACAAACTGTCTGATTCAAAAGTTCTGGACTTCATTTCTTACTCTACCCATAACTTGAGGGGAGAGCTGAGATGTTCTCAGTATTCAAATTTTTCAGTGTTGCAGCATCTGCACTTCTCATTGGAAAACCTTTGTAAACTATTCAGATACTGTCATGCATTTGTACATTGTTCAGAACAATGGGATCTGTCCTCTAGGTGGCACAAATCAATACATCAATACATCAATAAACCATATCAATAATTAATAATTAACCACATGTTCAAGTGCTGAGGTTTAAAGGGCAAACACTTGCATTTTCTTTGTTTTCCTTCATTTTCTTTAAACTATATTTAACTTCTGCCTTATTCTCTGGATGAATTTCTGTCTCTGACTGATCTTTGCAGCTTACTTACCTGAATACTTACCCCACACATCTCCCCCGAAAAGAAGGACCTGGAAAGAGACATCTAGAATGGATGTAAGTGGCTGGCTGAATAAAAACTAGTTGCTTAAAGGGGACTTCAAGCATATGTGTCATCTGCCTGTATCTGAACAGGATAGGAATATTGCTGTGTCTGCAACCTGGCACACTTTGGCATTTGCAGGAAGCAGCTGTTGCAGAAAGGGGTATTTGCGCCTGCCCGGGTGGTAGGAACCCCACTGAACTTGTCTCAGCTGGAAATAGTTATGTTACACAAGCTGTTCTCATGCACTTGCTGCAAAGGATTGATATCATAAAGCAGTTAGCGATAGAAGACGGCTCCAAGGTGGTGATTAATTGCATTACACCTATTGTAATTATAAATTCCAGGTCACTCATCATTCTGGAAATCTGAAGGAGTTCAACCATCAGGGTGGAGCAAACGCAGACATCCATATTAAAGTGTTCCAATGAACACCCAACGTACAAAGAATGTCTCCATGGGGCTGTCTAAACACACACTGCGCTTTTCTTTTCTTGCCCTTTAGGCACAGAAAGCATGTAATCAGACAGGCACACAGGACAGATCTGTAATTGTCATTCAGTTTAACTCTATAAAAAAACTTTCTTACCTGCAAATGTTTCCCTTTGATGCAACTTTTCCATCCACAGAAAAAGGGTGAGCGTGCTTTGCTTCCCAGGTAGGGAGGAAGGAATAGGATGAGTTCACAGCTTTTAGAGTCCTTACATTTTTGAAATAAAGAATAGCTTGTGCTGAAAATATTCAGCAAATTTCTTGGTGTGGTAAAGTTGCAAGTTTTTACTGGTGCGTCTCTCTTCAAGAGCTCCCACAGCAGTATGGAACGGTGTCATCAGGAGCACATTTATTATGACTTTAAAATAACAACTGTAAAACCAGACTAGGTCAGGTCTGTGGTCTGTGGCAGTAACCAGCAGAAGATGCTGAAGTGGACAAGTCTTGCTGTAAGGGATAAGGTATGACCTGCTCCTGCTGTGGGTCTCGTCCAGGTCTAATACAATAGGAGACCCCGATGCATGAAGTTGAATGTCCCTTCCAAAGCTGATCACACATCCATATATTCACAATATTCCCTATTTATTTAGTACCTTCCTGGATTTAATTCAAACTGGTGTCCTAGAGGCAAATCTTGCCTCCCCCCCCTCTTTTATTTTACTAAAGGACTAGTTACTTTGCTATAAAATTAATTACACTTGTGTAACAGAGCGATAATCATCTTAGACTACAGACAGACCGCTCAGTACATTTCAAAGGTCTCTGAGACATTCAGCTCATTTTCCCCTCCTCGAGAATCGCACCTCCCTTTCACTGCCCTTAAGTTTTCTTTAGCAGCTTCCTGAATTGCAGCGTTGCAGAGGCCTCCTTCTGCCATTACTGCCATAACCCCAGTGGTACCAAACTTGCCCTGTTCAAATTACCTTTGAGACCTCCAATTAAAGCGGAGAAGCACTGCAGAAAAGGAGCATGATTTTACTCAAAGCCTGTCCTCCCCCTTTGCTGTCTCATAGCTGCTTATGGCCACTGCAAATTTAAACTCTCAGGCAGGAAAGTGCTCCTGTGCTCTGCAGAACAAAGCCTATGGCTTTGTCTCTTCTGCACGCATGGAGAATTTGTTCCTGCAGTGTGCTAGCAAGGATGTCAGGCAAAAATTAGCCTTATTATAACAGGCTGCCTCAAGGCACATGCAACGTAGGCAAAGGGCAGCATCTGGCCAAGGGGTCAGTACTGCCATGGGGACAGACACTTTCTGGGTGATGCTACAACCAGGTTGGCTCTGTTGGATGTGAGAGGTGGTCCATGCAAAGATCAGGCCAGCTGCTGCCGCCTGGCCCCTTCCCACCTCACTAGAAAGGATGGAGACAGCAAGTCCCGGGCTGCAGGGCACGATCTTCACCTTCCTGTCTGACCTCACCTTCTCTCGCCACTTTCCTGGAGAGCTAACCGCCTCTGCAACAGAGAAGCCTTGTATCTGTGGTATGGGGAGATGGATGCAGCAGGAGAACTCTAGAAGTTTTGGGTGGCAGTCCCAATGCCTGGGGCCAGGCCACCTCTCCCCATGTCTTTGAGGCTTCTGTGGAAACTCCTGGAATGGGGAAAACACACAAAGATCTGGAAACTGGGACCGGAGTAAACAAACCTTCATGGTATATTTAGGCACTGATAATGCAAACCATAGAAAACACAGAACAGGGACAAATCTGTTATCAGTAAGCCATACAAACACTTGTGTCTTAATGTTTCTTTTCTTTAGGGCTGCCATTTCATGACTGGCTTAGACTCATCAAAGTCCTTTTTGCTGTTGAAAGAGTAATCCCATGTCCATCTTGGCCAAGCAGTCCCACCTCTCCACTGTACTAGCAGTAACCTTCATGTAACAAAAGTGACAGCCCAGAGTTGGTGTGCTCTGCAGAGAAGTTGACTGGGGTCTTGCAGAGGTGAGAGCAATCTGGATTTTCAGTAATAACCCAGTAATGATTGACGGCTGTCACAACCCATGAGGACTGCCTGGTTATCCCAGTCCTCTCATGGGACTAGTCCCTGTCAAAAGACAGGAGACAAAGGGGAATTCAAGAGCTGCTTCAGAAAATGCCTGAAAGCTGCAAGTGAACTTCAGGTCACTCTCCACAGAGCTGACTTTAAGCCAAAATAAGAAATAGAGCCTGAGATCCAAAGGATGCCCTCATATTGCTCATGTCATTTAGTAGCCTTAAACTTGGTTGAAATTCTCCAAACACCACTGTTCATGCAAGACTCTGTCTCCTAAACTCCTTGCCATGCTCAGCACCTTTGAAACTTCAGTGACAACACTCCACTGATGCTGTGTCGGCTCAAAGCCCTAGATTGCTAATGAGAATTCTGCCCCTTTGCCCTTACAAGTATCCAAACCCTTGTGTGTACTCTTCTTCACTGTGTGAAATATATTCTTCAGACAGCCCTGTGCTCAGCCTCCCGGCACCACCACTGAAATTCCTTGTAGTCAGCAGAAAATAGTGATTTACAACAACTGATGCGTTGATCTGGGGGTAGGGGGGAGGGGGGCGACAAATCTCCCAAAGGAAGCTTCACTTGACAATGTTTCTTTCCTATACTTCCTAACAGGGACTCGGTGGGGGATGACCAACTGTGGAAAAATTTTGCTAATGTCCCAGGACAAGAATTATGATTATTTGCTGGGCTTCCATCCACCGTGGGGAATTCTGACTCGTGACATCACCCCATTGTTCCTGCTGGTGCCAAGAACACGCTGGGATCCCGACTTCTCAATGGTTAAAGCACTTTCCTGTTTGCTCATTCCTTGTTTCCAAACAGCACATTTCATGAATGCTGCACGGGATGTCTCTTTTCTTGAGCTGTTTTGTCCCTTTCGTCATGTCTGCCTGGAACTCTTCACAATGAAGTGAACAATGTATTCCTACAGTCAGAAACAAAAGGGAAAAAATAACTGCAGGAGGCAAAGCCCATCTTTGGCATTTAGGACCCTGTGTACGCCTTTGTTCCTTCTTTGGAAGCTGTGTTTGTGTAGCACGGACCCGTCCCTCTGCTCCAGCCTGTTGTTTTTCTTAGTGATTTCAGTGTGGTGATAATGCCAGGAGGGTTGGCCCTGGAAGAAGTGGCCCCTGCTCTTTATCAGGGGAACAGGGACAGTTGCAGGAGCAGTGCAGCTTCTCTGTGTCTAGGAGGGCAAGGAGAACCACCACTCCCAGTCCAAGTTGAACCCCCCAGCCCATAGTACGAACAGGGATTGAACATTCAGCCTAAAATGAGTGGCTAATCTTGAAACCACCATAGTTAGATACCAGAATACCACTCTGTGGGCATGGTTGATGCTGAAACAGCTGTCTCACCCTATGTCTGGATGTTCTTCTTCACAGGCCTAAAGGCAAATTGCTTTTTAAAAAGTCATTCCTTTTTTCACAGAGAAATTCTGTAGCTCTGGACAAAGGTCTCTGAGCAGAGCCAGTTCGAAGCAGACCTGGTCAATGCAACCCCAACCCCACCTCTTCTCTGCAGGGTTCCTACGTCTCTGTAACAAACGGGGACTTTCTTCCATAGCCCCACATCCTTTAAGATCTTTGAAACACTGGTGCCAAACATCCATACGTGTGCTGGTCAGGTTTGTGCCTGCCCAACACAGCAGGGTATTTCCTGGAGAAAAAAAGTTAGTGCAAACTCCATTCAGTAGGCATATATGAACAAGCGGGTGTAACACTTGCTCCATTTTCTGCGACAGTGTAAATATCTTGGGATTTATGAGAAATGAAGAAAACAAGTGAGAAGTCTTGGATGAAAGGTCTGGTTTGTAAAAATGTTTTTGCACCTGGCATTAAACACAGATACCTGGCAAATATCTGGGCACTTGTCTTCTAGCAACACAGTAAAAGATCTTTACAGACAGTTACATGTAGCTTCAGGCTCTTCTTGGAAATGTAAGCCAAGTGACAAAGCTATGGCCACAAAGGGAGTCTGGTGAAGGAAATAGATTGAACCCAGATCTCCAAAACCTCAGGTTAACTTGAGAATCTTCTTCCTTCCTGGAGACAGGAGAGGTCTTCATGTGACTAAGTTCTCTCCTAATCATTTCAGTGAGTGAATCCTAGAAAGCCATATTACTGTGGCTTTGTCTCACACTTCGTGCAAATGACTGGTATCACCTTTTCTAAGAAAGAGCCCCTTCTTTAAGCAAAATTATGTCATTTATTCCCCAGCCTTTCCTCTGTGTGGGTAACTACTGCTGTGTTACCTTCCCCACGTCGAGGATATCTTCTTTCACCCTGCAGTGACCAGAATGAGGATCACAGGAACTGGAGCCAAGGGAGATTTATTATATCACTGAACTGGCATCTGGAATGTCACATAGTACCCGAGCTCTGACATAACTCTGAAACTTGGCACAGCTGGAATATGGGCTGTAACAGGTAATGCTGCTATTGTATTTCCCTATTTTCTTTAGAATGATTGTTGCATTGGTACAGAGGCTAAAAACATCCCTCTACTTGTTTGCCTCTCACACTGAATCTTCATTTTATCAGTTAGATCTTTGCCTTCTTACTATTTTAAAACAAAATCTTCATTATTCCTGATTTTCTCAGCCTAACATGTCCTCTACGCTGCAATTTTAGCTCCATTCCCAGATACACATTTTTAATCTGCTCTGGCCCCTTGTGCCCCCTCACTTCATCCCCACTCAGTAAATGGAGCTCTTGACAGTAGCTGTGCTCTCACATGCCGTCAGTCAGAGCTTTGGTGAATAGAACAATATTTTCCCCTGAGCTTATCTTTTCAATCCCACTGAGTTTTCCCCTGCACACATCTTCTGCATGCATTTTGTATGACTAGAGAGGGATCCACACTGCTGCTTGGTCCAAGTGAATGTTAGAGCCTCTTGTCATTGTTTGCAGGAATGCAGCTGTAACCCGTTTTACTTCCATGAGATGCTGTGAGCAGAAGCTATTGCTCAGAATAAAGCAGTTTTCCACACTGGCTCACTGAACTTTTTCTTATGTCTCTTTCCATTCCCTGTGCACATGTTACACTTTGCATGAGACCTCACACTGATTCACTGTAATTGCCATCATCTTACATCTCTTCATGACAACAGTGCAATAAAACCTTAAACTGTTCATTGTAAACAAATAAAAATACACTCCCTTACCTAAGAAGCCTTTAAAAATATAGTGAGAAAGTCAAGCACAGTAGTTCTTGCTGGCTCCCCTAACCTGCTCGTGCTCCTAGGTGTACTCCACTCCCAAGCTTTACCCAACATTGGCGAAGCCTGGAGCTGCCCCTCTGACCGGAGTGGTGGCCCGGGGGGTTTGGGTGCCTGGGAGCTGTTCCCCAGCCCTGTTGTGGTCAGTCCCCCACGCTTCTCTGGGGGACAGCTTCCTCCTTCTGCATGACAGACACGATGGGCAAGATAAAGCCGCTTTGCCTGTCTCCTCGTGCACCCCAGGAGGTGACTCCTGCATTTGATGCTCTCTGCATCCTAAAAATATGCAGATAGTGTCCGTCATTAACGTTGAAGCAAAATCAGACAGCAGCCAATTTTATTGCAAGAAATTTTAATTGCTCAACCTAGCAAAAGACTTTAAACTGATTTAGTGCAAAAGAAGGAGAGAGAAAGCAGGGACTTTCACTTAGCAGTTGTATTTTCTTGAACTGAGTAACGGTTTTACTTGAAATTTAACTTGTCTTGAATTCCACCTACTTTACCCCAGTTAAACCAGCTTTCCTGCACAGACCAAGCTGGCCTGCTAAACCGGGTGGTGTCACTCGCCCCTGGTTTTGCCATGCCCGGAGGAGCAGCGTGGGGCTGCGGCAGCCTGGGGGACCCTCTGCGGGGAAGCGCCTGCTCCACGCGTGGGGCAGTCGGCCCTCGGGCTCCCACGGCTGCCCGCACCCCTCCCGCTCCATCTGCCGGCGGCGGCTGCAAACTACCTCCTGCCTTCCCTCGCTGCCGGCAGGCTCCGACCCCACGCCGCGGGGCGTGAGCAGGCCCCACTCGGGACCCCCCCGGGGGTAGAGACACACATACCCACCCCACCCCCCCCCGAGCACAGGGTACCCCCGCCCACGTCGCCCTCCGCTGCATCCACCCCCCGCCACCTTTCTCCCTGCACAGGCTTCCCGCAGCGTGGGGAGACAGAAGCGCCCACGCGTGTTTCGCGCAGCCTGAGGAGCGGGCGGCGGGGCGGCGCGGGGTTGGCGGGGGGGCGGATAGAAGGGGGGGTACGGGCACGGTTGCCCACGGAGGGGCCGCCCCCCACGCGTGCCCGCGCCCCGCTTGTTTCCCCCGCGGCCGCTCCACGCGGCGGGGCGGAGCGGGGCCGTGACGCGGCGGCGGCGGGGCTATAAAGCACCTGCCAGGCGCCCGCCGGCTCCAGACGCATCGCGGCAGCGCACGGAGAGGCGAGGGGGAGAGAAAAGGGGGGGGGGGGAAAAAAAAAAAAAAAAAAAAGGGGGAGAAAAAACTTTCCCCCCGAAGCTTCCACGTCTCTCCAGCCCCACGGAGGCGAACCCTGCGGCCATGGCCAGCCCCCCCGCCGGCGCCGTGCTGCTGGCGCTCGCCCTCTGCGCCCTCCTGGAAGACGGTGAGCCCCGGGGGTGCCTGTCCCGGCGGGGGGGACCCCTCTGCGCCCCCTCGGCTGAGGGAGTGGGGCTGCGTGGGCTGTCCGGGGTGGGGGGTGTGGGGGGCATTGCATTTGGCTTCGCTGCGCCCTTGCTCCTCCGGGGGGGTCGCCCCTGCAAGCTGCCGGGGTTATGCGAGTCCTGGCTGAGCCCGCAGCCTAAATCGGCGAGGCTGCACCTCCTGCAAAACCGCCGGCGTGTTGCAAGTGCCGTGATCCTGACCGGGGGTGGAATGCAGGGGTGACATCCCGGCGGGCACTCCAGCGCCCTGCACCGAGCCTGCCACTCATCCCTCCCTCCTTCTGCCGCAGGTGGGGGCCACCCGCCGCTGGAGTCCCACCTGGCTGCGCACCCGAGGACCAAGCGATGTTCCTGCAACAGCTGGCTGGATAAGGAATGCATTTACTTCTGTCACCTGGATATCATCTGGGTCAACACACCTGGGTGAGCATGCATGGAGCTTCCAGGGCGTGGGGGGGGGGGGGGGTGGGGGGTGGCTCTGTTGATGAGTAAGTGATTGTACTTTTCTGAGGTTAGATTAGAGGAAGGTGAGAAAGATCCCAGTCCTACAAGGCTCTTGCAGCACCTGCTCCGGAGAGCACTGCAAGTCCAGCCCTTTCCAACATCTAGAAAGGGACAAGCTGTGCTTCTGCTCAGCAGTTTCAGTACAACCCACAGGGGAGCGGGGTGAAAGCACAGGGCGCTGTTTCCTCACGGGTTCATCTTTTTCTGAAGTTCGTACCTCTGCAAGCCAAAAGCAACACCGGGATGTTATAGCTGCAAGTCAGAAAGTTACTCTACCCGCTTGTGAACTGTAACTCAGACTGCTGACTGCCAGTATTGTTAATGAGACAGTGGTGGGCTGGCACTGAAGTCCTGTGGCTGCCAAGTCCTGCCCTCAAGAAAGCTAAAGCAGCTTTCCGAGCAGTTTCAGACCAATGGCCATCACACTGTAGCAAAACACATGTACTCAGGTGTGGTTATAATCATGCTTGCTAACGTGCAATTACAACTCACTGCTTGCTCGGAGAAGAGTTGCAGTCACTGCCAATCCTAAACCCTCTGGGAGAGTAGATTGAGATCAAAGATGGAGTGGGAATGTGCTAACAGCTCTGAAAGCATGCTGTGATCAGAAGAACCTGTTATGGCCCCAAGACGTCTTGATTTGTTCTATGTCCTCTGTGTGAAAACCCATGGGGGGGGGGGGGAAGCCCTGACACCTCTGTGCTTGAGAAACGGGCTGCTTGGGGCTGGTGGACCGGGGCAGCCACGCTCCTCGTGTGCTTTGCCACAGGTGAACTGCCAGCTCACCCGGCCCATGTGGCGACCCTTGCACGGGCACTTGGGCTGCTGAAAGGAGAGAAAATTCCACTCACAACCCAGCACATACTGGCAATCTCCCTGGGAGGGGTAGGGTGGGGAAAACAGTGGTAGGTGGGAGAGGAGCTGGAGTTTAAAGGCTTAGACGTATCAGTGACCTTTTCACCTTATGTCTATAGATGAGTCTTTTATTATCCTGGCACTGTCTTGGCTGCCTCCCAGGACAGTGTTATAAACCTGTTGGCTAATAAAAAGTTAGCTGCATAGCTGATTTCTTTTCTTTTTAACAGACACACCGCTCCCTATGGCTTGGGAAGCCCGCCAAGGCGGCGCAAGAGATCGCTCAGCAGGTGCGAGTGCTCGCACTCGAGGGACAGCATCTGTGCCACCTTCTGCCAGGCGAAGCCTGGGTAAGACAAGGGGGTCCTGGGGATGTCTCTGGGGGCTGCTCGGCGAGGGTGCAAGCAGGCAGTCCAAGCTTAGGAGCTGGAGTAACTCTACAGCCTCCCCAGGAACGGCTGCGCAGCTCTTTGCAAACAGCTGGAACTTGTCTAGTGGCTTTCATACCCCTCCCAAGAGGCCCTGGCAAAGTGTCACTAGGGTGTTTTTATTATACAATAGCCTCTTTACTAGCTGATATGAAGCAATGTTACCTTCATCCCTCCAGCTGCCAGGAGGCTGAGGAAGTGCTGGGTGTGCTGGTGGGAAGGGAGGAGCTGGCAACACTCTGGGAGAGGGACAAGCAGAGGGTGTGAAGCTCTGGGACACCCGGATCTCCTGCACAGCTCAGGTGGAAGAGGCTGCAGGAGACTAGGAGTGCTGTGAGCTGGGACTTGGAAGTCAAATATTTTCTGTGGCCGGATCTTTTCATAGTGCATGTGGGATGTCAGTTGTCTTGCTTCAGACAGTGGCATAGAGGAGCATTTACACTGCGGGCTGCAAAGTCATTGTAGAGACCTGTCATTAATTTCATAGCAAGGCAATAGTTAAAATCCTCAATCATTAAACATGACTGTGAATAGACCGAAGTCTGACAAAAGAGGACAGCAGTAAAAGTGAGCCATGAATAGCTCTCAAATAGCTGCAATTAACCCTTCAAAAACTTGCATTCAACTGTCTTACTCTGTCACTGGTGATGTTAGAACAACACTCCCGCTGGTGCTTAACATAGCGTGGCTGGATGTGAGTGGTTCATGCATCTCATCTTGTTCTTTAGGTACCTCCAGAGTCTGAAGCTCCCAGTGAACTCTGGAGCATCACTGAAGTCTCCGCAGAGCAGTGGCATGAGACCTTCCCTCCTTCCAATCGAAGGAGGCCTGCTGAGAGCTCTCAGGTGAGCATGCCACTTAAACCCACTTTGAACGTCCCTCGTAAGCACTTTAAAATCTGCGGTTGTGACCCCACACTGCAGTTACCACTTGGATTTGACCTGACTTCCCCCTCTTGTCTCCTTTTAAATGAGTAGGCTTGACTATTTCTACTCTCTGTAGAATTGAAGGCTAACAGCTGATGGATCCAGGGTTGCTTGTGTCCTTCCAAAACTAGAGGAATATTACATAAGATGTAACTCTTGATTAAAGTAGGAAGTTCCTCTGATATGGAACAGGGAAATGGATGATGTACAAGAAGGGGGGAAGAGGTGGCATCATGTAGGCAAATGATTGATTGGATAGCAACTTTGGACCAAAGGAAACAGCTGTTCTCACATCACATCAGTGAGTTGTGGAACTCACTGCTGGAAGAGACTGTGGCCTCGAGGAGTGTAAATGAGTTAAAGGGAGTTGGCAAATTGAAGGAGGGTTGGTCTATTGGTGGCAGTTAATCAGATGCAATGGCAACGCTTTCTGAAAGGCAGATCTGGGGAAGCACCACTTGGGTTATGCCCTGCTGCAGGAATCCTTGAATCCTCTGCCACCGGCCACTGGTGGAAGGGGGATGTTGGGCTGGATGGATCTCCACTGTGGCTTAATACAGCTGCAGCTAGAAATTCCCCCTCTTCCTTCTCCCATCTTCTTCCCCAAAATAAATCTTGGTGAGGGGTAGATAAATACCATAATATGGGTTGTTGCTGAGTAGCAGGAAAATGAACTGTAGAAGGAACATTGTGTCTCTCTTGCTTGCAGGGATCTTGCTGTCTCCAGTCTGCAGTTCGGCAACCGTCAGCACCGTTCTCGGAGGAATGCACAGCCAACAGTTTTGCCTTGGAAGAAGAACATCTGGAAGAAGAAGAGATAAGAAACAGGTGCATACCAAGTTCACCAGAAGAATTTGGAGTCCTGTGGGTGCCACTAACTCCGCTGTTGGCAGTTAGAGCTGAAGGAAAGGCCATGAGTGGAAGGGGGAAGAAGTTGAAGTCTTCATGCTCCTGTTGCATGTACCAGTACTGCATGCACTCCAGAGACTGTTGTAAAGGGAAAACTGTCTCTCTATACAGTCATAGATGTGTCGTGGAGCTGAATTGTGCCTTTTTGGATCAGGCAAGGGTCTTGCTGGAGGAGTACTAGCTTAACTCTGCACTGGAGTCCTGGGCAGAGGGTCAGCCCGCGCTGGGCGGTTGAATCACAGACCAGGCTGCTCTGTGCAGCTCTGGACCTGGTGGCACTGGGCCCCCGTCACTGGCCTGGCCTGCTCTGCCTCTGGGGCATGTTTGAGCACAGGTCCAGCTTGGCCCCGTTCAGAGGTGGTTTGGCTGGTCATTGTAGATGGGGGGTAAACTGCCTCCGGCGTGAGCCCACCTTTGCACTTTTTTCTCTTACTTGTCAGACAGCGCGATGTGCGTATGAATGAGACTCCCATGGTAAAACAGCTCCCAGTTTGTATTAAACAAAAAAAAAAATATATATATATATATCATCTAGAAGCCTGAAAGCCGACTGAGTAGTCAGTGGCATTCTTTGGCTGAGAAATTCACTGAAGGGCCATCCTTAAGTGGCTCTTGTATAGGTGGAGGATAGCTTGCTTATACTGGAGCTGGCATCAAAGCCAAGCATGACCCCTGCCATCAGGCGCAGCAGCAGCAGGGGTGGGGGGCTGAAGTGGAGCTGTATTTCTGCAGGGACCCCACGTAGCCTGAGGGAGGGAGCCCCGCTGGGTCCCAGTCAGAGCTGAGCTGCTAGTCTGGATGAGTTCAGTGCTGTGAATCTGTCTCATCCCCATGGACATACCCTCAGCGGGGTAGAGTACTTCCAGCTCTAAACCTAATATCCCAAGCTTACTTTCAGCTCTGCCTGAAAGGAAAAGCTAGGGTCAGAGAAGATGGGTGGTGGGAAAATAGCATGCAAAGTCTTGCTTGCTGCTTCGCTTAGATCAGATCTCTGAGTCGGACTCTATAATAAATCACCAGTGTATGGATAGCATGTCACTGTAAGAAGTGTAACCTGAATAGAGAATGCATTAGTCAAGGGGCAGCCAGGTGGGGTTGATGTGAAGGAAAGGATTGGTAAGAAGAGAGCACAGTACTGTCTGTGCAGCTTTAGAAGAAAGGCTCGGCTTTAAACCCATGCCAGGATCACAGCTGCTTCCCCAGCCACGGAGCAGCATGGTGCTGCTGGCCCAGAGGAGGAAAGGAATAATTTGGGAAAAACACTGAGCCCAAGACCTAGAAAGCAATCTTGCAGGCAAACACAATCTTAAGGCTCCGAAGCTATATCACAGATGCACTTTTGTTTGCCTGGGCGGATTAACTTCTATTATAAATCATGGCTGCAGCTGTCATCTGGTTAGTGCAGATAAATGTTCTCCTGGAACCGCTGTTGGGTCCCCCTTGCTGCCCAGTCCAGTATTACACACGAGCATTTAAAAAGGCTGCTTGAAGTTGTTGGTGGACCAAAATCTGTGGCTGTTGCACGTATAGTCCCATTGGACGTACAGACTACTTTGTTGATTTTGCTTTAAGCCCTAGATGGGGGAAAAATGAGACCAATTGACTGTATCGTAAATGAAACAGCTGACTAATCATTTGGTCCCCAAAGCTGCAGAGAATCTTTTTTATATTTGACCTTCTGAAGGTGTGAGTCATTCGAAAATAAAATCCTGAAAGGGTTTGTTCCAGAGGAAACTTTGCACATGGTTTAATGTGAGCCTAGTAATTTAAAATAAAACTACTGCTGTAAAGTACTATGTATATCTCCTTGTGTGTATAATGTCTCATCTTTAAGTGACTTCTTGCACACATGCCATATGTAGCATCCTGAAATCTGTATATTTATTTAAATCTATTGATTTTTTTTTTTTAGACAGTAATTTGCAAAATTTAATTTGTAATAAATAATGACAAAAGTCAATACCATTTTTCTTCCTTATTTGATGGCTGGGTAGTGGTGGTGGATGAAGTGAAAGAAATCCAGATGGCCAAAGCCCTGTGAAAGGGAGGGGGGCAGCAGGGCTGGGTGAGAATGGGAGGCTGTGTAGTCTTGTGAATGGTCCTGAGCAAATTTCAGTTCAAGGTGAATCCATCTAGCTGACTTAAATATTCCTTAACTTAAAGTAGTATCTTGTTCCTTTCTAGACGTATATGGGAACATAGATGTGACATTGTCCCCAACTTGTGCTCAGGACTGTGGATGCTGAGACCAGCTTGAGTATTTGTGCCAAGGGATCCTGTTAATATTTTCACATGGTTGAGTCCTTTGCCTCAATTCCTCTCAGCAGCTCTGTGACTGGGGGTATCAGCATTGCAGGGACAGAGCAACCACACACACTCCCCTGCACCCAACAACTTTTAGATCTTAATTTTGCTGATTTTTTTTTCTTTTTTTTTAAAGTACAGTGAGAAACCCATCAGCCATTTGATGGTCATCTTTGCATGAAAACTGCACCATGGATTATTCTGGTGCAGCTGGGAGAAGGAAATAAAAAAGAAGCATTAATGTAATAGCTAGCACTGTGCTTGCTGCGTACCCAGAAACCATATCACCTCTTTGTGGGTTTCCATGGCTTCCTGGACAGTAGTTCAGATAGCTACAGCCCCATCCTATCTTATTGTCCAGCTTTCTGGCTAAACTGCATCTCCCCTGGCCAAGCCTCCACTCTGTGACTTGGTATTATAATGTGTGAAAATCAGATTCTTTCAGATGTTTCTATGACAATAGCTTGTAGATTCAGTGACTTTAATGATAAAGGTCTGTGAAAAAAAGGACCTTGAATTACAGATAAAAGAGAAAAAACGGTGCCCTGAAACACTGCATATTTCCTATGTATAATACCTACGGTACAGTTCTCCCTTCTTCTGCTCAACCTTGTTCTGGAACAGGCCTGAAAATTTTACCTGTCTGGGGTAATTTCCATAGTGTCCTGCTTGGATTGATTTCAGGTGGTGTGAATGAGGAAGCTGAGGGCTGCTGGAATCTCATCATTTCCCAGGAAAGATTTCCCCATCATCTGGAATGTCTATTGAGCCAGCCTTGGTCGCAGCCTTTTAGTTGTCTTGCTTAAGTCACAGAAGAACTATGACCTTAGTCAGCCCTTGGCCCCTGAGAACAAAGCATCCCTGTTCAGGCAGCTCGAGACCCAGCTGGCTGTGAGGGTAATAGCACAAGGGGAACATCACATTTGCTGGAGTTGGGACCACAGAGATGCTCTCCAGCCCTGCTACAGTATGTGGGCTTGAAGCAAGACATCCAAACAGGGAGGAAGAAAACTTGAACTAATCCATTTGTGGGTGGGTTGTTGTTTGATTGTTTGGTTGTTTTTTTTCTGGCTCTAAGATCAATGAGCAGAGTAAAATTTGACATTTTCATCACTGAATGATGAAAAATCTTCCAGGGCAGGCTATCCACGTTCACTTGGGGAAACTCTGGACTCACCGGTGAGTACTACAGAAGGAAATATTAGAAGTTGATGTATCTGGAAAACCAGTTTCAAAATACCACAGGCCAGACATCCCAAAAAGTCCCCCAAGACCCTGGTCAGAAAATCTCAGAAGACCTCCTTGCTAGGATCTTATATGAGGCCCCTCAGGTGTCCCATACGTGCTGAAGAACAACCTGAGCCTGGCAGTAACCCCATGGTGTTGCCTGGAACAAGGCCAACATCTGTGCAAAGCCCAGCTCTTCAGGTACAGTTTTAATTACAAGAGCTAATTAGGTATCACCCAAGGGAAGAGTAGAAGGGAGATGCTTAAGAGCATCTTAATTAGGGTGAAAAGGGAGAAGAAAGGACCATGCTTATTCTGACTTTATTGAATTCAGTGATAAAGATTAGCTGAAGTAGGTTGAAGGAGGCATATTTTAAAAATTCTCACATGTAACAGGAAAGAATAGAATAATAAAACTTTATTTTAGAGGAACATCCAGGAAAGCAGACAACTTCTAAAGCCCATTCTAAGTATAAGTGATAGGGTATCTTTCCTAAAATATCACTTTTTAATTGAGCGGTCCTTTTTATGATTGACAATTCCCATAAAAGTGGACTTCTTGTGCCCTGCATGTTGCACTGTTTTTTTTTCTGCAGAAGGAGTTCCTGAAGAAGAGCTCTTTCTAGATGGCCCACAGGCAGCTAACTTCCCTTCTACACCATGGGACAGTTCTGTCCCCATCAGGTTAGGTGATATCCTTTTTGATGGGACTTTGTTTACATCTCATATTTGTTGAACTAATAGTTTCTGCTCTGGAGAAGACATGTTGACGTAAAAATAGAAGGATGCTTTGAGTGAGGGGTATTTGGGTGGATGCCTTTTCAAGGCCAGCCCATTGATAATTCCATGGAAAGAAGCTGTCCGTGGCAGATATCTGCTTTGCTAGAAGGTTTTCCTGCCTGGCATTTTATAATTTTGCACTGTTTTGGTCTGGATACCCTGCAGAAGAGCTGGGCCTTGTGAAATAAGACCTAAGGTACAACAAGAGGGGAAGTGACACTGAATAATAGGTGCAGGGTCACACTTTGCCATGGGTCAGCAGCTGTTCCCTGTGCCTTTGATTTTGGCATTTCTGGCCTGAGCTGCAAGGTCAGTGGCTCTGTGGAGATTGGAGTATGATCCAGCAGTATATATCCCCCAGATAGTACTGGTGGCCTTTCCAGCATCTCTGTCTCTTGCTATAGGATTCAATCTCTTCCAGAAATCTTGCACTCCTGCATGTGACTAAAGCCAAAGCTACAAGGCACTGAGGCAGGTATTCTGCAAAAGGTCTTTTCTCTGGGAAATACCTCCTGTGAGCACTTGTGCTATAATTCCAAGCTTAGAATAATGTAACTTGGTGGAATGGAAGCTTCTTAGTGTCCTCCATCACCGAGAAGTTCTGCAGTCACCTCGGCCATGGCCAGGGTGCAGCCCTCTGGTTTGGCTTGCACCCTTCAGACTGTGGCAGGATATGGCACGTGTCAATGGGTAGTTCTAGCCAAGGAAACAGAGGGATTGATTAAACTTATGTGTTTAAAGTTGCCAAATCTTGTCTCTAGCCCCACTATACTTGGGTATGAAGATTATTGACTTGACGGGTTGTCTTGATCTGGCTGGAGTAAGGAACAAGTGCATCTACAGTGGATATCAGCTTCATAATTTGTACCTTCTGCCACAGGCTGGTGAAATCTCTGTGGTCAGCGGCATCCCACATCTTCAGGATCTCCTCGCTGTGGGGCAAGGAAAGTCATGAGCTCTTTGGATGTCATGTGAAGGTATAGGCATCACATGTATAATGATCACAGCCTGTCTTATCTGATTCAGGCAATAATGAAGTATAAAACACTGAAATCCCTCCTGTGGGAACTAGATCTCAAGTTTAACCCTTAATCACTTCCTTTAAGAGGGGATTGGTAGGAAAGCTGAGGCAGTCAGAGCTGGCATAAAACTGTTGGGTGAAGTACATATCGATCCGTCACAGCTTCCTCTGACAGCAGGAGCATTCTACTGCCTATAAGCCTGTTCAAAGCCCTTTATTCAACCTCACACCTGCTTACTGATGAGTAACTGGGTATCTCTCACCCATCTAACTTCTGTAGGACCTGTGAGGAGACCACTCCCTTGTTGAAAGGAAACAGGGTGCTCTTCTTCAAAGCATTGCTCCATCAGGTTGCCCTGCAAAAGTGAGATGGTTTCACTGGCCTCCCTGAGGGAAAAGCATCTTGAAGTGGTAAGGCTGACTTAACAACCTGCAACAGCACAATTCTGCACCCTTTGGTCCTCATCCCTCCTTTCCCCTCTAGCATTGACTGTGATACTAGATTAAACCCTGGTGGGAAAACTAAGCTGGTAGAAAGCCAGCTGAGGAGAAACAAGGGAGGATGTTTCTGATGGTCTTCAGCTGGGTCAGGTGAAACCAGAGCTGACAGATGAAGCCCCATGAGCAGCTGGGGTGCTTATGCAGTGGAAGGGCAGCTTCCCTTTCACCTTCTGCTGTGATCCCAGGGGATGCACGCTGCCGAGACGAGGAGCACAGAGGGGAAAACTGCTTGTTTTCTGATTTAAACAAACTCTCTATCTCCAGGTGCGTTGGTGGAGGGAGGATGCCACTGGCTCACTTAGAGTCTGTGTTGGAAATTGTCATTCTTGTAGTGCATCTGGAGCGTGATGGAAGCATCTGGAAGAACAGCTCGGTGTGTAGTTGGTGTAGTCTGGAGGACAGGGTATGAACACCTCGTTGAGCAGCTTTCCTTTGTGAACTAATGGGAAAACATCTGAAGTGCTGCATTCCAAAAAAAGAATAACAAGGATGATCAGAAAGACTTTCACGAACTCCAGGGTCTCTTGTCTGTGGTGAGGTTGTTCTGGGAATATACCTAGGAGTTGTGAATCTACCAGAGGCTAGAAAATCATCTTCCCTTTCCTTCCAAAGACAGAGATCTCCCTTCAGAGCATATCCATACATTCATTTTGTTATGACTCTAATAGCACGTTATTTGCAATATTTGTTAACCAATTCAATAAGTCACCCTGATGGCTTTTTTTTTTTTTTTTTTTGTAGTTTTCAATACATGCTATGAAAATCTCCAAGACTTCATTTCAGCAGTGAGACCATAACAGTTTAGACAAGATCTGAAATGGTGAATAACCCTCTCCCTGGAGATTTGATGGCAAATACGAGGTATGCCTCTGTGACTTTATTATTAAAACAGAATGATCTCCCTCCAGCCCCGTTGGAGGGGGAGGAGGAGGGAGCACACATGGAGCAATTAAGAAAAATGTCTTTGACCTTCAGCAACTTAATCAGCTGCCAGTGTTCTTCCTAATAGTGTGCTAATGGTTAAGTTCTTCTGGATGCCATAAAAAGTGCTATAACTGGAGGCTACAATAAAGTACTGATCAACCCATCAAGTGAGTCAATCCAAAAGTAATATCTGTCTTTGTAATGACTATAATAAAACCTATGCCAAAGCCAGGAGATGACGTGAATAAGAATGCTGCTTAATTATGCTGGGCTGCAATGCTGGGTGAATTTGCCACACTTCTGCAAGCTTGCTCTTGGGTGACATTCCCACTCCTGCCTAGGAAAGCCAAACTTTGTATTTGTGTGGCCAGTGCCCTGAGGACAGTCCTAAGAGGTTTGGGCAGGTGACATCTCTATCCAAGCTGTGTAGAGTTTTGGTGCGGAAAGAGCTGTTGAATATGGGATGGGGCTGTTCATCACAGCAGTAACTTCACTGACAAAAAGCAGGATGGAGGCATAACTGCAATTTCCTTTTTGAGAGATTGGGGATTGGAAGAGGAGAAAGGGTGTTTATAAATTTAATGTATTCCAGTGTTAGACAGAGTCTAATATTTAATGCCATGGTATTGAAATAGGGTGAAAGTTCACTGAAGCACACAACACAGCACCATGGGATGAGGTAGTTGAGTTCTATGCTAAAAGGGGATAGATGTAATGATGCAGAAAGCACTCCTGGCAGAGGGAAAGGCCTGGGTGAATCAGGGAGACCCTCCCTGGTGCTGGGGATGGAGCGGAGGAGCTGACAGAGGCTGAACACTGTCCCTGAGTATCTACCATGAAGGAGGCAATGATAAAGTGACCTTCAAAGGTACCTCATAGGATAACAGGAGCAGAGGGGCTGGAGGAGCCTCCCATGCATGCTGCCTTTTCTTCTATCTGAGAGCTGAGGGCACTCGGCACCCCCAGGCAGCTGCTCACCTCTTGCAGGATGGAGCACAACCCACACTGGGCTTTCTCTCTGACCCCCATGACTTTTACAAATCAAGTTTTGCCTGTCTTATCCCTTGTAAAGGCACAGGTGAATAAGGGGGTCACTGTGCAGTGAGTAAACCAACACTGGGATCTTAAACCTCCCTGCTTTGGGAATTGTCCTGTCCACAGACATCAGGGGAATCGGATGGAACACGGAGGGACAGCAGGTGCCACATCTGAGACACCTGATGCTATCGATGGAAGGATGGCAGTTCTTTTCCTACAAAACACAGCCAGTGTTTTGGGATCCTTCTGAGCACAAAGCTGCTCTCCAGGATGCTAAGAAGCAGGAACCTAATTCACAAACCCAGCATGGAGCTGGTGGAAAACATGCTGCAGCCTTTCAAGGAATTGTGAAGCGGATTCCTCCCCCTTTGGTAAAGAAAACAGGATGCAGGCCACATTCCTGCTCGCATAGACAAGGCTCTCCACACCAGCACAAACACATTTTCTCAGTTCCAATTAAACCCTGGCTTTATATCACCTTGCTGCTGATAAGGGTCTGATTAATGGATGAATTGTCCTTTTTTTTTTTTTTTTTTTTTTAATAAAGTCTCTGGTGCTAATTGTTTTTTCCCTCTCCCATTTCTTGTTTAAAAGGCGCTTTCGAGGAGGGCTGCTGATTATGCTGGAAGTTGTATGGGAACACTTAGTCTCTTCCTGGTTTTGTTTTTGGGGCTAACTGCTGCCACTGAGACTAGCAGGTCCAATAGACAAATCACCTCTGCGGATAACCGGCAAAATCCTGCCCTTGTGCCTCCCGATAAACAAGTGCAGATTCATGTGTTTGTTCATGACACAGAAAGCAGCCAGAACAATGATTTGGTGACTTTTTGCCAGTGTTGTTTCCTCTAGAGAGCCGACTTCCCTTGCGGAGCCTCAGGTGCATAGCAACAGCTCAGCAAAACAAAAGCCAACCACTGCAAGGCACTAGAAAAATATTATCCCAGTCCGAAGGGTGGGGCTCACCTTCCCCCGGTGCTGGGATCAGCCCCAACGCCAAGCCTTCCCGCGCTGCAGCCGTGTGCATGCCAGGCTAATTAGCTAACCATTCTTCTCCCAGGTAAAGCTGCCGGAGCGCTACGAGAGGCGGTTTCTCCTCCAAGCCCGTGGGGGACGGGGCGATGATGTACATATGTGTCATGGTTTAAACAAAGGGCCAGCGTCTTAATTTAAATATATGGTTTCCTCAGTCATCAAAGCACCTTTGCTCTCTGCCCTCCATGGGGTAATGGCAGTTGGGAATGGCTCCATCACCATGTTCACTGTCCAGCCTCTAAGATGCAGAGTCTTGAGCAGAGATGTGATCAGGGAGCCACACTGTTGCTCGTGCCCCAGCCCTGGTGCAGGTAAGAAGTCAGGTCCTACAGATCCTGGCTCCTACAGAGCTGACACCAAGATCTAGCAAGGACACGTGGGACTTGGCCTCTGGAGTGTCCCTGAGCATCATTCTTGTCTGTGCTGGAGCAGTTCAGCTCTGCACTGTCACTGTGTCCCCGGGGAAGCTTGCTAGGAGACGGTGTTGAAATGACTGATAGAGCAGAAATGCCTGAGCCCCTGAACTTCTCTCCTAGACATGCCAGCAGAGGGGAAGCACAGCCAAGGAGCTCGGAGGGGCAGGATGTGAAGGAGACCAGCAAAATCAGTGACTGATAAAGCAAATGGAAATTGTGAACAAAGAAGGAATCAGCCAGTCTGGGCCAGTGGGGCTGAAGATCTCTGAGTTAATGGGGAAAACACTCTGCTAGAAGTCCTGTCTAGTGCATGGCAGGCTGCTATCATGCTCTCTGGGCTGGTCTTACCTGTAGGAAACTTTTGAATCTCCCTGTGCTGCTGTGCCCCCTCGGGCACTTGCTGTGTGGTGAAGCATTAGCTGTGTGCTTGCAGTGTTCAGGGTGTCTGTGACCCAGTTCACACCATCACATTTTCTCACGTTGTACAGCACTGCCCTGCTGATTGCTCCCCGGCATTTGCTGATGGATGACTGACATTGCCCAGTCAGGCTGGCCTTTTCCTTTCCTCTTCTATTTCCACATTTCCCCGACTAAAGCTTTCCACACTTTCCCCATCTCCATCCCATGGCTGTGGTCCCCTACTCTGTTTTTCCTTCCCCTTTTTTTATCTTTCTACTTTTTTTTTGATGTTATGACTATGCCATGATTATTTCAATTCTTTTTCTTTCACCTTTTCCTCTCAACTCTTCCTTGCTTATCTAATTTGTTTCCCACAGGTGATGAGTTTTTATATTTAAGTCAAAAAGAGGACATCAGAGCAAGAAGAGGGATGGGTGAGACATATCAAGACAGGAGTCGTGGAGCAATGAAAGAGAGAGAAGCAACATGAATGGGCAGCTCAATGTCAGCTCATGTTTGTGGGGTAAGCAATGAAATGAATGTCACAGTGTCTATGTCCATATTGCTAAGGGCACCCGCCACACAGGGCGATCCTCATCCCCTGACCTGGTGGGGATGAGCAGCTCATGTCCCACTGCTCAGGGGGGGTCCTTCAGGGAACAGCGCCCGGGTCCCTGTGCATGGCTCTTTTCTGAGCTTTTCTGAAATCTTCTTGTTTTTGTAGTGGTTTCTCAGGTCACAATGACGGTTTTGTCACAGTGTGATGTTTCTGCTGCACAATGCTGAGGACATGTGCTGTGTGTTTTAAAACCCAGCAGGAGGGCATGGGGGAGAGCTTGTAGGCACCCAGTCTGCTGGGAGAGATTGGGATGGAGAACAGCCTGATGCTCGCTGCCTGCGGGGAGCTGTTCTTGGAGCACGTTGTCCTCAGAACCACATCTGCTTTGCTTCAGAGAGGGTGAGCTGATGCATCTGACAGTACAGGCATAGCTGGTATAAATCAGCTGTACAGGGCATTGGAGGGATGCTCTGAGGAAGAGCCGTGTAATCAGGAGTCCCCTGAGCACTCAGGGGAAAGCGACACCAAGTCTGCCGGTAGCTGTGCCCAGCTCTGGGTGGTGTGAGGGACCCCAGAGCCTGCTCGGTGGAAAGGGACCTCACGCCACAGGTACGGCCTCTGTGGGCTACGGACAGGAGACTGGGAGATGTGGGCTTCTCACAGAGATGTCTGAAGGAGACTTGACCAAAGTCTTCTTGAGGTAAAGATTTATGGTGTGTTGTGTCCAGCACAGGGCACTGAAAGGAGCCGTGACAGGGCACAGGAGGAATTCTTCAGCCTGCGCTAGACGAGGTGTCAAACCAGATGGTTCACATGGGTCTGTCCAACCTCACAGTCTCCCAGGTGTCACTGCAAAGGCAAGTGGGAATGGAGGAGAAGTTCTGCAGATGATGGAGTGAATTGGCAAGCTGTCATCTTTCTTGGCTCTTAGGGGGAACGAGTGAGAAGTTGGCACACCGGGACTGCAGGGGTTGCAGAGAGATTTCAAGGAGCAGCTGCAGAGCCAGGACTGTCACTGCAAAGTTTTATCCAAGTTTCTTAGGAAAATTGACCAAAACACAGTCCTTGACAGCCTTAAAGCCTCAGGGTGGGTATGGGGTTTTGCTTCCTCGTTCTCATCATCTTCTTCACAGCATTGCAGGACAGGGAGCTGCAGGCATTCCCCCCATGGACGCTTTGGACAGGACGCTGCTGCCTTATTGGGGAAACAGGTGATGCTTCATGCTGCCTGAATGTTTTATACTGAGAAAAGACCTTAATTTTTCTTAGCTGCTGGAGCAACAATTAGCAGACTTAGTCCTCTTGTGAAAATGGTTATAGGTAGGGCTCTCAGCTCACAACTGGAGCTGTCACCAGGCCCGGTGTTTGGAAGCACATGAGGCTGGCTGCCTTCATGTCTGTTCTCACTGCCAGGAAAGAGACTGGGGACATTTTTCTGTGTGTTGTGTGTACTTGACATGTGTGGGACACAGAAATATTTGCACACACATGCTCAAGGGGATGGGCACAGAGATGTAAAAAGATACAGGTACAAGCTCTAAATGCTAGTCCACTGTCCACCAATGCATTCTAAGCATAGACATGCAAAACTTGATTTGTAGCATCATCACTCTTTCTACAGAAACCCAGTTTGTTCACAGCTGCTTTCAGTTCTAAATGCTCAGAAATGTCTTAGAATGGGGTTTTGGGTCCATCCAGAGCTCTCCTTTTCTCCCTCTGTTATCGCTAATAGCATGGTACAGGACACCTTGAAAGAGCAGCACAAAGAGCAAAACAGTTTGATGACTACCTGCCCTTCACTGAGCATCTGCATGGAGTTGCACAAATTCTCTCGTACAGAGGAACTGAGGCATCTGAAGGTGCATATAATAGCAAAAGGAGGCAAAGAGCCAGAGAATGGAGAGTCTCAGAGATGGGGCTGGGAGCCTTGCACCAGCTGTGGAGCAAAGCAGGAGTCACCATGGATCCCTGCGATGTGTAGACCTGGGGAAGGCTCCCACCAGACATTAGAGGTGTTAAAAAGCTGGGGACGTTCAGCATGCTGGTGCTGCAGTTTGTCTGTCCTTCCTTCTTGCTACCTCAATGGCCTCAGGATTGCATTGCTGTTGTTTCTGTGCAGTTGGATGCTGTTGTTAAGCTGATAAACAGAGATAAATACTCCAGCTGCTCTTCTTGCAGGACCACATCCAAATTCTGAATGTTGGAAGATCATCCAGTATGGGATGGTGCATGCACAGGCAGAGATGAATGTGACAGGCACTTAGGAGTCCCTTGGACAGAGGGGTATGTGTTGTAGGTGAATGGCTGGACAGTCAGATTCTTCCCCTTGAGGACTTGTTCCTTCCCAGTGTGTTGTATGATGTATAAAAGCCTCAAGTAAAAGGTGTTAAGCAAATACCAAGCACTCATACACGTCTTAAATATACAGAGGAAATAATCCTCCTTGTTGTCCTGGGAGTGTGTCAACTCCTAGGCCAGACATGGCAAGGCACGTGGGGCTAAGCATGGCCAGAAGTGTATGTGAAGGTATGCTGCTTCACATGCACCTCGCTTTGGCAGGTGCACTGGTGTGCTCTGACCATGCCATTCCCTTGTAAAAAGAGGAGCCAAAGCAACTAAGGCTGTTACCCCTTTGCACCATCCTCTTTTCACCTTTCTGCTCAACTATACCTTAAGCTGCTCTACAAAGTCACGTCATTTTGGCTTCTGAGAGGTGAGCTGGAGGGTTTCAGTGGGGGACAGTTGGAGAGTTTTTATGGCCATGACTCCATGAGACACAGGCATAAAGCTTGATCAAAGGTATGAAAATTGGGAAAAATTGAAGTGCAGTCTACTTAGGTAAAGGACACTGCAAAAGTTTTAGGCACTAGGAAGTACACAGATCAGCTACTATTTTATTGGTTATATCCCTAGAGGCGTTAGTAGAATACTTTTCCACAAAGTTCAGAAATTTAAAGGATCATGAATTTGTATGAAAATTACTTTAGTATAACACTGATTTCAACATCTGGCTGTACAGAAGAATGTCAGTGTGGATGTTTTTAAGTTGCTTTTTTGATGTCAAATCAGCAAATGTCATTTCTGAAGTGTGCTTTTCAACAGAGGAACATACTTTAATCTTTGTGAAAAGAATGGAGTGCCACATCACACCATGACTCTGGGAGTTGGGGATTCGAGGAAGATGTCACATACAGGTTGTAACACCAATTGCTACATCCTGGTCTCCGGGAGGGATCCTACTTTCCAGTTAGAAACCTGAAGCCTTAGTCCAACTGGACAGATTTTTTTATATATCTTGAAAAAACCCACACTTTTCCCACTTGTGAAGACCTTCAGCCTTGGATGTGTGTTTTGATAAGCTGGATGCCCAGTGCCCTACTGCCTGAACTGTGATCGATCTGCCCTCTCTGACTGGGGGTAGCAGAGCGTGGGAGAGTGTGGGCAAGTTGGAACAACACCTCCACAGCTGAGGCTGTCTTCAGGGGCTGCTCTCTCTGTGTCACCTTTGAATTTTAGCCAATTAGTCTTTAGAATGTGATTTAAATATTGTTGCTAATGTTAATGTAGAGTGTGCATGTTTTGATATTTACAGTTTGCCTGCAGGGTGGGAATAATACTTGTCATCCTGAGAGGAGAAGGAGCAGCAGGGCCTGGACACCTGGCAATAAAGAATAGAAGTTTGCCACCCGTCAGTGATGTGAAGTCCTCCTTGAGATCCTGCTTATAACACTTAACCACCTGAATTGATAAGTCTGTAGCTTTCTTTCTGCAGAACCCCTTGATAATGAGTGGCAGCACAGAACATCATCTCACTCTGGTGTGTGCCTCAAACCTGCCCTGAGATGGCTTCTGCTAGGGAGAGAGAGCAAGACAGGCCCTGGTGGTCCTGGTGTCCTCTGCCGTCCTGGTCTTGGAAAAAGCCACGTGTGACTGGCATCAGGAAGGTGATTTCTTTAGATCATTCCACACTGTGCAGCTCTCAGTCAAAGGTTTAAATGAACCTCTATATACAACATATGGAAAAAGCTTTCTATAGCTTGAGTGGCATGGGAGGGGGGATGATGGTGGAGTCTGTAGCATGTGTAGGGTGAATTACCCAATTTGTCTGTGGGTCTTGGCACTGATCCAGCAGAAGGCATTACTTATCATGAGGTTCAGTGCTGCACTGGCTAAACAGGGGTGGAAATCCTGAGCCCTGTTTGACACGTTGGTCCCCCAACTCAGCAAAGTGGAGAAGAGCACCTTGGATGGGACTGATGACACTCAGCACCTAGGTGCAGAGCCCAGTCTGTAGGAGATGGCCAGGTGGGGACAGTGTGAGTGTTCTGCATGAGCCAGGTTCAAGGCTGCCTGGAGGTGCCACTGGGAGGTGGATTTGGACCCTGAAATGGCTGTCTGTGATTTTTTGCCTAGCCTATGCCTTTCTATGCTAAAGTGGGCTCCTATTTATGTCTTCTCCAGCAGCACAAGACCCTGGTTAGATCACTGATTGACTGGAGGAGCTGACTGTGCAGAATGTCCAGACACTCCTCCACTCGAAGACGTTTAAACCTGCTTCTCCAAAAGGCCTGACAACCAGTCTGGGAGATTTTCTAGGTGGAAGCATTTTCCACCTCTTCTGTGAATCTGGGAGTCTGCTAGGATTCAAGGATTCAAGCTGTCCTGCTCCAGAGGTGAGTGCTGTAATGACTGCCGGTTGCCACAGGCTGGAGAACCAGGGACAGTGTTGCACCCCAAATGGCCTTGAGTTATGGAGACATAGGAATGCTGTTGATCATAGGCAGGAGGTGTGTAGGGAGATTTCTACCTTAAACCTTTGTCCTCTAGGATATCTCAAGGGCCTAAGATCACACAAAGCTTTCCTGGATCACATTCCACATTTTCCTATCTATTATCACCCGTTAGGTCCTGCCCATCAACATTGTCGTAACCTTCTGGGTTTCATTTGTTGACTTAGGAGAAAGAGGCTGTTAAAAGCCTGGTTGGACATACTAAATCAGAACAGCCTTCTCTTTGGCTTCACAGATAGATCCATCAGCTGTTTTGTGCTCCACTTCCTTTTGTATCCATGTCTTCAGAGGCAGAAGATGGATGCTGTTGCTGCCAGCATGGGGAAGCCTGCTGCTGCCACACTGGACAAAATTCTGAATCTGATAGGGCAGTTTGAAACAGTGTTTTGCTTATGACGGTAACCAGCCAGGAATGAAGCGACAGTCAGCAGTGTATCCTTCTGTTGATCTACCTATGACACAGATTTAGAAAATTATCTGGTATTTAAAGAAGTAATTCTGAAAACAAGGGATGGTGTTTCAAGGAAATTTATTATGGTTTATCGTCAGTCAAGCATTGTAACTCTTGTCCTGCTTTGAGACTGTGAATTATTAACTCGGTTTGCCTCACTGCAGCATGAACAAGTTTTATGCATTATTTTAACTACATTTGTTACTTGAAAAGCTAGGCACCTGCTCCTTAGAGTGTATCCACCTGCTACTGTAACAGCTAGCTGAATTGGACCTTCACCTGAACTAAATAAGCCTTGCCTTCTTGGCTTTTGCATTTACTGCAGAAGATCTCATTTTGAACATCATTTGCAAGCAGTAATGAACTAGTCATGGTGGAAAGCAGAACTCTGACACCTTCAAGTCCTGGTCACTGACATCTGCAGCATGCAGACCAGACTGAGCCAGTCCTTCACAAATGAAAAAGCACTTTAATTTTACTTGAAATGTTTAAAATGCTTGGTAAGTCTTCCTTTTACTCTCTTAAGACCTGTGCCATCACCAGGAGAGGAGCCATCAGAGACTGTTCCCTCTAATGCTCTTCCTGGCTTGACTTACTCTGAAGTAACATAAGGAGATCTAACTCTTCTGGGTCTAGTACTTTCACTCTAAATTATATATTCTTATAAAGACATACATATAAAACAAAGACCTCCAATAGATGGATTATTCCAGTGCCAAGACAAGTGCACTTATTCTGTTCTGTCTGCTTTTTGTATTGGTTTATGCCCACATGATTTAGAGAAAAGTTCACTGAAACATTTTAAGGCAGCTTTAAGTGTAGACAAAGATTTTTTTTTGGTAATATAGTGCTTGGCAGGAATGTTTGGCCATGTTAATATGTGTATGACAGTGACAGAGGAAGAAGGGAAAACAGAAGAAAATGATACTTTAAACATCTTTAAAAGGCTGTAGCAGCTTTCTGCATAGAAACATCATTATTTGACTGTCCCATACTTGAGCAGCATGTGCCTGAAGCGAAGGGCAAGTGGTTCAGAAGCAGCAGTGTTTACATGAAATATGTGCTTGAGACGCTTTGGGCTGCAACCCTGCTCTCTACAGAGCCTTTCATTCTGCCAGCTCCAGAAATGGCTAAAAATGGAGTAACTTCTACAGGGAGCAGCTAGTCAGAGGCACCTGCTTGCAGGACTAAGGAAAACCTTCCTTGTCCTCAGTCTGTTCTTGTTCTGTTCTTGGTCTCACATGAAATCGTGCTCTTACAGCAAGGATCTGCCTTGGAAGGCAGGGAGTGGGTGGTGGTGGTGAGGTTGCAAGGACATAAGAAATGCATTCCCAGTACACAAGTTTGTGGGTTACTGAGCTTTAATCCTTTCCCAGAGTCAGGACAGAAATGTGTCAGTTGTGGAATTAAGATCAAAATGCCAAGGTTCTGGGTTTCTTGGAGAAGAGGAGGGATCTGAAGAGACCACTTTGGTAATATAATATTTTAACTAGGCAACTATCTGAAACCTGCTGAAGTTTGAGATTTAAAGACCAGTCTATACAGTGATGAGGTCACTGCCTGCGGCCAGCAAGGTGGTTTGAGGTTAAAAACAGTACAGCTGTAACTTTGGACCAGACCCACTTGAGTGGCAAGGTTTGTCTGTAGGAAAGAAAGGAGCCTAGTTTTGGAAAAGGGAGTTTTCTCTTTGATAATCCGAAAAATGAAGACTTGACTTGGTGCCATGAGTAGGTCCTTGAACACAAGATGTTTTACGAGAACAGCTTTTTGCCCTTGTTGACAAAACATACTGGCATTCTGTCTTTGGTTTGCATGCTTTAAGACAGGGTGGAGATGCACAATACCTCCTGGAGGAAATGGGGTTTCTTGCTTTGTCTCTGGTAAAACAGTGGTTCTGATCTAATCTCATGCTTCAGGGCTGATCTGTAACTTGACTTTTGTTTGCAGGTTATGAATTCAGTTTTACCCCCTCTAAAGCACCCCAGGTGAGATAGGATTGTGTATGAAGATGGGACAGAGATCATCCAGCACCTCCTTACATGCACAGGGCCCCATGTTATCACCAGGTTTGGGGTAAGAAAACTTTTCTAAGATGAAATTGGCAGGTTCACATCTTTCCTTCACTTATTCTGAAATGTAAGGAGACACATCAGTTTCTGGGATCGCCTCTCACCCAAGCAATGTCTGCTGCTAGAGAGGCATCAGGATCTGGCCCTTAGTCTTCCTAGTCTTTTCTGGGTCAGACAGTCAGGCATGCTCAGCACAGATATCTACCTAGCTGCAGTCTTCGGGTTTGCTAGGTGTTCTTACTTAGGAAATGTTGATTTAACCCTCTCAGGAATTAGCATTACTCAGGGCAGTGCTGCTTTGAAGTGGTTACCAGCCTAGTTAGAAGTAAATGCTGGGTGTGTTATGTATCTGCAAGGCAATGGTGTCATTCTGTTTCCTGGGGACTGAACCTTTAATAAGGGGAGTTTCCCTTCTTGCAGGGGGCAGGTGTGAGGCAGCTGCTGTTTTGGGTAGCCAGATGAGATGCAGAGTATGGAAAACATGGTAAAGTACTGCCTTCTGTTAAGGCCACCTTACCCTCACTGGCACAAAGCTAGGGGGACCCCTGCAACTCCGTAGGAGACAACATAGTTGAGTGATTTGAGCAGAAGTTTCCTGTTACTGAGTAGCACTGAATCATACTTGCAAAACCATCTCTGGTTGGTGTTTGTAAGTGGTTTGCAATGTTTTTGACCTGTATCTCTAGGGTCTACAAGAGTCCTGTGATGTTAGATAGATACTTCACATGTGATGCTGAAAAGTGCACCAATGGGTTGTGCACAGAGATATGCATAACTCCATGGATCAGGGTTTGCACTGGGAACAGAAATATTCCTGATTTTTTTTTTTCCCCCAACCTTGCCCTACAAGTACTGTATTTGGTAAAACAGCTGCCACCACAGCTAGAGCTCCAGCTCATCCCTATTGCAAAATACCATGCTGGTAATATCTAAGAGATGCTCTCAGTCTGTTCTGGAGGGGGTGCTTACTCATTTTCTTCAGTGCAAAGCTGGTCCCTGGGCATTTGTGTTGGCATCAATGCCGTAACACCTTGCCTTTTGGCATTAGTTGTGTAAGGATCTAAATATGCTGCAGTGACTCACCTTGCTGTCTGAACAGAGCTGTTTGAACAAGAATAATGCAGTGAGTTACCCCAGTGATGGGTGCAGAGGAATCCCGCGAGACATGTCTCCCAGCAGCACCCTCTTGGTGGCTGCTTCTGTTGAAGACCCATTTACTCTGCATGAGACTCATCTTTCCTCTTCTTCCCCACTGCTATTTGTCAAATGATGGTAGACCTCCTCCAGAACTTATCAGTTGTGTCGCTGAAACCTCTAACAGCCAGGCTGGGTCTTTACTGGGGGACATCCCAAGCTCTCTCTTGTCCCTGGGAAACCTGCATCCCATCTCCTGTTGTTTTATTTGATCACTTTCCATTTTCCTGCTTTCTTTCCAAGGAAAGCTTCAATGCCGAAGTTAAGGGAGGCTGGATTGAAGTTATTTTCCTTCACTGCTGTGTGCACAATCTCTTACTATAGCCATTTTTGGACACTACGGTGCTTAACCCTTCTGTCCTTCTCCATTCAACCTAGTCCTTGCCTGATCTGTGTCAGAGACACTTGTGCCCCTTTTGTGAAGGAGACAATAAGTACCTCATATCTTCTTTCATGAACCATTTTTTTTTTCTGATTTTTGCCCATATCTTAGGACTCCATCAGATCCAAGATAGGTCTCTACCAAAGAAGCAAATTGGTACGTCCTGTAACTTCTGTGGACAATAGCTATTTTTCATTATGCCACTGCATAAGCTTTGTAATGCTATCTCAAAAAGAGTGTCATTTTCTCATAGTAGTATCAAAACTCTATTTGCCCTAAAGTTTTCAGCCCATTGTACTTCACAAACCTGGATGCCAGTGCTGCCATCTTCACAAATAAGTTGGGCTGCAGGATTATTCCCTGATACTGCTTCTTCCTTTCTGATTGCACTTCGTTGCTGGGTGCATATATGCCCATTCCAGCAAAGTGGGTGGGGAGAGACCTCACCTCATAGACTGGGAGGTGGAAAAGCTTCTGTGCTTCAGCTGGCCTGAAATGAGTGTGACAATGCAGATGAGAAGCCTCAGCTCCAGAGGGAGCTCCAAACTCTACCTGCTGGTTTGATAGAGGCAAATATCCATGGTCCTTCTCAGCATCTGCGTGCTGGAGAGGAGATAGCCAGTTGTCCACTCTCTGTGTCATTCCCTTTTGGCTGCTATCACAACATGGGGAGGTCCCAGTCCCAGTCCCTAGTTGTTCTCCTTTAGCAAGTCTGTGATAATGGTGGCTAATGCAGTATGGGGATTTCTGCTCCTGGGGGCAACTTCTGCTTCAGTTAATGATCTCCAGTCTCTTCTGTGTGTGGAAGGGCTACAGAATTGGTGTTTGATAGAGGGACACCAACAGAGATTTTAGCCTGCTGATTCCAAGCTTGATTTTCTTAGTGACCCTTAGGTGTAGTCAATCAAACCTAGAGTAAAATCCATGTTAAAAGTGCATCCTTGGAGCATAAGGCATCACTCACCATTTCTGGACACAGGGACATTGAATCTGGGATGCAGGTGTTTTATACAACAGCTCAAATATCCTTAACTTCTAGTGGTTTCAATAGATGAGTGCCTACAGACATAAAAACCCAACCCAACCATCCTACCAAAGTGCTGGTTACAGATTAAAAAGAGAAGGAGGTAGCTTGGAGGAAAGGTCAGGCACTGTGGATTAAAAAAAAAAAAAAAAAAAAAAAAAAAAACACAAAGTAAAACATCTAAGACAAAAACTTGGAAACTTTCCTAAGACTGGAGACACTTGAACTACCTCAGAACAAAGGCTGTTGACTTTCCTCCTAAGGAGGGAAAGTCTTGTTTCTAAAAATCTAAAAGCTTGGTAAATAATTTTCTACTTTATTGATTTGTTGGAAGTTTAAAAATGGTAAAACAGACACTTTGGTTTAGTTCAGGCAAAACAAATGGATAAGAATTCCAGTTATTTCAATAATTTTAAAGTATTTCGATTCTTTCTGTAATTTATACACTAGTCTGCACTACAAAAAAAGTTTGAAACTGGAGTAATTAAATACCTTTTTCACTCATGTTTTGAGATCTCTTTTTTCCGATTTCAGTGCAAATGATTTTTGAGGTAAGGATGAAATCACAATTGCCTCTTAGAAAGCCAGGTCAGTGGATTTATGGCCACCTGATGATGTAATGAGAAGTCTTGACGCAGAAGTCATTGGGTAAAGTCTGCTTGCTCTTGTGCAGGATGTGAGAGGAGGGCGTCAAAACACTCCCTCTGGATTTTAAAACTGTGGCCCCATTAGTAAATCTCACAAATTTAAATATGGCATGTAAATAAAGGAGAGGTATGAATAATTGTTCGAGTCATGAATAATGGCTTGAAACTACTGCCTGAGTAGGGATGCTCAGATCACTCAGAGTCCTTAGGACGATTGTTTAAGGAGACTGTTGAAGGTAATTCAGAACACGGTTCATAAGCTTGGTCCTGTGAACACTCTTGGTTAAGGCAGGTGCACTGGGAGGGAGGAGCAGCATCTGGACCTGGAGAAGGGATATGATGGAGACTTCTATTCGCTGATGAATAAGCATGACTGGGAAGGTAGGGAAGGATTTCATTTGGGCAGATCCTGAAGAAGCACATGGATATTGCATCTTACAGCGTGGCCAAAGGATGACAGAAGAGAGGATAACCTTATTGCCATGTAGATAGGCATCTAATGTAGACAGAAGGTTTCTGAATCCTCTGGGTGAGAGGAAGCTTTGGATTAAAAGAGGAATGTACAAGGGAGGGACAGGTTTTGTTGAAGGTAAATGTAGCACCTGGTCAGTGGGCTCTGGTCTTTGCTTAAGTAATTCAAGGAGGTATGTATACATCTCCCTCTAAATCATTATGCAAGAACACAAGCCTTGGTCCCCTTTATGCCCTCAAAGCGTAAGGTAAAAAAAGAAAAAAAAACCCAGGCAGGGATCAACGACCTTCCCTCTCTCCCACCACTCACTTTTTTGCCTTGCTTTTGTTTGTGTGCCTTAGATCCCCATCAAATCCACGAGAAAATGCATTCCTGCACCCAGAATATTTGCACATCACTTATCCTACCAAAACCATAATAAATGTGAACACAAGCCTAGGGCTTGTTCTAGTGATTCATTAGCTGTCTAAAGTCAGGGTAATAAATCATTGGAGATGGAGACCAAAACCTTTTTCCTAGAATGACTGTAGAACCACCACACAAGCAATAGTAGAACAGTTCTCTGCAAAAGCTGTCTAACCTGGTACATATGGGATGGAAAGCAGGGCTCGTGGAACAGTTCCCCAATGATTAAAATGAGGAGAGTCAATCAGAGATGTCTTCTGCATGCAAATGCATGTCTGCAAGGATTTGATAGCAGCAGAAGGGAGATGAGGAGAGGATCTCTCCCGTATCAGGAACACTGTAACTCTCAGTATACTCGATACTTTGCCCTTATGCAGAACTTTTTGGTTCAAAGGACCTCACAGCTTTTTATCCTGGGCTCTTGAGCATTTCCAGGAGGGAGCATGCTCACAGCTTTGTGCTGTGTAGCTCACTTGTACATGGAGGAAAGCCTATGCTCAGCTGAAACTGCAGGAGGTTTTAGGAGATGGCGAGTGTTAAGTAGATGGAACTTGCCCAAATGTGCAGTTAATACACAAGCATTTGCAGAAGGGCTCTTTAATGACTGCCTTGGATCAAGTTTGCTTTGCACCCAGAAATTTATCTACTGTTGCGGCTTGTACTGTAAGCCTCTTTGTGCCGCCAGCTCCACTTCTTCAGGAAGTGCTCACAAGCTCCCTGGGTAAGGAACTTGGTATCTTTTTCTGTATTAATCCAAAGGTTTATGTCCTGGCTCCCATTCCCAATTCCCCCATCCCTTACTATGTCTCAGGAAAGAGAGTGGGTATGAAGACAGAAAAGGAAATAATATAGCTAGGAAAGGATCCTTCTTATTACTCTCCCCAGAAACAATCCCGCCGGATGCCTTGCATAAAACTAGCTACTGCTTCTCAATCTTGGGCAGTCCTGACAAAGTAGTCTCCATCTAGCCTTAGCTTACCATATTTATGTCCTTGTTCCTCTCCTGGACTCTTTTTCTCTCTGTTTCTCTTGTGATTTACTATGTTTGAGGCTTTGGATGGAGTGGCTACCAAGACCAAGCAGTCAGTGTCATTTGATGAGTTCCTCCAGGACAGGTGCTAGCAGCACCAGCAGCACTGGTTTGAGCACTCCCCACCAGTGCCTGGCACATTGCTGCAGGCTCAGGTCTGGCTGATCATTTACCTGAGCTCAAAGCCCAGCTACCTTCACAAACTGCAGTGAAAACAATCCTTGGGCAAGCAGCAGCATTGCAATTAGAGCACCTGTGCATGCCCAGAAGCTTCTGAGAGGGCATCACATCTTTCCTCCTGCTCTCTGGAGGCGCTGGGAACTCAGTGAGCACAGGTACCTCATGCACCGTGATCTGCTCCATTCACAGTGGATTAACAAGACTGTCATGTTGGTCAACCTGTCTCCATCCCACTGTTCTGTCCACTTGTGCTGTGTCCAGGGCTGTTTTTGCCCTGGAACCATCCCTGTGCAGATGGAGACAGTTATCCTCAGTTTCACCTGCCCCTTTCCAGAAACTCTCAAGTAGTTGTCATTATGTGTCTTACAGCTGAGTCTGACTCATATCGTCACTATTCTCCCACTGCTAGGTATGTACACAACCTCTCTTTTCACTTCCAGTGCACCCAAACTTGTGTAAGGCTAAAACCATCATTCCCAGTGGGTCAGCTGGGAGACCATGAAACCCCAAATTGCACAATACCATGAAACCCCAAATTGCCATTCTGAAAGAGGAAAATTACTTTGATAGTTAAGAGTGGTGGAAGGGACAGTAAACAACAGTGTGAGTGCGAACCAGGACCCGGCAGCATACTGTTTTACGATCATCATAAACAACATATTTGCACATTTAAGCAAGCTGTAGAATTTTGGACCCTTTACAAGCTCCACAGAAACCTGATGGGCTTGTGAACTTCTCTGGAGAACTGTCAGGAGAACAGGAGCTCCCAACCCGACAGCGGTGGAAATGGCTCAAGGACATGATATCAAGGACATGCCTCCAGGAATGTGCTGACTCTGCCCTTCCGTGGCACAAAGTCACCTCTGTTGTGACATTGTCTATGCAGCTCCACTAATGTAGTGTTAATGCAACTCTTTTATATGCTGATATTCTTCCACTTTTAGGGAAAAAAAGTAAACCATTAACCAAAAGACCCCTAAACAATTGATAAAATAAACAATGACTGTTATACTACTCAAACACATGCTTTTATTTTTAAGCTCCCTATGTTGGCTCTACACGTGGACATAATTTATGTTTTGGGTGAATGCCATTTTGCATTTAACTTGTGAGTCTGAGACTGTCCTAGGCGGCATCATGTATGATCTTGAAAAGAAAATGAACAATGAGAGGTTTACAGATCACACAAAATTATTGAGGTCAGTCAAGACCTTGGAAGAATGTGAAAAACTCCAGGTGGACCTGCCAAACACAGGTGAATGAGTAGACTGGTGTTGGATGAAATGTAAGATGGATAACTACCAGATTAGGAGGAATTAACTTGAGCTTTTTTTGTATGTGGCTGGGCAAGGAAAAGCCACATGTGGTCAGTTGCAAGACACCTCAACTGAAAGCTTGATGGTAGCAGAAAAGAAAGAATGAATGTGATGATGGGCTGTATAAAGAATGAGACAGAAAAATAATACTGAAAATACATTAATATTATTAGATAAATCAATGCTGCTCTCTCACTGGCAATATGCTGTGCAGTTTGTCACCTTATTTAAGGGGGAAAAAAAAAGTAATGTTTTCAGAGACAAGCAATGAAGATAAGTGACCTGAAGAAATTTCAGTAAGAGGAAATGTTGAAAAGCCCCTTCCTTACGTCTCTCTGATATGTGACACAATCTCTATTTATTTTTTTCCTTTGCCTGCAAGTCATTTTGTTCTCCTGTTTTCCATTATTTTGATTAAGCACTTTTGGGGGCTCTGATGTATGAAACACTATATGTGAAGTGCACTGGACCAGTGTTGCCCCTTCAGTTCCTGCTTTGCCTTAATTGTACTCTTAGCCCTTTGTTTGGGTATCCACTTATTTCATTTGTCAGGATGTTGGAAAGTGGCCTTTTCTTTGAAAATTTTTTTTCAGCTAATTTTAGTTTGTTTTATTACATGCACGTTGTCCAAGAAAGTGATTAATAATACTGCATTGCCTTCATGGCTTGCTGAAAAGCTTTGAAACTTTTTTTGGACAAAATAATGAATCCTTGAGTTTATGAAGCCTTTTCCAGAAGTAGTAGCTTTCTTCAGATGTTTGCTATATATTTTTTTTTTTTACTTCAAAAACAAAGTGTCTGAAAACCACAAGTTTTTCTTTTAATTTGTAAATAATGTTATTTTAATACCTTAAAGAAACTGTAATGTGGCCTTTTCATGTCTCCAATGTCTTATGTGTAAGACTGAACAGACAGGTTTTTGCATCCCATAAAATTAAAAATCATCACTGACTTTAATCCAAGCCAATCGCAGCTACCTCCAGGTAATGCAGTCATGCAGTGACAGGCCTGCAGCAACTGCTGTGTCCTGTGTCACTGTGAATGGATTTCACATGCTGCAAGTGCTGGAGTAACCATCCTCTTCCATCATCTTCACAATGAACACTCCTTACCTCTGGGGTAGTTTCCAAGTGGCTCTAATGAACTCTTTTAGAGAACTCCAGTACTGCTTGACTCCTCATTTAGGTGTAACTTTTAAAGGATATTTAGAACTTTAAGGATTCACTGTGTTTTAAGTTCAAGAAGATAAAAATCATCTAGCTCTGAGCATAATGGACCACGGCACCTTTTCCTGTAACCCCTGCATCAAGAGCCACTGTGGCTGAACAGGGTGTCTCTTCAGTCTTCCACCTGAGATGTCTCAGGGCAGGAGAACACCTGCCCGGCGCTGGTGAATATGGGATGGGGTAGGTCAGAGCTCTGCCGGGACAGAGCAACAGCTCAAAGCCAGATGTGACAGCACTGTGTATCTCAAGTCGTACAGGACATTGTGTGTGGTGACTGAAACGGGCGTTGAAGAGGGATCCAGATTGCACAAGTGCCTCCATGTGAGCTGGGCATCTCCGCTCCCACCACAGCCAGCGGAGAGCAGATCAGATGGTGAGAGCTGGAGAGCAATCCCACTTCTCTCATGCAGGGATCTACTGGAGGTTGTGCTGAGCCCCTTTCTGGGTTTCCACTGATTGATCAGATGTATTAAGTGACTGGAATGGGAACCAAGATACCCACATATAGACATCAACATGTAATTTTCTTAATCTGTACCTGAATCTACTTCACAGTAGAACTTACCGCATCTCTGGGACATTTGGTCAGGTACCTGTTTGATCTAATGCAGGTTTTCTCCTACATTGCAACGCATATGTTTCATTTTTTTCTTTAGTTGTTTTTATATTTAGCTGGAGGGTAACATTGTCCTCTCTGTGGTGAATAATGTATATGGTAGTGGAAGAAAAACATCCAGTCCCAACTTGGTTTGTAAACTTTCTACATTTGCTCCCGATGAATGCATTTTTCACTGCAATGATAAGTCATTTCACTGTTTCACACCACTGAGTGGCCCAAAGTCATGGAGGGTCAGTAGTGGAAACAGCAGTCTTGATGTATACATGAATTGAAACCTTTTTCCATTAAATCTCAGAGGCTCTGAAAACAAATTATAAGATTTGAGATCAAACTTGAAAAAGCAGTTACTTGTGGTGTTACTTCCCCAGTGAGAACCAAAGTAAGAGAATTCAGAATGAGGCTGATATGTGGTGGGCAGAGCAGGGATCCATATTCATTTACATATTTCTTAATCTCAGAGGTCAGATCACTCCCCAATAGTGTTTCAGTTTGCTTTTCTATATAAATGCGAAGAATGGTGATAGTGAGAAAAACAATTGCATCATAAATGCTGAACTAGTGTCAGGCACAGTGAAAATAGAGGCAAAGTTCATTTATTATTTTCCCCAATTTTGATCTTCAGAGATGTTCATTGTCAAGGAGCTTGAGATGACCTCTCCTGGGCCTGGCTTCAGTGCTGCCTACCTTCAGCTTTTGATGTGGCCTTAGCTGTTCCTGTGAAAGAGCTACAGACCCACCCTGAACATTGATTGAGACTTGTCTGATGCCTATGGGATATGTTGCAGCTGGTTGCTGGCTCAGGGAATGCAAAGTATGTCTGATGCTGTGCCCCGGACTCAACCTGCCCTGGGGTTTATTTCCTTCCCACTTGCCTCAGCTCTGGCTTTTTCACTTCTTTAACACAGAGGTATGGAGTGGATGGGGTGGGCAGATCTGTACACAATTCTTGCAGGCAAGAGGAAAGCCACTCAGGAAAAAATTACTGAAAAATGCAGAGGTCCTTCAGAAGGCAGCAGGTCCACAAACCCACCCTAGCTCCCACTGCTCTCCCTCATGCTGTAATGAGAGCATACCAAGACTCATGCAACCCAGCACCTCATCTCTGACAGCAGCCAGCATCAAACTTCAAAGAAAGGCCCAGGAACCACTCAGAAGAGGATGAACTGCTCCCCTTGTCTCTGTATCCATAGGAATGGTCCAAACATCTGAACCTGACATCAGGTTTTGGCCTTGTATGAGCTAGCAGGAAAATTTCCTTCATCAGCAGCCCCTACCCCAAAAGGAGGAGTCTGCAGTCAATGAAAAAATACTTTTTGTCAGCACTGTTTGTCCTCTGACAGGAGATAAGGAGTCTGTGACCGTGGCTCCACAGGCTTTGTACAAGACTGTGAAGCCTGGTTGGAAAGGTGACCTGCATGTCCCTTCTGATGGAGAGAGGCTGTAATGCCGCCCCAGCACAAATGCTTGTCACAGTCTGGTGTTTGTCTGCCTTGCAAAGTGTCTTTCTACTGACTCTGTCCAACCTGGAATGGGACAAATCCAAGCTTGGCCCTGCCCTTGCAGCTTGGCCCAGCACAGTCAACAGCTTCAGATTGCTCCAAATTGGTGTCAGGTCCCAGGTGTCCCAGGAGACATGCTGCTTTGTTTGGGTGTGTTGTATCAGAAAATGTAATGCTAATCCAGATTTCATAGCTTCACCTAGACTTGCCTTTGATACCAGATATGCTTAAGAGTGAAAGCAAGTTTATTCTGGCAAAACAGGAGTTTAAATCCCTAGTTGTGAAGTTTGAAAAAATATTGCAGAAGAAAAAATAAAACACAATTCTAGATCATACTAAACAACAGGATTCCTTCTCACCCCTGGTATCTCTCACCTGAAATCTTTTGGGCATGTTGTAGCTGTTAACATGACGGGCGTAAGTTTGGACATGGCACAGTGGCTTTGACTTTCGGGTGGGGACTGGGGAGATGTGGGTCTAGATATGAGGCTGGCTGATAGCAAAAAGTACAGGGTTTTTTTAAAAAAACACTAGTTTTTCTGACAGGCTGGTGCGTTAATGAGCAATTTCAGCAGGAAAACTCGAGAGGCCATAGGAGTATAATAAGTGAAACTGGTTAAATTCAGGTTTTTACAGTGGTGCTGAGAGGAAGGAGGATGAACAAGAGGAACTTGAAGTCACAGCCAACAGTGACTGATTTGAGATCAAAGGCAGTGAGAGCCCACAAGTCTGGAGTGGAGGCAGAGAGAACAACAGCTTGTTTGGAAGGGGCAGGTGAGGGGGACAGAAGCACACTTTGGAAGTGTAACAGCCTATAGACTTCTTCAAAACCTGACAAAAGTTAAAGACAAGTTTGTATAATGTGTTTGGAAGGAAATAAGAGACAGATAATAAATGTGTGGTCATAGGAGCAAGCTTGCAGGAGCAAAAATTAATGAGGAGTTTGGGGATATCTGAGCAGCTAACAGAAGGAAGAAACAGCCTTAGAGACAAAGGGCAAAAATCTCAGTGCAGAAGGAAGACAGAAGCATAAAGATTTAGCATTATGGAGTTGTTTAAACAAATATGAAAATAGAAAAAAAAAACATTAAGAGACACGAATCATTAACAAGGAGTGAGTGTAAAGCACATGGTGATAATATCAGAAACACTTAGACAAAGGTGAGATATTGTTAGCAAGAGGCAAGTGGTCTTCTTCCTTGTTTAGCGTGATATCATATCGAGAGAAAAAATAATTTTGATAGGCTTCAGTATTCAATGCATTCTTTGTTTCTGCCTTCATGAAAATCCTGCTAACATAATTAATTGCAAGAGCAGGCAGAAGGGCAGATCAGAATGGGGAAAAAAGAAGCTTGAGAATATCTAGGAAAATGGATGACTCGGGGAACTGAGACATTGTGAGGCTTAGCACAGAGTGCAGCAGGAACTAGTGGCAATTCCTGAAATCAATTCTCTTCAAGCAGTGATGGAGGATGCTTAAGGTTCAAAAGGACTGAAAAATGGCAAACACAAAGGTACTACCTTCAAAAGCAGGAAAGAGGACCTTGAGAGCTGCACATGAGAATAATTTAACTTGTACAGCAGGATACAAGAAAAAATTATTAAATAATCAGTTTAAAGGTGCTAGGAGGATAACAAGGTGATAAAGAAACATGGACATGGATTTATGAAGAATAAAACTTGTTTAACTACTTTAATGTATTTCTTCCATTTAGTGGATATGGGAAAAGCAATAAATAAAATAAATCTTTGGCAAAGCCTTTGAGAGTTTTCTTTGACAGGAACAGCAGTTTGATAACCATTGTCCAGCTCATAGATCTTGTTATGAAGAAGGCAGTGATGAACTGTTTTTCATCTCTCCTTGGGAAAGAAAAATAGAAATCTGATTAATTTGCAATAAAGAGGTTTTAGGTTAGATGCTAAGACAAAACACCCTAGCTAAAAAGGATGTGGAGTACCAAGAGAGGCCACACAGGGAAGCTCTGGAGCCTTCATCATTGGAACATTAAACAAGATCTAACAGGGCTGGTCTTGGAATTCCTCAGGCAGCTTGTCTGTGGGCAGTGGTCTGTGGGACTCCTTGGCATCTCTTCCCACTTTCTCCTTCACACCGAAAGGCAAATGGCATGGTGCTGCATGGTAAGGCCTTGCAGGTGATATTGCAGGTGTATTCCACTTTTGACCTGCACATTTCTCTGAACTAGTAGTGGCTCTGGTATAACTAGGACATTCAGCTTGTGCATGCTCTGCAGCTTGTTTAAACAGAATGCAGACACTTCTCATTCTGGTTACAAATATTTATTAGCTTCTTACTGTCGTACTGGGCTGCTACTGTGGTTCCTGAAAACCCTTCAGCTGGGTGTGCTCTCCTGAACTGTGAGTATTTGATCTGGGTGAACTTTGAAGAGATTTTAAGAGATGACTGTTGAGGCTTGTGGATGGGACAACAGACTGGAGATGATAGAATCATAGAACAGAATAGAGTCATACGATGGTTGGAAGGGACATTAAAGATCATCTAGTTCCAGCCCCCCTGCCCCGGGCAGGGCCCCCTTCCCCCAGCCCAGGGGGCTCCCAGCCCCGTCCAACCTGGCCTTGAACCCTTCCAGGGAGGGGGCAGCCACAGCTGCTCTGGGCACCCTGGGCCAGCGCCTCACCCCCCGCACAGGGAAGGAATTTCTGCCTTAGAGCTCATCTAAATCTGCCCTCTGTCAGCTTAAACCCGTCACCCCTCATCCTACCCCTCAACCCCCCTGACCCAGAGTCCCTCCCCACCTTTCCTGCCCCCCCTTTAAGCCCTGGGAGGCCGCTCGAAGGGCTCCCCGGAGCCTTCTCTTCTCCAGGCTGACCCCCCCCAACTCTCTCAGCCCGGCCCCCCAGGGGAGCTGCTCCAGCCCCCCCAGCATCTCCGTAGCCTCCTCTGGCCCCGCTCGAGCAGCTCCGGGTCCTTCTGCTGTTGGGGGCCCCCGAGCTGGCCCCGGCACTGCAGGGGGGTCTCCCCAGAGCGGAGCAGAGGGGGAGAATCCCCTCCCTGGCCCTGCTGCCCCCCCTGCTCTGGCTGCAGCCCAGGGCACGGGTGGGTTCTGGGCTGCGAGCGCACGGGGCTGCCTCACGGGCAGTTTTCCCCCCACCAGCCCCCCCAGCCCCTCTCCTTGGGGCTGCTCTCCAGCCACCCCTCGCCCAGCCGGGGTTTGTGCTGGGGATTGCCCCGACCCACGGGCAGGACCTTGCCCTTGGCCTTGTTGAACCCCAGGAGGTTTGCACAGTCCCCCCTCTCCAGCCTGCCCTGGTCCCTCTGGATGCCATCCCTGCCCCCAGCGTGTCCCCCCACCACACAGCTCAGGGTCGTGGCTGAACTTGCTGAGGGTGCAGCCATCCCACTGGCCCTGTCACTGACAAAGACATTAAACAGTGCCAGGCCCAACCCCAACCCCCGAGGAACGGCACTCGTCACCGCTCCCCACTTGGACATCGAATTGCTGACCATAACTCTTTGAGTGAGACCATCTAGCTAATTCCTTATCCATCAAGTGGTGCATCCATCAAATCCTTGTCTCTCTAATTTGGAGACAAGGATGTCATGCAGGACAGTGTAAAATGCTTTTCACAAGTCCATATTATGTCAGTTGCTCTTTCCTTATTCACTAACACTATAACTCCATTGTAGTTCTCTCATTTATACCTGGTAATGGACATGGAAAAGGTGGAAAGGCTGGAACGTAGCAGGGGCCAACATCGTTTTGGCAATCACACAAGATCCATCTCTGCTAAAGTGTGTGTTAATGATGTAGTCAGTCCTGGGAGCAGTACCTAATACAGGTACATTCTCTAGTGTCACAAATGAATTTATGAGCTCCACTTTTGTTCAGAATATCTAAAAGATGGCTGCAACAGTTTCTTTACCAATCTGACAATTTCCATTTATGATCTATCTGTTCCTGCTAGCATTGTGCCAGGAAGGACTAACCATGACCCTGGGCCTCCCTGGGCTGAGTTGTATAGAAACAGAGAACAAAAAGATGTACCCCAGAAGCTATGAAGTAGCTTTGTGGCTTGGCTGTGCTCCTCTCCCTGCTGAGAGACCAAATGTGGAGATTCCAGATCATACTGGGTGAGAATATTGCTGTGGAGGTCTGTGTAGGCATGAACAGACAGGGAAACCAAGGGTCAAGCGTTCTCTTGCCTCATTTCCCATCTTTTCACACAAATGCAACATGCTCCCAATAGTCTTTGCACAGTATTTCACATGAGCTGGCAAACCACAGTCTGTGTCTACAGGAAATGAACCGTCTGTGACCATACTCAGTACTCTCCCTGTGATGATGGAGTTACTTTTGTGTAGATGTATGTGTTCAGGAGCAACAGCTGATCAGAGAAACTGAGGGCACCTATTGCCTCAGCTCCTAGGATCTTGTTCTGAGTTATCCCGAAGGGGAGCCTGACACTTTGGAAAGAGTCCCGGTGAAGCTGTTCAGGTCCCAGAGAGTCTAGCACTGTGTGCTCAGATCACTCCACTGTCATCCATCACCAAACTGTAAATGAGGCCAAAATCTCCTTTCTATGCATAAGGGGAGGGCAGACGGGAGACTTCATGTGTAAGCAGTTTGCAGCTGTAGACATGATGTAGCTGGCATAGGAGTTACCATCCATGCCACCCTGTGCAGCCCCCCCAGCCATTATAAAGCCCTCCCATAGGCACTGCCAGGCACAGGCTGGGTACCTCAACACAGCAGATTTCAATGGGCATAAATACTGCCACTTGTCTCCACATTTAATTTTCCCTAGAGCAGAAAACAGGCCATTTAAACAGTTTGTATTTTAAAATGCAAAATGGATGGTATCAAGCTGAGCTGTTTGGATAATAATTCTTGTAAAATCTGTATGAAAATATTCTGACTCAGCTGTCACTGGCTGGGAGTTTGCAGGTACTCAATATGACTGTCATATATTGCAAGACCAGCTCTCACTGCCATGGCAGCTACCTCACTGGAGACCAACCATTTCAAGCTAATCCCAATGGGGTGTGCTGTAGAGGACATGTACCTGGTGCACTCTCTCCCTGGGAGACTTTATTGTCTTGCATGTTTGCTCCTTTCCTTTGAAGCAAGGTTCTGCTTCAGTCCTGAAAGTGTGAAAATGTGGTGTGTCTGTATTTTCCTACTCTACCAGTCTGACCTAGTGAAAGATTGGACCTCTCTCCACCACTTTGTCTTTTTTTAGACAAAGAGGGAGGCTGTCTTTCTCCCATAAAACCCAACCTTTGTATTAAATACTAAGTATGTGCCTCAGCCCAGCCCTCACTATTGGACTCATGTTTAAAGGTCATCTGGCTATATCTTTATTAAAGAGCTTTGCAGACATCTGGACATGGCAAAAGAAGACCTAAGTCAGGTACTTACCTATTGACAAATGTGCTTTGTTGAATATAACTGCTGTGTATAAATGTCTGTGCTGATCACTGTCCAGCCCGGTCCCAGCAAGAAATGGGTCACTGCTTGATCAAAGAGACAGTGATGTTTCATGATTGTTTTTACAAAGTCTTGGTCCTGGTTGTGGAAGGAGAGCCTAGGCAGGCAATTAAAGGAGGAGTATGCACTGTGAAGCTGAAAGTGTCTTCCTAATCCTGGAAATAAAGCCAAGCTTTTCTTCTAAAGGACTCTAAGAAGATCCCACTTACCTCCTGCTTTATCCATGCCTTGTCTTCCTCTAGTTATCTTCTTTTATCTTGTTTCAGCAAGGCTGTGAGGCTTACTTATTTTAAGTTCTATTGAAATTGTTATAGGGATGCCAAGGAAAGAGTAGGATAAGTTTTCACTTGGATTTCTGTATTGAAATATTCTTGTTCCATGTCTTTCCAGCATGTCAATAACATTGATTTCTATAATCTTCCTGACTAAGTCTGGAAGCTCTACAGAATTATGTAATATTTTGCATTAATGTTTCATAAGAGACTGTTTAATCACCATCTTGCACCCATGATAGCAGAGACTAAGATGACCACTCTGAACAAAAGCTTTGTATTGAAACGTGGTCTCTTCTAACAATCACCTGCAGGCCTGGGGGCACAAGCAGCTTCATCCCTGCTGCAGCTCAGTTTTACTCTGGAAAGTGTAAAACAGCATCTCCAGGGGAAGGTGCTCCATTTGCAGATGCACATTTCCAGTCTGAGGGCAGGAGGGATCTCCAAAGAGTAAGGAGACTCTTAAATAAAGGAATCTGCTTCTTTGACCCTAAACTCTTTCAGGAACATCTCTGTCCCCGCTCACTGCAGAGCTGCTCCAACACAGCTACTGGCAATGAACTTCCCGTGCCAGTGGGATGCGGTGGGGAAGGCGGCCGGGCTGGACGTGGGCAGCCACGCTGCACGGTCCTGGACACCCCGCTGGTCGCAGGTGTCTTCTTAGAGTTCCTACGTGACACCAGTCTGCACTCTTCCATCAGATCCTCTGTGTGTACGTACGACATCCTTAAAAAATGTTAAGAGCACAAGCTATTTCCCTGCTTGGCAGCAAACACAAAGAATTGTTCGCTCTATCTATTGGCTACTTAAAAACAGGAAATGTTCTTCCCTCAGTGCTGCTTTCTAGTAGGGGCAATTCGCACCGACTGCTGTGCCTGTTCTCCTTGCTAAGGCGAATTTTTGTCATGGCACATGCTGTCATATTTGCATGAAGTATACAGCATGTCTCACGGTAACTGATGTAAACAGAAAGGGTAAGTATAATATGGAGATCAGTGGGGTGTTTTATCTCAGCTGCTGGAAACAACAGAGATCAGTCACTGCAAAATGCAAGCAGTGAGTTAGTTATAATTTTTTAAAGTTCCAGTGCCAGAAATCATTTCTCAGTTTGGAGCTTTATTTTTGGTGAAAAGGCAGGAGAAATATTCTCTGGGGTCTTTTAACTTTCTTTTGCTGCTGGCTTTTGCCTTCCACCCTTAGACATGTCTGCACATATGGATTAGTATTTTCTCTTTGATCACATGCAGCTGTATCTGTGTGTCTGACTCTTGTAATGCAGAAGTTTTGAAAAAGAGCACTTGTGGGGATAGTGCTACTTTGGAAGGCAGTCAAGGGGGGCATTTCATCAACAGGCAATAGCTTTTCTGGAAGCAGTAGGAGAGGAATCAATGCATAAAGTTTCTTGTTTTCTTAATCATGCTCCTATTCTATCTTTCCTGGGAGATTTATGAGCCTCCGAATGTTGGACAAACACCAGTAATAGTTACCCATTTTTAGCATCTGAATGCTTTTCTTTGCCTGGCTTCATATGGAAAGACAAGTCCAGACAAGGTGGTCCTCCAGAAAATGGTTTATTGGGACAGCATTCTGGCCTGCAGCCATGGCACCTTGGGCAGTGATCTTATCAGACCTCCTAAACGGAGCAGGGTTGGGCCTGTTTGTTACTTCAGTGGAAGACCTCCGAGGAGAACCTGGGTGTTGCAAGACCTGGTATCAATTGTTCTCTGGGCGATGTTTTCCCTGGAGAGGAATGAACCCCGTACTGCAGGCTACTGTGCTGCTGAGATGGCACTACTTCAGGGAGGTGCAAAGCCCAGCTGAACTGAAGATGAAAAGCAGAATGAATAAACAAAATCAGATCTGTATTCTCAGTGGTATTCAAAGAAGTTAGAGAGGAACTGACCATTGATTCCCAAGGAGATCTGGGTAGCTAAATACTGCAGGTTCCTTTGGTAATCCCAGTCCAACTGTGTGTCTTTGAAGCATACAGTTCATTTGGCAGAGATATCAGCAAGGGTTTGCTTGTTTCTTATTTTAGCCACCTTTGATATGTGGGCTGAACTTTACCTTAACTTACAGTCCTCTGGAAGCGCTCTCTTTCCATTTTCTATTGAGTACTGACTTGCCTGGCAGGTTTGATGTGATTTCAGATAACTTTCTGCTGAAAACAACCACATCCATAATGATGACACTTTTGGCCTTGACACGACTGTACCTTTGGACTTGATTAAGGTGTCTAAACAGAGACTTCTAGTGACCTTTGAGACACCTTAGGGTATCTGAGACATCTGCATAGGGTGGCAGATATGACGGTTCTACAGAAGACCCATTCTCTTCTTAGCTGGCAGCTGGTGGACAAGTGGGCTTCCCCTACCCTCTTCAGTGGGGCTAGATTTCTGCATGAAGGTTACTGGACTGAACTGCCCTTGTCCATAGTTTTTAGGGCCAGAGTGGACTAGCATGTTTTCAGGATGAGATTCAGCTCTTAGTTAAGGCAACTAAATGTAGGTGTGTGCATCTAAGATGTTATAGCACAGCTAATAGTCTATGGTCTGATCACAGCCAATGGGCAGTTAGTAAGTCAGTTGAGTCCAGAGTGAGTCCACCCTAAATAGACACTATGATCAGCTGGATTGCTCTTTAGGCTCCACTGACCAAGGGAACAACTCATTCACTTACACATACATGGCCAATGGCATTCCAAATTACTTGTTTATCCCATCCAGTCTCCAGCTCTCACTGTAGGAAAGCAGCAGACTTACCCAAGGCTACTATAACATATTTGCTCCTTCTGGATGTTTGGGATACCTTAATATGTCTCATACTGGAGTTGATGTCTATGTAGAGGAAAGTGAAGAGCACTCCACATGTCCGCTGACTTTAATGTAAGCTTAGAGCTATAGTGCACACGGATTCACTTTAGGAGTCTTAATTGCAAACTGCATCCCACTCCTTTTTGGAATTCTGAATAACCAAGAACAGGCACTTCTGGGGAATATTGCATTAGATTTTACAACTTTTGGAGTAAGAAAAGGTCTTTTATAATTTTGGTGTTATTCACAACAGGCTGTTCTATTGCTACAACAAAAACTATTATCATTAATGATTCTATATAGGCCATCCCTTGGATGAAATGGTAGACAGAGAAACTAGAAGGAAATGAAGCTTGTTAGAATGATGTCTAATGTAAATGATCCTGTAAGACAGAGATGCTGTGACTGTTTTTTTCCTTATTCTTTTTTTCTTATTTTGAATGTAAAGATTTTAGGGTAAGGGTTTTTCTTACTATGTGCATGCACAAATTTCATTAGCTTAATATGGTCTCAATTGTTATGTTGTACAACTAACAAATACTAATCTTTGTTGTGTGTTTTCCAGCTCACTACATAAAAGACTCAATTGCTGGTTCTTTCTGCCACTTCCCTTAGGAGACTATTGCATATTCTGTTTCCTCTCATTTGATGTATAATTCTGGCTGATTATTCTTGATGGTGTTGCGTGACTAATTACCAGTATCATAACTTGTCTTCTAGCATTGTAACACTTTTTCTGTTTGTGTCTTTGCATCTGATAACAAGCCATTATCACCCTAAGAAATGACACTATCATTAGAGTATGATGTAGTGGGGCAGAGGAGAAGTTTTTGCTAGCTGGTGGTAACATTAGATTGTTTTTTTCTTTTCTTACAAAGCACTTATTCTAAAGCCCATTGTTGTTAACTGGCATCTTTCCTTTGGCTTCATTGAGCTTTGCACTGGACATAAATACAAAACCATCAAACATATTTAGGGATCTAAGTCCTGTTGATTTCAGTGGAACTTAATTACAGACCAGGCCCTAGCCTCTTAAGCACAAGTTCTGGGGGAATAAACAGCACACAGGAATATATGGAAAATTTTAAGATGTCTCTTCAGTGTCCTGTTGCTGGGATCCCTCTTTTTATTCCCTACTTGGGAATTATCTCTTTGGGGCTTCTTCCAAAGTTTCTTGCACCATCCTCCTGAAAACTGGGATAGTAAGGAATAAAGCTGGAACTGAGTCTTAAAGTAACGTGTCATACAGACAACATGTTTTTCTTTGGCCTGTTATCTTTAGCCTGATATATTTTGTATGTTTCTGCAGATGATTGGGCTGCATTCTGTAAATCCCATCAGAAATCAATGTTCGTGAGCATGTCATTGTCTTGGTTTGGGCTGAAATAGAGTTAATATTCCTTTTCAGGGACTAGATGAGTGCTGTGTTTTGGATTTAGCTTTGGGTTTGGTATGGGAAAAATGCTGATAGCACACTGATGTTTTCAGCTGCTGCTGAGACTTCAAGGACTCTCCGACTCCCCATGTCCTGCCTGTGCGCAAGGGCACAGGGAGCAGGGAGGGAGCACGGCCACAGCACCTGACCCTAACTGGCCAGTGAAATATTCCATATCATGGAACGTCATGGTCAATATATAGAGGAGGGGTGGTTGGGAAGGAGCTCTCTCTCTCTCTCGCTTCCGGGATTGAGATTGTGGGATCTTGGTATCTTGGGGTTGCTGGCCGGGAACGGGCTGGGTATTGGTTAGCGGGTGGTGAGCAATTACACTGTACATTGCCTGTTTATATATTGCTTTTTGTTTTCCCCCTATCATTGTTATTGTTCTCGTTTTATTGCCATTATTAAACTGTTCTTATCTCAGCCTGTGAGTCTCCCTTCACCCCTCTGATCCCCTCCCCCATTCCCAGGTGGGGAGGGGGACAGGCCCAAACCACAACAGTTGTGAAAGTAACCTGACTGGGGTGAAGAGGTTTTCTTAAAGGGGAATTTGTTCAAAGTGCATTGCAGTGGATCTGAAATTATTTTCACATTCAGAATGAATTCAACTAGTAAGTTTGACAAAATAATGACAAGGCATTGAAAAAAATCTAATAGATTAACAGATGGATTGTGGTATTAAGCTAATCAGTAACAATGTTTTCCTGGTGATAGACGTCTCAGACCACTGATGCTCAACCTTATCCACATTTTGGGGGTGGATTAGTGAGACCTAAAGTGAGTTTTTCTGCATCACTAAATGACATAATAGAAAAAATATGCCTAGAAACTCACCCTAATCTCATTGTACTGTTTTCCTAGCTTGTGATGTTCACCTCTTTCCACAGTCTGCTAGATGTTCATGTGTCTGTTATGAGAAGAAATTGGTAATGTGTACCAAAGTATATCTTTGGGGCAATTATGTTTGTTTACAAGGAAGAGGAACACCATTTTATTTCCTAGAAGGCATTTGGAACAAACGTTGTCTATGTCTGCCTTTCCAGGCCATATTTCAGAGTACATCTCTTTTCTGTTTACTTTTCTGCTGTTCTTTGAGGTTTCTCTTTGCATATAGATAACTAGACAATTTCCTAGCCCCTGAATTTGCCAACATCTTCCAGAAAAGCTTAATGACACTGAGATACCACCGTGCAGTCAGTTGTTTAGGATTACTTTATCTCCACCTCCTTGGATTGATCCCCAGAAGAAGAGGGGTTGATGAGGCCACTAATTTAACTTGATCTTTGATTGATGATAACAGAGTAATCTCCTGGCCCAACAGGGTGTAAATATGAAAATAAATGAGCTAATTTTCTGTGAAGTCTAAGGTATGATCACTATTGCTCAAGCCTCTTCCATCAGGACTCCGGTTTACAGTCATTGAGGTAATGCTAGACCTTAAAGACAGGTAAGAAATATCCTCTGGAAGTTCAGAAGGAATGATAGTAAGAGACTTTAGGCTGAGAGGGTATTCTTTATGTGTTTATATCAAGACAGATATGAGCATCTTTTGTGTTGTCCTTAAAATAACCCTTTATCATGAAGATGTAGCTAGAATAATCATCATGAAAAATGGGGCTACCCTGGACAGAAATGTGCATTGTATCCAGCATATTTTGAAGGGATATTTATCTGCTTTATTGCAAGGTCACAGGAAAGTTCAGAACATTCTCCTTATAAAGCAGAAAGCCTTGGTGAAAACAACTTGATGGTCTTCATTTAAGTCTCAGCAGAGCCCGGTTGTGTGCCTTGTGTGCCCACTCTACTTTCTTACAAACACTTCAGCCTTGTCTTGAACCAAAGACTTGGTCTTGGGTGTGGAGAGTTGTATAAATCCATTTCCAAGAGCGGGTTCTGAACACTTGGATCATCTGGCTCTAAACTCTTGGGAAGTTCTGGTCACCAGTGATGTAATCACCATGGATTCATCACCTGGTTTTCATCATCTCTATGGTCCTTTTATTGCAGGTCTCATCCTCTGCTGATGCCCACAGCTATCATTCCCAACTTTATTCAGATATTCCATTAGATTTTAATAAGACTCCTAATAAACAAGAGAGTATGACCTGTGAATGCGATAGCCTTTTCTTTTTTTTTTTTTTTTTTTCCAAACACACCTTGAGAATTTAGTGTTTTCCAGATCCGATAACACTATTTACACAGAGTCCTTTAAGCCATGTTCTTTTACTAATTCCTGGTGTTTTTCTTTGCGTTGGTAGAGAAATCTCCCACTGTTGTCCCAAGAGCTGTTGAGTCCTCTCAGAGCAGATGGAGAACTACAGAGCAGCAATGAAGATGCTGACTATGAATGTAGAATGAACTGCTGACAGAGACCAAACTGTGACAATGTCATTGATTTGGACATGGTGTCAGAAAAGGTGTATCAGAAATGTCCAGAGATGTCCTATTTGTGACCCTCTGATAAAGTCATAGATTCTTTTAATAGTGAGGCAGAGGGAGGTGGTGCAGTAAATGTCCAAAGACTACTGTTTAACTGAAAAGGAAAGTTTCCTATCTTATCTGGGATTAGGCTAAGGAATTTACATATCCCCAGGCTAAGGAGTACATTCCCACCCTGTACCTTGTTCTGCGGGTGGTGTTATAAATAGAGACTGGAGTTTCATTTTGCTGGCATTCAGGCATGGAGGGCTTTCTGTGGGAACACAAGGCACAAGAGGTAGATATTTTATAGCAGTGGTTTGAGTGTGCTCACCTATCCAGCTTGTTTTGAGTGCAGTCTAAAATCTACAGAGTCTGACTGAGAGGGGTGGGAGTTAGGTTTGTACATGACCAGAAATGTCCTCAGCAGAATGGCTGGTAGGGATGTGTTGAGCCGGATCCTGGAGCCAGGCTCCACGGGGTCCCCAGCCTTCCCACAGGTCTTGTCTTTCCCAAGCCCCTGACTGCTCCAGACAGCTGGGCGATGTCTCTGCTGGGTGTCACTGGGATCAAGGGCGGAGGGGGAAGGTGCACATTTCGAATGGAACAGCTCTCCACTTTTTAGGTATGGTGTCCCATTGTCACAGCTGAGTGGGCAGGGTGAACATCCAGACCTCCTTCTCCTTGGTTCTTCTTGTATTCTCCCATTCTCTTTCACCTGGAGGAGGCAGATAATAAAGTAGGGGTATCTCCCATGGGATAGGAAATTTTAGGAGTTCAGTACCACAGCTGGGGCATGGAGCAGGGAGCTCGGTATCAGGGATGTCCTGGGATCTCACCCCCTTTTATTTCCTTTCTTGGGAGACAGTCAACATATAAAAAGTAAAAATGCTGCCAGGCCTTGGATAGTTTCTTTTTGGGGTTTTTCTTCTACTAAGGCTTTGAACTGGGTAGTTAGGAAAGAAGTGCGTGGGTAAAGAGGTGATAATTAGCGGAGATAGGCAGCCAGTGACAAAGCTAAACTGATGGATGTATTTGCAGGATGCAGAAGGCAAACAAAACATTAGGGAATTGTAGCTTCACAAGATCAAAAATATGCTGATAGGAAAGTTGGTTAGTACTTTGAAAAAGCCATGGTTAGGAAATTAATGAATTACTGAAGGTTTAACTGGGTCAGTGGGGGGAAGTAGGCCTGATAAGAAACTCCTCATACAGGAGTGTTTTGATGTTTGAATACATCTGTTTATTTTCATCAGCAATATAGATAAGATAACTTCAGGCTATATTGTAAAGCAGGTTAAAACAGTGTAGTAAACATAGTTATTTATATGCATGAACATACTTGCATAGAAACTTACATATGGTAACATATATTAGCATATACTTCAATTCAGGAGGTTTTTCAATGATGATTACAGTTTTTCTAGTTAGAGCGGTCTTTTATCACTGAAAGCCAAATTTTCCAGACAAATCACTGTAATTATACCTGAGATAAATAGTGGGTCTTGGCCAAAACAGATCCCTCGATCTCAGTCTCACTGCTTTGAGGGAGTCCAGTCCATCTGCTGAGGCAGCCAGAAGGCTGAAAAGGAATTAGATGGGAAACCAAATTACTCATCTCTAAGGGATGGACAGACCCTGTTCAGGTAGAAAATCCCAGAACCAACACAGATGCAGCTCTGTGCTGCAACTCTGCGTGGGAGGGAGAAGCGAGACAAAGCTGCAGCGAGGGTGCCCAGGTGGAGGGAGTTCTGCATCATCCCCAGGGACAGCCCCATCTGCAACCCAATGCAGGCAGTCCTCCCCCTCTGCCCCGGGGCACAGCCCCCTGACCCCCAGGGCCTCTTTCCCCAATGGGGGGAGTGCCCTAGAAGGGGCGGCTGTCATGGCCCCTTGCATAGGGAACCTGGCAGGGCTCCTCTCACCTGTGGAAGTCAAAACACTTCCCCCCATGCATCCTCCCCTGCTGCCAACAGCCTGGTGCTTTGGGGTTTCTGTTCTGGTGTCACAGCCTTGCTGCAGCCAGCCTAGGAGAAGCCAGGGGATCGATGTGTTCAAATGCTTCTCTGCGCACAAGTTGTTGGGTTAAGCATCAGTGACAATTTCCAGGTCCAGGGGTTTTGCTGTGGGCTCTGCTTAACATGCAGTTCACCATTTGGATTGCCTTCCCAGGGCAGGACAACGTAGGATGAACATGCAATATGGGCTGCTGCTGCAGAGAGCACATCTGCCACTCATTCCTCCCCAATACAACAGGGATGGTGGCTGGGAAGCTGCTTTCTAGCAGAAGATTGGAGTGCAGAGCCTGGCCCTGTGGGGGACTGTGCAATTACAACCAGAGGAGTAATTGATTGTAGACGATAGGACAAAGACAGGAATCTTTTCAGGATAAGGAAGCAAAAGATAAAAAAGAATAAAAGCAAAAGATAAATAAGAATAATATATCAATTTAGATATAGATATAGAGGGAATCAGTCCACTAAAATCTTGTTGGAAATCTGCTGACTCTGTTGTATAGGCAGCCAAGTGCTCCAGCATGTCCCTAATCTTTCAGACTTGGCAGAGCCTTAGGTGGGAGTTTTCCAGATGGTGGCAGTGCCCAGTAGTACAAATACACGTACAGGACAGAGAAAACTTACAGACATGAAGTTTAGGAAGAAGACAAGAAGTCCACATGGATCCAAACAGAGGATCAGGTCCTCAGCTGCACTGTGGAGGGGGTTCAGGGTTCAGATGAGACTAGAGAATATGTCCTCAGTCTGGCCTGGGGAAGGAGGGTGTGGGATTCCGCAGTGGCAGACCAGCTTCCCAGATGAAGACAATGGGCTACAGTAGAGAAATGAACAAATTTATTATCCGTGTGACTCTTCTGCATGGTAAAACCCTTCTTTTTTCATTGGTATCCAAGTCCCAAGGAAAAAGGTCAGTGGGCTGTGCCAAGGAGCACTCCAGCACTTCATTGCTGATCATCTGGAGTTCTGTGTCTGCTGAAGGGACAACACCCCTGATCTTGGGATTTCTGACCAGCTGTCTCCTATCAATGATATCCCCACCATCTTCCACACTGCACCAGCCAGTGTGCACATCCCACCCAGACCCCCTCCCCAGCCCGCAGGCACGGCATGGTGCCCCATCCAGGGGATGCTTCACTAACTGCTCGAGCTCCCCCCTGCCATGCCTGGCCCTCCTCAGGGCTCAGTCACTGTTGAGCCACCTCTACGGTTGAAGCCATGTCAGAAGGAGCTGGACTGGTCCCCCCAGAAGTCAATATTGCAATGTCAACTGTCATGGGCCCAGTCTTTCCCATGCACTTGAATTGGGGGTCCTCTGGGGGAGGCCTGTCACCTTCACCTTTCTACTCACTGATCAGACCTGCTCTTCCCATCATTGCAGGGTTGCTCATGGCTGTATCTGGGGCCAGCTATGGCCAGTACACGGGCATCCATGTGATGGACCTGGCTGCTTTCATGGAAGAAAGGATGTCTCTGGGTGAGCAGGAAAAGGTGGAGCGAGACATCTTCTGCACAGCGGGGCTGGGTTTCCCATTGACAGTGTCCCAGCAGGGTGTGTTATGTGGATGAGGTGAAGGGAGGTCACACTTCTGGATCTTGATGTGGACATGGTTTAGGAACAGAAAAGTGGAGCTTCCTCCTGGCCTGAGCCCTAGGCCAGTGGTCAGGCTGTGGAGCTGATGCTGGGTTCCTGATTTTCTTGTCTGGTTTGTCAGAAGAAACTGTATCAACAGGGAAGTCCTGGTGGGTTTGGATATCTGTGTTCACCTTCTGCCTTTCTCTGGATTTGTTGTTGGATAAAACCATATATATGATGCCTATGCTGCTTATTCCTTCCACCAGCCCCTTTTTTATGTTTCTTGATGGAGGAAAACAAGAAAATTTCCAGTTCAGGTGTATTGCTTAGGGGTGTCTGTTCTGGTGTCACAGCCTTGCTGCGCATAGGGGTCTCTGGGAATGCCAGTCAGCCTGGGAGTAGCCAGGGGATCAATGTGTTCAAATGCTTCTCTGTGCACAAGTTGTTGGGTTAAGCATTAGGTGAGAGTAAAAGGATGCAGGGAGAGTCAGGAATTCAGATCTGACCATGCTGAAGGCACAGCGTCTGCAAAGCCAAGCTCTGCTGCTCTGAACATGCACGAATTCCCCAGAGGAATGTGTTTGCTTGGTGCTTGTTAGAGCAGAGGAAAATGGCAGATTCACATGTGAACCAAGCAAAACCAGAAGCAGAAGTTCCCTGTACCATCAGTCATGGGGAGAGAGGTGGGCGAGTCCAAGGGTATTCATAGCATCAAAGTCAAATATCTACAAAACCTGCAAGTCATTGGTATGAACACCCTGGATACCACACTAAGAAAAAACAGAGGAGCTTGTACCTGCATCACTTGTTCACTTCAGAGATTGCCCCAATGTTTATCTCATCTTGCAAGTGTAGCAGCTCCAGACTATGATCTTACCTCTGTCCCATGCCAGAACATTAGCTGAACTAGGGGACATTCCAGACTCTGTAGAGACAATCATTAATACGTACAAATGTGGGCATTTCCCCTAGTTTTTCTGCAGACTGAAGACTTGTCAAGCTCTGGAATCTTTCTGACTGCACTTCTCAGGACACACCTGGTCCTCTTGTTTTCCTGTGTTAGATAACCAAGAATAAACCACTTGTAGTTTTTGAAGAGTCCTGCCTGAAATCTAGGGTGAGTTTGGAATTGAAATCCACAGCAAAATGAAGAAGAGGGTTTTGAGGAAGAGGTAAACCTACATAAACAGAAGTTGTGGGCACGATCTTCAGTGTGTCATTTCCAATTTAGGTGGAGGACTGGTGATCTTCCACCTGCTTTCCAAGGCTCTTGCATGGCTGGTTGTAAGCTTATCTGAAATTCTGCATGTTTATATCTTTACTTACTGACTTCAGCACTGATGGTCTAATCTCAGCCCTTTTTTTCCCCTTTATATGTTTCATTGACACTTTCTCCTGGAAATATTTTCCATTTAATTTTCTCTGAAAGGAGATGAATCAGTTAGCACAGAGTCCTTGATCTTGCAGGCACTCTTGAGGGTAAGAGAGATAGGTACTTGTTGGTAGATCCCAACCTGACAGTAGGTCATGAACTAGGGAGTCTTGAAAGAAGAGCACATAACATTTACCCTCACCCTTGCATGTTAAGCTGTCAGCTCTGTATCCCCAACGTAAATGGGAAGGGAGCTGTCGGTGTACGTCTTTGTGTACAGGTAGAAAGCCAAAAGTCACTCCGAGCGTGGAAGAGTGCACATGATGGGGACGTAGATTGGCCATGGGGCGCGTAAGCACCGGCTCGCACCAACAGCTAGCACACCTCCTCCGGATCACGCTGGCTCTTACGGAGGTGGGGACCGATGGCCTCACTGCCCTGCACTCCCTGACCCTCTGCCTTTTCCTGCTGGCTTGCAGCAGCCAGGCACATTACATGAGTTTGAGTGTTTTCTAGATCAATGCTTTGCAGTCCACGCTTCATTGCAGGCATTGTAGGTCTGTTTGCATGTTGCCATAATAGCTTCTTCCCAGGGTCTGGGCTGGGGTGTGGGAGAATTGTCCTGTGCTCACTTATCAGCATGTGCTGTGGGCTGCTGAGTGCATTTCAAGGTGTACAGGACTGTTGTTTCTTTTCTCCAGCTTATTTTCCTTGCAAAGCAAACTTCATCTTTGAGCACCATTATCCTCTTGCCTTAGAGCAAAAGGAAAATGACATCTATCACCAAAAGACAGAGCATGGTCCTTGGCAGAGTATGAAGGCCAACAACACCATCAGTGCCAGGAAGTTTAAGAACACACGTATTTCCCTGGACATGGTATTCAGGTACTGGGGGGGCTGGGGGCAGGAGGGAGCGTGTTCCTGCCCCTGTCACACTGACAGAACATCTTGTTCCTCCTTCTCTGTTTTACATAAAAGTAAGTTGGGGACTGAGAAGTGTCACCCCTCTGCTGCAGTAGAAATCAGCTGAGCCTTGTGCCCTGGACTCTAATAGTTAATGCTCTGCGGTGCTTTCAAAGGTTTCCTTTATTTCCTGCCTGACAGACAGGGGGGAGGAACTTGGTCTGCCAGTGAAGGAGAAAGATGTTTTCCTCCAGTGCTCCAATCCAGCTCCATCCACACCCTCTGCTCAGAGGGACAATTGTTTCCAAGACCGGTACAAAAACACACCATTCACATGAAAATAAGGAAAATAAGGAAAATTGTTTTCCCGTTTCTCTCCACTAGCAGAAGTCAGTGAAGAAACTGCTGTGTTGTGCTCCAGAAGAGAAGCTTGCAGCAAGGCTTGGTGCCAGGAGAGATTTCCTCTGGAGGGGTCATTTTTTAGCATCACTACAGAGTGTGTTGGTCAGCACAACATGCCCGTTGCCACAGTGCTGAGCTCAGGAGAACTCTCCCTTGAGGCAGGTGAAAGGAGGCCTTAATTCTCCCTAGCTTTCCCCAGCATGTCAGGAAGAAGGTAGGAGTAGATGGCTTCCCCAGAGCCAAGACAACAGGAGGTTATGTACCCACAGTCATAGTGCTCAACCAAACTAGCATGCAGCCCACCTTTCTTCTGCTACTTTCAAACTGCAGCCCCTGAAGTAGGTGCCATATTTCTTGTCCATAGCTTGCCAACTTGTCATGAATTTCCTCATGGCAGAGGACAGCCTGCTGTGCACTGTGCATTTCTTTTCCTAAGAGTTTCACTCACATTTATCCTGCAATTTCTAGGAACTGATAAAAGTTAAAAGTATTTTGTGGACAAAATATTAGGAGGAGACACAGCTCTGAAGGTCCTTAGGAGTCCCTGGGGCTGCAGCAGAGAAAGATGAGTCATAAAAGATTCAGGTGCTAACCATTTTTCCGCAGTTAGCTCTTTTCCTTCTGGTGCTTGTTTCCCTCCCTGCTAACAGACTTGTTATCTTTAAGAGCTCACCCAGATTTCTTCGCTGGTCATCACCTAGGTCATCACCGCCAAGTGCAAACACCAGACTCCTGTCAGAATCAAGGCTGGCTCACCTGCCATCACCTCACACAGGCTGAGAGTCACACAGAGGGTGCAGATCTGCCCTCTCCCAGCAGGAGCTCTGCCACCATGGTGATGCCTCCTGATACATGTGCCCAGGGGTTTGCAGTACGGAGATTAAACTCAACCCAGCTAACTGATCCTCGCTAGCAGCTAGCACTGCTCAGATCTCAGGTACAGCCAGCTCTGCTCAAGCCCTTCTGCAGTGCTCTGTCCTTGTGGTGTGTGAACAGAGGATGTGTAGGCAACGTATGTACCAGCATCTTCCATGGGATGACAAGTGGGAAAGGAAGGCTTCGGGGAATTTCTAATTTTGCAAGCTTGGATCGAACCAGCTTCTCAACGTCCATGAATTCAGATGTGCGATAGCACCTGGGGGAAGACACTGAAAATTCCTGGGATCAGGGCTTTGGGAAGCAGCGGTGTAATGCAACCAGATGCTGCACGCCACGGGTCTCTTGGCCAACCGCCTCGGACACTGCGGCAACTAACATGTCCATCCCTGCCAGAGAATGTAAGCCCTGTGTGCTCCTGCTTTGCACACATGACACAGGAGCAACAGTCACGCTGCCAGACTATCAATCAGGAGCCCTTTTTAAAAAAAGAAAAATAAAACAATAGCCTTGTGTTTTCTTTGGAGTTTCTAACCACACAGTACAGTTAGCAGCACAAGCCGTGGCTGGCAGCAAGTGCTGCCTGCTCACCCTTCTCTCCCTCCCCAGCAACAGCCTGAGTCATGGCTGTGGTCACAGACAGTGACACAATGCCATTGTCATCCAAAGAATGCAGTGTTTTCCTGCTCTGCAAAAATATTTTGTACAGTGCATTTTCCATGCTCTCCAGAGGAGACACTGTCCAGATTCTTGCTGTAAGTGCTCCCAGGAGCGCTGCTGACTAATACTCCCATTTCTCTCCTCATGTTCCCTTAAGGTCCCAGACTTATTTATACTCAGCACAAAGAGCTTGGAGTCAAGGTTGGTGAAGTGGATTTCCTCAGAACAGCACATGGACTGAAGTGTGAGGAAATTGTGAATTTAATCTCCCAAGGTACAATTCATTGAGGTCACGTCACTGGAGCCAGCTCACGTTTAAGGGTCTGGCCTGGAGGATTTGGCTTGGACGTATATTGGCAAAAGCATAGCAAGTAGACATTTTGTCCCCCCTACTCCAGAGATGGCCATGAGATAACTCATCCTCTGGAGGCGGCTTTCTTGCTGTTGCCTCCTGAAGTAAAGAGACACACAGCTCAGACAAGAGCCATGCTGCAGGCACGCTAACCCCTGCAAAAGCCTGCTTTAATCATCAGCCATGTTCCTGTCCTCTGTGCACACCGCAGGGGACTGCAGCCTCATAACCTCTACAGACCTGTCCTCTCCACTTAGCTTGGAAATGAAATCGCGATTACTTCCTAATACTGCAGTCCTTCTGCCTTCCTCATGTTCCACGGCAGACCAAAGGACAGGGCTAGCATTTTCTATTTCTGCCAGGTAGCTACCAGGGTGATTTAAAATCAAATTGCTTGGGTATATATAGGTTAAATAAATTCAAATGCAAATCTCAGGATGTGGAAAAGACCCCATTCCCCAAAATGGTCTTGTTTTATATAACCGAAGGGCAAATGATGAAGGGGGAACAAGGCTGCTTGCTGAGGTGAGGTCTTTGACTCCTTAGTTACACTGAGGGCTGGTGTGGTGCTGGTGGGTGCGAAACCCTACACAATCCATAGGCAAAATACACGTCTTCAGTGTGACAGCAAACAGGGCCTTGCTAGAGTAGGGTTGTGTGATGGGATGTAGCATAGCCATGGTGTTCGGCGCATTTTGAAGTGCAGCACGGATTTGGAGGGATGAATGTGCAGACTGGGACATGTCAGATAAGCTCTGAAACATGGCCATTTCCTCTGTGTTCAGTGCCTGTACGACAGACAACTATGGCCATGACATAGTGATTGTGGGGGTTGCTCCCCCTTAAGCAGATGTAAACTTACTCTATATCTTTGTGAAGGATGTGTTTGTGAGAGAAATTAATTTGAAAAGTGAGGTGATTGATTTTGCAGAAACTTGTTGGATACATTTTGGGTTTCCTCAACCATGCTTAAACCAGGATAAAAGGAAGAGCTGACATTATTAATGTAATAAAAATAATAATAATAATAATCGACACAGAGTGTATTTCCTCCCCAAATGGAACATTTGTGTGTATCACTGACAGTGTGGCAGGGTAAGTCAGGCTTCTTCTGACAAGACAGCCTCGTAAAAGCAACTGGTGGATGCTGCTGAACCTGAGCCTTCAGTGGACGGTGAAAATCCTGCATGTTGCACATGGCCAGTTGTGAAATAGCGGATGTTTTGGAGCAGATAGGTGATGCAGGAACTTCCTTCCTCAACTCAGAAGGCAAATAATTTGTATCCTGATTACAAATTATGAGGGTTTGTGGATTGCAAGTTCAGAAGGGACCATTATAATTACTGTCATCTGACCTTCCCAAATAGTGCAGTCTTGGTATGACACTCGGTGATTCCCACGCCGAGGCCAACCATTTGTGGCTGACCTACATTGCATCTTTTCTTAAATTCTCAGGCACAGAGGGTTAGCTGTCACTGACTCTGTGGCCTGCAAGGCTATTCCAGTACATAACCTTTTTTTCTGTTCAAAATACACAGCTCATTTCCAGTTTGTATTTTGCCTTTGTCTATAGAGATCATGTCAGATTTATAACCACCTGCACTATCAAGTGGGATTGTGCCATGTCCCCATGTTTCAACTCCACCACTTCCCACCACACTACTAATAAGCTATCATGAAGGAAAGAGGAGACTGCTTAGGAAATGCAGGAAGACTTGTGGACCTGGAGTATTGCACACCCACCAGTACTGTGCAGGTGTCACATGGGAAGGTTGTTTATGAGTCAAAAAATGAGACTTTGACCTCTGCGGGCTGTAAACACATTTGAAACTTGTATCCAAATTTCTTCACTGTTTGAATACTGAAATTCTCTGGAGACTGCAGGCCACAGAGATCTGTATCAGCACAGAGTACACCAACCCCTAATATAACTGCAGTGCATCCTGCTCTGTGATTGCACCGGTCTGGCTTTGTCAGCCACATTTCCTGGTTAATACAAATAACACAGAACAATTTTTGCAAACATTAATAAAGCCACTCACCACCCCAGGAGATAAGTATGTATCATTATTAATTAGCCAGCTTATCATTTATGTTGTCGTAGGACCCAGAGGCCCCTGGTCAGGGATGTGGGTCTCATTGCACAGTAACTCATAGCTCAAATGCAATCGCTACCCAAAGCCCCTGCAGTCCAAGATGAGCAGAGACACTAGCTGCATGCAGAGACCAAAGAGGCACCTTGCAGGGTAACAGCAAGACAAATTCTCATCAATTCACTCTTCTGGAAACCGAAGCACATAGGTAGCAAGTCTGTGGCCAGATGTTAGTGCGGAATACAGCCTCAAGCCCCTGCCCCTGAGCCTTCCTGGTAGCCAAGTGCGGTGGCAATTCCGCCTTGTATCAGTGACTTTGCTGCTTTGCAGTAGAGGACTGGAGATGTGGTTTCCATTCCCAGTTTAAGACTTTTGAGGCCATTCTCTGTACCTGTAAAGCAGGAAGCTAATGTAGTTTCCTCTCTCTCAGGTGTGCAGCACATTTTACCCCATATGGTGGGACTTGCAAGTTAGGAACTTGATTGGAAGGAGCTGGAGACCTTCTAAGCACTGTTATTATGTTAATATGTCACATCGTGAAGCAGCCTATCTCCCGTCCCTTAAGGTGTTCAGCAAACCTGGCTGAGAGTGGGGGTAGAGGGCTCTTCCAAACTCACAGAGCAGACCAGTGGCAGGGCTGGGAACACCCCAAAGGTAGCCAGTGAAGATGACTCACACCTACAAGTTCAGGCTGTGAACACACAGGAGTGTGGGGCTTTCCTGCAAAAGATGCACAGGCAGTGCAGGGAAAAGTCTACCGAGTGAGGATTTATGGCACCTCCACAGTTTCTGAGGCATGACTCAGGCTTTGCCTTGTCTTATGAGGATGCACATTGTCCTATTTTAGCCAGGGAGGACAGACCACAGTGTACCCACCACTGTTCACCCCTGGCACCGGCACTGCTCCAGGACAGGTCCCAAGTACGTGGCAGCTCAGGGTGGTTTTGCAGGCTTGTGTACAGCCTGGGGATGCCATCTGCAATTTGCATGACCGGGTTTATGCAACTTCTCAGCTCTGCGCAAGCTGGAAGTGTTCTCCCTGCTGACTCGGGCAATATTTCAACATGAGGACATCCCTGGGTGGAGAGAAGAAAACAAAGCAAACCAGCTGGGCTGAGCTAGCAAAGGGTGGCAAGGAGAGAGCAACAGGACAAGGGCAAGTGAGTCAGGCTGCAGAGGTGGGCAGGGATAAGCACACATGAGGAGCTGGTGCTTGCCTCCAGCCTGGCTCCTGGCTCGCCGTGCTGCTGACAACCCTCTTACATCACCCCGCGCCCTTGGCCGCACGGTCACCGGGCTCCTCGGGTGCAGCCACCCCAGGACACGCCGTTACGTTTGCAGGTGTCATCCTTTTCCCCACTCACAGACGCTGCCTCATAGGCTCAGCAGACAGGTCCTTCCCAGGCTGATGTGGCTGGGAGGACACGGGCTGGCAAGCAGCACCTCTGGCACCTCTTCAATGCAGGACACAATGAGGATTAATCACAGCCTGTCAGAGAGGCTGCAGTATTTTTCCTCCATTCTTATTTGCGTGCTAGCGCCTGGAAAACAGGATGGCGATGTTTTCCTGCCACGCATTCACCGAGACTAAACAAAGGAGGTTGTATTTCCAGCCCCCCCTGCTCTCTGATAACTGCAGAGCTTTCAGGAATTGCTTGAGGAGAGCAATGGGGAGGGGTTCAAAGATCTGCCCCTTGGGCTGGCTGCATAGGAGGGGGTGGCCACAGAGTGGAACAGAAAGCCTCTGACATCTCTGATGAGGGTGAAGGTTTTCCATCTCAATTTTGAGAAAATATGCATTATCCAAAGAAAAGTTTTGCGTGCACAGCCTGCCTGGCTTGCAATGGCCGTGCTGGTCTGCTCTCATTAAGATTTTTTGCTCATAGTTTGTTAAGGTCTCATTAGTTTTACATCCGACCATCCTAGGTGCTTTACAGTACAAAAAAGAAACCAGCCTGATACAGTCTAAAGAGGGAGGAAGTGTTTATTTCTAATAGTGTTACCATCAGCATCACCCAAGCATGAATTAGATGCTGGGTCCATATGCCAACATCTAAAATGGGAGCTTGGGTCAACTGGGAATGAAACTCTGCCCTTGCGTGCTTTGGAAGCCCAGGCCTTTTCTCTATCTGTTGGGATGCCTTTCCCTCATCCAAGTTTCAACAGGATGCACTGGGTTTTTTACTTTTTACCTGATGCTTCCTGGGTTTAAATAGCTGCTTTCTCCAACCTCCGATCAACTTTGCAGAGTAAACAATAATCGGTGCTTATGTGTCTTATGTGGAACTTCTGGAAGGTCTTAAAATGTTACCTGAATTGGGAAATTAATGGTGGAAATTATAGTTCTGAACTGATTTTTAGAACTTAACCCCACATGTACAATTTCTGCATGAGCAATGGCTCCATGTGTAGATTTAGTGAGTCTGTTCCCATCACCAGGAGCAACAAAACCAGCCAGAAGCGACTTCTGGGAGAGCAGGGACTGGGAAAAAAAGAAGAGTTAAAGAGAGAAAAGCTATGTTAGATGACCTGGAGAGAGGGTCTGAGTAGCTTTGGAGGTTTTCACACTGAAAATATCACAGTTTCAACTCAGACTTCACAGGGAAAATTTTTCCACATCTAGATCATCCTTCTCACCTATTCCCATAAATGGGGAACAGTTTTGTTGCCAGGCATTTTTGTTTATTTGGAGGACAAAGGCTCAACACCCTTCCAGGCATTAAAGTGGGAATACCACCCGGATTTGTTTAATTCCAGGGAAGCAATCACAGTGTGGGGCTGATTCCTGTTTTTCAGCTATGCTTTGTCTGGTCAGAAATCCCATCTCCAGAGCTAAGATGCCTTAATGAATGCAGATTGTTCATGCAAAGGTTTCAACCAGCTAATATAAGGAAATTTCTCTCTTTTTTGAAAAATCTTTCTGTGAAAACTCTGTTTTCTGATGTAGAATTGCAATATATATATACATATATATATATATATATATATATATATTTTAAAGCCCCTCTTTGGGGAAACTGCTTTCCCATCTGCATGGTTTGGGGAAAATGTTGAGGAAGTGCATTGCAAGTCTGACTTTTGATGTCCTCCTACATGTGATATGGGGACTGTGCTCACTCCTCCAGGAGTGCGTGTTGGAGCAGAGCCAGGATGAAGAACAGAGCTTGACTCCAGCTGGGCCACGGGTTGTGAGAGACCAGATTAATCACAAGCAAGTGGATTCAGTCTGCTCTGAACTATGGTTCATCACTTCATTATATCTCTGGGTTTGGCCCTGGATGTTCTGTCCCTGGGGTACTAAAATGCTGAAGAAAAACCCCCCTGCCCAATATAATCTCACTGGATTAAGGCCTGGAACCTTATTATCGTTTACCAGATAAGACCTTATTAAACAGTGTGAAAGTAACCTTGAAAAAGGGGATTTCAAAATCTGCTGTGAAAGGTCCTGAGATTTGAACATTGGGAAATCTGGTTGGGTTACTTCATATTCCTTGATGATGCTTATCTCTGTTATCCTCAGTAGCTGTCATATGGAAACCTCACTGTATCAGGGACCTGATGTTACTAGGAAAAATGGGAAGGGCTGAAAGGAAATAATTTGCATATATATTTTTTGTGTGGATGACTAAAGCAAGGAATAAACTGTACTATCTATAAAAACATCTGCAAGATCTTGAGGCAGGGATGGTATCTCAGGAGCACTCTCCATGTCCAAAATACTCCCAAAAACCTGCACCCTACTGAACCCTCGCATACCACAAACCACAGGTTTAGCCAGCAGCAAAGCCACAGAGCACCTGTGCTGCAACCAAGCAGAAGCACTTGGGAAAATTAGATGGGAGTTGGAGAGGGAGCAAGCTCATCTGGAAATGGAAACAGCAAAAAAAATCCCAAACTGTCTCCCTCCTTCCTCTCCCCCCACAGTTCTCAACAAAACTTGTAAGTTACAGATTGTAAATATGTTACAAATGAATAAAAACTTACAATACTGCCTAAGGTATGGCAAGAAATCACGTGTTGTCATGATTAGAGCACTCGAGTAGCATGCTAATTACATAACACCCTAGGAATTTGGCAGTGCTCATCTAGAAATAGGGCAAATAATGTTTCCCCTACCACGTCCTTCCCCAGTTCTTTCTGCTTCTGTTTTCCTTGATTGAAAATTTAATTTTCAAACCCTTCCAGACAGCTCTATAACCTGACAAAAGTGAGAAACAACTTTTACAAAAGCTTTGTCGTACCTCAAGCAACTCTTTTTTTAAAAAGAAAAATCTGCACTAAACATTCAGTAGTATTTTGCTTAGTGTTTAAGAAGAGTTTCCAAGCTGTGGCATAAATTGGCGTTAGGGTTGCTTGGCCCCACTTTGCCTCTAGGCAAAGATTTGGCCCAGAATAATTTAACATTCCTATCATTGTAATAATTCAGCACTGCACAAACACGAGGACATTTGTTCTATGTCACTCATGTTTAGCAGGGAAGCAATTTTCCTATTTGATGGAAGAAAAACAGAGTCAGAAGCACTGCTAGTGCTCTCCAAGCTGGCGCAAACAGATGTCAAGTCCTTCAGGCATGCTCCAGTCCACTTCTATACAATAAGCCTTGACAGCTCTGTGCTTTTGCATTCCCAGGTCTGGTGAAAAGGGAAATGAATGGCCTTCAAACACTGCCAGTGCAGAGCAGTGATGGGAGTGGGACTAACATCTCCAGAGCTCTCTGAATGTAGGTGGTCATCTGCTCACCAGCTTCCTCCTTTCCTTTTGGGGTTCTCTGATCTCCAGCACTGACTGCATATGGGGGGAGCATCTTTCTCAAGCTCTGTGAACTGAAGAATCATCATTAGTCTAGATCTAAGTATTGCAGGAGGTATAGAAATGTAGTTAGAGTACTTACAGAAAAAGTCACTCTGACAGTAATAAAGGAATCAAAATTGCAACACACACAATTCTTGGTTTCTGTCCTTTATCTTGGAGTCCTGCACCCCCTTCCATTGCTCCTCTGGATCTTAAAGTCAGTAGCCTCAGATGCTGGAGAGGATAACACCATAGTCTTCAGCCTCCAGAGTCCTCTTTTGGGCGGAATTTGATGTTCCTGTTGCTGCTTTCTTCTTTTTCTTTTCAGGATCCAGATATTTCTGTATGTTCACTAACATGTGAATAGCTAATGTTTATGGGTTAGCTACTAAGTTAACACGCAACATTTGTTTACACCCAAATTCAGTGTGTATCCAATGTTCTTCATGTACGTTAGATGCAATCTCCTTGTTCTCTTTGTTATCCTTAACACCAGGTTTCTCCAACTGCAGATTTGCATTTTTTTTAACCACCATTGGTGAGTTGCTCATAGCTGCGGGGGTCTCCTGTGCCAGCCTGTGTCCCACCTCTTATCACCCCAGTTCTATGCTGCATCCTGTGCAGGACTTCTCAGGTCCTCTGCTGTTGTACCTGGCTTGTATTTCTCTACTTTGACTCATTGTCTGAGAGCCATAAACATCTTTTTATGTCTAGAATAAGCACTTGTTAATGCTGTCTATAAAAACCCTCTGATTGTATCACATGAAAGTAGCAAAAATAAAAAAAACACAGTAGACATAAACACCCAGTCCACTAGCTAATCTGATGTCACAGCAAAACCTGGTGAAATAAGGGTCCAAAAGGGCTGAGAAGAGTTCAGATGGAGCAATCATGGCCAGCCTCATCCCTGAGGTCCTTCAGTCTCAGAACAAAGCTTATGTCCCATTGCTGGCAACGGCAGTGCCATATCATGGGGCTTCCCCATTATGATGGGCAGCATCTCAGCGCAGGAGTATTGGGCAGAGGAAAATAGGTTACAACAACCCAGCATTTGTGACAGATGTTTTGTTTCAAGGAGACTGAGAGCATCCTAGTGAGGGCTCAGAGAAGACACCTTGCCCCACGGTGACCGAATAGACAGGAGGGTCTTTGTGGATATCCCCCCAAGAGATGTGATCTCTTTGAATAGGTACAGCAGAAGTACCAGACGCATTCAGTTGTCAGTGGAGCTGGAGTGAAAGTGCAGGGTAAGATTGTACAGCTTCACGTGAGCAGGAAGGGATAGACTGAGCACCAGGAAGGAAAGTGCTCATTGGGATGTCTTGCAAAAGGTGTGGATTTCTGGATTCTCCATCGCTGGTTAAATCAAGATGACCTTTTTTTTCAACATAGTCTCTGCCTCACTCAGGAATTAATTCCCCACAATGTTGAGGTCTTTATTAACGAGGAAGACAGATAAGATGGCACATCAAATCCTGCTTTAAAATCTGTGAATCTCTAGGCAGAATCCAATGCTTCAAATCAGTGTCAAGTGTGCTGCAGAGAGGAAATTGGCAGCTTCTTAGGTGCTCAGACAGCCCTGCTTATTGGCACAGCACACATACTTCCTCTACCAGACAGAAAAAACTTCTCTTACAGTGCTCATCACAAGCCATGAGCTGGGATGTGTGGAGAGGAAAGGGATGCTCAGAGGGTAGGCTGGCACTCATCAGTGTAAGGTCAAATAAGTCACTACAGCAAGCTGTCAAAATTCCAGGAACTCCCCAGTCGCTGTTTCACCTTGACCAAAAGAGAACTGTTTCACCATGCAACATGGATAACTGATGCTGTGGGGCTCCATAGTTTTATCCTGGTTAACTGGAGCTCCATGTAAACTGAGACCTGCAATTATTAATTAAATCTGAACAACGGATGTGTGCAGACCTTTAGATAAGTGAACTTCTCTGTGGTGAAGCATTCCTGGAGCACTCTCTGTCAGCTTGCCAGGATTTGTCTACAAGGAAAGACAAAGCTTGACATCAAAATATATTAGAAAACAAAGCAAAATAAAAGCAACACTTTTTTTTTTTTGGGGGGGGGGGCGAAATATGCTTTTTATTATGAAAATGTCAGATTTATTTCTCATAATCTCCCTAGTTAAAAAAAAAAAAAAAAAAAAAAAAAAAAAAAAGAAAAGAGAAATAAATTTTGTCCCAATGAGTACTGGCTTCACTTGACTTCACAGAAATCTGCGGCAATTTATACTGGTTATTGCTAGGAGCTCGGGTGTCACTCGTGTTCTTGGTGGAGCTGCCATTACAATTGTTATTTCTATGTAAATGCATAGGCTTAGAACAGGCTTCCCGCTTCCACCCAGAAAGATTATTCAAATTCTCTGTGAAATAGGGCTCTGTACCTCAGAGAGTTTGCTGTCTGCATCTGAGTGGCATCAAGCACAGGTAGCAAGTAGGCTGAGGATGCTGCCCTACAATTAGGATTGTAAGTAAGGATTACTCACCATATACCAGCTCCATGTCCACTAGAGATCATTTAGTGTTACCTGAACCTCAGTCTGCTGCCAGGGTGTGAGACATCTGTTCAGAGGTAACTGCTCTGTAGATCTCCAAAGCAGGTCTGATGAAGCCACCCCTTGTATTTGGGCAGATTTGGATCCACAGATGCTTTTTCTCTGGTAGCAGAGTCCACAATATTTTTGAAGTATGCAAGAGTACTCCACCAAAATGTAGGAGTGAGGGGTCCATCTTTTAGCATGGAAGATTTGAAAAGCTTTTCTCCCAGGCAGACAGCACAGGGTATGTGGAGAACATGGAGGCCCATGGAATTACTGGTAATTAAAGGAATGGATTCTCCAACACAACCTCTTCTTCAGTGGGCTTTGGTTCAAGCTTCTCTACCATCTTTTTATCATCTCTGAATGAGAGCCAAGGAAAGCAAACAAGGCCCATGTTGCTTTTTGCAGAAGTCAGTCATGTAACTGGCAGCTGGTGATAGCACTGTTTGTATCTACATGAGAAGTTTAACCTGCTCTCAGACTCCAAAAAAGCACCTTGGCTTGCCTGACATCCATGTAAAAATATCTAGTGATCTTAAAGCCTGCGTTCAGACTGGACCCCAGGAATATTGAACTCATGACAAGACTTCTGGCATCCTCAATCAGGCCATGTAGGGCTAAAAAGTAAGCAGGAGTCAAGTCTTGTACAAAAGCATCACTCAGCCACACTGTGTTCATGCCAGTACCAGAAACAAGCATACACAAATAAGCTATATCCCTAAGTCTAATTGCTTAATACATGTATTAACTACACTGTATTCCCAAGTGATTTTCATCAGGCTACTATTTCTCTTCTGTCTGCCCATCACTAACATCACATCTACAGGCGACTACCACACCTGCCTACTCAGTGAGGAAATGCAAAAATTAAAAATGTAGTCTCCCAGATGGACAGAGAGCAGCTCATTTTTCCATTCACATTGCTGTCATGTAAGACAGACCCATATTTTTCTGTGATTCTAGAGGACTGATCATTAGCTTTGCTAGTCTGTGTGCAAAGTGAAGGTCTCAGACCAGTGCCAAGCCTCCTGGCTGTGTCCAGGGTTATTCCTGGAGTGACCAAGCTGTTTGCTGCAGTTCTGAGTTCACTGCACTTCATTGCAGTTTGGCTGAGTCAGTATTCAGCTGCATCCAGGGAAAATTGCTTTCCAAACAGTGGATCATTCAGTTCAGAGACGTTCTTTCTGGCCACTGCACCCACACAGTGCCTTCCCCCTCGTGCCTGCTTGGTACAGTAGACAGCATGTAACCCTCCTCTCCCCTCGACCGCCCAGCTGCTTCCACCCATCCATTATAAAATGGATGTCAATATTTAACAAAACCTGTAATACTCTGGGATTTCTGTTGGCATTTGCTGGCCCAGCCTGTGCAGCAGGGGAGTGGAGCTGCTCTGCTGGGAAGGAGATGCACGGTGCAGCAGCCTGGTTAAGGTCTGGCTTTGCAGCCCCCTTTCCCTGCAGGTGATCCTATTTCCCACTCATACTTGCAGACAGAAATAACTGCAAGGATTTACCCTGAACATTCACTTTGAGGATGAGGCCAAACACAGCTCCAGCAGAGCAGGCAAGTAATGGCAGGGAGTGCCTAATGCTTTTATAAGGAAATGTTTTGCCACCTTCATCTAGTCTCACAAACACTGTCCCTTATCACATCAAATCCTTTATAGAGCATTGTAACTAAATAAAGTGCCTTAAAAGCCAAGTAGAAACATGACCCTGCCCTGAAGAATCAACAGTCTAGTCACCCACTTTATTAGTTAGTGCATTAATATAAAACCAGCTGCTGAGTGGTTGCTGAGACGTGCTAACAGCAAACACATCTCAGGGACTTCCAGGTAGGACCTGGTCAACACTGGCTGGGGACTTTGGAAAAGGGTACGCTGGTGCTTGGCTCTACAGGGTAAAATTCCCTTATACATCAACCATCAATCAAGGAGAGGCAGAAGGCTCTAGATCCCTTTGCCAGCTGCATCCAAGGAGCCTCCTCTGTCTGGAGTGGGATGGAAAGGACTGGGGTGCAGAGACTGGGACAAGACCAGTGTGAGTTGGGCTCAAGGAGGTTCATGCATAAAGGGCTGGAGCTCAGCAGGGAGAGAGGATGCCAGCAGTGCTGAATGCTGGGTGCCCAGTCTCTTTCCTGGGTGGACCAGAAGTGAGGAGCTAATCTGTGTTGTGGTGATAATATGGAGCACTTTACTCTTCATTGACTAGTTATATCAAAGCATTCTACTTGAAAAGGCCAGAGATCCCACCACCTATCTTCAAGTACCCAGCTGGCAAGAAATCTAGACAGACATTGACCAGCAATTTCATTCTCCAACACTGAGGTGTAGGAACACCCTTGTGGGTTAAGAAAACAGTGTTGCAAAGAAGAATAAGGTTATGTATATACAGGCGGAGAAACTGAGGCACAGAAAAACAGCAACAATTGTCAGCTGTACCTGCACAGAGAAACAAACCATAGTGCAGATCCCACTTGCAGCTTTGCTCTGCTGGCTGTGCCTGGTGAGGACGAAGGCTGAACTCATTCTTCAGCCCGAGCCCTTTGCACTACTTCCCCAAACGGCAAGCTGAGAGAGAGCAAAACTTGCAGGTTGCGATTGCTATCTGGGCACGCTCATCAGGTGAAGGCATCTCAAGACAGATACTGCAGGAGACTTCCTGGTACATTGCAGCATCGCAGAGGAGTCTGCAGCTACTTGTACCCAGCAAAGAATGCTCCGATTCCTGGCTGGTACCTGAGCTGATAATTGCTCAGAAAAATTAAGGGTTGGGTAATTCCTCCTGAAATTAATTACCTCCCTCCCTAAGATGCCGCAGGGCAGTTACCACAAGAAGGTTTGAAGCATATGATACAACCATTTTCCTCTTCAGGATTAAAACCAGGAAACAGGTCCCAAAAGTCCACTTTTGTCACAAAGGGCTTTTAGCTTTCTGGATTTCTCTTTGGAAAATTTTGGGGCTTTTCAGGTGTTCCCGAAACAACTATGAGGGTCCTGAGGAGTTGCAAGCATTTATGGACACTCCTATTGTCTTCCTCATCTGATGCTGACAATTCATTTCTCTTCAGCAGGTTGCTTTGCTCATTTTAACACTTTTTATTAAACATCCACTACTCCTTGCAAAATTTTTATAAACAGGCGGTAAATTAGAAGAAGCTCAGAATATTCACAGTGATCTTCAGTCTTTAATTAATTTAAAGGCAGTCCTTCTTTCCCTTCACAAGGTCTGCTTTCAGTTACCTCCTCTCTCTCAGTCTATGCAGCTGACTTTGGGTAAAATCCTTTATTTTCCCTGCATCTGTCTTGCCTTTTGTAATCATTTTTCATCCTTCCTTTTTGTGTCTTGTCTCACTAGAGAAAGATTTCTCTGAGGAAATGGGTGCTTTGCCTGTGCATGTGGGCTACCTCCTTCCTTCACCTCCTTTATATAAAGAACATCCTTTTTCAGTAAAAGAAACTGTAAACCCATTGATTCACAAAAGAATGGAGCTGGCATTTCCCGCCCAAGGCAGATCAACTATATTTGTGTCTCAGTCCCTTTTAAATTCCCCCAGCGTAGAAATTATTATCACCCTCCCAGGCAAAAATATTCCAATACGTCATTATTTCACCCATGGAAAAAGCCAAATAATTATTATTACCAGCCCAAACTATATAGTTTTTCCACATAGTTCACATCTTGTGGACATCTTGCTACTTTTGTTCCTCCTTGAGGATGACCTCCAACTGGTCCACATCTCGAAGTGTCACAGCCTCATGGGCACAGGACCCCTTCTGAGACCTTTCCACAGCACTGCAGGGCTCTGCGTGTGCTTTCAGCTCTATTTCCATTTATGACAGTACAAATAGGACGTTTGCCTTTACCCATACCTCTCTGACCTGGGTACCTCACACTAAGTTTGTGATCTACTGCTGCCTCCAGAGCCTTTTCAATATTACTGAAGAAGTTTACTCCAGCATATGAGCAGGTTACCCACCTAGACATTCATTTTTGAGATGTGACTCTGAGTTAGTCACTCTTTGGGTCCCTCCAGTCACCTGGGAGATAAAGGCATCTCAAGATGACAGATAATCTCATCCAGGGGAGGTGTCTAAAGACAAATCTCCCTCTGGAGGCACTTTCCCCTGTAGGGCAGCATTTAGGATGGTTTTGTTGTTGTTGGTTAGTTGGTTTGTTTGTTTGTTTGTTTCCCCAAAGCATTTTTTAAGCATTTTGAATTTTGATTTAATCTTCCAACACATTTTCAATCCCCTCCCAAGTTCATGTCACCTTTGGGTTTCCATGTTCTCTTCATTTTCTGAGGACACATATGAAAATGCTGAACCGAGCCCTGGCAACCGCTGCTTGGTAAATCCTGTCATTTTGATAGTCAGTCTTTGGTATATGACAGCAAAATGGTCTGCGAGTGCAAATCTGTATCATGTTTCTCTGGCTTGTTTATAAGGATGTGGTGTAAGACAGTGTTAAATCCTCAGTAAAATTCAAGACAAGACATAACATCTTATAACCATGCAATAGACAATCTCACCTGAAACTGTCTAGCCAGTGTGTTGAATCTCTGCAGCATGTGGTTCGGGTTTCTCCTGTGCTCAACAGTGTAGAAAATCTACAGAAAATACTGTTTCCATAAAGTTTCAAACCAGCTGTAATCCCCCTAGGCAATATCACAGTAAGAAACAGCCTCCCCACACAAACTTCTTTTAAGGAAGCTCCCCGTGACATTCCCTATCCCTCCCTCTCCCTTCGCACAGAGTGGGTGCATCTGAGAGCACTCACCTCCTGGACTCCGAGGGAAAGCCCACACAGTCAGCAAAAGAGTGGGCAAAGCTGGTTGGACTGATGTTTGGATGTTTCTTACATGGTCTGGAACTGGGGTCAATTTGGACCCCAGCTGGGAACTTTCATGGGAAATCTCAAGGATTGCAAGCTTCAAAGAGAGCAGGTGAGATGCACGGGGAACATCAGAGGAAGCTGTCACCTGCCTGTGTGTGCATGTGTGAGTACCTCCTCTTCCCCAGCACTTTTGAATTAGGAGTCTCTTTCGTATTTCAGGAAAAATTAGTTATTAATAAGCCTAAGAAAATAATGCTTGTGGTCAAATGCTGAGCTCACTAAGAGCAGACGCCAGCTCTAATTGCTGTGATTCATTGCAGGTACCTGGCCCTTTCTTCAGCAAACTTCAGTTCCCTCTGGTCCTCTAGCATCCTGACTTACAGATGCACTTCAGAGAGAGCAGGAAATCTAACACCACCAAATAAACACAGTGGGGGGATGAACACCAGCTCTTCTCCTGGGCTGCCCTTGTTTTTCTTGCTCCTGTTTTTGGCTTAACCCAGGGTTAATCACCAACGGTTCCGAATTCTGCCTGTGGAGAGGGGAAAGGGAAATGAGCAGGAGGGCTTTGATTCAGCACCAGGGCACTGCATGCTCCTTGAATCCCTTGCTGCTTCATTAGTTGCTTTTCCATGTTGGGAGATGGAGGCTGCATGAGAGAAACGAGAGCTGCCAAGGCCAAGAACCAGTGCCCTTATTCAGAGCACACAAATGCACTTTGCATTGTTCTCATTTCCCCTCATATGAATAATAAAAACTGTTTGACAGCATGATGACTAAAAGTATTTTCTGCCATAGCTAAATCTCCATAATTTGTTACACTTAAATCCTTAAATCCATTTAACCCTTCTCTCTCCATCCAAATATAAGGAGCATATAGGTAGACCAGAGGTGATGGACATGGCATCAGCTTCTAAGACAGCTTAGATGGCTGAGAGCACATCGCAGGCATCTGTGGTGTTGCACGTGCATGCTTATATGCTGTCTGGAAAACTGAAAAGGACAGTAGGTACAGTGCGGTGGATGAGCAGAGACTAAGGGTTGAAAATTAGTTTTTTCACTATTCTACTCTGGATTTATTTCTGAAACTAGAACAGGTTTCCTGAAGAATCTGTTTATATAGGAAAGTTTTTATCTTCCCATTACAAAAAATTCCACTTCAGTGTAAAAATTAGAGTACTAGCACCAAAGCTGAGTGTTTGCCATGTGTCTACTCAACATTAAGTGGAGGAGAAAAGCAGAGAACGTGTGAGCAAACACTGTTCCTAATAATGCAGAATCCTTTAAGGAGCCTTGGAAATGGAAAAGTAATATTTTCAAAGGTGAATTATAAAAGCACCAGAATCTCATTTTTACAGTGATTCAGGATCTATGATCCAGATTCTCAGAAAAGTATAGGTGTCTAGATTATGTGGATTTAGGGGCTCAGCTACTTAGAAGTACCTTCACCAAGAAGCTCCATCTTGCAGAAGGTCAACAAGACTGGCTTAGCACCTTAGTGAATTTTGTAATTGGACTTAACTTCCTAAGGCACTAGTGCTGTTCAGAAGACTGTTTGTATGGTCTTCCTATTGTGAAGTTAGTTTTTTATAAAAATATTTGTGTTCTTTCCAGGCAATCACTGTACCAAACAACTGCAAAGATGTTTTCAAATTAAACATCAAATCACCCTTGTTAAGGATACTATGGGACTCATTTTTTGAGTACCAAAACCAAGCTCTCTTGGGAGAGGACAACAGGTTGGTAACAGCATGCAGCATGGGTTTGAAACAGGTTGGAAAATGGAAATATCATTGTTATGGGACTAACTTAAAGTAGGATGCTTGTAGCTAGGAAATTAACTGTCTGCAGTAGAGTCTGCTGCCTCTGCTGTTGGGAAATGCAACATCTTTAGTGAACATGTGTGAATTATGGTGTCTCGGTGGTTTCATGGCTGATCTGGAGAAGAGAAGCTCTGTACTGTGTCTCCAGGAAACATCTGTTGGGTCTAATAGTACTGACAGCTCCACTGTTTGTAGCAAAGGTGCAACTGTGGCCCATGCACATCCACATGAAGTGTAGTTTCCTTGGCCTGAAGCAACACAGGTTTAGATTTTAGAGTCAGTCAACCTCATCTGTTACCTCACAGATATTGGGGAGGAAAAAAGAAAAGAAGATCAAAGAAGATGGAGATACAGAGCAAAACTAGTGCAGACTGGAGGCAATTCAAACTGAAGAATAGGCATTTTTTGCGCTGGAGAGGTCTTGACCTGTCCAACAGGAGGGCCAAAGGACCAGGGTTTGAGTGGATTTAGGTGCCTAAGATGCCATTAAAATCATTGATCAACACTGCCTGTGAACTGAGGAGTAGGAGTAAGATGCCTAAGTACCTTTTGACTTGGTCTCACAGTAGGTCATGTTTTCATATGTGAACTAGAACGGGATTGGGTTGCAAGAAAAAAGAATCCTGCTAAAAACGTGCTGGATGGTGATTTGTGAACAGCTTCATTGTGACATTCCTTCAGCCCAGGACACTGCTCATTAATCCATATGTCCTGCTGAGCCATCCCGAGGCCATGTAGGAGTATGTTGTGGCTATTCTACAACCCTGATATTTCCATGAAATATGTACTTCAAAGCTCTTGGCTGCCTGGGCCAGTGAAACTGCCTAGGGTATTCAGATATGTAGGTCCAACTAATCCAATGAGACCTGGATGTCTAATTGGTTTTCTCAGGTTTAAATATCAGCTTTTGCATATCAAGGATTCTTTTTATCCACCACAGAAAATGGAGCACATGTTGCTAGGACTTAAGAGGGCAGGAGAGAGGATACTGCATGCTCTGAATAAGATGAAGGATTCAGGGAAAAAATCTGCAGTTTGTCACTCTTCTCCAGGCACACAGAGGCTAATTGCTGTCAATAGAACTGGAGTCCATCAAGAAAACCTGGTTGTCCATTTTCTGTGAGAGAAACAGCTCTCCTGCCAGCATGGGGCCACTGGTATCACACTGGGGCTCAGGTCCAGCATCGTCTTGCAGGGAGATCATCAGTGTTTGAAGCCTGAACCAACATCCTTGCAGAACAAGGCCTGGTTGTTTTCTTTGAGCTCTTGGTCTCAACCTGATGATCCTTGGAGGACTGATGCAGGATGAACCCCAGCTGCTATGGCTGCTCTCCCTCATGCTGGCTCTCAAACAGCACATACAACCTGGCACCTACAAAGTTTCTGCCCTGGGTTCAGCATAGGGCTGCACAGAGCAGTTGGATAGTACTGGGCAGAGACTTTGCCGTACTCCCAAGCTCACCTTCTTTGCTCTGACATTTCTGGCTGCAGCAGAGTGGGGTTTGCATGTGATGAAGACTAGAAAGAACAAATAACTAGTTTCAGTGGTGTTATGTGGACCATTCAATCAGAACTGAGAGATTTTCATCTTCACAATGCTGGGCTGCCTTCTCTGATATGAAGTCACTGAGCCTGTCCCTGCTCTCCTGATGGTGCTGCCATACATCTCTTTTCATCAGAGTGGTATGAGGGAGAAAATGCCCCAGGGTGCTGGAGCTTCCTCCACAGCCTCTCCAGGATTCCTCCCTGGTGTGCCATCCAGCCACACAGCATTACTGTGCCACACAGTGATTCTGTTCTAAAGCTGGGCTCAAATACGAATCCTGACCTGTCAGACACCCTGCATCTTCCTACAGCTCTTGGCTCCCCTCCCTGCTCTGCTGGTGCCCCGAGCTGTGTGAAGGGGCAGGTGTCACCCAGTGACTGTACCAGCCAGTGGCAATGACAATAGCGCAGCTGGCCCCCAAGGCAGATCACCCCATCTTTGAGCTGTTTCAAATAATTTTGGGGTGGAATAATCTTTCTCTAATAGGAAAAGGTCTCAGAAATCAGAGGTTCCTATGGTTGTAGAGACTCAAATATTTTCCTTCTTCTGCCAACTTTGTGACTTCAGGTAACTTGACTTTGATTGCTGCAGGGCAATTTTGATCTAAGATTCAGGATTTTGATCTAAGGTTAGGTGCCTAATGCCTGGGAGATGGGAGCCTTCGAGTATGAGCAACAAGTCAGGGTTAACAAAGAGGTGCATTGTGGTGCATTATTTGAAAAAAAGGGGAGTTGCTGAGATGCAATAGGTGAAAAGACCATATTAAATCCTTAGGTACACAATATTCAGAATGGAAATACAGACTCTTGGTCAGTGAAGTGCCATAAGTCCCTTTTCAGAGAAAAATATTACCTCTGAAAAGTCACAGTCTAGAACAAAAATGTCATGCACCCTGGGTGATAATGTCTTTAGGAAGAAGAGAAAAGCATTAACTGAATTAAGTTGCTCTGGGACTTTGGAAGTCTGCTCTTCCAAAGTCTTGCAGGACAAAGTGCAGAAAAAAAATGGCAGATAAATGCATTTTATTACCTAGGAATCATGTAATAAATAAATGTATTGCTACCTTTGCCTTCCTTGCACCCTGCCCTTCTGTTTCTTTCTATAGGACTTACACCTTCCCATACTCCAAAAAGTGGCTAGTTTTGCAAAACAGCTCAAACTCCATGTATTTCCCTATCTTTCTACAGAATTTATTTCGAATATCCCAGGTAGGCAGATGTGTATTATAATCCATTGATGTAGACAGTACACATGGGTGAATGTTTTGCTATATAGAGTCCAGGAGCTGTGCAATTACCTAGTGTGCCATGTGGCCAGCGTGTCTCCTCTCTCTCTCTTTTCTGCTTTTCAGAAAAGTTTCTTTCTGACAGAAGGCAGGTAGCCCTGGGCTGAGGTATCCCCTGAGAGCTGTGACAGCTCGGTGAATCACCCTGTAGGAGGTACTACACCTTGCTGTGGTAATTGCATTTGTGCAAGAACTGTCCCAACCTTGAAGAAGGATATTCAAAGCCAATAGTGATAGCCTGCTTCGTGCCTCACAACATGCCCCATTGTTATATATGATTATATAAACTTGGAATGATTCGAGATGACACCCAGCAAAGATGAGAGTGGGTGGAAAAAGAGGTGGGTGGAATTCCCTGCTTGAATACATGCTCTGCTGAGAAAGGCTGGTGTCCAGATGTTCCCAAGCCACCAGCAGAGATGGTGCCTGCAGAGAGCTACATTGGGGCCAGATGATGTCGAAGGGAGTGAGCTTTGGCTCACTTCTCTTTATGCCAAACCAGCAGTGTGAAAGAGGGAAATTGCATAAGGCCATCAGAGATGGTGCTTCATGCCAGGCTCACTGCAGACACAAGAAGTCTGATTCAGGTGAAGTCTTGCTATGTTCATGCAAGCTGCAGTTGTATGAGGGAGGCTCTATGGTCATACAGAAAACCTGCATGGAGCAACCTGACAAACACAAATGGGAGAGGTTTTGACTCTGTAACTAGCTGTGTGTCAGCTCCCACAAGCTAGCCAGGACTACGTGGGAGACCATGAAGGGAAGCTGTGATGCTGCAGGGAGAGATGCTGCGTTCTGGCATGTTGGTCCGTGAGTCAGAACTAAGTCAATGTATTTTGGAACTGGAAAGAGGCTCTGACGGGTTACGGTCTCTGAAGACCCCTGGCTATATTTTTTATATATGGGTACCGAATTAATGTTATCCTGAATTCCAGCAGAGGTTACTGTACTTGTCTGACAATTCTGCCCCAAGGCTCCATCAGGAGCCAGGGCCAGGTTGCACTTTTGAAATGACAGCATGAAGTAGTGGGGCAGGAAAAGATGTTCTGCCTTTTGATATCAGTGGGGGATCTGGCTCCAAAACTATTTATCTTTTCCTGAATTGTACAAATTATCTGTGCTCTGTTCAGTAGCAGCTGTATTCTGGCCCAGAAGCCATATTAATCCAGAATGAGATAAATCATTGACGTATGCATTGGAACCTTCAAAATTATTCTAGAAATGTTTCATCGTCATTATTGGCTAATTGTAGGAATGATTTGTGTTCCCTCATCGTCTTTGCTGGGTGTCGTGTTGTTTGTTGTGATCGTTCAGAGGAATGTCCCGTCACCAAGATTGAAACAACGTCTTCTGAGTTAGTTGAGATACATATATAGTTGAGCTTGGGTAGGGTTTGCAGCCAGGGCTACTCCTGCTCCAGATGTATGCAGCCCTGTTAATACACCTGTGACCTCCTGTAGCCACCGTGCCACCAGCTCTCACCCAGAGCTCTCAGTGTCAGCCAGCTGGAGGAGGCAGTTCAAGTAGTATCTTGGATCAGCAAGGACGTGAGGTCTAAGAGGACTGAAGACATTGACAAAGATACTGCCGACGAGATCAGTTACTGGAAGAAAGCAAAGGATCCTGCTGTGTTATTGACTTTTTTCATCATTTGCCTTGTTCAGGGCACTGGGAGTAGAGACTGGGCCCTTTTTTTTTCCTGGAAGCTCTATTTCTCATGACAGCTTGGAAAAGCAACAAATTAACTGTAATCATGCATTGCGTGCCAAAGGGGAGTGAACTGCACTTAGTAGAGAAACAGCTTAATTAGGGTGCGCTTGGCAGAGGCAGGACTCTGTTCTGGGTATATTCTGAAAAGTAATTATAATTAACAGTTGACTTCTAAGGGTGTCAGAATTGGAGGGTCAGTCTAGGACTTGAGTTAGCTGCACAGAAGAGAGTAAAGAAACTTTATGTAGGATAAGGGAAAAATCAATGGAGACAGATTCTTTCATGTCTGGGAACCAAGCATCTGGGGAAGGAGACAGTGGGTTCCTCTTCAGCTCCTGGAAAGGGAAATGAAAAGGCAAAGCATCCTTTTGGAAAAGGTTATGCTTCTTCCCAAGAAGGTAGAAGAAGCCTCAGGTTGAGCAAGAGCCAGCACAGGGCACCCTGGACCTAGCCTGCACATGAAAGAGTAACTGCTGATTTTTCACTGTTGCAGAAGATATGAGGACACGGTGCTTTGATATACTCTCCAATGGGCAGTTCTCTAAACCACAAAGGACCAGCACTTGCTTTCACTGTGACTTGTTCTCCTGTTGTTTGTTCTAATGTTCTGATATGTGGGAAACATATTTGAAGCCTTTCCTCAGCCTGCTTCAGACATATATGTGTGTGCTGGAAAGATGAAAATAAATAATAAATAATAACAATAACAATGATAATAACAATAAAAATAATAATAATAAATAATAATTAATAATAATAAAAGGGCTATTACCCTTAAAACCCTAAGAGAAAATAACTTAGGCAAAATAAATGTAAGAAAAGGCTCACACAAAATTTTATTAAAAGAATTGAGCCTGGAATCTGGTGGGAGAAAACCCGGTATGCAATGACATGGGAAAGACATAATGATACCACTGTCTAGGGACTCAGCTGTGGCTGTGCAGGAACTCACAAGCTGTGTTGAATGTTTTGAGTGTGCAGCCCTGATGTTCCTTTGATTTACTTTAGCAACCTGGAAGTCCTGCCCCAGGAACATGTTAACTCCATCCAGCACTGCAAGGCTTAGATCTCTGATCTGTCCAGGGTGAAGGATGAGAGTAGAAGAAACAGTCCAGCTGGGCAGGGCTACGAACAGCAGTTTGGGCATTACAGATCTTTGCCAAGTGAAGGTAGATGGGTTGTGAGGACCCTCAAACAAATTATCCTTCATTTCTCTTCAGTTGCTACTGAACAGTTATGACAGTTATGACTTGAACTGACCATATCCTACTGCAGCTTCATCAGAAACAGCTCAAGGGACAATAAAAATTGAGAGATTTCATTACTGTGCATTTCAAGGGTGAAAGCAAAATCATTACTGTCAACTGAACTTCAGACTTTTGCAAATCATGGACAGTGGAGAATTTCTCAGTCAGGAACTCCTTTCAGTGTGGACCTTTTACTGCCAAACTTTATTCTGTGTTCAGAGCTTTCCAGGTTTTATCACAAGCTCCTTAAATGGACTTGATGGTCCCTAATTTGGAAGTTAAGGGTGGGAAAACTAAAAAATGTGATTAGAGGCTGAAGTGGTGGCAACAGTACCACACTCAAGACATAATTTGGAAAATGTCAGCACTGTTGTCCAGAGAAGAGTATTCAGATTTGTTTATCACATAGCCATAAAAATAGGATGGAGGGAGAAATAAACAGAGAAGGAAGAAAGAGATGGATAAAGTAAGACTGCAGAAAGGTTAATGACTTTGATTGTATGAGAGTAGAAGTAACTAGAGGTTACTTAGAGGATTTAGAAAGGAGATAATATTTTGTTATGAAGTGTGATTAAAATTTTAATATTTTAATTCTGTTAAGGTTCTGTTCCATTGGAGATGGATTTATGTGTTGATGTCTGCCATTAAGATCCCACAGCCTCTAAGGAGGCAGACCACACACTGAAGCATAGATGTTTACTGATTTTTATGGACCGCACACTGGCAGAGACACTGAAGTCACTATCAATGGTGTGATGAGTGCTCAGAGGTGACAGTGAGGAGGAGCAGTGGGATTGTTGTCAGACACCTATTGAAACCAGTCCAATAGGAAGCACAGATGGAGGAGATGGATGTGAGAGCTTGAGAGAAAGATGGCATATTAGAGAGCAGCAGCTGGGAGGGAAAATATCCAGTCCCAGGCAGGGAGAGATCAGTTCCTTCAGCAGCAGTTCACTGGAGCTCTGACCATGGCCCATTTCAAAGGGCTGGCCAACTGCAGAGCTGCAGCCTGGGAAATATCTGCAGACAGAAGAGCTGAGATAATGGCAAAGGTGACTGCCTGAGGGAATGTCACCTTCTGCTCTGGGTGAGAGCTCATCAGTGTAGGATTAAGACATAAAGATCCCTTTCCATGGTGCCACTGACCACTGCCCTTTAAGTTTGTGGCCTTTTGCTGTGGCCCTGTCCAGTGCTAGAAATCAGGTACTGGACCAGACAAATGAGCAATCTTTAGCTCAGAGATGCATTCTGAATTATGGCACCTGAAGCAAAACAGGCAGCTTGCCTCTGAGACAGACACACACAGACAGTGCTTTAATGAGCAGATGTTAGAAATCCATCTGAGGTACCTCATGAGGATGCACTGTCAGCTTGAAGGCTGAAGAAGTTTAAATGGAGCTATAAAATGAGGTCAGGTTTGATAGACACTGCTGCCAGGCAAACTCGTGTGGAAGGGGAGAACAAGAAGGAGACCTCCTGCTTTCTTGTTCTGACCTGCAGAGACCTAAATATAGACAGCTCTGACAAGCCTGCCACCACTCCCCGTTCATCAGCTGTACTTCGCAATCCCCACCACACCCTCCCAGTGCTCAAGGAGGGCAACTTGCAGGGCAGGTGCTGGGAATTGCTTGTGTTCACTTTTTAGTATTTAGAGCTACACACTCTGGACCTACCTTTGGTCCTCAGCACAATTTCCTGGCAGCAGGATTGGTGTGATGCTGCAGTGGGAGGAAGGAGTACCCCTGAAACAGGGGTAGCAGCTATTTGAAGGGGACAGCAGGGCAGTACTCCCACATTTGAGGAACAGATCTTAAAGATGTGGTGCAGGGAATAGAAAGATCTTTAGCAAAGGCCCAAGGCAAAATAACTTATTGCCTTGACTGAACCTGGTGCCACTGCATGGCCAAAATCACAGTCCACAGGATACAGGGGAAGCTGAGTGACCTGATGTTCCCATGAAGGGAGAAACTCTGCTTGAACCGTACTTGCACTTAGAACAGGAGAAACCACTGCAGTGTCATGGCTGACTGGAGAGGTTGAATGGCTCTGTGAATTTCTCTTCCTACACTGGCCAAAGTGCTTTTTTTTTTTTATATTGATTTGTTCTAGCAGTATGGCTCTTGGTAAAACAGCAGCAAATTTACTGCAAAATGTTGCATGCATTTTCTGTAGAGTCTGGAGGAGCCTACAAGCCTCTGTGCCCTTCAGTGTTGCAGAGCTGTAATGCACACTCTGCTGGAAGTTGTACAGATTAAAGTGCACCTTGGGAAGACAAGGTCATCCTTTACATGCTGTCTGCAGTTCAAACCCTGAATCCTTACAAAAACAGGAATCTCTCTTTCCAGCCATATGTCTTTTTTCCATGGTTTGCAGAGAAAATAAAATAATGATGACTGCAGATATCTGGTTGTATATGAGTTACACTCTCTGATGTCCACAGTGCATGAATGGACATTTATTTAGCCCATCTTAAACCTGTAGCAGGCTTCACAGCTAACACGGGGGATATCAAGAGGGTTATGAACCAACTTCGTCTGTGATAGTGTATTTTAAAGGTTGGAGACCCCTGAGAGGCACTGAGTGTTTCTTGGCTTGGTGACATGACAAATGTTGGTCACAGTCACTTCCTCTACTGTTCTTCATATGTGGTATGTGAAGAATAAGCCTCATCCTGATATTGTTCTGGGGATAAAGAGGCAAGGCAAAGAAGCTGTTTGTTTGAGATGATGAGTTTGAAAGTTTATTAGGTACATCTGCTATTTCAGCTGCTTTGTCTGGCTCTATCAGCCATTTGTATTAAGAGAGTCCCTGATTCACTGTGTCACTTTAACGGGAGCTAGATGCCAAGCAAAGAACAACATACTATTTTGCTCCTGACCAGTTATTCAGGTGTAAGCTGAATGGAGAAGGAGTAGCTCTGCAAACCTGGAGCCCGTCTCCCCTGACTTCAGATGTCTACAGTGTAGACAGCTGTGTCTGCATCAATCATCCCTCTCAGAGAATAGAAACTGGTTCTTTCTAGCCTTGATCCAGCTGACCTATTTTAGGTCTCTGCTGCAGGATGTGTCATGCCCTCAGTGCTCCTGTTTCTCTCCATTGACAGTATAGGGACTTGAGACACAACTGAGTCTCATGCTATAGCACACGTATTCTCAAGTCTCCATGACGTTATTCTACAATTCCATTTGGAAATACCCAGATGATATAAGTGACTTGTCCCAGCCATCCTTGAGAAGATTATTAAGGTCTCATTTCACTGCTTCCTGATACACCAGAGGAATGCAGAGTAGAGGCTGCTTGACAAGAACATCCCCTAGGTAAGGATGATCTGATGTATCTGATTATATCTCTTAAGCTCATTACCCTTGGGGAGCACAATTGCATGCTGCAAAGGCAGCTGCTCTCATAGCTTCCTTTCTTTGCATTCAGTGGATGCTTCTGTCAAATTGTCAAATTAACCCCTACTTCTTTTACAGCTAGAGCTGCTCCATAGCTCTTGAACTCTGCCCCTGAAAAAGGCGTTTAGTCATTCAACTTCATTGCATCCAGTCTCCATGAGCTGATTTTTTCTATAGCTGTACATTCTGGCCAGTTGCAATATTTGCTCTTACCTGAAACTCACCATTTGTCTGAAATTGAATCAAACCTTTGCTCTACTTTAGCCTTGCCTGAATATCTGCAGCTTTTCACGGTGCAGGTGGTTCCTCTGAGAGCTGCTTCCCTGCAAGGACATTACGGCATGGAGAGCTGCTTTTGCTCATACTTATTGTGAGCTACCACAAGGACTCATTCTCTACCCATGTAGGCAAACCAAAGACACCACGAAAGATCCCCAAATCACTGCTTAGGGTGGACCCATGTGGCTTGAAGCTTTGGTCAGCCACTTCAGCTGGCCCACAGGAGAGTATCAAATCTAGAACTAGTTCCTCTTCATTACCATGACTGCAAGTCCCTCGCTCAGATAAATATAACCTTTCTGAACTTTCCACATTTCCTAGTGACTTTGACATTAAAATTTACCTCCACCCAGTCACCTACATGCCTAAGCTTTACCGTCAGAAGTGACATCAATACTTAGGAACCCAGAACTATCAGAACCAGTAGGACTTATCACATTCCAGTCTCTGAAAAAAATTATGGTATGCCAGAGGATATTAGCTGTCTGTGGATATGCTCCTAGTCCGTGGCAAATGCAAGGAATGCACCTTCTTTCATGGTGGGTTAAGTCACATTGCCTCAGGTTTGCTGTGGGCTAAGAGCATGCATGAACACTTCTCAGAGCTCAGCGCATGCACTGCATCTTGTTAAGCCGTGGTAACTTGATCACACTTGTGCAATCCCCAGGCACCATAAAATCACTCTTTTCATGCAGTGCAGATGTTGTCTGCCTGCTGTGGGCTATATGGTCCTGTGCATTAGCCACAGATTAATAACTCAACAAGAGTTATCAATAACACAGACATAGCTCAATTAGGAAGGAAAGGGAATGAAATGTGTTTTGTATGGTGAACATTTGTAGCGCTTTGGAAAGTAACAAATGGAGTCCCGAAGAGAGATGAATGTGGAAAAGTAAAGTAATTTCTACATCTGTACAGAATCTTATGATATTAGGATTCATGCTGAAGATGAGGTATGCTGTGTCTGGAGGAAGCAGGTGGTTGAGAACAGCAGCACTCAGTCCAAGGGATGCAGCCTTCCAATCAGAGAATTTTCCCACATGTCCCCACGAGTGTTGCTGGCAGTGCCGTGGACAGCAGCTCCTGTTTCAGCTGCTTCTGCAGAGCAAGGACCTTCTCACTGCTGCTCTGATGCCTTGTGTGATGCAGGAGTCAGGCAGACAGCCCTCTCTTATTACATCCCTGAAGGCACCAGGAAGCCAGTTGTTCTCCCATCGCTGGAAAAATATGGTCTCAGCCTGTTGTTGTTTAACCCTAGTCATCAACTAAGCCCCACACAGCTGCTCAGTCCCCCCAGGGTGGGATGGGGGAGAGAATCAGAAGAGTAAAGGTGAGAAAACTCATAGGTTGAGATAAAGACAGTTTAACAGGTGAAGCAGAAGCCACGCACAAGCAAAGCAAAACAAGGAATTCACTCTCCCCTTCCCAGGGCGGGCAGGCTCAGCCATCCCCAGGCCAGCCGGGCTCCATCACGCGTTCAGGGTGACTTGGAGAGACAAAGGCCGTCACTCCGAGCGTCCCCCCTTCCCCCTTCCCCCCAGCTCTATGTGCTGAGCATGACGCCGTATGGGCTGGGGGGGCCCTGGGCTCGGTTGGGGTCACCTGTCCCGGCTGTGCCCCCCCCAGCTCCTTGTGCCCCCCCAGCCCCTCGCTGCTGGGGTGGGGTGAGGAGCAGGAAAGGCCTTGGCCCTGTGTGAGCCCTGCTCAGCAGGAACGAAAACATCCCCGTTATCAGCACTGTTCTCAGCACAGAGCCAAAACACAGCCCCATACTACCTACTGGGAAGAGAATTAACTCTATCCCAGCCAAAACCAGCACACAGTCCTAGTCCAAAATCTGAGCTTCTTATTCATACTTTACTTTCTCTTACTGGAGCAAGACCTGGCTGCCTCCGCACCAAAAAAAAAAAAAAAGGAGAAAAAACACCCCTATCCTGTCCCTATCCCAGTACAGCCAACTTGAAGGATCCACAAATCAGAGATAATAAGTTTTGATAATAAATCGTAAAGAAGGGTTGGGGGTGGAGGTGGGAGGTGTTGAGCCTTTGTGTGATACTTCAGCTCTTCTCTGAACTGCTGTAGTCAAGAGACTACAAGAGATCCAACGGGGATTTGAGAAGACTCCCAAACCCTTAGACCTTCCTCAGTCAGGGAACAACAGAAAAAACATTCAACATGAGACCTGTCATGAAGGTATAAAAATCTTTCCAGGACCCCCAATTTAGGAATCAGACTTTTCCTCTTTTCACTGATTTCCATCAGGAGATGGAAGGAAAAGATATCAATGGGTGGAAGTCACAGTCCTAGGGCCCTTCACAGCTGCAAAGCAGTGTATTTAGCCTGGCTGCTTTTTAGGATAGAGTCTTAGTCCTGGTCTATTCACAAAATTAGTCTTAAGCACCCTATAGGATGTCTACCTATTTCTCCACCTCAAAGGCTCTCTTCTGTACAATACTTTTCTTATAAATCCCTGCTCTGCATCCAAATTCTGGCACTGGTTTTCACTTCCCTCACACCTCTCCCATCCTGTCACAGCCCACAAGGAGTTAGGTAACTCAGCGCTCACTGTCATGTTCACTTTATGGGGTGTCAGGATAACTGACCTCTAAGACATGATTACCAAATGTGAATTGCCAACAACAAACCAGAAGGAAAGACGTGAAAATAGCAACTTCCTATTGCACTCCTATAACTACATGAGTTGCCCCTCAGAAGTATAGGTCCCACCTCTTTCCAGTTATGTAGCACGTGTTTGGGTGTTACAAGGAGCTAAAAGCTTCTCTGAGCACCCTTTCCTGTTACGGGTACAGGCAGACATGATATCCCAGATGACAAGGCATACAGAAGCAAATCTCAGCAGACAGAATCATGGTGTTTCCCACCCCAAAGTTCCTCAGGCAAGTCTACTTGTTGGCTAAAACCCTTTTTGCCCCAGTGAGACTTTTCTTTCTCCTTGAAGGAAATTGATGTAACTAAACCCAGTGCAAGACCTTGGTGAAAAGCAAGGTGATAATTATTTTAAGCAAAAGCTATTTAACTCACTCCCACTCTCAATCCCACTCACCAGCACCAAGACACCTGTCCAAGGGGTCTGGTCAGGGTCACCTGTACATGCCATAAAGGATGAGGGCTATTGACTGTCAAGTCTTCAGTGGCTCTTTTTTTTTTTTTTTTTTCTTGATTGATGACAACAAACTGGCTTTTGCTCATGTGTTTTATACTATTTAAGACCCAACAGTTCTTACTATGTTATCTTTGTTTTCAAATCTTGTGTACTTCACCCTCCATAAATCTTAGGCAGGCTTGCTGCCCTTTGTTTGCATTTCCTTGTTTTGGGTATGTTCATGTATAATGAGTGTCTTCTGTTGGGATAACAGGCACAGGAAAATCACACCTAATATGCTACATCTTGTTGCCATCCTCCAGTTATCAACCTGATAGCATCCTTCCAGCCTTCACCTGGTGACTCAGCAGGGCTGTGGTCTTTATGCAAATGACACATTCCTGAGTGCTTACCAGTCTGATTGCTGTTGTTCATGCCCTTGTTTACCAATAAATGCCATTCTTCTAACCCTTGCTCCAGTATTTCTTCCAGTGCTTCGTCACAGATATTTTGATTTATGTTTCATTCAGAACGGTTGAAACTCTTCTGTTACAGATTGTGACATAATCATGAAATCTTGTGGGAATTTTGATACAAATGCAAAATGACAAACCTTACTCTGTGGCTTCCTCCCAACAGCAGGTGAATGATTTATTGGTGTCTTTCCTGAAACCCAAAGCTGTACCTCACTGTCACCAAAACTGCAAGAGAGGAAGGTCAGGGAGCCTCGGAGCTTCTCATGTGAGCTGGTTTGTCCATTGTGCAGTCACAGAAAATGTGGGGGCTGCAGCACCATCTTACCCAAAAAGCAACCTGACCAGTCTCTGCTCAAATGCAACTAAGACTGGAGGAGGGAGGGAAGCTCTCAGCCTGACAAGCCTGTCTGCAGAGGGAGCACTCAGGCTTGTGGGATCTGAGATGCACCAGCAAGGCTGAAAAGTGTGCATTTCTAGGGTACTAGCATGTCCTTCTAGACTATCAGGTTCATTGCTTTAGCTATCACTAAATAAATACCTTTGTATCAACAGATGTGGCTGGGCTTGTTCTTGCACCAGTGCCCTACTTTGCTTGGCCCGACCTATAGTGTGTACAGGCTTGGCACACTGGTGCCTGCTGGAGTGGGAACGTGTTTTACTTCATCCTTATCTGTCTGTCACATCACTGTAGTTTTGCATAGGCATTAACAGAGGTGCTGTTGGAGGGCCTCACCTTCAGATAACAAGGCATTAAAAGGGCTGATCTGGGATGGAGAGCAAATACTGTGCAGGGTGAACGTTGGCAGAGGACTGGAGCTGGGAGTGATGGTGCTGCTGTGGACAAACTTTGCCCTAGTGAATCTGAACTTGCCAAGCAGAGCCCAGGACCAACCCTGACTTGTGCGTGTCCTTTACCATCAGACCTCGACGTGGTGCAGGCAGAGGCTGACAACTGCAGGAGGAACTTCAGGTGTGAGTTCAGAAAGTTTCTTCCTGAGGCTGCCAGCTGAGTGATCACCACTTTGTGGAGCCCAAAGCAAAGTCTGTGTGTGACACACTGTGCCAGACACTCCTGAGGAGAGACATTGCTACGCAGAGAGCGCCAGGTTTCTGACTGCTAAACACCTGACATCTCCTTCTGCAAAAATGCCAAGCGCCAGTGAGTTTTCTCTCTTGACAGGTGCTGAAGTGTTTGACTGTCTCCCTGTCTTGAAGGTGCTGTGGAGCCAAGCTGGTTTTGGAGCCTGTCTGTGGGTTCAGGTGCTGATTCCTCCAGGCATTCATGCGAAACACAAATAAAGGCATATCACTGGATGCATAATTTCTAAAGTTACTCTGAGGAGGTAGGGCTTAGGAAAAGAGGTCTGAAGCTGAATATGTTAATCAAAGATACCTCTGGAAGGTTTGCCTGAGCCCACAGTACTGCAGGGTATCCAGTGCTTTGATGCAAGGATTTTAGGGGCAATTCAGAAGTAAGATCTTAAGAAGCCGGTGTTGCCTCTGGAGATAGAGGTGGGCTGCCTGGCATGACTGCTCTGACTGACACTCATCACCAGCTTTTCAATAAGAGCACGAAATATCTATCTGTAAGAGCTCTCCAAGGCTTGCCAGCCCAGAAATGCGTGGCAGACACTTCAACCATTCTTACAGACAAACTGAGATACTGGAGTTGTTAAGGAAATTCCTTAATTTTATATGCAAACATAATAATGTGTTTTATTGTTTTATATTTCTGTAACTTTGTTCCATTATTGCAAATCGATGCTTTCAGGTAAACACATTCTTCAGCCTTTAAATCTCCGCTAGTGATAAAGCTGACACAGCCTCACTTTCTGGTAAGCAAGCAGTGCACTTCTGAGGGTGTGGTGGTTCTTAAACCTCGTACTAGAGGACTCCTGTAATTACCAGGCTCTCAGCAATTTTTTCACAGAAATATGAAGAGCAACAGGGATCCCCCCATGTTTCTTGGACCACTTCGGAGCTGGTCTGGTGGAGGGAGTCACTGGTACCACTGCAAGTCAGGAAAGCTCCTTGTCAGGGGCCAGGAGAGCGGGCTTGGACCCTGGGGTTCCTGCAACAGCTTCTGGCACTTATCTCACTGCTCCTGGCCTGTGTGGGGACACAAAAGGTGCTGTCAAAGTCACAGCTTTATTATCTGGAAGTGAAAGGTCTCCACTTAGATATTACTTCCCCTCCTCCTCCATCCATTATTACTTGGCTGCATTTTTCAACATTTTTCCTTAATTTCAAGAAAACTGCATGCAAGTGCACACAGAAGGTGCTCTGTAGGTCTGGAAATAGTTGTATGTTCCCACACTCACCAGGATGGTGTCATCTCTTCTCCAGCTCAGGACTAGTTACAGTTAAAATTAGCAATTAAAATATGTAAGAATGTGAGAAAACAGGTTTGCAGATTTGATGCTCCATTATTTCAGTGGGATTTGGGGCTGACTTCTTGACAACTTCTTGACTGAAGGTGCAGTAGGAAGTTTGTCTGAGGAGAAAAAAAATGACACATAGACCACAGGAATGTGTTTCATTCACAGTGGAGATCAAGAATCTGATCTGTTCAGGGCAGCATATGAGAATAAATACCCAGAGTCGATGCTTCTTTGGAGATGTCCCATCACTCCTCTACTAGCATGGGGAAATCAGGCCCATGTAGGGAAATCCATTCCACCGTGCCCAGCCCTTCACAAAAACAAGAGAACTCTCCCCAGGGCTCCTGCCAGCTTCTCGGGGATCAGTTGCACGGTGTGTAGGACCTTCCCTTTGACCATCCAGCCCAGCACCAGCAGTTGGGGTGCTGACAGGAGCTGTGCTGCAGTACCATCCCTTCCGAGGCTCACTGTGCTCAACTGAAAAGGAGATATTAGCAGCATATGAAGGAGTTCAAGCCGAAGGAGTTCAATCCTGGAGAAGCTGGCAGGAGCCCCAGGAGAGTTCTCTTTTCTTTGTGAAGGGCTGGGTGCCCTGGAATGGGTTTGCCCCAAAAGAAAGGCCTGCAGTTTTTTTGGTTTAACCCTAGCTAACAATTAATCACCATGCAGCCACTCATTCACTCCTCTCCCCTCTCCATGTGATGGGGAGGAGAACTGGAAAAAAAGTAAAACTAGTAGGTTGAGATAAGAACAGTTTAATAGCTAATATAAAAAAAAATATAATAATAACAACAATAAAATAATAATAATATAATGATGATGATGATGATGATGATGAAGAAGAAAAGTATTATAACAAAAAGAGAGAGAAATAAAACCCCAGGAAAGACAAGTGATGCACAATGCAATTGCTCACCACCTGCTGACCAATTCCCGAGCAGTGATCCACCCCCCCAGCCAGCTACCCCCAGTTTATATACAGACCATGACATCCTATGATATGTAATAATCCTTTGGCTGGTTCAGGTCAGCTGTCCCGGCCATGCTCCCTCCCAGCTCCTTGTGCACCTCCTTGCTGGCAGAGCATGGGAAACTGGAAAATCCTTAACTTAGGATAAATGCTACTTATTAACAAAAAACCCCAGTGTGTTATCAACGTTATTCTCACACTGAATCCAAAACACAACACTGTACCAGCTACTAGGAAGAAAATTAACTCTGTCCCAGGCAAAACCAGGACACCTTGTCTTGGCAGCAAAGGGTTTATTCCTCAGCACATGGGAATGGAAATTACTTCTGCTGGTTTGATGTTTCTGCTGAGGCTGTGACCTCCAGCTTTTATCTTGCAAACGTTTGAGGAGCTGATGGCTGCTGAGCACCCCAGTCTCTGCAAATGGCCTGGCATGTAGCCTAGGGCAGGATTGCAGCTTGGGTGAGGGTCCAAACACCCCGAGGCTGCCAGGAGCCTGTAACCCAGCTGGTCCCTTTCATGGGTGAGCTGCAGGAACCCAAACTCAACACTGACCACAGTGTCAGTTTGCATTGGATGTCCACAAAAGTCATTTTATCAGGGACCTCAGGATCATATAATGCCACAGATACTGTGCCAGGTCAGGATATTTTTTTGATTAAATTTAAGTATCCAGAATACGTTATGCAACTGTCCCCTGTCTTGGCTATACTCTTGTCATGACCTGGAGTAAAACATCTACAGTAACACATTGAACTTTTAAGTTAAAATTCTGGTTATGTAGTACCACAACTGAACAAGAAAGACTATGGAATAGATAAGATTTGATTAATTAGCGTGTGCAAATCATATCACTTATGAGATACAAAAGAACATCTTAGATTCAGAAGCTCTATTACTGCTATTGCAACAAGAGCTTGGCCTTCCCAAGGCTGAAACTCACCTGTGTTGCAGCACCAATTTTTTAATGAGGACTGGGAGCAGATTTCAGTTGCAGTTAAGGGCAGGAGGAGCTCTGTCGCTGAGAGGAGCTCCTCTTTCTTGTCACATCACTGGTGTAAAACTATCTCACACAAGACCAGAAGATATACCTAATTTGTTATTTGCAGTTAGAATTAATTTGCTGTCTGCACTTTTGGAAAGTCCCAACTTATTTTTCACTTCTGACACGTCTGACATTTTTCCTGCTACTCTGTTTCCTGTTCATGTTACTTAGCCTAATTTAAGTCAAGATGCAGCCTACGCTATTGGCAGATATAACACTTTTACATTTTTGAGCATCTGTCCTACATATTTAATTTACATTTAACCTACCCTACTTTAAGGCTTAAAGTGTAAAGGTCACAGTCATTACCTACAGCAAGCCAGTTTATAGGTGGTGTGAACAGTTGGGGAATTTATGCCTCAGGCTGATATCACAGTACAGGTATAGTCCTGCCATGTACCTGTGTCCATGGAACAGAGAAAATAACACTGTGCGATGAAGAGGTTGAGAGGGTCAGATACATTCTCCAGCACCACTGTTGGGCTGAGTGGAAGCATCCCAGTAGCAGAGTGTAATCTAATCTCTTTACTGTTAAATATAATGCAGGTTTTAAAATACATTTCTGATGCTGGGTGAATTTGCATGATGGTAAATGAGGAGTACTGAAGTGGAAATACTTTTGCGTGAATTATACAATGAAAGTCTTATAGTTAGTAATGGTAAATGTGTAGTTTGCTAAGGGATGGCCACTTTCTAAAGGGTACCACAGCCACTGGTGGGGCCATGGCCATTCCAGAGCTGGGGGAAAGAGTAAGTCAGATCTTGCTTGTTGTGAGTCTGCATACATGAATGTCACTACTCTTCCCATGCTCTTCTACCTTTGAAAGGACACCTGAGCACACAGGTGAGGGCAGAACATATGCCACAGCATTGACACACCATTATCCTTTAGACCAGGATACGCATCCCAAGGTTAAAGCAGTTTAAGGAGCTCATCAATCGTGTGCTATGTTCACTGAGGCTGTGGACCCAGAAGATGCCATCCCTATGGGATAACTGACCTGCCAGTATAGGAGAGACACTACAGAAACATCAGTCTCCTGTTGCTCTTCACATTGCTTCAGGTCTCTGCCTGGCACTGGTCTGCTTGCTTTGTCCTGCCTTGGGCTTATGTTTAACAGACCAAGCTGTTCAGTCCCCCAGTCAACTTCTCTGTTTCATAGAAGCTCCTGAGCACTCAGCCAAGAGATACCTGATGATTGTTTGAGGTTCCTACAAACCCTGGTCCAGAAGACTGTCTGGGGATGTGAAAATCCTGAGTTGAGCAGACATGGAGCAGGGAGTATTTGTAGTGACTTTGGGAAGACATCGGGCTGTAGTCCTTCTCATCAGTGTTGTCCAGGAGTGTTTTCCAAGCTAGATATGATGTACTTCTGAAAATGCTGTTGTAAATGCTGTTTCTCAAACAGGCTTTCTTCATGGACTGCTGATCTGGTCAGACCAAGCTACGTGCAGTGAGGCATGACTCACAGCCCACTTAAATATTGAACTGCAGCCACGGGGTGCTCACTCCCACTGCTCTGGCTCTGCAGGCATCAGTGCAGCTGCTGCATGTTCACACTAATGTGAGAGGGAAATGATGCCCAGGTTGTGTCCACACGAGGACAGTTCTCTGCAGCTCTTGAAAGAGAAGAGTTGCTTAATGAGGGAGGCTGCTTCTGGTGTCAGAAAGCTCAAGTTTGCCCTTCCATGATACAGCTAGTTGCATGGGTTGGAGACAGTGCATCAGCATCCACCTAGTCCTCCAACCTCCTGTATCAGTGTCAGATGTGGTGACTCCAAACCCAACATGCAGGGCAGGGGAGGATGGCAGAGGAGGATGGCAGAGGCAGACAAACAAGTTGGGAGAAAATTTGTCCTTGTCAGAACTGTTTCTTTACTCTCCTGGTTTTATATGTTCCAAGAGTAGCAGGGGTTTTAAGTCTCCTCTGGGACAGGAAAAGGAGAGAGATGACAGTAGCCTGAAGGTGCCTGATAGGTACCAAAAGATTTCTCAGGTTTGAAAGGAGAAAGGCTGATTCCAAGGAAGCAGAAACAAGGAGAAATGCCTAGCAGGAACTTGGATCTGTGGCTCCTTTTGTATGGTTGTAAAACTGAGGGGAGGGGATGAAACTGCCACAGCCTGGGAAACTAAGCTGGGATACCAAAGGAGAAACAGCCCTGCACCAACAGGACATTTCAGAGTGCTGGTCCAGCTGGGATGCCTCAGCCACCAAGGAACATCATTTCATATACTTTAACAACAGGTTTTTCAAGGGCTTGGCACCTGAAATGTCTTTGAAAATCTATGCAGTTCCAGCAGAGCACTTAATCAGTGGGTGCAGCCCATGCTGCTGGAGGCAAGCTGCTCAGGGCCAGCCTTGCTGCTCCCTACCAGATGCTGAACAAAAAGCTGTATCATCACCAGGCTGCAGGGTGAGGTTTCGCCGCAGTTTCTTCATGAAGTCTGAATTCCTGCTTTCTTCATGAAGTCTGAATTCCTGCTTTTCTGTGGTGTGGGAGAAAATGGTTCTGTTAGCCTTAAGAGCTCTTCTGCTGGATGATGACATGGAGGGGCCAGGAAGGTTGGATTCAAGGGTAGAAGTCAGATAAAACACCTGGTTCTGTTCAATCCTTTCTCATTATTTGGCAATGACTGACTTTCAGGATTTGACACAATGCATGCATGACTGCTGATAACTACATGGGAAATCTTTTTGGTCCTCACTGCTACTTTTTACAGACACTCTCCTTTGCAGGAGGAGTACTGTTCTGTAAAGGAAATGGAGAAGGGAGCACTTGCAGGCAGAGTTCAATTGCACACTCTAATTCACACAGTGTGAGCTGCAAGGCTGGGTTCCTACATTTAAAAAATACATGGGGATTAGAAGGCCACAGGTTTTAGAGCTGGATGCTTTCACATCAAGCATTGGAATCCAAACGGCTCTGATCTCAGAGGAATCTGATATTACCCCTTGATGCTGATGGGATTTGGTATTTGGGCAATGTGAAAAACAGAATTAATTGCAATTGTTTAAATATGGGCATGAGAAATTAGCTGTGGACACCCAGGGAGATACTCATGTCACCTGCTTTGAGACATCTGGAAATAAGATGATTTAATCAGAATAAATCATCCCAAGATTCTTCTACTGAGAGTCAGGTACCTTTGAGACAGAGTCAGCACAGTGGTTTAGAGCTCACCTTTGAATGGGTATACATTCTGGAGGAGGTTATTTCCCTCCAATTGAATTAGAAGGGACCAGTGCAGAGCAGCATCTGAGATGCCATGTCTGAGTGGAGGAATCTCTACCCTGGTGTTTCCTGTTCTGTGGGGTGGCAATAACGCAGAAGGATCCTGTCCTTGCAAAGCCAATCAAGTTGTTCATGAAGTCCCCAGTCAGCAGAGCTGTGGTGGCAGCTGTGAGTGGTCCAGCCATCTGCATCTTCATGTCCACTGCATTCCAGGAAGAGGGGACCCTCCAGCACAGGCTGCTGGGCCAGGATAGGAATCCAGGCCTAAAGAAATGATAATACGTTCTGGTGAAATTTTGGGGTGCAAGACAAATTTCTAGCCATAACACAAACTCCAGTGATTTATTGGTTTTGAAGTCAGAAGAGACTAAATGATGTTATTGCTCCTCCTGAGACATAAAGTGGCTGCAGTGTCACCAAATGATTTGAGTTCATAACCTCTGTGATGCTGAAGAAAGCTGCCTGGTCTTGTACTCAAAATCTCCAAGTGATGGAGAATCCACCACACTCTGAACTTGCATCAATGATTGATTAACCTTGCCTCAGCCTCCAGTAGGTGTTGGTTTAGCCTGCCTACTATCATTGGAGATCTACTTTTCCTCTGGCTAATTATAGAATGTAATCAAGTCACTTCTTAGCTAGTTAGTCCTGTCTGTGAGCACATACTGCATGCCTAAATTCCCCTTATACCTTCAAACTGGAACCATTACTCATAGTTATTTCATGTTTTCTGGAATGCTATCACCCCAGAAGAGTCTGTGTTCCACTGGTAGGTAGAATATTTTTGGATTGGTTAGTGTTTTGGTATAGTCAGATGAAGGGTCTACCTACCAGTATCCAGACATAGCTGTTATTTATTATTTTAATAGCTTAACATTCCTGAAAAGAAGTGATGGAGAAGAAATGCTGTTGTTATCCCATGGGCAGCAACTTTCTCTGGAGGACTTGCCTGGCTTCCCGAGAAGTTCTTCCATGTGGCATGGCTCCTTTGGCTACAGAGATATGACAAACACAGAGGACAATCAATTTCTTTTGGAGCTGCATTCGATAGCAGAATGTCACTTCCTTTGGGGATATTTGTGGTGGTTTGACACCTGTGTTGTCTCTTCTGTTGAGCAACAGAGATGGTGGCTGGAAGACTGGTAAGTACCTTAGAGTCCTAGATGGGATCAGGCTCCAACCAGCTGAATGCTATACATGCACATGGAGAATGCAAAACTTTGCACCTAATTAGTTTATAAGCTGAATGCACAAGGGAAAGATGTTAACAGAGAGGGAAAACAACTTTTTTAATGTTATGTAGTCACTAAAGTTTATAAATTGAAGCATCACCATGATGTCCAGCTATTGAAAGCAGAGTCTATTCCGTTTATCTTCTCACATAAGGGTTTTGCCTGTGGCCTGGTGACAAACTTCCATGGATCATCTCCATGCTGCTGAACAGTGGCATTTTCACATTTGTTTCTTTGCATTCAATGACTGGGTTTTTTTCTTAATTGGCAGAAGGAAATTAAAACACTGTATGAAGTCTACAGGAGTCATTGGTCACCTTTTACTGGGCTCATCTTGTTGTTTAGTAGCCCTAGGATACCTAGCTGTTTGTCCAGAGATGGCATTGTGGCATGCAAAAATACTTAATTCCTGCTAAATCTCTCTGCCTAACACATCCCATGGCAAGAGTGAGACAGCATGCCCTATGGTGAGGACAGATCCTCTAAGAGCAGCTTCCAGGCTGCACCATTAGCTGAAGCTCTCAAACTCCCGGCTTCATCTACTAGCACATAATAAAAAAATTAAAAACATGAAAATGGGAACTTGGCAGAGTGCTAATTTTAGATAGTTTTCACAGTTCTGCAAAGCCCACAGTGATGGGGAGGAATTCCCATTTCATGTGTATCATCTATCTGTGTAAGTAGCAGTCTTACATAATGGGCAATGTTAGATGTTATAAGCCTCATAAAAACATGTAAAGAAGAACTGTGCAATTAAACTATGGCTTTTCTTCTTAATTCCAAGCAGGGAGTGCCCAGCGTGAGCCTAGCTGGGTGCTAGGGCCCACTGATGCTGTAGCGTAGCAGAGAGGGGGATTATTTCAAGAGATTTCTGAATCTCCTCGCAATTTTACATCGGTGGCAATGTGGACCAGCCAGAAGCTCGCTGTCTGTGAATTAGTATTGCTTTACCAATTTCTGGCCCAAAAACTAGTTCCTATGCTTTGGTTTTTAAGGGAGATTTATCTCAGTTGCAAGTATTAACTACATAGCACATGACAGCCTTGTTAAGCCTGGGTTACTAAACACAAGAAGTAACTGCAGGCACGGCAAGAGCTGGCCTCTGCTGTAAGCACAAAATATATGTAATGTAAACGAGCCAACTAAGTTTCTCTAAAGAGACTTAGAAAAGGTAAGAAAAATAAAAGTGTAATTAAATGAGACCACAACTATGATGACACATTTCAGACTGCAAGTGGAGAGGCAAATCACTCAGAAAGCAGTAATTAAAGAGACTGTGCTGCTGACTGACAAGTCTTCTGAGCAATATACTGAGCAGTGTCGATCCACATGGATTAACCTTGTGGTGAGGACAGGTCCACTGTCAAGGCTCTAGTGTGTTCCAAATCTCTTCTTCCAGAAGAACTGTGAACTCTAGAAAAGACATTACGGAGAAGAGAAGGCCTCTGCAGTGTAGTAAAAGGTCCAAAAATGAAGAAATAAAATCCAGTGGGGATCCACTCCCTTAACAGATACTCAGGCAAGGATGCAGACAGATGTTGGCAGAACAGAAAAGGTTTTGAAGAGGTGTCTGGCAGGGCAAATAACAATCTGAGGGGGCCAGAAAGCTAAGCAGTTAATTTCCATGATGAAAGCACGGGCTGAGACTACAGAGTTAGGAAACATGAGTCCTGTTTCCATAGAATGCTGGGTTTTTTCTAAATTCCCAGGAAAAAGAGTAAGACCTTTGTGAATTTTGGCAAAAAGCACAAGAATGAGATACTCATCACTTTTGCAAAATACTCCTTGTTTGTGAGAGAAAAAATGTTTTGTCAAAAGAATTCAAACAGTTTTAGTCAATACCTAACCTTCAAATATCCTACTCAGCAGTCGTGCCTGTCATCATGAGAGGGTGCCGGGTGAATCAATCCTCTCCTCCCCAGTGGCAGTTTCCTTCCAATACCCACTCCCCGTGACTGTCTCATTTGCACACATGTGGCTTCATTGCCGCTATGTGAGCTTGGTGCCCACCAGCTCACACATGAAACTTTTCTCTGAGAGGTCAGACCAGGGCCAGCATAATTCATGAGCTAGGCTCTGCCATGGGGACCTGATGCAATGAAGGGCATTTAATCTTCCTCAGGTTTCCTTATTTCTTCTGTAAGATCTTCTACTCCTGCTCAAGCTATCACCGTGGATGTTAAAAGACAAACACATTACATCCAGATCTCTGTAGTATTGAAGCACTACAAAAAACAGTATCTTGTCACTGAAGCTGGTACAAAGCGCATCAATAACATTATTTTGTGGATAGACAGCACAGCAGAGGATGGAAGGATGCGTGATGTCGTCTCTTACAGGATCTAGCATCAGGATCAAAATACTTCAGCAAGTGTTGGCAATTAAAGAAACTGTCATTCCAAGCCTTTTGTTTCCACTTGAAGCCAGCAGAACCCATGATCTCAAAGCTGTGTCTGCAGCCTGCAGACACCTGAGTGGAACCAACCCAGAGGTGCATAGTTTGGTTGCAGAAACCAACCTGGATATTAATTGGTTGTAGCAGTAAACTCTGGGCTCTGGCACTGGGTGCCCTGTTCAACTTAGCCCGAGGTATGCTGTAAATGCCAGTGGGGTCCATCGCACCAGTAATTCCAGTCTGAGGGAGTGCATGCAGCCTACTTGCTGCGGAGGGGATGATTTGTCCCCTCTGAACTACAGCTATCAGAAGCTAATGAGAAATGACATGTCTCCAAGCTCTGCATCCACAGTGGGTTAGGCAAGCTGACTTGGTCACACCGGACCCTCTGCAAGCTTACTTGTTCACAGTTAATGTGGATGAAGCTTTCCCGGGAGAAGCTGGCCCTGGTAAATGCTGCCTCTGCCTCTGGACTGATGGAGGAGGGATGGTGTCCTAGAAAATTCAAGCTGCCTGTCTCTGCCTCCAAAGTCAGATCCTGGGATTCTTCTGGGTTCAAAGGAAACATTAGAGAATTTCTCACACAGACACAGAAGAATGAGCTAAACCCAGGGAAACCACAGATCATCTCTGTTCCCAGGAGAGGGAGATCTCATTCCAGGAGGATGTCTGGAGTTGTCCTTTCTCTATCCCACAACAGTTTATTTTCCTTCCCATAGGAACTAGAATTATAGAGCTTCATCCTCTGAATGTCATTTAGTGTTTGTAACCTTTTATAGCTACTGATTTTGTTCTTCTCTGCTCCTTTTGGTGTGCATCTTGATCTTTAAGCTCTGGGACACAACTCGATGCTCTCTGACAACATGGCTTACAGCACAGCAAACCATTTTAGGTGAATGGTAAGAAATACTTTTGGGGAAGTTTAGGTTATTTTATTCTTTATGTATAATTTAAAATGGAATCTGGAAAACATATGGAATCTGACAAAAATCTGGATTCTGAAAGTTTATTTTAGTTTAAAAAAATCTGTTAATAATGATGTCCAAGATTATTATTTTTTTTTTTCGTAAAAATACACATTTTGGGAATAAACTCACTTTATTAAATTTCCCATGTTGAGGTAATAGAGTCAAACCTGGCATTTTACAATAAACATTTTTCTCTGACTGGAAGATTTTTCATTTAAACTGTGTTTTGAAGGAAAAATTGAAGTGAAGTCATGGACTTCTTGTTGTGGTAGGATCTCAGCAATTCCCTTGTGGCTTAGGAACAACTTGACTGCATCTGTAACACCACTTGGCTCATTTATTTTAGCAGGCTGGATCTCAAACTGGTGCCGATGTTCTGTCTGTTCCTTCTCTTCTGCCACACACCCCTTGGGAGTCCACCGTCTCCTCATTTTAATGGCATATTTTTTTCCTGTTTTTGAAGGCTGTAGACATGGGATTCCACAGAGACCTAACCTGGTTCTCTGGTGTGCTGGAGCCCTTCATCTCCTGCTGAAGTTCATGCAATCTCTGACAATCGCAGGCACCAACCTAATTCTCCATAACTACCTGGAAGTGATTAATGGATGTTTGCAAAGTTCATTCCTTAGTTCTTGTAGTTTGTTAGTTCCTGTAATAATCTGGAATAGAGGTTGTCCAAACTGATTTGAGTTTGTTGTACAAAGCTCTCAGTCATTCCTGTGTTGAGGCTGGGCTTTATTTCCTGATCTGCAAATCTCACTTTGCCAACAACGAAACTTATGAGCATGAATTCTTGGCGTATTCATATCATTTAGTCCAGTTTCCCGCCGTTACCTGGACAGCTGTAGTCCATCTGTGTGAAAGACTGTATTATATACAGACACAAACCTTCAAGCACCTTTTCTCTCCATGTACAGAATGATCTATCATGCCTTGCAGCACTCCTGGATAGACAGATGCATTGCAGCTACAAGAAAAAAAACAGTTCTCACAAGCAGCAGTGTGCATTCCCGTGACTGCTGGTGCTACTCACACCACTGCAGGATCTGGCCCTTTACTGCTGCTTTTGTGATAAAGGTGAGACGTGAACTCCTCAAGAGTGAAAAGTAAATCTGAGGACAAGAACTTTACTGGGATAAAATAAAGAACCCCATTTAATTCCAGCTCACAAGCACGAGCCATTGCCAGGTCAAGGTCTGGAGAAGAGGTGAATGATCAGGTCCTGAAGGGAAGTGGACAGTGGAGGCTGAAGTTTGGGACTTGCTGGTTTAATGAATGAAGAAATAATTGCTTTATAACAGGAAAGGACTTACATTGCCTGCTCAACACTTCTCCCATTTTTTCCTCAGGCTGAGAGCATTTATCAGACACCAGCTTGGGGTGTGCTAGGAGCTGCTCAGTGAGTGACCAAGTGACCATGTTGAGATATCTAGTTGTCCTCAGCAGAGTGAAAATAGGAAGAAAGGGTGACTTTATTCCTCTTCATGTGTCCCTGGGGCTGCTGGAGCCCCAACGGATCCATGGTACAGCCTGGAAGGTGTCTGCAGTTGCTGCAGTGGTCCAGCCTCTTGACCTACACTTTCTCCTCTGTGCTCTTGTCACCTTTGTTTTAAACCAGCGTGCCTCCAGGCACGCAGAGCTGAAATGACAGGTTTTTCCCCCCTGCAGGAACTTCAACCAACAGCACCAACTTCTTGCAGTAGCATCCCAGGAGCTAGCGGCACAGGAGTGCCAGTGGCAGGAGGGCAGCGAGCAGCTGATTGCCGGCTGGAGACCGCTTCCTCCAGTCCCCACGTCCCTGGCTCCTCTCTCCTGCCAGACAGGCTGGCTGGGGAGGCTGACGGTGACCAGGAGCACTGGAGTTCTCACTTGCCTGTGGCACCTGCCCAAAAGAATTAATCAGAGTGGCTGCCTTGGAGGAGTCACCTCCATGCACCCTGCCAGGATCAGTGGACTTCAGACAAAGAGGACACTGTTTGGGTAATTTGTTGATGCCAAAGTGTTCATTATCTGTCTCTCAGTATCAGATAAGCATCTGGAAGAATTGGTCTGCAGCCATGGGGACCGGTGCTTTCTGGCAGTGTCTGACAGCCTGATGAGGACAGAGAAAGCCCCGGGGAATTGCTGCACAATGAAAAGAGAAGACACATCGAGTGCAAGGCCAAGGCTCTGCCCAGGACCACTGTACTTGAATCCTACAGTAACAGAACATTTCTTCCCTCTTGCCGCCTGGCAGCGGGAGCCCCGACAGCCCTGTGGGATGTCCCTCGTTCCAAGGGGAGGAAACATGCTGTCCTCTCCACCTTACTTCCTTGAACAGAAGCACTGCACGAAGAACACCTTTGGAGCAAGAAAGGAGCAGGTCAGAGCAGTGCATTTTCCTGGCCTGCATCTTTTTATTACAGTCCTTATCAGCCCTGGGGCTCACAGGTAGCAATACCCAGCAGCCTGCAGCCACAGCAGACTAGCTGGGTTACAGACAGTGATGTTCTGTGAGTTATGGAGTCAACAAAGGCAGAAAAAATAAGGATTCTCCCAAAACCTAAGTAGTCATTGCATATCGTTAGAAAGCAGAGTGTTTAAGCATCTCATGAATGTTCAGCATCAGCAATTGCTCTTTGAAGCCTACTTGTATCCTGCGTGAATGGTTGCCTTGTGGTTGAGCAACTGGTCCAGCATCTGGAGCCCAGGGCTCCCACCTCCGCTCTGTCCACATCTATTTGTCCTCTGTCAAATGAGATGGCATTTCCTTTGTGTCTAGTCATTTGGGTGTGGACTAGAAGCAAGTGTGATTCTTCAGAGGAGAAACTGTTGCCATTGAAATGTGTTTGCTTGTAAAAAACGTTTCTTAGATCTGGGATGGTGTCTCTGGTAGGGTGTGGAGGGGATTAGTCACCCCAAAATAACCCAGAGGTTAGGGCATTTGCAAAAGCTGGGGCACATCAGGTTCAGGTCACAGCTGACCTTCATTTAAAGCAGGAACTGGAATTTGGTCTCCCACATGTGTGATGAACATCCTAACCACAGGGCTATTCTGGAAAGGACTTGTGTTTGTCCAGAAAACATTTTCAGAAATCTCGGTTATACTAAATACACAATAAAAAACAACACTCAATCGTTTCAGGGCTGTTTCTTTTCCTTAAATAAAAGTCTTGCTTTCTGTCCCTGTCTTGTATGGATGCTTCTTTGCTGTATGTACATACAGCTCCAGGCACCATGGAGACCCTTCAGCTGAGCAATGTCCCAGTGCCAGAGATAAAATAGGTATGTGATGTGCAGGCCAGATGAGGTGCTCTCTCCAGTTACAAGGCTGGCCTAGATGCTCTCTGGCCTAAGTCCCAAAGACCTATCCAATTCTTCTTATGGTGAAAGAGCGCAGGAGCTGAACAGACAATAAGTTGCTATTCCTAGTTCTTTATGGAGCAAATTCCCAGTTTCATATGTAAAATGTGAGTCATCTGGAAGAGACTATCCAAGAGGTTTTCTGGTCCCCCTGCACTTGCCATACTTCCCCACCTTTGATAGCATTTTGTATCATAATTACTACTTTTTTTCCCATGCTACACATCATTGTTCCGGCCTCTGGGATTCACTCATTCATCAACCATACTCATTAGATCTTGCTTCTCGGACACTTGTCTAACTGTGATATTGGTACTGCCTTTCGTTTAACAAGAACTGTTGCCTCAGTGTGGACAGCTATTTTTGTAGGTGACCAGTGGCAAAACAAAGGGCTTTAGCAAGTCCACCATTGCCTGTCTAGAATCAAGTATCCAACCTGGGAGCTGGGTGACTGCAGCCTGCAGCCAACAAACCACAACATGGCCCAGGCAGAGCTCTGGGCATGGTGGCAGGACACCAGATACGGTGACTGACCCCTCAGCTGGGTAAATAGCTCAAGGTCTGCAAATTTCCAGGACAAGTCGGACCTCCTAAGACTACTGAGAGAAGCCAGAAATAGATGTCTGTGTCTCTAATTTTTGCATCCACCTTTTCTCAGGAGTCACTTATTTGCCGACAATTTTCTGTTGTTCATCACTGACCTGGCTGCCTCCCTTGAACCAGTCTCATTGGCCAGTAGGGACCTTTGGATAGATCAAATAATTTTAAATGGTGAGATCTTTGGGATAGCACTGCCAATTTTTATAAACAGTTCAGGAGTTTTGCCATCAGTCTCCTGAAATCTTTAAATTGGAGTTCTCATGCCCACTGAACAACGATACATCGTTAACTCAGTCACTTCGTCCAAACCACACCTTGAGCAAAAACCTGAGTGAACAGATAGGCTTGTAACGTGTCCTTAAAGCCAGCACATTCCTGTCTGAATTTCACGTCTGCTGCACTGTCTGATGGAGGAAGTGAATTCCACAGCTGCTGCCCCTGCTGAAAATGCTCTGCTCCAGCCACCCACGTTTACAGCCAAGTTTTTCAGACATGAGGGGCTTGAGATGCCTCATTTCTGGGAAATGCAGTTCATCTGCCTGTGCAAAACTTGTTTTCTCTGAAAAATATAAGGTTAGATAATCAAAAATGGACCTCCTAGTCATGCATGTAAATCTTAGCTAAACCCTGGCTGTTGCTACCAGCATTTTCCAAGATGCTATCAGCTGATGGGGTGGTGCATATGCAAGGTCTCCAAAATAGCTCAGCTCATATCACAGAGTAAGTTTTGTGCAATTCCTTTGAGACAAAGTGCTTCCAATGCAAAATGTCGTCCAGCCCTGTACAGACTATAAATCCCCACATGCCCTTTAACTACTGACAAATACAGTGCAGCAGGCATACTTGGTATTCACTCATAGTGAAGTTTCTTTAGTGAGAACAACATTCTCTGGGACTGTAAAAAGAATCACTCGACTGATGTTAATAAACTGACAGATTAGAAATTGGAGGAAATAAGAGGCTGAGGCACTGCTGCTGAAAATGCTCACAAGACTGGAATAGCTCTGTACATTGTGTCAATCTAGTCAGTTAACTGGAAGGAAGAATCCAATTTATTCTGAGGCCCAATATGATGAATAAGTCATTTCCCTGTATGGGAGCAAGAAGAACTCCTCCAAATACATTGGACAATTCAAAGAGAGCCTTTTGGCATTGAGTAATGTGTGGAGAAAAAAAGAAGAAAAAAAGGTTCAGTTTTGAGAGTCATTTTCTCCTCTCTGTTGAGGAATTTCATTTTATCTTTACACTTAGAAGCCTGTAAGTCAGGATATTTTATTTTTTTTTTCTCCATCAAGACAGGTATCTGTGCTAAAAGGAAATGGGCCTGAATTACTTTATTCAGTTTTGGGGTTTTGCATTTTGCATCAGGAAGCAGTTATAACAATATTCTGTGAATAGCGCCTGCCAACATGCACGTGGTAGATGCAAGATAGAGAATTTCCCCCGTGAATCCTCAGAGGTTGGCCATTTGCTTGATAAAATTTGCTAGAAGGAAGTAGCTTTTAACCCTTAGTTCTTATTTCTATCAAATAGATGGAAGAGAAAATAGGATTGCTGGCTTTAAATACCACTAATCTGTATCTGTAGATAGGGTGTTTGATAAAATGGGACTGCAGATGAGAATGGTGTATGATCCTGTCTTTTCAGGGCTGTGAGAAACGGTGACCTGGTCAAACAAAGATCCATGTCAAACACCAGGTGCTGGCCCAGAGTATGAATGAGGACTTCACCATCCCCTGAGCGTTACATGGGATTTGTCACCCATCATGTTCCACTCAGGGCACTGACAGTCTCTATATGCTCTCTATATCTTGGCTCTTATCCTGCAGTCAAAGGGAAATAGGCCATCCCAATATCCAAACAGCCTTTAACATTAGGAAGTTCTAGTCCTGCATCCCAATGGATCATATGCCTGAGGGTTGGGGCACTAATCATTGGGATGGGTGTAGAGGTCGGTTCACTCAAGAGGTTAACAGTGAATGAAGTCCATGAACTCCTGGGGCCAAAGCTTGGGCGCAGAGGTAGATCTGCTGAAAGAATGATTTACTGAAGAGAGGAATACTACTAACTCCGATCCAGTAGAGAAAAATATGTCAGAAAGGGACATTGAGATTCCCTTGAATTGGGCTAAAACAAACCCTGCCTTCCCCAGTCCCTTCGTGGTGTCTCTGCACGGCACAGCACAGTCCTGCAGGGCATGAGCTTCCTGCACAGTGACTGCATTGGCACAGCACGGTAGCCTGGTTAGTCCTTCCTTCACTAGGCTAGTTATCAAGGCTAGAGTGCTGTGCGAGCCAAACAGAGCCAGCTGCACATGGACAACACACTCCAGAGATGATTTGAACTACACTGTATTTTTCATGTCACGGAAATTATGAAGACTAGCTTTTTAATGTGATTACTGTCGCTTCTGTTTCCCATTATGACTGGAAATAGCACAACAACCAGAAATGCAGTGAGGACCGGAGTAAGCATGAGTCAGGGCAGAGTTTGCTTGATAAAACAGAGAAAGCTTCCCCTGTGTGGGGAAGGAGGGCAAGTTCCAATTTCAGCTCATCTGCAGTTTTAGCCTGTTTGACATACATGAAAAGGAAACACTGTGAAATACCTAGGGCCAAACCTACAACGTTTGTGCGTGTTTCCTGATGTTCAGCCTTCCTGCTGCTTCTGCACACCTTGAAGTTTGAGCTTGCTTGCTAATGAACACCAGCTCTCTGCACCAGCATGGAGTCCTGGCAACCTCCGGGCTGCACAGGCATGTTCACTCATGCACACTCAAGGATGTTTTCATCAGATCAATGCAACACCTAAAACTGCCTTTTCTCCAAAATGACTGGGCCAGGTCTCTGTGTGCAAAACACGCTTTAGCTCTGTTCTCAGTGGTACTCCTCACTCCTGGTCATACAAATGGAAGGAAGAGCTGTTTTTATATGCATAGTTTATTCTCTTCCCTACTTTATTGTCCTTCAGATATACTAGTATTCAATTTATTGATGTATTATATAATGTAATTTTAGCTTCAGGCATTATCTCTCCTCACTCTGCTTTTTAACAGCCAACCTGATCTTTATATGTTATTTCCTGAACTAAAGGCTCAGGCCTCTTTGCTGTCATATTTGTGAGTATTTTGCAATCTGCACTTGAAAGATAAAGCCATTAACCCAAATCCTGATGATTTAATGATTAACATTGAAGAATTATGGGCAATGCATCACACTGCATCTCACATTATAGATATGGGAATGTTTTTCCCCATGCCAGAGTTAAATACTTATATTCAGCACATCAGCCCTGATGGCAGCTCTCAGCAGTACCAAAGGATTCAACATAGACATGAATTTTTTTAAGTGTTAGTACTAGCAATCTTTTCGGATGAGACATGCTTTTCTGCACAAATGTAGTATGCTACAGGCACTTGCTACACAGAGCAGATTAGACTCCAACACAATGACTTATACTGGAGGTCTCATGTAACTGGTTGCAAAATATAATCAGTTTTTAAAATAATACATGATAATGTACTAATACAAAAGAGGTTGTTGTCAAGAACATGTAACACAGCCCTGGATGGTCATCAGATAGATAAAGATGAATTAATCACCAGCTGGCAGTTGACAGTAACAGTTGATAAATTCACATTGAAGGCACTGGCATTTTTTTGTCCTTTTTTGAATGCCACATGCTACAATATGGGCTGGCCCTTTACTGGCTGGCTTGGGGCTACCCTAAAGAACAAGTCAGTGACCTAGCAAATGCTCCTCCCAAACTGGGGGAAATTGATTGGGAAGGATAAATAGATACAGAAAGCTGAGAATGAAATTAGGAATTTTTGTAAGAGTTTATTAAAACCCTTAAAATCCACAAATTCTCAATGAAGAAGGAGGCCACTTTTTGCAGGGACACTCCTTTTCTCACTGACATGGAGAAGCCTGCAACTAGAGATAAAGTGCTATATTACTGATGAATAAAGGAGAAATAGTGATGAATATCCATTGCACAATCTACTTATTAAAAAAAATGTCAAAGGAAGCTAAAGATAGTGGGAGAAGAAGCAGTGCTTGGGACAGAAGACAGAAATATGTTCAGGTTTTGAAAGCATCTTAAGAATAAAAGAACTGAAAAGGCATTACATCATTGAAATAATTTTTACGAAGCAAAACAACTGAATTTACAGTTTCTTTTTTTTTTTTTCTCCAGAAAATATGTCAAAGTCTCCAGGTGCAATTTTTGATCTAGTAACTCCAGAGATGCTCCAGGAGACATATTTACCTAGGACACATAAGACCAAGAGAAACTCCCCAAAAAAGCCAAGGAATTCCTGACCCATTTGGTCATTAGGCCATCTCTTTTGTGTTTTGTGAAAAATAAAAAAATGTTAAAGCTCTTAAATTCCTCCCACTGCATAACAGGAATACATTCAACCCATTTTTAATGCAGCCAAATGTGCTCCAGGAGAAAGGGACTGATATCTATGGTTGAGACAATACAGGTAATATGTTGTTCTTGCAGTGATGGACCAGAAAAGTGTAGTGGGGAGATTTTAACTGATTTTAACTCCATGCACAGCACAAGTGGGACCAGTATGGAAAAATGGGGTGGGATTCCCCTCCCATTATGAGACGTGTCTGAAGAGTAGGTGTCTGTGTGCTAAGCTCCCCTTAGAGTCAATGGAGATCTGGTCAATACTGTTGGTGGAGTTCAGAGGGTAACTGATTTCTTTCTGAAGCAGACTCTTACCTTCTCCATGTGAATTGCTCCCTGGGCTGCACAGCCGGGATAAATCAGCCCTGTATGAGGCATGAGCAAACTGTGGACTGGGAGCAAAGATCCCCGATACGTACAGACACATTGGTGGACAGGAATTTAAGAGAGATGCTGACACTGCTGCTGCCATACTGTGCTGGTGTCCATGTCTCCTAAGGATGCTGGAAAATGGACTGCACACAGATGAGAGCTAGAAAAAAAGACTTTAGCATCAGAGTAAATGCATTCGTTCTAGGAAGAGGCTTGAGAAAGCTCATTCATTTAGTTTCTCCTAAACTAAGATTGATTTGATCACGATGGATACCTTCACTAGCAAGAAGTACTGTGGGGAAACCACTCTTCAAGAAAGGAACCATGTCTGAAAGTTGAAATGAGAGAAATTCAAAGGAGGAGAAGGCAGAAATTTTGATGAATTTTTGTGTGTATGCAGTTTAGATGATTCCAATAGAATGCAGTTCCAGCTGAGGTAATGCAAAGGCACGGTAAGTGCAAATAAATGTAATACGGTTACAGAGGCACACCACCCAAAGAGAAAAGAATGTGTGGGGGGTTGGGGGTTGAGAGGATTGAGAAAAGTTAATTCTTTATGGCAGCTGGGCAGACTCATTCTTGGAGACACATTACAACATTATGCATGTTGTATGATCATCCACAGCATCACGAGAAGCTGAACATACAGGGAGGTGAGTGACCTTCCTCCTCCACTGGGCAGGGCAGGGCAAGGTGTATCATGTAGGTCTGAATCAGTTTTGTTTCATTTAGGTTCCTCTAATTACATCCCATTTAATTTCCCATTTATCAACAAACTTCACTGTCAAGTTAGGGGAACTTTACTCTTTATCTAATTAATGTGTTTAAATACTTTTGTCTTGGAGACCTGAGTATTAAGAGGCATGGGTGCGGGTGTGAGTGCTTGTGTATGACTGAGTGGAGAAGAAAAGTTGTCAGTCTTGAAAGTGTCCTGTTTGAGGAGATTGGTGGGGAAATAAAGAGATTTATTTTCAATACAGAATAGGATTTCTCTCCAGCATTACAGTAATATCTATAGGAAAAACTTGTAGGAGAGGTGGCATTTAGACCTCTTGCATAGTGATCATGTTCACATTGTCACTCTGCACAGCTCTGAAAAAAAAGTCAGAATTACTCCATTTTTAAGGGTGACACTGTCAGAAACAGGCACCTAACTCTGGACTTTTGGAAACACCAGCTATATATGTCTCTACTTGAGTAATGGGGACATTTTTAATCAGCTGCATCATGTTATCCCTAGTCTCTCCACTATCCAATAAAATATCAGGGAGAAGCTAAGTCCCTGAGGTCCTGCTCTGACAAGACGCTTGTTAGTGGCTTTCTGACTCCCTGACTCTCACATTCTCCATTGCCCAGTAGTTCAGGAGAGTTGGAGGGGAACTTAAGCAAAAACCTCTCCTAGTCCAGTAATTGCTCTCTAGGCAAACAATGCACTTGTCAGTGAGTCACCACAGATTTTTGGTGCACAATAAAGGAAAGACAATAATTTATTATCAGAATAATTCCTTTTGTCTGCATGATGTCATTATTTTCCAGCAATATTTATAGCTTAAGAATGTGTATATTTGCTCTGTGGTTTTTGATGTATTATGTACATCAAAAATACAAATAGACTGTGGGACAAAAGGAGATACATATGAGCACGGATGTGACTGATGAAGAATGGGTTTGAAACTGGTGGAGCCAGTGGAGGCAGGCATGGCTGTGTCTCATACCCATTAACTTCCTCCCCTCTAAAGCACCCCGGTGCATTCAAAGGAGGCTGTCACACTTGGTGTACAAGATACAGTTCTCATTCTAGTTTTCTTGAGAGTAGTTTTTTCAGTTATTAAAAGTTCCAGACCTTCTAACCCAGCTTTCTTGATCCTATTTGGAGACCACATTACCATGCTGGAGTACTCCTCCTCTGAGCAAGCGCAGAGCCAGCAGAGCCCAGTCCCAGCCCCACCTCCTGACGAAGCCGTGGAGGGTGGAAGAGCTGAGAAGGAGAATCTGGAGCAGGATGAACCCCAGCACTTCCTACCAGGTGAAAAGGCACTTGGGGGCTTCTGTCTGGGGCAGGCTGGACTGCTGCCAGACTGGAGCTGACTTCTTGAGGCACTTTTTGCTGAGCTGCCAAGTAAAATCTTGTTGAGACATACAGATCTGAGTCCAGCAGGGAGACTTGTCTGCAGGAATAACTCCTTATGGAGCGGGGTTTGGGATCTCCAGGCCTGCTGCCCATCTGTTAGATAGGGACAACTCCCCCAGAGAGCAAGCAGAGGCACCTCCCGGGAGCAGAGGCATGCGGAGCTCCGGGCACACGTGTTACTACAGTAGCACCAAGTGGCCCAGATCAGCATCTTGCTGCAGTCGGATAATTGTGCCCACGAGCCAGAGGGTTGCTGGAAGCAGCATTATTACCCAGGTATGCTGGCTGGTGTAGCCAGGAGGTAAGGCGCAGTAGCATTAGTTCAGTGAGAAGGTATGATTAAGTCACCCAGCTTTATGAGAAATGAACACAGCCATGAGTGAGTCATGACTGCAAATGAAACGCATCTGAACTGAGTGAGAGATGACAAGTCACTGTCTCTGGAGCCCAGATCTCTGGCAGAGAATTACTCGATAGAAAGGTGAATTGAAGCTTAGATACCAAGAGAAAGCACAGCTACAAGAGATCAATAGCTTTGAGAAAACATCAGCTCAGCAATGATGTTAACTTTAACTCCAGACGCATTACTGGATCTTTTCTTTAGCAACCACGTGGAAAACTGAAAGGGTTTCCTAGTCCATTCAATAACAAGCAAGGGTGGCTCACCAATGACTTAAAGGTCCAAGATGTCCTTTCTTCATGCACTGAAGAGACATTGCACTGTACTCATAAGCTGTATGATGCTGCCATACTGCAAGCATTGTTTTTGTGTTTATGGCTATAATGATTAACTAGTGCGGTGCCTTATCCAGAGGTGTGGCCAGCTTCCATTCTTTAATACAAGAATATTTCTCTGGCCCATGGGTTAAAGTACTAGGCAAGTAACAGCTGTATTTGTCTTTTGCTGCCAATCAGGGTTTTAAGTGGTGGCAAATTTAGTGTGTTCATAATCCTGTGGTTATGAGTAACAACAGAGGATCTTGTGGGCAACATGCTGGGAACCTATTACTTAACTTCAAACCAAGATTAGGAGGTGTTTCTACAAAATAGTCTCACTAAGCCAGAAGAAATGGGATCACCTGTGACAGTTGTTTGTATTTCTGTGTAAAAGCGAGGGATTTTTGACAATGGTTGATCAACCTTACTGTTCACTCATTTCCAGTGTTTCTGAGCTTTGATTTTTAGCTTCCAGCCACTGGAAATTTGAACTGTACAGTCATCTGCTCTAATGCGTCACCAGCCACACCAATTAACAAGACCAAGATCTGGGGTTTGCTGGCAACCGAACCTCCTCACATGGAAGATGTCACTGGAAAGTGCCTCACAGTTACTTAAAAAATAAATCTTTGAAAAGTCTTTTGAAAATCTACCCCAGTAGTGTTGATTTTAAACAACTGATGTTGGTTGCAGTTTCAAAGACCCATGACACAAATTCTTAATAGCCTTGGGATCCTTCCAGCATTGTTGGGCAACTGATTCAGCATAATCTTATAAAAACTTGCGTATGCTTATATGTGAGTACCTTGGCACAAGAATCAAAACCCTGGCCACACTGCACCCTTGGCAGATGCAATCCTTAACGGAGCTCAGGGACCACATGGGCAGCAGAATCACAGTGCAGAGCAATGGTCATATATGAAAGACATGCCAAAGAACTGAAGGTCAAGTGAAATTGTAGAGCAGAGTGTGTATAATAGCTGAAAGAAAGAGCTTTACAGAAAGAAAAGGGGGGGGGGAAAGAAAAAAGGAGGAGAGCGGTCCACTGAAAACAAGCTCAGTAGCATTAAAGAAACTTGAGGTTGTTCCCTGTTTTGTTGATATTATTTTTCCTCAAATGATCTCATAGCAGTTTGACAAATAAAAGCCTCACTGCTGGAGAGATGACCATCTGTCTGCCTCTCCCTGCCCTCCTGCTTGTTCTCTTTTTCCATTAGCACTGGCGCCTTCAGGCTTCTTAAAAAAGAGAGGCAAATAAGTTACATAACCACAGCGGATGGGACATGGTCAACAGAAGCCTTCAGAGGCATCTACAAAGGCATCCCCATGGTGTGTCTGCTAGGTGATTAAATGGGAAAGACTCATTTTGTGGGCACAGTGATAGCATCTGCCCTTTCTGTGCCACTTCCCTCTAGGTCTCAATGCTTTTTCAAGGTGTGAGGTGATAGCACTGTTCCTTTTGTAAGAGAGTGAACCGGAGACAGTAACTTGTGTAAAGTCACTTGGTGAGGCAGATGCCAGCAGGTTATAAGAGAAAGTCTTTGCTAATGTGAGCTGCAGCTGCCTGGGACCATGGAGCAGCTCAAAAGAGCAGGGAGATCTTTATGCTTTTCTTGTGTCTGTGTATGGTTAAGGAGAGTGTTTGTGGTTTGCCCTTTGCTCTCTTATGACTGGGGAGGGAGAGGGAAGTTTCCTTCCTCCCACAGAAGAGGATATCTCCCCATTCCAGAGAAACTGTTTGCAGGATAGAGGCAAATCCTCTTCTCTTTGCATGTCTCAGAGCAAAGATGAAGTCAGTGGAGACAGCCTCCTGAAGAGCTTCCAGAGGAAGTCTCCTACATGTGGGGTTATTTCTGAGGGCACATACAAAAACGTCACACTGTCTGGCTTCTTTATCAATGCTGTACTTGTCCCATGGCTTCTTGGTGGAGGAGAGAAAGCAGAGAAACTGAGGATAAGCCCCCGATGTGCTGGAGGACAGATGCTACTTGAAGTTTAACCTCTTTGAGAAGCAACTTCTTGACTTGTGGCCTATTTATATAGTGGAAAATGTTTGTAGTAAAGAGGATATGGGATGGGACCTTTGTAGGTGAACTCTTGGGAAGACAGATGACCCTCCTTGGAGCTCCACGTAAAGAGAAATTAGCCAGTTAGGGTGTTATTTTCTGTCTCAGTGGTACTCGGGGGAGAAATAATCCCAGTGTGCTTAGCCTAGATTTTACTTTGCACCTTCAGCTCCCAGGAGGCAGTGTATCAAGGTATCTTCTGAAGATGTGATGATGTGCCAGGAACCTCTCTGAGCCTTTATGAAAACATAGTGGGCAGAGTGTCCCCTCTGATTGAACTCTGGTGGTACAAAGCTAAGGCAGTTCAGCAAGAGGCAGGATTTCTAATGAGAACCCAGCAGAGTCCTTCAGAACCTTCTCTGGACAAAAGCACCCTACAGAATTTAATAGACAGTAACCTCCTTTCTTCAATTTTCTTTCTTCACCAGTGTTTCAAAGATATTTCTAGCTCCATTCCAGACTTTAAAAAAACATAGAGAGGATCTCATCTCTAGTAAATTCTGGGGGTCTTCAGAATCTTCATAAGCCCCCAAGAACATGCCTGACTTCATCCTTATTAAAGTCTCTGGGACATTTCTCCCATCAATCCCGGCCTCCTCCTGGCCAGCCATCCCTACAGATTTCAGTGGACGCTTTGCTTCCATACGACACTGCCCTCTCATGGAACAGCAGAGGTTTGCCACTCCCGAATTTCCCTGTGAAAAGGGAGTAGGGATGAGGGGGATATACCCTATGGTGGGATGTGGGGAGGTTGTTTTGGAAATGGAGGTGTTCTTGCCCAGATGCCATCAAAAGAGGTGATTCCTACAGCAGGAGATCCATGTCTTTACCGCAGTTCCTTCACCTACTTTTTGTTCTGAGAACAAGGGAGACCAGATGACCAGGATCACAAGGATGGGAGATACAACTGATACCTAGGGCTGATATAAGAGGAGAAACATTTGTGAGATGGAAACCATTGAGAAGAAAGGGCCATATCTTGGAAAGCAGAGGTGAAGGCTGGCAGGGTTGTTGCTAATTTGCCAGGCTGGAAGTTGCTGGGAACTGCAAACATGATGGCTCCCCTGATCCAAGAAAAATATTTTTTTGCCAGGCATCTGGAAATGTCTGACCACAGAACAGGTGGCCAGAGACAATGTTGTCGATGTTGTCATGTAACAGCTGAGCAGGAGGCTGGTCTAGAGATGTCCTAAGGTCCCTTTCCACCTGAATTATCCTGTGTTCCCATGAACTGTGTTCAATGTCCCTGAACTGCAAGCCTGGGATGCACATTGCAACCATGGTGGCTTCATACAGCTGTTATTGTAACTATTTTCTGTAGACAGTGGTTCTTCTGCCTGATGTTTGAGAAAGTGGGAGGATCTGTTGTAATGTAGAAATAAGGACTGGGTTCAGGTGATATCTTTGACTCTTAAGAGACAAGAGCAGGTGCTGCAGAAGGGACAATAAATAAAAGCAATTTGACTTGTAAAGTCCAGCTGATGAATAGTTTGGCCTTGGGTAGGCTGTTTCCTTTTGTTAAGGCAAGACAGAGGAAATCTGGCAGAGCAAAGGGGAGAAAAAAAGACTCCTTCCACCTGGGGCATGTCAGCACTTTTAATTTGAATGGGAAGTGTTCAAGAAGCTCAAGTTCCCTGGAAACTCTTACAGCCGACAGCAAAGCAGCCTCTGCTATCAAAGCCAAAGGCTCTGATTGCTGCATTGGCTGTCAGCTTTTGCAGTTTTACATGTTGTAGGGAGAGGAATATCAGCTGCTCAGAAGACAGGTTTTATTAAGGCTTTCAGGCTGGGCGTCTTTGACAGCCTCCTCCCGCTGGGGCTAGTATTTTTTATTGATGTAATGGGAAAGCTTTTTCCCTTCAGATGTCTTTTTAATGCCTCCTGTCTCATTCTATCATCAAGTCAGAGAAATGAGAGATGGAAAACACCTATGAGGTCATGAGACCTCTGCCCGTCCTCACCAGTGCTGAATCAAGACGGGCAGATCCATTACATTCCTGTCGCATTTCATGCATCGGCCACGAGTCCTGTGCTTGCAGTCAAACACTTAATTTAGGCACAAGCCAAAATATCTTCCCCTTTCATCTTAGTCTTCATTTCCAGAGAATTATTAAAACATCTATCATGATGAGGTGGTTCCCTTTTCTTATTTCAGAGTATCTTGTAACAAGGCAGCTGAACCTCTTCTGGGCTGTCAGATGCTGTCCCTCCTTTGTTTCCCGTGTATGTCACTGTCACACATATTCACACTTTTGATCAGCTGTGAACCCAGGTGGTGTTAGAGGAGTCCACTCAAGAGCACATCCTGCCCACACCTACTTCTGCTGCTCATGGACATTTCCCTTCACATCAGCTCACAAGGCCCACAAGTGTCTCACCTTCAGAGAAATCCTCCTTTGTAGCCTATTCTGCAGCATCTTTTTAATAAAGTATAATCAGATTTACAGATGTTCTAATGGGTTTTGCCCTCCTAAAAGTTGAGAATATGTGAGGCTGGCTGGCTTGATGTCTTGTTAAGGTTATGTACTGCCTAGCACATGAGATTTCTGACTGGATCATATCAAATCACCAGGGATCAGTGACTTTGTCAGGGAGAGATTCACAAATGCCTGTACAAGAGCATGTGCCAGTTTCAATATCGTTGAGAAAGTTTTCTAAAATGGATTTTGTTTCTACCTTCGTGGTGCAACAGTAGAGTAGACGGCTCCTTCATCACCTCATGAGGTTCCTCATAAAATGGTGAAACTCTTGGATACTCATGCACCAATACACATCAGGACTAAGAGCACTGAAATCAGTGAAACCTCAGCAGTTCTAGGAGGAACATGGAAAACATGAAGGCCACAGCACCAGAGCACAGGTTACCACTGCTCTGTGCAAACAAAGTAGATGTGTTTATTCTCAGCTGACTGAAAATACTTCCTGCCTCTGTATGGACCTACTGGAAGCATTTCTACCCCCATTTCACAGAGGGACACCTCAGTGGGTAGCATGGTGACAGCTCACCAGTCTAGCAGCATGATCTAAGGAGGGGACAATGCTCCAGGCTGTGCTGACTCTGCTTGGTTGATGCATAAGATCACAGTGATATCATTCACCAGTTCTGGTCCCGAAGTCCTCAGCCGTATAGCCATGTGCTTTAAAACCACAGGGAGGTCTCGTGTCCCTGATAGTGGAGAGGTTCCAGTGTATAAGAGTTTATTATCTGGGAAGTGATCTTCTATATATCAGGCACTGATCAATCTATGAGTGCTTTTCTTAACATTCAGGGAGAAAGAAATAAAAAGAAGCTTAAAAGCCACAAATAACTCTATCCCAAAATACTCTTGTCCATTTGCCCAATGCAGAGTCAAGACAGAGTAATAATGACAGCTCTGCAATGTGAGTACACAGAGAAAGATATAACTGTGTTTTGCTCTTAGTCTATGATTATAAACATACAGGTACATACATGACTAGTGCCAGGAGACATAATTCAAGCCACCTCTTCTGCTCTGAGAGGAATAGAGACCTGGAGGGCCCATCTTTAAAGGCAGACCATAAAGATTTGTTTCAAACACTGTCTTTTGCTTGGAATTCTGCCTCTGCACCCGGGTCTTGGAGCACCACTAAAAACTACAAATATGAGCGAGACCTAGTTCAAAATCAAGTTATTTCTATGCACACTGTCCCAAGACTCTGGGCTAGTTTCTGTATTTGTCTTTCATCTGAGATTCTCTCAGGGTCCAAAATAATTTAATTTTCAGCTTTCCATGGGAGAAGGGGGTGCCCAGGAATCACATATCCTCCATGGGCTGTTTGGCCAACTTTTGTCACTCTTGGGCCAACCTGTTGTTGGGGGTTTGGTGTAGAAACCACAGAGGTGGAAAACCAGTCTACAGTGGGTCAGAGCTGTGGGAGGACTGCATGAGAAGGGGTCTCTGGGTACAGCATGTGGCTGTAAGGCAGTATGTTTGGGTAGTTATTACTGATTCTTATAAATGATTTAAAAACACCTGTGCCTGGCCTGAGCACAAACACCACACCTGTCCCCTTCCCATCCAACCTAGTTGTGTCAGCATCAACGTAGTTGTCTTGCACCAGCCCTTGCATCTCGGTGTGACAAAAATCTGCAAGTCCTGCTTAACCTTTCAGGAGTTCTGGACTAACAATGGGTCTCTGCAGAAGTAAATTTCAGCAAAGTGGTAGGCAGGATCCAGCCTTCTGTATGGTAACAGCTGAATGGCTCAAATCGGGTAATTTTACAGGCAAGCTCAAAGGTGAGGTTATAAAGGAAACCTTTGGCCAAGCCAAGAGGACGACCCGATTCATGTCTTTCAGGACCATGTCTAGACAGTAACATGCCTCACATGCAGTTATAAACTAATTTCTGGAGAGGGCATTTGAAGAAGGGCTCTGGGAAATCAAAGACAAAGCAATAAATGGTGAATTCTAAATGTACCCCGTCCCAGTGCTTCAGCCTTTGCTGGCTGCAGATAGAGAAAAGAATTGTGTTAGGAGATGTTAACAAGTGAATAAATTCATGTATTATCTGCACTCCACCCTACACCCTCAGAGGACCACTGTTGTCAACTCAGAGGAAGGCTGTGCATACATTCTTAGGACCAACACAGGGATGTGCAGCCTCAGTTTCCCCCCCCCCCCCCCCCGTGTCCTCCTTCGCTTGTGTCTCACTGGGAACTTTGTCCCTGCCCACCCTCTCCCACCCCAGCTGGTCAGCTTGGTGCTTACTCCCTTTGCACTCTTTGGGAGACACTGGGGTTCTTCTGGAGGGTTGGCCAAGACCTGAGCAGGTCTCCCATTCTGTGCTGCCTCTGCCTGTGGTGGTGTCTCTGCTGACTGCAGCAGCAGACACAGGACAAGGTGCCTGACTTAGCAGGTTGTTTGATGCAATACCCCGCGGGGGCTGGACTCTGCACTGCGTGCTCCTTAGATAATGTTCTGAGCAGGTCCCAGCATAATTTTGGATGCCACACGTGTGAATGAGTAACTAAAAATACCAATATATTCAAATGTGAGATAATTTCAGATGGCATATCCAACTGGTATTTTAAAATCGGAAGCCAACATTGCTGAAAGATACACATTTGCCATCAGGAGAGAAGGGACTCAAGTCTGCTTCCTGAACTCCCACAGAGCAGAGGGAAAGCAAAAAACACTTCAATACATCTTTCCAAAGAAAGTCCTGCCTATAGATGAAAATCCATATTTTCCAAGGCTTGTTGTGAAGCACAGACATTCTGAATGTTGTTTTCAATGTGAGAATTACATTTAGCTTCCAGTTTAATTTTAAAATATATATGTATTTTGCTGAAAGAAACGGATACAAAATGTTGTTTAAGGACCTCACCAAATAATCATCCGCCACCTGGATGCACAGTTGAACACGCATGGACATGTACCTTCCACACAAGCAGACACATATGCTACCCCACATAGCTCACCAACGTAGGCGTAGGCACACAGACACTAACATGGCCTCACCACACTTCTGAGCAGACGCTTGTCACGAGCTGATGCACCAGAGGAGTCTACTTACACGTATGCAGGGACTTGTAGATATTTGATGCATCATTTCCTGGTGCAAGAGCTTTCCTGATGCCAGGCTGCCATTTTGCCTTGCTTTTGAAGACCCAGCATCATTAGTGACAGTAGGTACAGTGCTGGGCATGGTGTTCCACGTGCTAGCTGTCATTGTCACCAGAGCCTGGCCCAGAGTGACATTGTAGGGTGCACTGCCACAGCGAGACCTGCAGAGTCCAGCACCTCCTTGTGTAGGAACCTCTGGAACAACTGCCAGTGATGGGAAAAGTGGTCCTGCAGCCCTAATGCACCACAGTTGTGGATGCCTCACTTCCCATAGGTTTCACAGAGTATTTAGGTGTTGAGGGGCCTAAGTGACTTGGTATCTGAAGTCAAGATGCCCAGACCTTGCATTTAGGGGCCTCCTATGAGTTGCTGGAATATGGCAACACCCCATGGGGCAGGCAGGGCAGAGAGCCTGCCCTGGAGTAACTGTGTGCCATGTATGCACACATCCACTCTGTGGAATAGGAGAGGGAACGTGGTGAACACCCCACTGGGGCAGCTTTCTCTTCAGCAGGAGGGGCTGAGCTCACATTTCTCACCAGATAAGACTGTGCTCATTAGCAGCTGCCAGAGTGGCTGTAAGCCTTCTGTTCACACCCCTGCTTACGCCTTGATAACAAGCCTGTGCCCTTTGTCTCTTTCCTTCCCTTCATTTTCACTGGAAAAAGCATGTCACTGTTCTTCCTTCCTCGCCCAATATGAGTGTTGAGAGCTTCTGCTCTCCCCAGCCCCATTGCACCTTCCTTGAAGCACTGCTGATGTTCAGTTTCAGATCTGGATAGCAGATCTCCATCCGAGTGTCTGCTGGGCTCTCAGACCCAAGTGCTTCAGGTTACTCAGCCCTTTTCTCATATCTCCCAAGAGAAATGAAGGTCAGTTCTGTGGAAGAAAAAAAAAAAAAAAAAAAGCCATTCTAAAATGAAACATTAAAGTATTTCACTGACAAATACTGGGCAAGATATTTCAATATTTTAGAGGCTGCTTTACCAAGTTAGGTCTCTGAGTCCACCAGCACACTGTCCTCATGCACTGTTCTCTGCAGGTCCAACGTGGTGATGTCCCATTCTTTTTGAAGAGAAATGTTTCAGCCAAGCAACAGTGTTTATTTTTCAAATCTCAGCAACATTTAGATACCAAACTGAAGTCAGAAAGTCCTTTGGGGCTTTGGGCCAGGGATATTTGAAAATGTCTTGCAGGTCACTGTGTTTGGTGCCACTGAAGTCTCCCTCAGTTGTGGACTTGGTATGAGAGCCAGTGGCTCTCCTCCAAAGTTTGAAAATTTGACTCCTGCAAATGAATCTGACCATGACAGTGCCACAAATACACTCTGGTTTCTCTTCAGATCATATGAATCTTTCAATGATTCTATGAAACATCAGTAAGTTGTTAGTAGTCCACTATCTTGAGGGAAGTTGTCATCACGTAGTATCATTGAACCGCATCTTGTATATTGAGCTCTCTCTATGCCCATCTCAAGGCATGGCTGGAGGTGATATGACTGGACCTATTCCCTACTGACTGTGACTTGATGGGTGGCGAGCTGTAGTGTGTCTACTTTGTTTCGACTGGGTTCTCAGATAAGTAATCTCTCTTGAAACCTGGTAAGAATGAGAAAAATTAAGGAAGTAATTTAATATCTTTTCTATTGCTATGGAGTTCAAAGAGTTTGCATGGCACCTAGAAGGTACTGCTCAATTTGTTTTGCATTCCCATCAACCAAGAATAGGAAATGCCAAAATGATCCTATGTTTAACATCTTGAGACTCTCTGACTCCATCCACTCTACCAGCTGTAGAGTGGCTGGAGACACCTAAACTAACTTAAAATGAGCAAACTGAGGTAGTAGGAGCAACTTCTAACAAACATTTGGAGCTCAGGGTCACATTATTCTGCACTGTGGTTAGATGAATTACCCCACTGTCAACTGGGAATCATAGCTAAAACATACCCAGTGCTGTAGGGCATCTCTGCCCTACACTAGATCTAAACTCAAAATTTTATAAAAAGTGCTGGTCTAGACAAAGGAGTAACTACATGCTATGGAGACTTTGTTAGCCCTTGTTGGGTTGTGTTGGAGCAAATTCTCTGGGGGCTAGACTCTGCTGCAGCCTCTTGTGCTGCTCAGGGACAGAGGTGTGCAATTAATAGGCAGGTCTGAGAACTGCTTGGGTATATCTCAGCATGCTAGACTTTATCTTCAGGTTGTTATCTGAAAGGTTGTTCAATTTTTTTCTCATCCCTTTAGAGGGGAATGGAGGTCAGTTCTGCAGAAGAAAAACACCATTCTAAAATTAAACATCAAAATATATCACTGACCAAAAATAGGCAAAGCATTCTAATTTCCCAGGGATTATTTCCTCTGAGGTACCTTTGTGTCCACCAGAAATATCTGCAATCTTAAATCTAAATTCAAGTATAGTTTGGATGCAGCCCAGATTCCAGGTTTTTTGTGGATTCTCTTAGTCATTTTCCTACTCAGGAGATGAGGTGGAGCAAGGGAACCTGATTCCTGAAGAATAATACTTGAAGATTTGATTTCACACCTTTCTGGCCTGAGAAGAAAAGATAACACCACTCATTTCACTCAACAATAAGAAATGTCCTCCTGGGTCAGAGCAGTGGTGCATTTTTTCTAGGTCTCTGTCTCAGAGTTCAGACTGAAGGACGGACCTTGTCCACCTCTCCTCCTAAGGCAGCTTTTCCATTCCCTCCAGCATTTCCATTACCTTTCTTTGTCTCAGGGTCAATCACTCTGTGTTCAACCAGGGAAACCTGCTGCCATTTAGGGGACAGTGCTCTTCCAGGCCAGTTCTTACTGTTCTAGCAATATTTCAGCTCTTTTTGGGAAATCCAGGGCCTAAAAGGTCATCTCTTCACTACAAAGGGGATATGTTCCAATATGGGGTGTCTCTCATCTCTATGGGGTCTTTTGTCTTGGCAAGTTGACATTGTCCTATGTGTAAGAGCATTACTTGCTCATGCTTGTGTTGCCCAGCATTCACAGAGATAAGACATTGCCTTCTGCTGCACATACACAAAAACATTAAAAATGATTAGTGTCAAAGATGACCCAAACACCCCCCTAGCCAACATTCAAATGAGACCTTATACAGTCTGTCAGCATCCCTTGCTTTTCAACACTTTCTGGCAGATGGTTCTGGCCCCAGAAGGCCTCTGATGTCCCCAGGGAGCTCATCAGCTCATCACTGTCCAACAAGAGCTGTCAGAGGTAACCACCCCCAGCAAACCAGCCAGCACCCTAAGAACCTCTCCTCCATGCTGCTGTGAGTCACAGCTGGACGTGTCACACACTGGCTGGTGACAAGGAAGCGAGGAGGACTGTCTGCAAAAGGTGAATGCAGGGAGAATTCAAAGGAAGGCTGAATGTTGTATCGCACATATAAAACAGCCGCTGTGAACGGCGCGTTGCAATTTCCAGCAACCACAGAGTGGTTAGAGTCTTGCTGAGGTAGCCAGATAATCAGGACTTTGAGAACACTAACTGGCCTTAATGGCTTTGGCCAACTTCACCTGGGGTCCCCACCCACCCCCATGGGTCCAGCTCAGCCATGGGTCTTCAGTCCCGGCCTGAGCTACGTTGCAGGAGTGCTGGTCTCCAGCTGAGCCACCGTCATGGCCCTGCCCGGCCATGTGGGACCCCAGACGGGGAGGTCCCTTTTGGAGATGCTGGCAGCACTGGGGGCTCAGCCTTGGCTCTCAGGGAAGGTCTCGGTGCAGCTCAGCCATGATAGGAGGCCATTGCACTCTGTCCCAGCCCACCAGCAGTTCTGGCAGCTGCTCTGTGCTCTTTTGTGGTTCATTAAGCAAATTAGCTTTAAAAAACCCACATTGCTCTTCTTTTAATATAATCTGAGAAGGCAGAAAAACAGTTTTCTGACCTCATCTATTTTACATTAGTTTTAATCTAATAAGGTTTAGAGATGGATCTTCCTGTGACAGATGAAACTCAAGTGACTGAGAAACCAAGGCCAAAACAGACAAGTAGAAACCTTTGTCAGGCATTTCTAAATATATAATCTATATTTTCTATGGCTGTCTGTCATCTTCACTTAGGACAGTGGATGCATGGAATATAATTTCTTAAGTGCACCTTGAAAGTCTCCCCCAACAAACTCTGCTCTGCTCTGAAGACAGGAGACAGTTTTTTAAACTCTCTAGAACTCAAGTCTGCAACTCTCTATAGACCCAGCAGTGTCCCTGCTCAGACCCATATGTGAAAAGAAAGGGCAAGCTGCAGCATCATAGAGGAACTTGTGTGGGATGAGGCAGCTTGAACCTCTTGTTTCTATCCCCACTTTGCTCACAGATCACCAGTGGCATGGAAGGACCATGTGAGCTATTTTTTGCTACCTTTTTATGGCCAGCTCCTTTTGAGAAATACTTTGGCTTGTACATCCAAAGAAAAAGGGTTACATGTAGCTTAGACCTCAGAGCAGTCATTTCTCTCTGTCAACGACACCTTTAATCTGTCGTTTTTGTGTTGAAATTGTTTCTTATAGCTACCTGAAGGAATATGAATAATCCTCTGGTATTTCTATAACCTCCTTCTGACCTGCTTGCTATTTTTACCCGAGTACTTCATCTTCCTTGGATGATGTGGATTACCAGGCCTATAATTGTCAGGGGCTGGCAACTTGTTCAGCCGGGGGCAGTCCCATCACGCTAACACAAATTCAAAAGCATGAGATCTTCCTTGTTTGCTTTTCAAGTGGGAAGCGTCTCACCACATCCCTGATGCTGGTTTTGTATAGTGTCCAACTTGGCAGCCCTTCTCCTTCCCTGTTCCACCACCGCCTGTCCTGTGTGAAGTGGAAATCTGTGCTGCTGCTGCTGCAACTTGAGGTGGCCACCCTGCAGTGTGTTTGAAGCCTGATTTCACACTTCTTCCCTACTCTCTTCAGCACTGTGGGTGCAGTGGAGATGTGGGAAAGCTGTTGGTCATCTGTTAAGTGAATGCTGCCTACTTGTATGTGAAAGAGACAGTGTCGGAGACCTTCAGGCTACCTGCAGTCCACTGGTGTGGAAATAATGATTCTTACTGGATTTGGGGATGTGACTTTATAGCTCAGCGTTAGGACACCTGGGTAGCTGGAGAGAGAACTGGATATCAAACTGTGCATCAATGAGTATCTGAATATTTTGCTGAGGAGAGACTGAAAGACACTTTCTGCACTCCTGAGTTGAGGAGTTCAGGCACCATCTGGGACATGAGACACATGGTCCATGTCCCATTCAGCAGAGCAAAGGTCTGAATCCACTGTTAGTCAAGATGAACCCTAATCACTGGGTTGTTCAGGCAGGATGGCAGAGACTGTGTGGTGAGAGACACCTAAATTGCTTTGGGACTGTGACTGATACTGTTATTCTCACAAATTCCTACCATCAGGCTTGGGAAAGCTCAATGTGACAGTGTTTGTGAACCTCACTCTAAGGTGTGTGTTCACCTCCACTGAGTATGGACAGGGCACACAACTCAGGCTGAAGCCTCCATGGGGTGGTGGGATGCTAAAATGTTGAATATGGCACATGTTAAATTCCTACAATTTATCTAACACAGCCATTTTTCTGCATTTTCTGGTGACAAAGCAGATTCTTACCAGCTTCACTGGTGACCTTCTAGTTTTGAAAATCCCAGTCATGAGATCTGCTGTGGCCCTGTTGTGGCAAATGGTGGAGGATATGAGACATGGAAGACAACTTCACTGTGCAAATTCATGTCTGATGTCAGCCCTGGCAGCTAGACTTATTTTAATTAATTGCTTATATACTTATAAATGCAACACAAAGCAGCACCTACTCATACTGATATCTTGCTCTTTTATTTTGCTCACCACAGTATTTTGTTGCTACTTGTCATCACTTAGAAGATATAACCCTTCAGAAAATCCCACCTGCCTGTTGTACTCTAAAAATGAAGTATGCATCTACTACAATTGCATGAGAGTAAAAGTCTTGCAGTGCTGAGTGAAATGCCGTTTTTTCTGGCAGAGCAGAAGTTTGAAGGAACAATCTGTTCCATCTGCATCTGTTGTAACAGAGAAGTTTGATCATCTTTTGTAATTATTAGAAACTAGATCTGGCTTGATTGTTTCTTATGAGCTCTGTAGCCAAATAATTTAGCCTGTTGGAATATTGACTGACAGTCACCACTCGATCCTTATTTCTAGGAAATCATTTGTTACTCATAACTACTTGATGATTATTTGGAACAAAATTATGTTCTCTGGAGAAATGTGCCAGAAATGTTACCTTTCGTGTTAGGATTTGAATTGCAAACTGTCAGAAATCCTATTTCACTGCAATATATTAAAGGTAGACCTTCTTACCCACATGTTCAGAGAGACTCTTATTCTGCTAACTAGATCATTCAGTAATACTGCTCTGGTACAGTCAAACACCAAGATGAAAGTTGAAATAATTTTAGCAGAATTTATTTGGCTTTGGTATTGATAAAAGCAAAAGGTTTCTGTTAAGCAGTGCTATCTGACTCTGAAAACAGCGAGTAATTCACACTGTGGACATATTCATTGTGAAACAAGTCTGCCTTGTTTCTTTCTAGCTTAATCCACTTTTAATGGGAATTAAACTAAACAAAGTGAGGTTTTTAAGGCGGTGTGATATCTTTCGTGTGATAAATGGTCAGAAAAAACCTTGTCAACTATTAGACACATGGGCTTCCTTCATGTCTATTTCCGTGCCTGAAAGTTTGTCTGAATTTTCTAATGCTGGTTTTGGTCTAATTGAAGATATTATCTGTCCTGACAAACCTTGCTTATCTTGTAAACTTTACCTTTCTTATTTGTAGAACAACTTGCACTTAACAAGAACAAGAAATATGGGCATCCATACCTGGCATTCCTAAGAATAATAATTGTACTTTCTATACAAATATATTTTTGGATAAAGGACTTTGCTTGGCCAAAGTCTGGTACTCTCTAGACAAGACTAGCAAACCTTCTGCAGTGGCTTTGTGAAAACATTAATAATCAGCAGAGATTAGCAGTCAGCAAATTCTTTCTTCAGATATAAAATCTGGATTGTAAATGTGCCCATTCATGGCATGTGGGAACTTTGCTCATGGTATGCTAGCAGGACTGTGCCTAAGCACAGTCTTTCTGAAGCTTTCTAGAGATCAGCAGCTGTTTAGAACCATGATTTAAAACCCAATTACAGGCTGTGTAAAATCCCTCTTATTTAACTCAATAACTTGTAATGGGCTCAGCTGGGATTTCTTTTGTTTGACTGTTGTGGTGGTTTTTTTTTTTTAAAGATCAAATTCTTTAAATCCATTTTCAACAAAGACCCTCTGCCTGAGGAGACACAGAAGATGCTTGGGGACAGGGAAAGGCTCTGTTCAGTCTCTGAAAGCCATGGGAGGTCTCAGATATTGCAAAGGTGAATCTCCAGGCAGGGGCAGGTTTGGTTTGAAACCATGGCCTGATTCATCTAATGGCAGCATGACGTGCTCTGCACAGGGGATGTATCAAGAGAAAGGGTACTTCCTTTTGGGTTAGTCTGGTTTTTCTGGGCAAGACAAATGAAGCTCTGTCAGCCTGAAAATTGGCCTTAGATTTGGCAAGGCAGTTCTCAAAACTACATCCTCATAGCTGTCTCTAGAAGAGAAGTACAAAAATTTGACTCCTCTCAACCAGTGGAACAAAGACTAAAATCTTCTGTAAATATGCCAGGGAGTAAAAGATCAGGAAGGTTTGCAAGGCATTTAAACTTAAGGACCATGGTGATTCAAGGAGATGAGTACAAACAAGTCACAAAATTACAAGGGAGGTTTCTAGAATTTGGGCAGTGAAGAGGTGGGGCGGGAGTTGTGGGACCCACCTCATCTTAAGACAGAGCTTGACTGGTTCCTGGAAAGGATCATGCAATATGACATCTTGGAGGGAAAAGACCCGAGAGGAGTTGGGAAGGTCTGTGGAGCCTGGAGATCTCACATGAGAGGGGCTGACACCCGTGCTGGAGTGCTGACTTGTACTTTCACGTTGAAGCTGTGCTGATGACTCTCTGGAAATCAGGCAAAGATAGATGTCTTGGATTTGTCTGCTTTTCTTTTTTTTTTTTTTTCAATCCCCCATCAAGATGTTTTATAACATGGAAACAACAGAGCGCTCAGCTCTTTGTACTACAGTAGGTGAGAACTGAAATGTAAAAGACCAGAAGTTGCTTACAAGATATCTATCTCTTTTGCTGCCCTTTTTGCCCAGTTCAGCACTGAAACAGGCATTCAACACATCTGTGCAACTGCAAGTAGCAGAGAGTACCTTTACTGTAGGTGAAGCCTTCTCCATTGTCTCTCAAATCTGTAAACTGGCTTGGAGATTTCCTTCTCACACCAGACAGTCCACCCAGAATTGGAAATGTCTCAAGGCCACAGACACATAGTAGGAAAGGGGGTGTTTTAGGGAAATTAAATGCTAAATCGATTACATAGGCCTAGCTATCTTCCTAGGGCTAAACATGGAAAGAGAAAAAACAAAGTGGTTTTAATGACTTAACTGAGCAAACATAACAAGAAAGTGATGAAATGTGAGAAAGATAAGACAGAATAAATAGAGAGAACTAACAGGAGCTTGCTATGCAAGAACAGCATTGCACTAGGGAGTAACCTATTACTCATACTGTCAAAGGTACAGTATGTGATGTGGAGGCTGGTCATGTAACACCAAGGGGTTTGTTCTGCTACAGTTTTTCTTTTAAAGAAGCAAATAAAAAAATGTGCAAACCTGAAACAAAATGTCTAAAGGAAAGTGAATAGGATTCTTTTCTCTTTCCTGTAAAAAGAGTTTTGGCTTTGCATTTCAACATTGGTTTAACTTCAGAAAAAAAAAAAAAAAAAAAAAAAAGCAAAACAAAAAAACAACAAACTCTTCCAATGTTTTTTGAGGTCCACTGACAGCGGAGCACTCCATGGAAGCAGGGGGAAGTTTTTTCTTGTAAACCCAGTGGGGCAGTGGGCAGCAACATATACCACTGAGAATTGCTGATTTTATTTCATTGTCTCAGGACCATTCCTTCCTCAGCAGGGACAGAAAAATTCTCCATTTCCACACATGACTGCTGATGACATCTTTGTTCTCCACCAAAGCAAGATGGAGAGCCAGGTTGGAGCAAAGGGCTCTGCCTGAGGCTCTGCTCCAGAGCTCAGGGGTTCTGAAACCCTTCAAGGTCTTTGTTTTACAGGGGCATAAGGGACTTTCTGTGATGCACAGATCTTCAACAGAAAATTACTCTCCACCTAGATCTTGGCAATTCATGCATGATTGAAAATATCTAAGGTATAGACATATTCCAGCAGAAGGTAATTTAACTCTTTTAATAAAATATTCCTGCTGATATGGGTGAGACAAACCAACTAGGACTCTATACCTGACCAATCACATATTTCTGGACAGCAATAACATCTTAATTATCATTCAATATATTGCTGTTTCATATTCAAGGCAAAACTTACATAAGACAAAGAAAAGCACAGGGCAAAAAAGGAGGTGTCTATATGGCAACTTTATACATAGTAGAGGATGACACAGATTCACCAGAGCTCTGCTTTCTAGATGCCACAGGGAGGGATTTCAATATGACAGAAGTTATGGAGAAATCAGTGTGGAGATTTACACTGCCAGAAAGCACAGAGTGAAGAAGGCAAACCAGGTGAAATTTCTATCGATGCAAAACAGTTATCCTGTTCCTTGAAAAGTGGACAGTAGGCACAGATTTAATTTGGGGAAGGGAGGTGCTTTCCCTCATTCTCCGCCCCCCCCCCCCCCCCCCCCCCCAATGACAATCAGAAATGTATTGTTCTGATTTCATGCTTTCAAATCTTTAAATTTTATGATGTCAGCTTGCTTCCGAGCAGTTTCATTGCTCCCATTCTCTGCACACTGGTCAGCAGCTACTCACTGGCCTGCCACTGCATTTCCAGCTCTCTTCCTGGGCTCTGCACAGCTCCAGAAGGACCTGTTTGTCTGTGTCTGCTCTGCTGACCTGGGTAAAGAGAGCTGGCCAAGACTCCTGGGGCCCTTCCTATGCTGATGTGGGAGCTCTGTGGGGTCTGGCCAGCCGTGGCATACCCAAGGAGCACAGAGCAGGGACTCTGTGAAGAGCAGTGGTGGTAGCATTGGGCATCTGGCAGTTTGACAGGCAGTTTGACCGTTTGGCTATGCACTGCTTTTTTAAATGTGCATTAAATGATTCCTCCCATCCTTCAGGGAAAACTAGAGACAATCTGAAGATAAATGGCATGTAAGAAAGAGAGAAAGAGGAGAAAGAGAAGAAAGGAATGAAAAGAATAAAGAAGAAAGAATTGGAGAAAGGAAGAAAGAAAGAGAGGAGAGAGAGAGAAAGAGAGGGAGAAAGAAGAGAACAAAAAAGAAAGACAGTAAGAGATAATGAAAAGAGAGAGAGAGAAAGAGAGAAAGAGAGAGAGAAAGAAAGAAAGAGAGAAAGGAAAAACAACAAAGAGGAGTGGGGAGGGGAGGGGAGGGGAGGGGAGGGAAGGGAAGGGAAAAAGAAAAGAAAGGAAAAAAAAGAAAAAGAAAAAGAAAAAGAAAAAGAAAAAGAAAAAGAAAAAGAAAAAGAAAAAGAAAAAGAAAAAGAAAAAGAAAAAGAAAAAGAAAAAGAAAAAGAAAAAGAAAAAGAAAAAGAAAAAGAAAAAGAAAAAGAAAAAGAAAAAGAAAAAGAAAAAGAAAAAGAAAAAGAAAAGAAGAAAAGAGAGAAGAGAAATCTCCCAGCAGAGGAAGAATGGTAAACTCTAAAGCTGAAGAGAAAAGGCTGTGGGGAATGAGGTGAGAAATAAGCAGAGAGAAGGAAAGAAGACATTGACAAGTCATGGGAACTTTGGGAATTTTAAAACCACTTCTTTAAAAGCTTTCATCCATGGAGTGAGGGCAATCAACCCAGGAATTGTGGCTGATGAAAAAAACCTGCTCAGTGGGGATGCAGACACATTGCTCCCAAGAGACCAAGACACAATAGATCATTGGGTGGGTCAGAAAAGTGGAGGTGGCATTTGCAGTGAACAGTCAAGGAGACTGTTGATACCGAAGGGCCTGATATGACCTGAAGATCTTATGGAGACCCTACTATAGGTAAAACTTTCCCTGTAGCCTCAGTTCCTGCTTCCAGACAAGGGAGTCTGGTCTTAAAAAATGCATTTCAAAGATGCTAAGCATTTTTGTGTGTGTCTTTACCAAAGACTGATAAAGAAATAATTCCCCTGAAGTGACTCCCGATTTCTAAAGATTATGTTGAATAGACAGTAGCATTAAAAACAACATTGTGTTGCCCCCAGAGTCAAACCACAGTCAGTGATGAATAGATCCTTCAAAAGGTCTTGAGAACAATCCCAGGAATTAGAGATGTGCTAACCTTAGTTTAGGATCATTAAAAACAGCTGAGGCAATGACTGACCTAAAGTGAGCCCTATGACAGGGAAAAGCGATGGCATCTCTAGGCAGATATTACTTATTTAATCTGTCTAAATTCTTAAAGCAGTAACAAACTGCAACATGGCCTAGAGAGTTGAAGGAAGTGCAATATATTTATACTTCCTAAAAGTCTTCAATAGGTGCTTGGCCACATGGTCAGAAGTGCTGGATAACCACAGGCTGAAGGAGGAAGCCCCATCATGGATGTAAAGGACTGTTATGAGGCAAAGGGGAGAAAAAAAAAATGTCCTAATTCCTTTACATGCCTCAAAGGTCCTGAGGGACATCAGACTTCAGTACTTGGCTCTGCCAGACATTCACACTGTCTTACAAAAGATTCATTGCTGTGTTAACTTCTGTTTCCATTTTGAGTTCTGGTTCTGATCGAAGTCATTGTACATCTGGTCATGTCTGCTCCCTTCTTCCCCACAATTCATAGGAGCAGGGCCAACAGAGGTTGTGAAGAGTAAGTGATTTAATGAACTTCATCTGAGTCTTGATTTTGCAAATATTTCTATGCCATACTTCAGTAGAATTATTTATATGTAAAAAATCATAAAATAAGAAGTGGGTGACACTGATGGTCCATCTTTCCCAGGGCTCCGTCTCTGGCAGCAGCAATAGAGTTGTTTTTTAAGGACATCACATGTGCGTGGCTATTTTCTGCTGTCCGTTCTCCTTGTGTTCACCCAGTAACTGTAACTGTTGGATTAGAAATACCTGACAGGACATCCCTGCCTTGTCCCTTTAAATATGTGTTTATGGACTTGCTGCCCCTTGGTATATCTAATGTTTTTCTGAGTCTGCTGACGCTGCCTGCCTGCACAGCCTCAAGGGACAGCAGGCTCCAGCAGTTTGATCCCCAACGGGTCAGGAAGCGCTTTCTGTTACGGTGTACACCACTCCTCTGCCAGTCCCAATGGTGCCCCTTCTTCTTGTCCTGTAGGATCTGGTCAACAACCCAAGTCAAGCATTACTGTAAATCACAGAGCTGAACCTTGGTCTGGAAACCTTTTGAAACAAAATGTTTCCTCTTCGCATGTGTTTATACATTAACATGCAACAGGATGCTTTGTTTTCTGTGAAAGATGGTAGTGATGTGACATATTTCTCTTGGGGATTATTTTGGAGAACAGTTAGTACTTTTCTATGCATTCATCTGAAATGGCAAAGCAATCTATGAGCTTTATATGCTTTTAAAAGCCCTCTGCCATGACTGCAACATGTGTTGTATAGCTAAAATTTGAAATCTGGCTTTCTTTACTAGTATTAATATTGCATAATGTGCATCTGCACTCTGGCTGGCTGTCAGAGATATAGGAGAGAGATCTCTCATGAAATATAGCTTGAGTAAGCACATCATTGTGTCTCAAAAAAGTTTGTTTTGTCATGAATCAGAGCCGAAGACTGTGGACATCAGGATAAAATACTTGAGTTTTTATGACTTACACTACAGAAGCACCAAGGAGACAGTGAAAGACTCGGAATAAGTCTGGTCCAGTTGGGACTGCCAAGACAGAGCAGAACCACAGAGCAAAAAGGTAGCTCATCCCAAGAAAGTAGACTGAAAGGTAGACCACACCTTCCAGGCATGACCTGATCCAGATCCAACTCACAGCTCTGAATTCTCTCTCCCTACTTATTGAAAGGTTGCTAGGAGTTCATGGTTTTCATGGACATCTCTACCCCAGAATTTCTTTGCTCTAGAATGCAATCCCCCAAGGGAGAGAATAGCTGCAGTAGAAGCAATTTTTCTGTTTGCAAATTTTCTTTACCATTTGCATAGTCTCTTTGGTAGTAAATCCACACATTTACTTGGACAAGAAAGGCTTTAGCAGGTCAGATCCACTTTCCAAACCCATGACATAGTATCTTTTTTTTTTTTTTAAAAAAAAAAAATAGGTCCATATGAGTACCTGGTTTGGCTCTTCTCCATGAGAAAACCAAAGTAAGTAACCAAGACAATCAAGCCCAGTAAATCAACTTTGCTCAGCTAGAGTGGAAATCACAGAGAAAAACTCTGGTGATTACTTTAATAGAATACATGGTGACAGACAGAATTATTGGTGAAGGTAGTTAGACAGCATATAGCAGTGAGGAAAAGTCATCAAGGGTGACAGTTGATTAAAAACTGCTGGAACATGAGCCAGAAAATGCTGTGCTGCTGTTATCTGGTGTGTCCTCATTCTTCCATTCATCATTAATCATCTCAGCTCTAAACCAATGAAACAGATGTAGAAAATGTCCAATAAGGGGTGACATTGACAGAGGCACCACAGCTGGAGGGAGAACAGCTGTATGTTCAAGGAGAGCCTTCAACCCCCATACTTAGAAGAATATAACCCAAGTATGTTTGGAGGTATCCATGAAATAGCAAATGCTACAGAAAAAAACAGCTGGCTGCTTTCTACTTGCCTGGCAGAACAAGGGCAGCAGGACATCAGTTCTGTTAGAAAGCAGCCTGTTCAATGGGTATGAAAGGATGACATTATTTGTGGAGATATAGTTGAAGAGCATGTCTGAAAGTTTGAAGTCTAGCATGCAACAAGCAGCTAACATTTTGCTAAAATGTTCAGCTTCTGTCTGGTTGTGAACAGTCTCTGGAGCTACATGAGGATGTAGGATGTTTTAGCAATCCTGAGGAGTGAGGCTGGAAGATGATTTCTAATTAGTCACATTTGCCTTTTTCCTCAGAGCATCCAGCCCTGGATGCTGCTCAAGGCAGGCTGTTGGATTACATGTCATCTGTTCAGACAGCATGGACACCACTGAAGCATCGGTCTGTCCTGACGTGGAAGGAGACAGGATCTCACATATGAGGGCATAGTGAGAAGATGTCCACTGGATTTTAAGTTGGTCTCTTCAAGTGCAGCACGATCCCACCTTCCTGCCTAATCAATGCCAAGGTGAACATCACCTGGGGATCCAAGGTCATCACATCTCTAGCACCTTCAGGTGGGAACAGACACCCAGCCTGGCTTGAGCTCTCCATGCACATCACAAGCAGCCTGGAGCAGCACAGGAGAGACCCTTGGCTCCTGCCACGTTCAGCTGATCTCTTCTCAGATTGGTGATGTCACTCTGGACCAAGCCAACCTCTCCCGATCCGTTCAATGCGTGTTGATGCTGTCATTAGGATGAGCTTAATATTTCCCTCCCTCCTTGTGCAATAAAATAAAGTCCCTCTTGTATTTATACAAGGGGTGTTAAAAGTTACAGTTAAAGTGACTACCCAAGGGAGAGACCAGAAGGTACAGATTACGAGATGCCTCCTACCATGCAATTAAGTGAGAAGAGTCAGAGCTAATGTGTGTCTGCGATTAGCTGATTTCTCTCAGGCTGTTTGGGGGATGGAGAAGCCAAGGAGCAATAGTTGTTTTTGACCTAGCTTGAAAGTCCTAATGAATGTGTGACTCTAAGTAAATCAAAGCACTTTTCTATAGAGGAATAACATTTCCATCCCATATGGCTGGGATCCAGACAAATCCCACTCCCATTGAGACAAATGGCTGATGGGAGGTTAAAAATTAGAGAATTTCTTTAGCATAAGTGGGCCCTTAGTAAGGCTCCTGCAGGACATGAGTCATTGCTACCACATTATTATTATTATTATACTATTATTATCACTGTTAGGAATCCTCAAGCAAGTCATGAGCTGGAAGCTCCCGGTCAGGAGTGTACCTCTTGTTCATGGGGTAAGGCTGAGTTTGTCAGCTGTGTTTTCCTTTAGATGTGTGCATTCACTGAGAGGTGCCTGGGTCCATCTGTGAGACAAGAATAGACGGTGTCTTCCACCCTGAGTGCTGGTCATGCTATCTACGGGCAGCAAATTACACGGTAATTCATCTTTGAATTACTCAGTAATTTGAAAGATAATTACCAGGTAACCTGCAACAACCTGCCCTAGATACTGCATGGACAGTGTTTGTATGACATTTGCTATGTAATTAAAGAGCAGGTTGCTAGCTGGATGTGCTCCGGGAAATAAAAGGATACCTGAAGTGTGACTAAGAGGAATGCAGAGTTAATGCTTAGTGTATTTAAGAAGAATATTGTGTGTCATCTTCCTTGACTTCAGGCCAAATCCAAAACATTTCCAGTCTGCACTCTGAAGCTGCCTGAGTGAAAAACACACTTCTACCAACTGTACCTTAAAGAACTGAAAATTTCTTTAAGAGGACTTTTGAAGGGAGCCATCAAGGGAATTACCTCAGCATGACTTACCCCTCATTACTGGGGAGTTACCTGCCTCCACCTCCACGCACACAAGCTGACTTTATGGAAAATATCACAGCTCCTGCAGAGTCATTTCTGTGAGTGCTTCAGATGGAATCCTTGTTCCATATTTTATAAGCTCTGAAAAGCCAATCATGACTTCACACCTCACCTTGACTGACACCTTTGGTTCAGTATTGGCCTTCCCTCCTGCTTGTTAGAACCACCAGTAGAGTCACCCTTGTAAGGTCCCCAAACCATTGCCATTCCAAAACCTCCTTACCTGCAATGCTGACAAATAGTCCTGCACAGATTTGTTGTTGGTATACTAAGAAATCAAGGAGCACTGGAATGAGATGAACTGTATCCTGGGCTCCCTGTGTTCTTTGACAGCCCAGATTCATCTGTTGTCTCTCTTTCATATGTCAGTTGTAAATAATTTGAGGAAAGGACCAGCCTGGTGGTATGTATCTGTAGAGCACCTACCACATGGAGGTCCTTGCTCATGTTAGAGCTCATCTGTGCTCTGACAATACTAAATATGATTTAATAGACAGAAACACATCATCTACATTCAACAGGCTGAACTAGGAAGACTTCAAGACACTTTTTTTATGCAAGGGAAACTGTAAAAATGATTTACCACAAATAAATACTGGCAGTCCCTTATCTAAGTGCTGATTCAGGAAAGCATATATGCACATGCTTTAGTAATGATTGCTTTGACAAATCACTTGGATGGGAACATTTTCCTGAGTCAGACTGATCTGGAACCACACAGAGTGGCACACAATTGCTCATGACTTTTTCTAGGGGTGAACTTCAGAAGCAAATTGTGTTCAGCTCTCACCAAGCCAGCTGATATGACACCACCTCTTCTGTAGAAAGGGCCATGCATCCTGACATCCTGTGCTGGTTCTCTTGGCCATAAAAGAGGAGCTGGAGCTGCAGCAGTCAGTGGAATGTTTCTCAGAAGGCAATGGAGATCCTTATTGAATCAATACTCCAGCAAAGAGCTTACCAGAGTTGTTGTGAGAAAACATGTGCTCCAAGGAATTTACAATCCACATAGCCCGTGGCAGGCAAGCAGGCGAGCATCGGTGAGGCATTTTGGAGACATGAGTGTGGTCAGGGAGAGCTGGGTGACATGAGGCGAGCCACTGTCTCTATTTAGCTTCTGTGTCTCTAGGAGGGAGAAGGGAGGTGATACTTCCTACCAGGACTGAACACAGTCTGCAGCACAACAAGGCTGTAGACTGAGCTGGGATCTTCCGACTTGGCCATGACAGAAATAATACAGTGTAGGATCTAGAAAGGGATTGGTGAAGGTCACTGGCAGAAACAAGGTCTCCAGGTTTTCAGTCCTTGATTTACTCTGTGCATTGTGTGCTTGTTTGTGTCTCTTCCACTTGCTTGGGGGGTTTCTGGTTGATTCAGAAAAATAATATAGAATAAAACCTTTTATATTCATAGATAAAATCCTCAAAATGTCTTGATGTCATTAGTAATCAACATGCTTTGTATCTGCTGTCTCCTAAGCTACCGAGGCTGCAAATGATGCAGTGCCAAACTTCTCTTCAGTGGCCACACGGCAGTCAAAACTCAGTATCATTACAGTATGATCTTCTAATAACAAATGTAAAGATTTTTTTCAGTGATATTTGAATAAGTTTCTAAGCTAAGTATTTCCATGGGGCTCATTGATCCATTTTCTTTTTTTTTTTTTTCTGAATTTTTACTGTGTTTTACATTTTCCTTATTTTCAGTAGGATCTTTTTCTCAGAACCCCACCACTTGGCTAACCAATGCAAATCAGTCTATAACTGCAACAGAAGATCAAGCTAAAAATAAGCAATAATCAAACTAACAAATTACTGAGCAAAAGGTATGAATGGAAAAATTAAAAACCAAGTATTCTAATTGTTTGATCAACTCAGTTTTTCATTTAATTAAAAGGGGAATGATGTTTGGATGTGAAATGTCTGATTCTGGGAAAAAAAAAAAAACAAAACTGTCCAAACTTTATTAAAAATTGTTTAAAGCAAACAGTTTTAAGTCTTTCCCTCCAAAATGTGGCTGCAGGTGTGACCAGACACAATGTGGGATTTATTATGATCTGATGTTTTCTTGTGTTCTTCAGTTCACTGGCTAAAAACACCCAAAGGAAATTAGGTGTCTTTGACGAACATTTAGATTACTTCTTCAGAAGACAGGGCTGCAGTAAGGGACAGTCCCTGGCAACGTGCAGCTCCAGCACATTCGCCTCCCATTTTCTGTAGCTGAGGTCCCTGCTGTCTTACCTGCCACTCAGGCACATTTTCATGGAGGGAAAAGATGAGCTGAGCAAGCTCTGGGATTTCTCAATTGTATGTTACCTCAGTGCAGGGGAGAAACAATTCCCAAAGCAGAGCTGGCCAGAATGAGGAATTTTCCACCACTTATTTTGAATGAATGATTTTTTTGTTTTGTTGGAAATCTGTCATGGAATTTCTTCATTCAGTGCCCTGAATTGGATATTTTCCGGTTATTGTCTCTTATCTCAATCCCAGAAGTATGGAAAGAAATATAAATATCTGAAACAGATGGGGCTTTTGATTCTTTACCTTGAAAATATTTCATTTAGGCATTTCAGTTAGCTCTGTTATGAGGCCATGAGTTTTTCCTGGCAATATCCCGTTCTCATTTGCCAAAGGCATCCTGTTAAGCTCCAAACTGGTAATAGTGGATTCACTGTATTTGGGTAAAGGCAAGTACATTTGCTCAACAAAAGGCATGTGGCAGCCCCAACCCTCTCACTCTTCCCCTCTCTTTGCCCTTTACTTTGTCTCTGTTTTCCCAGTGCACTGGAGTACACTTTTAGTAAATAATTGGGAAGGTTGTTTTGGAGAGTATTTGCTTTTGATTTCTGAAAGTGTCAACAAGCACAGTAGCAACTTGATTTGAGGCAGCAAAACGAGAGCAGCCTTCAGGCAGATAAGGACTTCTTTTCTCTGTATACAGCCTTGGAAGGTGAGAGAATTCTTCAGCATCCCCTTGTTTCTGCATATGTTTTATATGGTCCTTTCAGCCTGTGTCTAACTAGCCCTAAATTCATCTCACTAAGCAGAGGTTATCCTGGTATAAATAATCATAACAGTCCTTGCCCTGCAGAGTGTGGCTAAGAGATTTGTGGTACTAATTTACTGACATTCGGGACCTGCAAATAAAAGAATATTTGGGAGTCCCCCCACTCTGGTTCTTTCACATCCCTCTGAAAAAGACACAGAGAGCAAGTAAGAGGCATGGTGTTATTTTACAATAAGGGTGCAAGTGTCCTGGGCATAGCATCATTCTGTTAATAACAATACAGGTGAGAGATCTAAGCTGGGATTTCAAGGCCTTCGGAAGAACGTGCTTGCAGCTCTTTTGTACCATTGCCCAGATGACTTGTCTTTGTCCTGTATCCTGCTACAGTCCCTGGAGGTCCGTGCCAGCAAGCCAGGCAGCATCTCAGTCCAGCTGGTGTCCAGTTTTTTCTAACCTAATTTCTAACAAATTTCTGCATAGTGGAGGTTTGCTTGAGTCTTTTCTCTAGCTCAGCAGCAATTTCCTTATTGTAACATTTTTCCAATTCACTCCGTGCAGCACCTACCTGAAATGCCATGGCACTTGCAACACAGCACAGGGATGGTGCAGATGCTCAGGTCCATCCAAGCTGGTTCCCCACCCTGAGCCTATTAGGGCAGTGGTGAGCAGCAGGAGTTGTGCCCTCCAGAAGGGCACGTTCTGTGGACACACCAGGCATGCAACTTCTAAACGGCTCTCAAGCTTTCTGCAGGGTGAGGTGTTTGAGATGTACTTGACTCTTTTGCTTTCCAGAAAATTTAGAGATGAAAAAGTGCTGCTTTGTTGCTGCACCTCCAGTCTGCTCTGGAAGGACAGAGCAGAGGCAGCTTTGACAGTGCAGAAATATTTGGCCAGTGTTTCTCCTGCTAACACTGAGGTCCAGAAGTGATGCTTGTGATGCCTTGACACACACAGGAACACAGACTGAAACCTGTCAAAATACCTGAACAGAAGAAACCACACATCTCTGGTGTTTGCTTGGGGGTTTTCTTGAAGCAAGTGGGAAGGTACTACTGGTCAGGCTCATCATGTGGAAATGAGATGTTCAGTGTGACACAGCCCATTCTGACAGATTAGTCTTGGGCTCCTCTGGGCCATGGACTTTGACTACTCTTGGGTTTGTTTTCTGCACTGGTTGGACTGCTAGTCCAGTTGGTACAGATATCTGCATGCTTAATACTTTTTTTGTGGTTTTGTCCTCTGGGAAGGTGTTTTTCCCAGGGAGCCAGAACCTCCACAACACATCCTCAGACCGGGAATGTTCATGTTCACAATGGTCTGAAGTGTTTCTTTGGCTCCATCCAAAGCTGAAAACTGCCCTAGGCAGGTGTTTCTATCTTCTGTGTTCGCAGACACTGGGAGACATTTTTCTGCATGTGCACTGATAGTTGGGGAGCCCTGGTTCCTTATCAGGCATGCCCAGGCACTGAAAAACAATCCCAGCCCTGATGCAGGTTTCCTTTACAAGGAAAGAAGAAGGCACCTTTACAAGTTATGTAGCAACTGGCAAAAAGCCCATCATACGCCACAGGGGCCTTTGCAGAACTGTCCTTGTCACCAAGGAGTGTGAACAGCTACAGGAGATGACTTTTAGAATATTTCCCAAAAAATAAATACCATCCAAGGCACCCTGTCATGGTGCTTACAAGGAGGTTTTCTTAATTGTTGGCCAAATCTTCATTCAGCTCCTCTTCATTTATATGCAGTATTTGATCAAGTAGCTTCTACTAAAGTTAATGGTACTTTTGCCTTAATTAAAACCTAAATGAGGACTCCAACTGGTCTTGTTTCAGCTAATCTGTACATAGCTCTATGACTTTGTATGGTGCTTTACAGTGAAGCTGCAAAATCCCTGCTGCGAGCTAGTGCATCAAATATAGTGAGTGGAGAGAGCTGTAAAGAGGAGGGGACAGGAGGATGAAGGGCTGAAAAATACAGATAGGGTAAAATTTTTCAAGTTGCTGGGAGCATCTGCACATTGTCCACTATGACCAGGGCAAGGTGAATCATAAATTGTTCCTGAGTGGTCCACATGTCCCTAACTCAGAGCATTTTAGGTACATTTTGTCAGACTCTATCCTACTTAGAGATTTTTATGCCCCACCAGAAATAAGCATACAGCTGAATGGCTACCTATCTGGGTTTCAGGCTCCCAGGTGATGGGAGTGGCAGGTTCCTGCAGACAGAGGCCTGCCGTGGGAGTGTCCATTGCTTCTTCTCCGTGGACTTCCTCACCACCCGGCTGGGGTGCATCTGGGGCCGGGGTTGCACCCACTGGCGCAAGAGCTGGGGCTGGAAAGCCAAAGGCAGAGGAGGCACCTCGACATGGAGCAAGGCTGCCCTTTGAGTCAGTGAGCAGAAATAGGCTTTGTAAGAGCATAACTGAGATTATCCTGGGGTGAGCAGGACCATAGTCTGGAGATGACAGATGTGCCCATGTGGCTCTTGCTGGATAAATGACAAATGTAAAACCTAATGTAGGAAGAAATGCAAACACTCCAGGTAATGGTTGCTGCTCCCTTTCACAAAGGGGCACTTGAGGATTTCTGGATGAAGTCATTTGCTTGGACTCAGGCAGGAGGGAGACCAGCCAGGAGCAGAACGCTGTTTGCTTGGCCTCAAGCTCCCCCTTTCACTAGTCAGGGCTTTCACTGCAACAGGAAAAACCAGCGATAATACATCTTGAGCTCAGCAACATGCAGAGCCCAAATTTTTGATATGTTGCATGCAAAAACCAGGGCTTACAAGTGTCTCCATCCCAGGTGCAGCGTTGGGTTACACAGATGATGCCAACAGCCCCAGGACACCCGACTTCCCTCTGCACAGAGCTGGGATTCCTGCAGGGTCCCAGAGAAATCCTGGAGAAATGAAAGGGAGCACAGATGACGATCCTGACACACACTCATCAATTTTGTACAGCACTCATTGACCCATATTAAATGCCTCCCATGGCATACGCTGGAAACATCACATCTCTACTGGCACCGTTCAACGCTTGCTGATCTAATTCTGGTAAGTGTCCCTGCTTCTGCTGGCTGGTGAGCACCCTCCGGACGAGGAAGCCAGCTCAGCAGTCAGGCCTTTGTCTCTGAAGAGCATCAGTTCCCAGGCAGGTCAGGGCCGGCAGGAGGGCATAAATGGAGGTGGCATTTGGAAAGGTCAGAAGCTGCTTAGCAAACAAAAGCAATTGCTGGGAGAAATCAGAAAGAGAAAGCAAATATCTCTGTTATTGTTGGTTGCTGTGCATAATGGTGGCAACAACACCTGAAAGCTGAGACCAGGGAGGCAGTCAGGGTGAAATTCAGTCATGCTACAGAGTAATGCTTCATGCTCCTCTTTGGGAGATGTTATCTGGGCTGAGAAGAGACATCCAAAAACCATTAGATAGGGTTTCTGTTTGTTTCCCTGCACAGCTCTGACATTACACATTGTCTCGGGATTAATGTCTTGAGAAATACTCTATCAGTGCTACAGGGCATCCCCAACACTGGCCACAGTCCAGACGCTGCAAGGACTTCATTTCACCAGGGAATACAACCAGTCTCACGTCCCTTCTGTCTAATGCAGCTGGCTCCCTCCATGAGCTTCAATTCACTTAGTCTGTGGTGAGCTCCACTCAACATGAAGGATTTATGCTTTCTTCCTTCCTTGCTGGGCTTTGCTGGGGACATCCTTTTCCTTTCTGTTCCTCAGTTTCTCCAGTTGTGAACTGGGATGTGCCCTGCAGCTGTGGGTTTCTTGGTTTGCAGAAATGATCTCTGAATTCTTCTCTGGGGCTTTGTTTCTCCTCTCCCCACCACTGAAAGCTGAAGTCATTTGGACTGAATGCAAATAGTTGTTCCATGTGTATGAACAACCCCCCAAATTCTTGCTGCAATCCTGTAGGAACAGTCTGGATTCTTATTTTTATTTCTCCTTCTGGCGTCAAAATAACCCAAGAAAGATATAAATATGCTGTGAAAATTAACACGTAAAATACTGTCTGTTAAGTTTTTAGCGGGTAAACCTTGACTTGTTGTCCAAATACAGCAGAACCCTTAATCACTGTAGTTTTGGGGAAGGTGGTGCCTGGGTAAAGACTGAGAGGTGTGTGTGGTGTGTTTGTCCTCTGGACTGCCTGTCCAAGGACACTGAGGTCTAATACAGGGTGATATTGGCTCAGGACCTGGCACCTACAGCAGGCAAGATTGCTAGGAGTAGTTGCACAGTGCCAAAGAGCTGGGATCAATAGCACTGTGCCATCCCTCCCCTTGACCGGCAAGCTGGGCATGTGTAGGAAGGTGGGAAAGGGCACGGATAGCAGAGCTGCCTCCTTATATTTGAGAGCAGAAACATCCTGTTCATCACATTCCACAGCTTGGTACGACATTCCTAAGAGTGAGGAACATGGTGTCTCTGGGTCCTGCTCTTCCTTTATCTCTAGTCACTGAGCATGACCCATCCACCCTCCATCTCTGCCTGTTTGCAAGTTGTCCCCAGGCCTGGGCAAACTCTGATGCAATGATTGGTGCCGTGCTGGGCTGTGTGACTGATCCTCCTTATCAGTCAAAAAGCAGTTAGCCTGATGGCCTTTTATTCTGGCCTCAGAAAGCCAAAACCAGATGCTCTGAGTGGCTTTTCCCTGTCCTAAAAATGCCTAGGAAGAAATGATGCCTGCAAGAAGACTTAGCAAAGCTCCCTGCAAAGAGCAGGAGCCATGAGCAGGCACTGATGGTGAAGAGTCTTTTGCAAGGACAAATGACAGTTAAAATCTGATCGATGGTTTAGAGCACATTTATGCTCGTGAGGGTATGTGTATGTACATGTGTATGACCTGGGGGTTTTCTGTCATCTTTCTCCTCTGTCACAGTATGGTGTTTTAATCCATGTGGTTAAATGAATTTTGAGATTGCTAAAGCACGCTTCACCAATCGAAAGGAAAGTAAGGAATGGATATGAAATCCTGCCCTGGGGTGAGAATTACATCCCTGCTTTTGTGCAATGTATAATTAACCAGTGGAACCCATTTCTGTGATATATTATTAAGACAAACCACTGTAGTAAGCTTCAAATACTGATTAGACAGTAGTGGGGAATGGAAAGTTTCACAAACCAGTAACATCCGCAGCTCCTGCTGCTTGGAGTAAAACACAGCCCAGCTCCCTTGCATCAGGGCAGCCAGAAAAAAGAAACTGCAGTGCATCTTTACCACAAGCGAGCATAGTACAGGTGACTTGCCAGATGTACGGACCAGCAGCTGAGCCCCCTGCTTCTGCAGACATCAGGAGCAGTGCAAGGAGAAGGAAAGGATGCTCTGGGCAGAGGGAGTACAGCAGTAAACAGGGAGCTAAACCAGCGTGCAGGAGAGCTGAATTCTCAGGTACACAAGGGCACATGTCCACCTCATCTAATGCTAGGCATCACTGAGGCGTGTCCCGTGGTTAGCTTGGCAGATACTTTGGGTAAGTCTAAAAAACAAAAGCATGAAGTGAGTGCTCCATCCCTGCATCACCCCCATGGAGATATCTCAGAACCCTAGGCTTCTCAAATAATACCAGATACTTCAGCTAAGGCAAACAAATTGAAAATAATGTGTCATGTGTAGCCACAGATGCATGGAGGTGTCTTAAATGGGAGCTGCCACCTATCCTCAATGGTAAGATATTTAGGGAGTGGGAAAAGCCCCTCAGTGTCCATCCTCTTGTACTATAAGAAATAGTTGAGAGCTGCTCCCATCTTATTTTTTCCACAAATATTCATAGACCATCTCTTTTCCAACCTGAGTTATTCTAGCTGTTTGGGGAGTAGTTTACTGAACATTTCAAGCTAGCAGGAGCCAGCACTATGGCCGATACAAGTAACCAGACCCTGTCCTGTACCTCCACCTTCAGAGCAGTCCTCCCCTGTGCTGGCACATGTGCTCATGTCATATTCTGAAATGGACTGGGATGGGGACCCAAACAATTTTTTTTGCTACAAAACTGAGCTGATGCTTTCAGTGGATGCCTGAAGCAACAATTTCCCAAAGAGACAATGACTCATTAAGTGATATTTGGGAGGTGACAGAGTTTCTCAATTTTTACGTATCAGCAGGGTTCTTTTTTTCCTCCCATAGACATTGCATTTCACTTGTCATTCATTAAATCCCTTTGCACTTGTCAAACATCTGTATTCATATTACCCCAGTACAGATTCTTGCAGGATCCTACCAGTAATGTCCTATCATGAATACGTTCCATCTATTTGTAGGTTTATTTCTTGCTCTTTAACCTCTTATTAATCCTGGAGCAGATCTTCCTTCTCACCTTGGGGCAGGTTGATTTTTGTAAGAGCCTTCCATAAGAAACCTGCCCAAAAGATTGTTTTAGAAATCCAGTTGTGTTATCTTGACTAGATCACCAGTCTAAAGACTGATTACTTCAGAGAGCTCTAATATATCTGGGAGGGACAACTTTGCGTTGTGAAAGCTGAATGGTTTCCTCCCAAGTGCATAATATTGATCTAAGTATGCTTGTATCTTTTCCATTTTCATCAACTTCTTGATTAAAAAATCAGATATACTGGTCTGTAGTTTTCTAGTTAAATTTTGTAATCTTTTTAAAAGATGATGTTGCATCTTATCATTCTTTTGTTAATGAGGTTATTTTTAGTGTTGGATTGTGCATTTCAGTTGTTTTTTCATATTTAAGGACCTTCAGAACTTTCAAGTTAGTATCATGAAGTTCTGGTAAATTGTTTTTGATCAATTAATCTGTTCCATTGACAAATTAGATCAGAACAGTTCTTTACATCAATATCTAATAAAGGTACGGCAGTTTGTATCCACATCCCTGAGCCTCAACAAAATAAATAAACAAAAATGCAAATAATTCATGTATTTTTTTCTTATAGGAAAGTGTCTTCCCTGAGTAACCCTTTTCTACTTCAATCATGCTTACTTCAACCAACTGACTGGCAGACTCCCTTCCTCTGATTTGTTGAAAAATGTTTTTATTAGTGGGTTTTATGCCCTTAGCAAGTTGCTTTTCAAGATATTGTTTGCCTTCTTCTACTGGTTTTACATTTAACTTAACAAATTTTGTGATTTTTCATGTTTTCCTCATAGAGACATGAATTCCACTCCTGAAGGATTTTTTTCTTTCTAATAGCCTCCTTTACTCTGTTCTTCAACTAAGCAGCCTTTTTGTTTGTGCGTGTGGTCATTCAGCATCCTTTTAAATAGTGATATATATTTAATTTTAAAAGATTTATGATACCTTTAAGGAGTGTTTCTTGTCTGCAAATATTTTACTCTTTTAGCTGCACCTTTTGCTTCCCTCTGAACTGACATCCTCATCTTTTTGTATCACCATTTTTGAAAGTTAAATGATACAGTATGCCTCATCCCTACTCCTCTTGTAGTAGCTTAAATCAAGCAGTGTAAAAAGTGAAGATCAGGTGGCAAAAACTACCCTGTGACTCACGTGCAAAACTGCTCAGATCTGTATATTTTACCCTTCTGGTCCAGATCCAGGGACTAAACTGATGTAAATCAGATAAATGGATTTCAGGTAGCCCCTGCAACTTCTGAATTGATGTACCTAAATACTTAGGATTGCAAGCTCATCTCAAATGGCATGAGCCTGTCCATGGACCAGGACTTGAAGAGTAAGTGCGATAAGTTTTAATGCTTTTTATAAAGCCTATTCAATACTTACCATGATGAGACTTAAATAGCCATGCAGATTTTTGCCCCACGGTGAAAAGGTAAGCTAAGCCCCGTGAACATGTCTGCATGCAAGTGTGTTTGTCTGTGCACAATCACGGAAAGCTTATTTACACTCAGTAAACAGCTGGCTAATTGATGGTTAGGCGTATCTGCCTCTGCCCCAGTTGGCAGGCTCGCGGTGCGTTCTTTGCTTTCCTTTTTAAAATCATAAATCACGTTTCCAAATGAAATCTCTCTTAAGGAAACAATTGAGAATCAAGGCTGTTGTGCCAGAAATCACACAGCCCTTGGAGCTGATGCACATGCACAGGAAGGAATACTGTCTGCTCTTCAGCTGTGGCTGTCCTTGTTCTTGAGCATCACCTTCTGGAGAGGATTCAAAGCCCTCGTCCCACAGAGGCCAAAGGCCCCGTGGCAGAGAGTGAAGCAAAGCATGTTACAAAGATTAGCAGGGTCAAAAGGAGGGTTGAGAGGAGTTGGCAGAGCAGGGATCCAGCACAGCAGCTACAGAAGCTCATCAGATTATGTTGCTTCTGCTCAAGAGAAGGGAGCCAACACAAAACAGAGGGGAAAAGCCAAAAAATACAACTGTGCTGACTGGGAGGAAACTGCTTGAAAAGGAGAAATCCAGGTCTGTGAGGAACGTGCCCAGTGCCCTCCATGACTTCAGAACTGCAGTACAGAAATCACTGACTTGGCTTAACACTTTATCCCTTGTGAATTCAAACAACACATGGCTTCTTTGTAAGCAGAGCAGATCTGAGCATGAGCAAAGAGCAGTTTTGGTGCATTCATTTTTCAGAAAACAGAAAGATCATAAGTGTGTATGCTTCCATTTTTATTCAGCATTTTTAACCTGAGACATAAGAAGGCACAAAATGTCATGGAGAGAATGAAAGAATGGGTAAACCAGTGCTGTTTTCTCACTCACTCCCACAGTCCTACATCAATTTATGTCTGTGCCAGCATAAAGTGAGGGAAGCTGGCTCTTCTGGTTGAAGGATTATACCCTTTTTTTCAGTTCTTATCTGGGATTTTCACTGCTGGAGGATGGAGACAAACGGCCTTGAAAACTCTTTGCTTCCTCCACCAACAAAATCCCTGTGCTCTCAAGGCTGCGCATGTACTTTTGTCTGGGGTCCCTCCCTGGAGTGCATTAGGGCAGCACAAGAGTTGGAGAGGGAATGGCAATGCCATGTGGTGCTGGGGCCCACCAGCATGTCCTAGATCACAGACACTGCTCAATGAACAATTGCAGTGACAGGAAAGGTCCGAATGCCCAATGATAACTGACCTCATCCTCGTCCGAAGTCACGCCAGACCTCCCCAGGTTGCTCTGGCCTTTGCAGAGTGCTCCAGCCACGGGGCAGTGATGGCCTCTACCAATGTTCTTGCACTGCACAGGTGCTGTTTTAACCCAGATGCTGGACCAGAATGGGTGCACAACCTCTGGGTGCTGGTGGTGACACTTCACAGTGGCCTATCTGCAAAACCCAACTCCTGAACTTGGTGAGCAGCTCATGAAGTGTCTAAGACCTTCAAGGGAGGACCCTTGAGGGATGAGAATAGACTAGAATAGACTATTTTATTTGGGCGGGAGGTACAATGATCATCTAATACAACTTCCTGACTAATTGACTTACAGCTAGAGCAGAAACTCACATTTGAACTCCATCTGCTGTATTTGGTTGACACATTCTTTGGAAAATGGCATGGGCTCTTTAAGTCTCAGTTTCCTTGTCTGTGGAGAAGGCAATATTCATCACCTGCTTCATGTGACTGTTAGGTATTGGTTAAATGTCTTAGCATCCAGGTTATGTTATCTATAAGATCTCATTTTTCTGGCCCGGTTGCAGGATTGGAGACAGCTAACTGTGGGGTCAGGTACGGATTAACATTACAGTTATTAACTGAGGGGTTAATAGGGCTGATACAGATGGATAACCTGGGAGAGCCTGTGCGCATGGTTTTGCTTGCGCATGCATCTTTGCACTGCTACCAAGTAAAATATGAGCCAGTTCAACAACCTCCTTAAAACATCCTGGTTCCTTAGTGTGTTTTACTGTCAGAGCATTAAATGTAATATCTTGTTTGCAGCTGGGATTGGAATCCCACCCCCACTGCCTTGTGAGCAAAGCCCCAGCTGGTGAATCACAGCAATGAGAATTGTTGATGCTTCATCCTGCTGCTTCCAGACCTGGACCTTGTCATCCCTGCATCCATCCACTCCTTGTGCTACAGCCACCACTGGAGTATTGTGCTCAATCCTCAGTTCAGATTAATGTATTTTGAAGAAGCAAGCTTGAGGGGCTTTGTCTAGGCAGCTTACCAGGACGGTGTGACTTGTTTGCTCTCTGGATCTAAGCATTTGCTCATTAAATGCTCTGCAATCCATCAGGCATGAGAGAAACAAGACCCAGAGTGGGTGGAGATGGGAACTGGACCAACCTGGAGCAGGCACAGGGCACACCTTTCTATAGAGAGGAACTTCATGTCTTTAACTAACAATTTGGGTTTTGGATCTAGAATTTTGGAAAAATGCTTTGGTTTAAGCTCAGACATTGCCCATGGAGCAGGAAGAACCTCAGGGCAGTTGGAGTAACCAGGAGGTTGGAAATGATGCTCAAGATCTTCAACCTGACCTCATCTTGTAGGAGAAAACCACACCCAAGGCTGTATCTGCTGGCTTTGTGGCACTGGTTATGTGCTGGGAGCAGGCCGCCTAGGTTCATGGTGCACAAATGTGCAGGTTTTTTCTCTAGCTTAGGTAGAGCCATGCTATGACTCTAGATCCTCAGGAAAGTTTCTGTCACTTATCCTGGGATACTCTGAGTTGCTAATCGTTTGGGAACCACTGGTTAATCTTTGGCTGTGTGAGCGGGAGGCAGCAAAGACCACTGAAGCCAACATCATCAGAGCCTGCTGAGACCAAGCTTCCCGCCCAGCCTATCCTCTCCCTCACGATTTCAGGGTTGGCAGCTCATGATCTTCAGGGGCATGCTCAACACCCCTGGGGAAAGCATTTTCCTATGTGTGAGGACAGCTCCATCCAATTTTCCAGCACTAGCAGCCAGAACCCTGTTTAACAACAGGCACGTGTCGGGTGGTGGCTCCCAGCCTGCAGGCGCTCTGGCTTACGAGGACCGCCCTGCTGCTGGACTCCTTGCTCTGAGAGTTGTTATTTGTCTCTTCTAATGCCAAGATACTTCAGCCCACAGGTTGCTCTCAGCCATCTTGGTGTTAGTCCATCAATCAGAGAGCTTTAAGGTAGGAAGAGATTAAATCATATTCTTTCCTGCAGCTCAGCGGCTAACTGTAGGGCTGGGAGGCTGGGGAGTAGGTCCTAGGGGAGAGTCCCAGCTGGCCAGGGTTCAGGACCTTTCTCCACAAGGAGTGTGGGACCTTGGGCAAACCCTCTGCATGCCTTGCTTCTCCACCTGTGAAGGGGCAGCAGTAATTTCCTGTCATTGGATTTCAGCGGTGGCTGGCTGGTAGGGGGAACCAAATCTGGTGGCTTTGGATCAAAACTTCTTCTCTCAGACCTTGTGGAGAGTCTGCATAGTTCCCAAAGCATTGTCCATGAACAAGGATCTCCACAGCCCCTCAAACTCTTTCTCCTCCTCTGCAAGGCATGAAATAGAAATGACTTTGTTTACTTGCCACATTTAAGTCTCATTCCCCCTTAGCTTCCTGCTTGTTCAGACTGTTCCCTCTTTATCTTCTCAGACGATCTCCATTGCCTTTGTTTGGCTTCCAGAAAATCCCCGTTCTAACTGGGCAGGAGGAAAAGCAAATTCAATGGCTTCCTCTCACAAAGGAGGAGTTTTGAGAAGGCAAAGCCCTGAGCAATGCAGAGTGTTTTGTTCATGCCACAAGCCACATGAGTGAGTAGTGTTCAAACCTACCTGTGCTATCATACAAGATTGCTCTCTTGAGTGGGAGGGGGAAGACTAATCAGACCCATTAAAGACTGCCTTGCCAGAGTGTTAAAATAATGCATGCATATATTTTTTAGAAGAATAATAATTTCTTTGTCAGCTCTTCTGAGTGACCCTGAGCAGCCCAGAAACAGATTCACACAAAAGCTTCCCATCTGAAGAGCCTCACCCACTATTCACCACACAAGGCATTGCTCTAAACACTGCACCAGGCACTCATTACCTCTGTAGTGGAATTTCGTGAGTGCCTGGGATCACTCCTGTCTGTTGGCACATAATTTGTCGGAGTGATTAATTTACTAGAGCCATTAGGCCATTCTGCCTCAGAGCAATGAGGTCTCTCCCCCAGACTGTTCCTGGGCACACTGAGAGTTAGCCCCGAGCAGGTACCACTCCCAAGAGCAGCCTGGATGCAGCCACCTTGATTGGGGCTAGGAGAGGTACTTGTATGGTCTCACTCCAAGGGGACACTCCCAAGTGTGAGTCCTTTCCCATTACTCCATGGCCTCAGTGTCCATGTTGATTCATTGCCTGCATCTTGTTTCTCCTTTAAACCATCGACTCTCCTTGTTGCTGACTCCTGCAACCAGTGCTTTTCTCCTTGTCTAAACCGTCCAGGGATAGACTATCCTTATCCTTCAGCCCTCCCTGTTGGACCATCTTGTCCCCTACCATACCATCAGCATTTCATCCCATCATCAGTGAAAGAGATGAGTCAGTGGTGGGAATGGATCCTGGGACTCCTTTGTGGGAAGAGAAGGGGGTAGGGTCTATGAGGATTGCCTTGCTGGAGGGTTGGTAGGTGGTTGGGGGGAAGGATGATATGCAGGAGTGTTTGGACACTGTAATTATTTTTCTATTTTCCTCCTAATTACTGCCACGTGCTCACTGCTTCTGTGAGACATTCATTAACTCTGTGTTTGAATTCAAATAAACAATCATCTCCATTTGCCCCTCCCTGGACCCCTACATCTTTTTCTCCGTGAAAATTTAGCAGGCAGGAAGAGCGCAAGCCCTCTGCTCTGGGGGAGGCTGTGATGTCTGAAGGCAAGGCTTTGGCTTGTCTGTTAGCCCAAAGGAAAGAAATAATGATAGAATTTAACAGAGTAAAATGTGTTGAGGGATGTGAAGTGAGATACTTTGTAATACAGAAGCAAATCGGGGGCAAAATTACCATCTTAATTGTATTAATGTTGCCAATTAGAGACAGAGCCCATGTTGCTCAGCAGGAGTGTTCTGGGATAGAAGAAAAGACAAATTATCTGCAAACTCCTTATTTTGTCTTTGTGAATTACCACCCCAAGGTATTTTAATTGAATCTCTAGTCCTGATCACTGAACATTGTTCAGGGAGTGAATTAAGGAAAGGCCCCACAGGCCTGCTCTGTTTTGTCCCAATTACCAGAAACACTAGATTTCTCTTTTTTTTTTTTTTTTTTTTTTTTTTTTTAAAAAAAAAAAAAAAATCACTACATAGCTAAGAGTCAAATTGGAAAAAAGAAGCTGAGTCTAAATCATTGAATTTCTGCCCAGAGCAGAGCTGGATGTTTGTTGGGTGCATGCATGGCAGTCTGCGGGTTGTGTCACCCCTTTGAGCACCTCTAAAATGGAAAGAGGCTGTGAGCTTCATTCAGAGCACGGATCCCCTTGATATCTCTCCGGGTCACCCTCCCATGGGTGGCACCCGTCTGTCTCCCCATGTGGAGTGGAAATTATAGGTCGAAAGTATCATCACTTGTGTAGGACAGCATGGTGCAGGATGGGACACCCCAGACCAGGGGTGTTACTGCTACCAAAATGATCATAATAGTGGAAATGCTGCTCTTGACCAAGCTTTGTCAGCTGTGGAGTTTGTTGCTGGTGGTGTATTGAGTATTTTATGCGGTAAAAACGCAGAGGGGATGCAACTGTCAATTGCTTTGAGTCAGTATCGGGGATAAGCAGCAGCCTGAGCCAGCTGGTGGATGTGCATCCAATGACCTTCATACTTCTGGGTCTCCTCACATGTGTTAATTTTAGGCAGTGTTTAGTTTAGAGTGACATATTTAGAGAAAATTCCCAAAAGGCCAGTTTATGTTGATTAATTCTTTTGATTTTACTGCATAGACTATACTTTGGATATTTCCAGGATTATTATAAAGTCTTTGAGTCTGTTTGTTCTCTTATTTAGTAAAGAAAGGAAGCAGCTGCAGGTGAGTTTTCCTGCATGGTACTGGATTGGACCTTCAGCCACTGAAAAACTTTAAGTTTATTGAGGTTATTTTCTGCTGAAGCAAAATGTAACATCTCAACTAATTTGAGCTGTATAACTCAGGATTATCCCATTCTTGTATTGCTTAAAAATTATAAAGTTTGGAATGAAAAAAAATAAAAATCAAACTCCCAGATGTAAGGGGTTTAAAGAGCCTAATTCCCTGTGTTTTACTTTGTAAAGATGAGTTGGTTCTGATTCTGGTGACACATCCTTGAAAAGTGAAGAGGGTGAATTTGGGATTAAATGGAATTGACAGTTCTGATGCAGGCTTGTTTTTATGACGTGGATTTCCTCCTTTCACAGACAGGGTCTTGAGTGTCTCTAGGAAAGAGCTGCACATCTGCCAGAGCCGCCGTGGTCAGAGCAAGCCTGGCCTCTGCTTGGCTGGAGAGGGAGAAGTGCTTTACAGCTGTGCAAAGATCATTTCCACTCCTGCCTTCACGGTCCCTTCTGTGTCCTCGCATGCCTTGTGCATTGTGAGTGTCAGTTTTAGGAGCAAGGAGCATTCCTCTGAGTACAGTATCCAGCACGTCATGGTCTTAGCCAGACCCTGAAGGTTCATTTATAGTAATAATAATGAAGTGGTTAGCAGCTTCTTATTGAATGCCAAGGAAGAAGTGACCTACAGGAGGACTCTGAAGGGGATTCCTAGAAATGAAGGAGATGATCCTCTGGGACTGAACTCTTTCAGCCTGGCTACAAGCACATCTGTGAACTCTGCTGAGGGAAAGGAGGCTGTGTAAACAGGCAAGAGGGGGAGTCGCTTAAGTCAAAATAAATGCTGTGAAATTCTTTCCATTGTATCTCACTGAATACAGAAGCTTGGATGATGAAGCCATGAATTCCAGAGCAGGGGCACCTGGAACAGGGCCTGTGAGGAAGGGGAAAAAATATTGTAAAACATAATGATCAAACAGTAGGGGAGAGCAAGGACCATGAAAACATCAAAAGTCATGGCAATTGTTTTGGAAGAGAATGTTTTTAAGAGTCCCTGTTTATGTTGGACAGGAGGGTTTGCTTTGAACAATGGATGAACTTTTTGCAAAGCAGGCAAAATCCACTCTACTCACTACTAGGAGTTTCTTTTTCTTTTCTTAAAAAAAAAAAAAAAAAAAAAAAAGCACATATATTTATAAAAACAGTGAAAAATTAAAAGATGTCTTATTGTTTTGCTGTCTTCCCCAGGTCTTCACGCTGTTCACACTGTTCACGCTGGACTGTTAGGGATAGGACTGGATGAGATCCAGGGGTAATTTGCCCTGGAAATGCCTGTGTGTTAGTTGTGTGGATGATTTAATTGGGTTTATGTATCTCCAGGTTCAGCCACGGACATAAACACATGTAACTGAGGACCAGACACGAGGGCCACTGAATTTACCTAAAGCACACTTGGGTTACCCCATCCACTTGACCCTAAACTATTAGAATTTATGGGAGTTTGAGCCCTGTTTTTATGCTTATTTTTAATATTATGAAGGTGTCCACGATACTTCAGACTTGTTTGTGTATTACATTGTGATTACAAGATATTGGCACATAGAGATTCAGCCTTGTGCGTGAGGAACGTGGATACTGAAGGCTGAAGCAGGCTAGAAGAGGCAAGCATCGTTACACCGAGGTTACGGCTCTTGCTCCGGACAGGCTGCTGGCCGGCTCTCCGAGGATCTGATGCAGGGGTCTGCAGTCCCCACTCTGTACCAGTGGGCTCTTATGACACGGACTGGGGAATGCTCTCACCCCAAGTCTGCGCTTTTCGCGTCTCTGCACGCATTTGGCTTTGCAACTCATCTTCTCCACCCTGTTTCACAGAGAACGACCATTGTTCCCGGGCTGTTGAAGCCCAGGTCCCTTTGTCCTGGACAGAAGTGCAGACATGGCCACTAATGCAACACGACAAGACAGGCAACGTTCTTTCTCCCCTTTCCAGATTAATTCATCCAGCCCTGGGCAGAATGAGTTATGTCTGCTTTTAGCAGATCTGTGACTCAAATCCGGACGGTGAGGGTCACATCTTTATCACAGCCAAACTTTTACCGACAGCAGTTGCCAGGACAGGACAGGCTCTGAGGAGAACCCCTGGACACAGATGAAATGCTGGGAAGTTAGTTTCAGCAGGAAAATCTCTGAGGTCCTGATTTCAGTTTTGCTGGAGGTGTCATGCAGGTGCCAGGAGCTGGAGAGTGACCGGAGGTCTGAGAGCAAGCAGGACCAGTCCGGTGATGTCACAAAAGTGCCACGACCGTCCCAGCAGCAGGATTCCTGCAGATGGGGAAGGATGAGCATGTTTCTGTGAACATGGAGCTTGGCCAGCTTCCACAGGAGCTGCCCCCAAGTGCTTCCCTGCTTAGCAGGGCTCTCACAGTACACACTTGAGCCACTTGGTCCTGCACATGCAGCAGGACCACGCGTGGCATCTTTTGCTTTTTCCTACGAAAGAGAGAAGCCATGAGACACTCCATCAGTTAGAAAGCACTCTCTAGGTGATGATAAATGTGGGATGTTTGCAGCAGTAGCCATCAAAGGCGATGATACAATCTCTAGAACAGACCATGAAGAAATCTGTGACTATTCTCTTGCACACATCACAAACAAACACAGCAACACCATGCTGTGCTGCAGCATATACAGCCCCTGAACTGTCCCTGTCTGTGACACCCTTCATGGAAAAACACCCTCCTCTTCACCTCTGCAAGGACCTCCCTGCCCCAGTGCAAACACTGGGTGACTGGGGCAGATTGGTGGCCCTGCAGGACATGGCCCACTTAAGAGGGGAAACCTGTGGCCCCTGGACAATGGCTAGCTGTTCCTGGAATGCTCCATACATTCCAGGATGCATTGGGCCTCACTAGTTAAATATTTAGTCTTTCCTGAATCCGAATACTTCCCGAGCTCCTGGTTTTGTTGCTTTCATACATTCAGCTTTGTTTCACTTGATTAGAGCAGTGGGGTTTGTAGATAGGGACTCTATTCTTGGCAGAAAGTGGAGTATTATTAACACTCCTTATCACGGGAAGGTATATTATTGTGTGACATTGCACAGAGTAACCTTAAAATAAAAGCCCTCCTCTGCCATTCTGTGCATTGTTTTGACTGCCAGTGTCTGTACAGCGCTCAGAGCAGAGACACTGTTCCCTGGGCTATTGGCTGTGGCTTCCACTCCTTTATTAAATCTGTGCCATTCACTCACAAAAGGACACATCATTCAGCATACCTCTGGCAGCAAAGCAGCACGGTGTGATTTGGAGCCTGGTTTCTAGCAAACAAGGGGTTAAAGCCAATTTGGCTGTCGCCGTCAGCTGCAGGCTTGCTCAGGGGAAGGGGTATAAATCAAGGGCTTTGGAGAGAGATAAGCAGTTTGCATATCACTTCAGAGAGTGCATCATCCAGAGTGTCTCCTAGTCCCTGTGTCACCTTTCTGACACTCGTTAACAACTTCCCTGACCAGGGGCTTTGGCAAGGACAGGGCATGATGCTTTCAGGCTTCTCTCTGGAAAACCTGCTGTTTTCTCTGCAGAGTCTTCTATCTAGCTTAGCAAAAATATGCATGCAGGAAGGATGGAGCAGGCCTTATGGTTTTCAGGTTTCCCCCCTTGAGTTTTGGTACAATCCATAAATTATAAGCATCACATTAAAAAAAGAAGTCTATCTTTTCCTATCACAAAGTAACTGTGATGCAGTCCTGTCATCCACCCTGGCAGAAAATTATCTCCAAGTAAAAAACATCAGCACAAGCAACAAACAGCTCATGCACATCTATCCCATGCCTAATTGAGGCTATTTAAATGCTAACATTATTAAACAAGAGTAATTTCTCTTTCTGTCTCCTTTTTGTAAAAAAATGCAGGAAAATGAAATGTCTTAATAGAAGAACTGGGAGTGTGAATGTGCCAGCAGCAGAATTTGCTCAGCCATGTTAGAAGCATGCTGGATTTTCTCTTGCTGTTTTTCTGGGTCAGTGTGCAGCTTGATAGATTGCTATTTATATTACAAATTGAGTGTCCCAAAATATGCAGAAAGTGCAACCCAGTTGAGTCAGTGCTGTTGGAGCTGTCTTGCTATTTGTTCAACGTTAACGCTGCACTACAGTGCATTCAATGAATGTGCAACTTTGCTGGGAACATTTCCACTCCAATTCTGTCTTACCTCATCCTGACAAGCTAATTACAATACATAGTAACAAAATATCTCAATCACAGTGTCACCTGTCTTATCAGCCTCACTTTTGTCTTGAATTGGGAAACTGGAAAGTTTCCTCTTTTGGATGGTAGAGAAATAGAGCCAAGAGTAGTCTGAATTGGAAACACTGAAGGAAGCTAAACTCCATCCTCAGATCCATTCTATTTCATTACGCTGCTGTTTGTTAGCAAGGAGTAAGGTTGCAGATGGATTTGAGAGGAGAAAAGTCTTCTCCAAACCTCAAAGGCAGCCCAAGTGAAGGTTTTTGTTTTGTTATTTTCAGAGAAGCTGATCAAAAATGGACAGATGTTCAACGTGTCAGGATGTTTTCCACAGCATTCCTCACTGGAGAAGTTACAATCTAATTGTTGAAGCGTTTCAGATTTTCACAGACTTTTAGCTGGCTGTTCAATATATAGTTGGTTTTTTTGTTTGTTTGTTTGTTTGTTTATTTTTTTTTTATTTTTTTTCCTCTGGATAAGATTAGTAGAGTTTGCAATAAATCCAGCCATCCTTTCCTAGACCACCATGAATTTAGGTGCTGTAAAACAACCAAGGAGCAGAGAAATTTTCCTGTATGTGCAGATCACTGCCACAAAACACGATTGATAGGTAGGTAAAGGAGCATGTTTGCAGCCTGTGTGCTGGGAGTGTGGTTGAAACGTCCTTGAAAGAGTGTGAAGATTGTTGTGTACAAGCCTAAAATCCACTTCTTTGGTGTAGCAGCTGGTGCAACTTGGTGCCAGATCTCCTTCATGCTGACGCAGGCTCTGGAGAAGCAGCAAAAGGCTCCAAGGCAGCACTACAGTGAGCTCTCAGGAGCCTCTGTGATGGGTAGGTTACTCTCCAAGAGCCATTGCATGCCCCAGGGCAGCAAAGGTCCTGGTGGACCCATGAGTGTGACCAACAGCAGATACTTAGGAGCAATAGCATTGAAACGCACACTCTCGCCAGCACTGTCCCTGCAAGGCTCCCAAACCTTATCTCAGAACAGAGAAGTCCACGCTGGCCAACCTGACTGCCAGGCTGAAACACAAGGTAGACAACGACACCTGAAGGCAGCAGGCTCCAGTGCCTTGCAATCTTGGCAATGTTTTCACTTAGTCATCAGAGTGTGTTTACAAGTCTCTCCCACTATTCTCTTCCTGCCAGCAGCTGACAGGCACGTCTAGTTAAGCTTAACAGAAGTATGTTTAATAATTAGCAGAGCTCAGGAAGACCTTACTTGCAGCTCTGTTGCATGTGGAGGTGTTAATAAAAGCACATGAGGAATGAGAAATGTTAGGCTCTTGCAGCAGCTGGAGGATGCTTCCACCCTCGTTCTGTGAGCAGTATCTCTCAGTGGCTCCAGGCTTGGTGTCATCAGTGCCCGGAGGCTCATCTTGGTCTCTGCTTCACCATCTGCCTTTCCACTCCTGGGAGTGAGGGATGCTGCGGACAGCAAAACGGGCTCCAGCGTGTGGAGGGGACAGTCCACCTCAACTCCACCTGAGCCTTCTGCCCTTGCTCGTGCTGGCTCAGCCTCACCTGCTCTCTGCTGCAGGGCCAGGAAGCCTCCAACCACGTCCTAACGTGGACTGCCCGCTGTCCTTCTCCTGTTGAAACTTTCCTAGCAGGCACCATCTCCCCTTTTGAACAGGCGTGTATGACGATTTAGGCAGAGCTGCCCTGAGCCTGCCCTCCCCACCTCTGCCTTGTTCCCCACCTCACGGTTGATGCTGGCCATCGGAGATCTGGACTTCCCTGCCCACCCTAGTCTCCCCAGCCTCAGTCCCACTCACTCAGCCTTCTGGAAATATCCCTCACCAGAGCATTTTCACAAGCTCCAGAGCTCTGGGTTGCAGCTCTCAATGCTGTTATCTAGTCTGTCAATCTATTTCCTTGCTCATTTTCATCTCAGCTTCAGCTATTCTCCATTTCAGTCCATCCATAACCTTCCTTATTTCTAGACTGCTCCAGACTGGCTCCTGTTTATGTACAGTTGCTGCCAACCTTCAGTCTCCTCCACACTTCCCTCTGCTTTTATGGCCTTTTATGATGTTTATGTTACATCAAGGCCCTTTTCCTTTTTATTCCCTTCCTGCCCCTGGATAATTATTCTTCCATCCATGGCTTTTACTGCCTGCCTTTATCATGAGTGTTTCTGTGGGTGACAGGAGTGTCTGGAGCACATAACCTCTGTCTGCAAGCTGACAGGCAGCTCAGATATGGGTCAGGACTACATAGGCTTTGCTGATGGACTCTGCCTATCTCCTGCTGGACCTTCCCTGTGCAGACCCTGAAATCTCCTCCTTGAAGCTGCTATATCCTTCCTGACTTGGTCTCCTCTGAAAGCCAATGGCTACCACCTTCAGGTGCCTTCTTGTCCGTCACAGTCATGGTCTGGGAGAGGTGACAAAATCCCCTGCCATTCCTGCAGCCTCACTTTCAGGGGGAAAGGAGGGTGTCAGTCCTTTCCACCTAGCAGGGCACAAGGTTCCTCTCTGTTCCATGTGCTTGGTGTGAGTGAACGGCAATCTGCATGGGAATTCTGATTTCTGATGGCCCCTATAGGATGGCCTGTCTGTAGAGCTCAGACAGCACTGACCCACAACTGGAGTTCTCTGATTCAGTTAATGGGTAATTTAAACGTCTACTTCTGTTCACCCACCCTGCAAATGGGGTAGATGCTGATCCATGGGCCTGCAGAGATGGGGAGCAGAGGAGAGGGCTGCTCTCTTTCACACCTAGTGTCTCAACCACCCCCACAGCTCCCTCACCCAAATCAAGAATGAAGAGATACCATCACCACCACCAATTAATTGATGTGCTTCTAACCTCAAAGTCTTTTTGATTTCCAGAAGAGTTTAGCCTGAGGAAACAGTGTGTCTAGCTAATGAAGGAGCTCTGGGTTTGTCCCTCCAGGAAGGGTGCCCAAACAGTGGACTTGTCCAGGTGAACATGAGTTGTAAAAGGTACAGGACATGGTACTGCACTCAGAGGGAATGTGTCTATGTGGTCAGATCAGAGTAGCTCCACTCCCCAGTCACAGCAGCCCTGGAGATGAAAGAGGAAAATGATCTTGGCAGGACAAGGAGCCATGATAACCTAGGAAGAGAAGTCCAGGCAAGTCACCATGAAAAGCTCTCAGCACAAGGAGTAAGTAGCCCCTGAGGCAGGTCTTGTTGAGAAATCATCCCTGCACAGATATCATGACAAGGAAGAGAAGCTGCCAGGGCAAAAGTGAGGTGTTTCTCAGGTTAGAGCACGTAAATGGTTGCAGAGATGCTGGGAAGTCAGACCATATTACATCCTGCCAGGATGCCACTGCACAGAAAGCAACCAACCACCTTCTCAGAAGAAATAGGACTGCCTGCTCCACTGCTTCCAGGCCTTACCACAAAAGTATGAACACCACGCTCCAACCTCCAATTTCATTCAGTCTTGTACCAGCTCTGCTTCCCATTTCAGTCTCTCTGCTTTCTTTTCCCTTTCTTTGTCAGAGTGATGAAATCCCATCTCAGTGCATCTAAAGCATCTTAATTCACACATCATCCTTGCTGTTCTCGTTTATTTTTCGTTCTTATCAAGAAAATTCCAGTTTTCTCAGTGATGCTAAAGCCTGCAAGATGATTTCAGTTTAGTATACAGCTCCTGTGTCCAGGGGAGCTGTGCCAGCACCAGGATCATTTGGAGGACTCAGTGCTCCAGGTGACCTAGGCTTAAAGGGATCTTCTTATAACATTTGTGTCCTGAATAGTAACACGTCTTTTCTCCCTGGATATTTTAATGAGCACATGAAGAGAGAGCTGCTTTGGGAAGGACAGCAAGAGTAAAAATCTCCAAGCAGGAGATGATAACACCGACACATAAATCTTCAACAATTTAGGAGTCTCGGGGAGAACACAAAGGGATTTAAGCAAAGGGTCTGGTTTTATTGCTAGATCAGCTGAGAAGCACGGGGATAGGATGTACTGAAGAAAGGCAGGAGAAGTCCTCAGGGGATCCTCCAGGTGCAAACAAGGAGGGGGTAGGTGTGTAGCTCTTCATTTTTTCTCTATTTCTTCGGCTCTCTCTGGCTATAGGGCACCAGTACTCTAGCCCCCTTGCACAGCCAGTGGTCCCTTCCCATGTCCAAGGAGAGGGGAGCCCTAAGGCTGGACCCCGACAAGGGGTCAGGCTGAGATACAGGTCTTCTGGGTGGGCAGAGGGAAACATCTGACGGCCTTGCCCTGGGTCTACGAAGGACTGTGAGTGCCCCACAATGGTTCCCCCAGTCCCAGGGGGAGCTGAGAGAGCCTAAAAGAGCCTCTCATTCTGCCCTGATGGTGCAATACAGGGCGCACTCACAGAACCTCACAGCTCCCCTGCATGCTTCCCCCTTCCAGAGGGTAACAGCCAAGCCCTTGTTTTTTCTTTCTCTCTTATGTTAAAGCTTTTTCCCTTGCAGCTGCTGGAGTAATTTAATTAAATTGTAATGCTGTGGAGCTGGCTCCTCTCCAAGGGCAGAAGCAACAGCTTGCCACCTCGAGGGCAAGCAGGCTCCCGGGGAGCCACTCACGCAGCACCAATAACACACTACACTTGACTCATAAGTCTCCTGATGACAGGTTTAAAAGAAACCCCACCCCGCACGGGCACGGTGCTGCAGAGCAGCCCTGGAGGCAGCCCTCTGCATGGGGCCCTGGCAGCTTCGGGCACCGCAGGGCCAAGGCAGGCCTGCCTGAGGTGATGCTGAGCTCTCCGGAGATGTGCTGAGCTCCCACCTGTGTCTGGCTCCAGCCCGTAACCAGCATCCTGCGTGTCAGCTGCGGGGAAGCTTCTTCTACAGGAGTGGAGCCTGTGCCCAGGACTGTGATGGGCACCCCAGCAGTGTCTGCTCCTGCAAGAGGGACTGGGGAAATGGAGGTGATTTGATGGTCTTGACAGGGCTGGGACAGAGCCAGAAAAACTGAGCAACAAATCATGGAACAGAAAAGAGTCCTTCTGCCCTGCCAGCCAAGCACTTTCTTGACTTTGTGCCCTTCCTTCCCTCTCCACCCCTCTCAGCCTCTCCATCCAGCAGCACCATTTCTCTAAAGACAGGGAGAAACCCCTGCCCTTGTCCTGTCTCCAGGCTGAGACATTCTCCATGCCCCTTCCAGAGCACACACCCCTCTCCTGGCCAAAATACCCTCCATGCAATCTCCTCGCAATCGCCCAGAGCCCGTGGCCTCCCCCCGTGCCTTTCTCACAGCCTTCTGCAAGGGACCTCTGCATGCCCGGGTACACGCTGCCCTGCACTTCCGAGCTATGCATTGTCACCACCCTGCACACCCCGGGTGCAGCAGCCTTTCCTCTTCCAGCCAGCCGGTACCCAGTGCCCCGTCCTGCCGCCTGCGGCCAAGCCACAGCCCAAACACCACCCGCTCAGTCTCCCCAGCATCCCCCACAGAGCGGCCTGGAGCAAGCAGAAAACACATAGCATTTCTGTTCCCTCCTCTCTGCTGCTTCCCCTATTTCTGCCTCTCCCAGAGGCAACCTGCGAACAAATGGAAACCCCAAGGGAAGTCTCAGATCTTGTAAAATGAAAGAAATCCCCTCTGGAAGAGGAAGGCGCACAGAGGCACAGCTGCTGCCAACAGGGACCTGCTCCTGGCGCGTATCTCTGTGTGAAGGCAGATTGCAGCAAGAGTAAACGCTGGCCTTGTGAGCAGCGGGCTGCTGTTGGCACTGGGCACATCAGCAGCATCACAGGTCAAGCAGGGGTGGGAGGTCAGGCAAGTGAAGCTTTCCTCTGCTATTCCTCTGTAAGAGCTAAGCTCCCAGCTGTTTTCCACGCATTCTTGAAGAGCACATCCTTAACAAAGCCCATCTCACCTCCAGGAGAGATGAGCTCCTGGAGGAGCTCCCAGCAATAAGCAGACAGAAACAAAGCCCATGAGGGGCAAACTTCCATTAAAACCTAAAATGTGAGTGTATATTAGTGGCAAACATAGCGCCATCGCCACACCCGGAGTGCTGGGGCCAGGGAGAAATAAACTTGGTGAGACGCCCTGAGCACAGCTGCATGCCCCAGGCAGCTGAGTCCTGTGACTCCCGAGAGTGCCTGTGCTTGAGGCAGAATACAGAAATCATGAAAAGTCTGTCTGTAACACCAGGAACAGAGATAGGGAGAAATGTCAGGATATTTCCACAGCTCTGGGATCAACATCATAAAGCGTGACCTAGTCCCTGCCGAAAGGGTAGTGCAGTTCCACGGTTACACAGCCCAGGAGGTCTTGCTACCAAACCCTCATAAAGAAGATCACCCAAAGGAAAAGCGGAGCTCCCAGGTCAGCTTAGATACAATCCTGGTCCCAGCAAGAAAACAGAAGAAGGAGTGGGTCAGGAGGGCTGAAAATGTGCTGGCCTCTAATGACGAATGCATGTCCATGTGCACTTAGATGAGTGTGTTGCATCTGTTTGCATGGGTCTGTGTGCACGAATGGGTGGAGGAAGGTGTTGGATGGTGGGAGGGCGGTTTGGGAAGGTTGATTCTTCCCCCAACTGTGCAAGCATCCTTCCCACAAAGCACCTTGCAGCCCAAGGACATCGTGCCCAGGCCATTAGGTCCTGCAGGGGAGGATATTGCAGCAGGCTCTTTTGAAATACTCCAGGTGAATGGCTGGGAAAATCCCTTCAGCACTTTGCTCCTGGGCGCTATCGCTGCTGTTTAGTTCATGGCCCTTTTAATCTGCTGGGGAAGAGGAAGGGCGGGAGGATGCCATGTGCTGGGGTGCAGGGCTGGTCCCCCTGCCCTGTGGACAGGTTCCTCCCATACCTGTCCTCCCTGACCTCCAGCACCTCGCCCGTGGCCTCAGCCCTCTTGGGGACAGCCAGGACAGGGGCACCCGAGAGGGACCAGAGCAGAAGGTGCTCCTCTGGGCATCTGTGTGGTCTGGGATTGATGACAGCCAACAGCTCCTTTGCATTAAGTGCCACTGGTTTTGCTGCAGTGTGCTGAGCACAGCAAAATCCTGGGGCAGGTCCAAGGGACCCGTCAGAGCCTCCGTCCCATTCCAAGGAAGAGAGGCACCTTATTTTGACAAAAATCTCACCCTTTTTGATGGTATCACAAAATTTGTGAAAGTCTGTGGACGGCTTTCCTGTATTCCTGCTGGTGAAGAATGACTAGGACCTGGGCGAAGCCAATCACCAGACCCTTATGTAATCTTTTGAGAAGCACATATGTAAATAACTCAATAAGAATTTCTTTCCTCTTCAGAATTCAGTGATACTTACAATGCAAAATACCAGCTAATTTGGCCTACAGTGCATATTAGTGTCTGAATGGATTTCCTTGCAGGGGATTGTGTTGATTGTACTATAGAATAGTTATTCTTAGTTTTACACTTATTAAAATATTACCTATGAGAACAAATATATCTTAGAGATAGGCTCATGTTGAAAATTTGGGGTTAAAATTCAATGTTACAAAGGTGGGATCCTCTTCCCAACTCCAAGCAGGCTGAGAATAAAGGCAAGGAATAAAAAAGAGCAAAAGGGGACTAGACCATGTAGAAAATGTTCCAGAAAGATTTGAGGTTTTATTCAAATCAGCCTTAATCTGTCCTGGCAGAACCCTGGCAACCAAAAGCAGAAATTTGACTTAACGTTAACAATTTCTAGGCTTGCAGAAGTTGTGTCTTGATTTCTAAATAACAATAGTTCAATAAACATTTCTTAACCATCCTCTTACAAGTCCAAGATTTGATGGTTGTCCCTGGGAGAATGCTGCCCATGGACCTGATCTGAAAGTATCTTAAACCTCGTGTAAGTATATGGCCTGCTCTGCTGAGCCCAGGATCAGTGGGGCCTCTGGCTGTTTGATGAGGCTCCTGTGGAGTGGCCTGTTCAGAGCAGAAGGTGTCTCGTTCTTTACGTGCTTGCTGAAACACATGGTTGGCCAACACTCTCCTGAATACTGTCATGAAATTTGAAATACATGGTTCATTTCAACTCTGGCTCCAATTTGCCTAAATGTGAAAAAACAGCTGGAGAATCCCATGATCCTTCAGGTAATCCATGTCTAATTCATTGCCTGGGAAGTTATTTCAGTAGTTAATTACTCTTGAGATGTCAAAAATTTGCATCTTATTTTAACTAGGATTTCTCCAGTTTCATGTCAGCCAGGGTAGCTTAAGTTACATGGGATGGATGTATTGCTGAGTGCTCTACTCTGAAATATTTACTCTGACCTTAGCATCAAATATATATTCAGCAACGTTAAGGTCAAGATTGTCACCTCTTGATCTTTGCTTTGACATGCAGGTAGTGTGCTCTCTCTGCTTTTTATATGCAGTGAAAGAGAGGCTCAGAAGGAAGCAGAGTGCGTACGTGGAGGGGAAAAGGAGACCTTATTGAATGAGCATCATTAATATTGCAAAGTCAAGTATTTAGATGTTGGAAGCTTTAGGTTGCCTTTCTTATGGAGTTGGCCATCAAAGATATATTAGCATAGCTTAGAGAACTGGATTGTTCCCAGGGTTGTGCAAGCTGTCTGAAAAGGAGGATTTGTTCATGTACAAAAAGTTTTGCAGTCTCTTCTTTTTCAGGCAGAAAAGTGACATGGGCCAAGTGACCTGCCTCAGGAGAGCTTTGGATGCAAATGGCTGTATGGCTTTCCTCCTTGTCCCTGCAGGTGTCACTGAAACCAATGCATTTTCCCAAAGAAAGATTGATTTTCAAAAAACTGCCTTTTCTGCTGTGAGAGGGGGAAGTGAAAATCTCCCATTGGCTCAAGTATACACCCTGGATAAGTTTTTATTTTCCCCTGCAATATATTTCATCAAATTTGGCTGTCAGTCGCATGGCCACAAATCTAGAGTAACTAGCCTGAAATCGAGATAGGCATGTGCCCTGGCACCACGGTGATAGTTGCCTTAGAAATAAATAAACACCCAAGGTGGGTGGATAGATTTCTGCCTGCGTAGTGGGGAGCTGACTCGGGCCCAGTGCTCACTGCATGGCACATTGATTTCCAGTCCCATCCACGGGCTTCTCCCATCTCTAAGGCAACTGTTTGGGCTTATTAATATTCCTGCCAAGATGTAAAAACAACAGCCTGCAAAGTTATCTTTCCTGGTTATCTTTATTGTTTGCATAGCGCAGATTTCCCTTGATGCAAAGAGTGGGAGTTTTATTCTCCCTTGAAAACAGCCTGGACTTCATTTAAGGAGCAGAGGAGCATACCAAGCACTGAAATACACTTATGAAGCTTGTTAACCTCCAACTTCACTGCTCTGTCCTGGTGACCTCTCTGTCATCACTGTGCACCCCTGCTAACTGTGACTGAAAACCTGGGGCATTTCTTCAGTGATATGACCAGGATTTGCTTTGAAGTCAGATTTCCTATTCCACTGACATGGATTTCTTTTGGTCTGAATTGAAAAGAGAACAAAAACACAGGAAAAGTTCCCACATTGGAATAAACAAAATACTCCATTTCGATGTAATCTGGATGTTTGGGCCCTACTGAAATTCTGTGTGTTATCATAAAAGGAAATTCCAGCAACTCTGAAGTGGAGTCCTCTGACCTCACTGAAATACTTTGGTTCGATCTTTTTATCCAATGATGAAATTTGTCAAAAGCAGCACTTCCCTGGAGGAAAAATTCTACTTTGATGAATAGGCATTTTCCAAGAGAGATATACTCCATCCACAAACATTCCTCAACTCTAATAATGGTGCTTCAGAGGATATTATTATTCAAGCCCAACTTTCCAGGCAGCAGATGTCTGTCACTTGCCTCCAGATAATTTGGGTGGATGATCACAGAAAGGCAGGAATGACCTGTGTGCAAGTTTTGAGAAGATCAGATGCTTAATGAAATCCCCAGACACCAGGGCAAGGTCCAAGAGGGCCAGGCCTCCTACCAGGATCTAGCAAGGGGAGAAAACTCCCTGACAAAATGGGCGGTGAATGTCAACTGTTCAGCAGGTACATTGCTTCATTTTGTAATCCATAGTCCAACAAACAGTGAATAATTTCTTGGTGAATCTAGTCTCAGGTGCTGGTCTAGGAGCTCCCCCAGTGCAGCCTCGATGAAGCCTTCTCCTCTTACTGACAAAGTCATCATGTCTGATTTTGGCAAAGAACAGCTCCAGCATCTGTTCGCTGACGTCCGGTGTTGTTCTCTGTTTCTCCCGATGCCTCATGTTTCCTGTTTCATGGGCTAAGCTCTGATGTGTGGCTCTCTTTTTGTATGCAATTAAAATCTGGAGCCGAACAGCAAATTTCCATTGGCATCGTCATATTTTGCTCTTCCAGAGATGCCTCATCTGAGGATCTCAGAACATTTTGCATCCATTCATTAATAAACCAGCCACCTGTCTTGGAAGACAGGCAGAATTATCTCTTATCTGCATGTAAGTAAAATCAAGGACACAGACATTAGCTGGTTTGCCAGAGGTCATAAAAAGTCTTTGTCCTTGCATGACCCTGTGCTTTGCAACTGATATCTTGTAGAGGCTTTTGGAGCATTATGCAGGTGCAGCGGCCGACAGTCAAATAAATAACAACCCTGTGACTTCTAGTTTGTCTTCCAACATTTCTTACTACTGTTTTGCCTTCTCATACCTTGGGGAGAGCATTAGGTCTTTGATGAGATGGTCTCTCTGTCCATCAGACCCGCTATAACCACCTGCAAACTTTTCCTCAGCCTCAGCAGCAAGAAGGGTGAGTGTCCCCAGCAGATGCTTTCGATGGGGAGGAAGGGAGCCAGTTATGGAGCCCTGTGGTGCACCCACAGTCTGTGGGATGGCTTTGATCTCTGAGGGCTTGACAGTGGCTTGAAGAAGTGCATATTCAGATGTCATAAATACCAGGGGATAATTAGAGTTTCCTTTCTCTTCCAAGTTTGAGAGCTGTAGAGAAGATGATCTTTTCAAGATGCTCTGTCCCTATTTTTGCCCTGAGAGAGCTCCTGCACTGGTCACTGGTACATCTTACTGAGCCATCACTGGGCTTGGCAGCGTGTTCCCTTCAGTAATTCATCTTAAATATTCCTAGTGCTGCTTTAGATTGATGATGTTTTCCCCTTTCCTTTCTCTTTATATTGTCACTTAACTGCTCCGACTTATAAAGCTGTTAATCTTTCACACACATGCTTACGTTAAGAAGCTTAAGAGCACTGCAAACACTTTATCCTCATAAAGATTGAACTGCCCTGATATGAAACTTGTAGCTCTGGAATAGAACAAAATTTACGTACGCAAATAAAAGCTGAAGGTCAGGGACAGACAGAGAGACTATAAATATTTCTGGGCCCGTATTTCAGAGGATTTGAAAAGAGGAGATGGGTTGATTGGCTCCAAGCTGCTTCTGTGCCCTGAGTCAGCAGGAGCTGAGAGGAGAGGGAAGAGGGTGCAAGGAGGATGGGCCATGCCACAAGGCTGCGTGGCCCAGACGAGTGACCTCTGGGCTTCTGCTGACTCATCTCATCCCAGCCTGGCGGGACCGTGCTGGGGGGGGTCAGGGTTTGAGAGGCTCAGGAAGAGCCCTGAAGTTTTTTCTCGCTGATGAGAATTAAACGCAGCCTTTCCTGATGAAAGCTCCAAGGTGAAAACCCTGGAGTGAGCAAGATATTTGAGTGATTGGCTATCCCTGTGCAAACACTTTGGTAGGCCACAGACGGAGCAAGACACTGCAGTCTATGCCCTCTGCCTGGGGTGCAGATCCTCACTGCAGGTTAGAAGGAAAGAGGGAGCTGCGGGTCCAGCTGGAGGAAGCAGTGTTGGTGTCGGCAGTGCTGGGAAGTGATGTTTCGGGTATGGCCACACTTGGCCATACCTTCTCCTGAGGACATCCCCCGGAGCACCGATCTGATTGCTTCAGCCAGTGGCCCAGCGCCCGTGCACAAATCCCCCATGCACAGCCACTCCCACCCACCCCCGAGTGTCCATGGCCTCCAGCCTGTCTGTGCTGTCGGGCTGGCCCTCCCTGTGTGCTGGGAGCTCAGGCAGCTCTGCACATGCTGAACTCTGGGTCATCAGCTTGTACCTTCGGAGAGTGTTACCTGATGTGGTGCCAGGGGAGCCAGAGACCATCAGAGGCGGGACCTGTAGAAGGTTTTCCAGAGCTTTGCTCTGAAGATCCTTGGATTCATTAAGGTTTTGCAAGTGCCAACACAGGCTCAGTGAGGCCAAATTGAGGATTAGTGGGAGAAGGGTGTAGCATTTCCTAGGATGCAAGGGTAGCTCCATTCCAGACTTAATTATGGGCCATTTGCAGAGCAAACTCTAAATGGTGTCATAGGATGGATTTATGGCTGAGGTGAGCCCATCACACCCCACAGTACAAGTCAGATTTATTTCTAGAGTGCTTTATTAATGATCCCACTTACTTACCAGGAGTCTCAGTGCACTTGTTGGGATTTTCTAGTGGTCTTTGGCAGAAGAGCTGTGCTTCCTGGAGCAGAGGTGACCAGGACAGTCAGCTGCTTCTAGTCCCATTTCAAATGACTCAAGTGAAGTCAAGACAGATTTCTTTCTTCTCTGTTTTTGAAAGGGAGCTAATTCTGTCTTTGAAGACAAGAGGTGTGGTTTTGAAATGCCCATGGCTGAAGGCCTGGCAGTGTTTGGCTGTAGCTGCGTGGGGTTTGCGCCCTCTGTTCCCTGCTCAAGAGAAGCAGTGCAGAATCCAGGCAGCTTTTGGGGATGCAAGGATTAGTGATAGGCTTGGCCTGACCTTGGTGCAGGATTTAGCCCACTACAGTGGCTGGGCACAGTTCAAGTGCAGATCAGGGTGCCTTTGTGTTAGGCACTGCAGGAGCAGGTCTGCTCTTGGCTGGTGCTGCTGCACCACAAAGACAAGCCCTGAGCAGCAGAGTGAAAGACTTTAAGACACCTCTTTTACTTGTGAAGCAGATCCTGTACGCACTGTGACCCGGGTGCTCCGAGAAGTGCTTTATCTGTGATGGACTGGTGTGCTGCAATTAATTCATCAGATCTGGTCCTCATCACAATATCCCAAGGCCCAGGGTCTTTTGGGCTGTGCACGGGAGATGTTGCACCCTCTAAGTCATCCTGGCTGTGGGATCTTCCTGCACTGGGAGTTCAGTCCTGGTGATATTTGCTTCCCGATTCCAGCTCTGTAGAGCTGAAGGGGGATAGTATAAAGACCAGCCATGAGCAGGCCACCCATCCCAATGAAGGCTTTGGGACCAGGGTGGTGGCCTCAGCAGGGTGGGACTGTGGCATAACCTGAGCTGTGCAAGGCTGTAGAGCCCATGATGGTCAGATCTAGTGGACTTCCTGATACCTTTCCTTAACGTGCAGCTCTCGGGCCTGTAGACACTTGGTCCCATTCCTGTCTGTTGGAAATACACAGGGAGCCCTGGTGTAAATAGGAACTAGGCCAGTACATCCCTCTTTTCCTTTCTGTTATTTTTTACGGTATCTCTCTGAACTTCTCTGGCAGTGATTTCTCTCTCCTCTTTTCCCTTTCTACATGGGAAAAGAAATGGCTGTGAAACTCGCTTGCCTTGAGAGCTGTAGTGAAACAGTTAACCTTTTCCAGGGCTTGTGGTGGGGATGCAATTTATAATTGTGTTTTCCAAGAGAGCTATAAACTTGTCTCCTATCAGTTTTCTGGCTGAGGCGGAGAGTCATCAAGAGTTGCATCAGGGATGAGGTATAATTCAACCAATTATAACTGGCAGGTTATGCTGCACTTGTAAAGTACAGATTTTAAAGCCTGCAATTGCTGATAAACAGTATTGCAGGCAGAGCAGAGCAAAATCTATTCTCAGTGAAAAGGCGAATTGTATCATTTAACCCTTTCCTCCCAGGGGACTGTTGCATCACTGGCAGTGATGCTCATCCACCTCTCTGCAGCAGGTGTCCTGGGGAGGGGGATACGTTTGGCTGTGCAGGTGCAAGGGCTGTGGACACCGGTGGAGGGGCTGCTCCAGGCATCCATCCTGGGAAGGCAGAGGTGCTTGTCTGGGGCTGGCATACATGGAGCCACAGCAGGCTGTGAATCAATGGGCTGGGAAAGCCCATCTGCAAAGGAGGTGATTTCCCACCCCACATGTCTGCGGGGCAGGGGGGTTCAGCCCAAATCATTCATCCCACTGATGCTGCCAGGTCATGCAGCACAGAGTAGCCCTCAGGAAGTGTGTGCCCTCTCCCTTCGTCTGTAAATGCTTTGCCTTTTTGTACTCCATTTAGATCCGAAAGGGTAATTGTTTCCCTTTAGCAGAATTAATTGTAATCTCACTATTAGATAATTGTCCTTTAGTCTGAGTGCAGCTGCTTTCAAATTACACATCACTGGCAAGTGCAGGGAGGGGGGGATGGCTGTGAGCAGCAGTCTCCTGAGGTGGGAGGATATCTAACTTGAGTCAAACTTCAGCAAATACTGGGAAAGGTTGCCTAGGCTGCAAAATAATTCCATTTTCCTGCCACTGCTGCTGGTCCTTTCACTGCTCCCAGCACTCCAAGACCCCTCTTTGGCCACAGCTAATTAAAGCTCCTCAGAGCCACCGCAGCCAAACCACCAAGGGAGACAGGAGGAGGAAGAGGCAGCAGCAGCTCAGCTGGGTACCAGACAACATGAACCGTGCCAACACGAGTGGCATTAAGTCCCCTTGTGAAGGAAGGGGATTTTAAGCGGACCTAAGCAGATGCACCTCCCGTTAACTTCAGCCCCAGCCGCGTGTCCTCAGCAGCTCCGGAAAATCCCTCCCCTCGCCCAACCCAGCCCGAAGCTCCGTGCCCGGAGCCGGAGGGACATTTTGGGAGCGAGGCCACTAGAGGGCAATCTGGGATCCCCACAAACCCCTCCTGGCAAAGGCCCGGCTCTCCTCGGGGGTCTCAGGCTCCCTCCAGCCCCGGCACCGCAGCCAGCCTGCCGGGGCGCTTGGGGCGGAGGGAGCCAGGCGACCCCCTTGTAATCTCCAGGCTGCAGTGAGTCAGGACCACTTCACCGCAAGTTCTTGCAGATTGCCAAACATTTCGGGCGGTTTTTTGTGACTGGGATGGGCTGTAGGCAATTCGCTTCCACCTTTCGTTACAGGAAAAAAACTGCACGCCACAGACATTTGGAAGATTTTTGGCCTTATGGTCCTGGAATACCTAGGGCAGCAGGAGCGGGGCTTGTGCCTGTTGCCTGTGTGGGAAACAGGACAGCACGGAGGAATCTGCCCATGCTGTACCTGCCCATTTGGAGGAGGTGCAAACACCACGAAGCCAAGCTTCAACGAGTGATCTTTGCAGTCTCGTTTTCCCCAGGCTGGAGGCAGGGAGCCTTTTTGCCATCTTTTATTCTGTGGATATTCTTCTCAATGTTTCTGTGCACAAACTATCTCCATTCTTGTGCTTATTCCATTTTATTTGTCTTGTCTTACTGCCCAGTGAGCAAAGGAGGGACACTGTCCCCTTCCAGCAGCAGTCCCTGTTCTGGCTGCTGGATGATACCCCAGCCAGGTCCTGCTTCTGGTGCACCTCTGTGGGAAGGCAGTGGGTTCATTCTGGGCCAGACAGCCATGACAAATGTAGTTACCAGGGCAGGAGGGGTGATACTGATATCCCTGAGAGATATTTCCTTAACTTCTAAGAGTTTCAGTGATGGAAACCACATCTCCCCGCAGAAATCTATACGAGTTCTTCCTTATCCATCCTGCTAGATGGGCTTTCCAGGTGCTAGCATGAATCTCTCTTGTGCAGCTTAAGTTCACTTCTTCCTGCCTTATTCACCCCTGGCATGGAGAACATATTATTAACTCTCCTGTAGCAATCCTTTACACCCTTGCAGACCTATACTGTGCCTTATTTTCTTTAAGTCAAACATGCCACCTCTTCCTATCTTTCTTTAGAGGATGCCTTTCCAGGCCTGTGATCATTCTTGTTGCTGTCCTCTGGGTGGTCTCCAACTCTTTCACATCTTTCTTGAAGTAGAGGTCCTGAGCCTTGTTGGATTTGCCTGCAATCAATGTTTGCACATCTCATTATGTTGATCATCTTCTTGCCTGCAAGCTGGTGACCCCAATCAAGCCAGGTCTTTTGCTGCAGAACTGCTACTAGATCATTGTTTTCCATCCCAGACCTTTCTTATCAGTTCCTGCCATGTTTCACATTTGTCCCTCTTCAACAGGGACAAACCAGCTTTGTTCCTACATCCTTCCAGGTTTCTCACTGGTGAGGAACTTGGCGAGGGGGACCAGTGGAACCAGTGGTGTGACCCTTTTCCCCACCAGGAAGGGCTGAGAAGGCAGAAATTTTCATCTTGGCCCAAATAAATACAAAACCAGCAGACACAAATGGTACAAAAGCAGTATCTGTGTAGCCACTGGTGTTCTCAGCTGTGATAATGCTGTGAAATGGTATCTGCTATTGTGAGCTTGGAGAAGAAAGGTCTGGATGGCTGTATAAATAAAAATAACATAAAATGGTTCTGCGAGACCTTTTACGTTAACAATCCCAAGTATCCAAGATTAGGCATTTCCCGTAAAACCTTCATGTTTTCGGTCATTTTATGAAATGACAATATAACAATAACAACATGACAATGGCTTTATAATAGGACAATAGCATACACATCTTGTACATGAGCAAGAGCTGTTTTTTGCCAGTAAAGTTGGAGTGAATTGATCCATAAAATAAAAAAAAAAAAAAAAAAAAAAATAAAAGCAGGGTTATTTCCCTGAAGACTTTCTTAAGTCAGAAGCAAATTACTGGGTTCATCAAGAGAGTCCCTGGAGGATATTCTGAGTGTGGGTTACCCAAAACCTTCATTAGTACCTCCTGGCTTCAAAATCTTTGTACCAATGAGGTACATAGAGGATTTGATAAAGTCTGTCCATGTTTTCAGTGAGATTTAGGAATGCCAGCTAAATCCCCTGTCTTGGGAATGAGCCCAGCACATGGGTGATGTGCTACAGACTGGAGGCTCATGTTTCCTGGATCCTACCTGAGTCTGAGTGCAACCTTGCTCCACCTGGGTCTGATGCAGGAGCCAGTCCTGCAGTCCCATGAGCTGCTTTTGGGACAGCGGCTGGTAGAGGATGGAGTTTCATGTGGAGTGAAGCAGCTGCCTATCTGCTCTTACTGACACAGCCTGTATTTGGTTTTGTATTTATAACCGGCAATAGCATCTTGGCTCTTTCCTTTTTCAGATACAAAAGCAATACTGAGGCTCCCTAAATATCTTTACATCGGCCAATGACAATAATTTGTGGGGTGCTGAATTGTTTCTTAAGGATCAAAATACATAAGGAAGGAGCCAGATAATTTAAGAACTGAATTATTTGAGCCTGACGCACAGCTAGAGGTGGAAATCCCATCTGACAGAAGAACTCAGTCTGGAGGTAGAGGATATGTTAGTCTTTGAAGTGAGAAATTAAACCTCTGGTGCTTTTTGTGAGTTGGGGAGAAGAGCAAAGGCAGGAAACCCAAGAGGAGATCTTCAGGGAGAGGATGCCTTCTGACTGGCACGGTTCTGTTCATCTTTTCTGACCAAAAAAGACACTTCCAGGAGCCCTCAGAGCAAGGTGAGGGTGAGACCCCATGTCCTCTCCTCTCTCCCAGGTGCAGTGGAGGAGGCACACCAGCAGGACATAGAGCTTTGGGGTTCTTCACACCATGATCCCTCCTCAGAAATGGTGTCAGGAAAAAGTGTCCTCATAAACCATAAGCATCACCTCTGTTTCCATAGTGAGATGGACCTGGTTTTCTCATTGCATGGATATTATCTTCACAACCTGGCGTGGGACCTCCCTCTGTGAGTTTGTCCCATTAAATGTTTTCAGGGGACACAACTGGAGGCCCAGGCTGCTGCTGGAGCCACCGGATAGTTACACCAGCAGTAATTTCATGGCCGATGTCCCTGACACAAGGTAGAGGAGCCAACGGCCTCCCTGAGGGACTTCGCCATACTGAGCTCTGTTAGTGGGAAACACTTCTCTGGTCGAAGAGCTGAAATCTGCTGCAGGATGAAAGGGGAACAACACGTGGTTGGGGGTTAGCACTGGAGATGTGTCCTGTCCTCAGGCAGGAGTTTGACTGATCCCGTGTTCCCAAACGCTCACAGTTATTTACAGCATAACCTGCAAGGCGCAAGTCCAGCAGCTGCAAATTTCCTTGGCCCCTGTCAAGTGATTGCATTAAGTGCTGCTCACACAGGCGACAGCAGTAGGGTCCTGACCCAGCTCTGACCTCTGCCATCTGGACCAGTAATCACCAGCTCATTAGACACACAGATCAGATGCTTCCAGGTGTGACACCAGACGAGCCGTGTGCTCAGCCAGACTTTGAAGTGCTTTGGTGGTGTCACAGGGATGTTCAGGCTGCTATGAGCAGAGGGTAACACTGATCCCTCTTTAACACCAACACCAGGATGTCAGAGCACTGTCTCTGACATCTCAAGAGCTGCACTGGTGCAGAAGATGTGTGGAAGAGGAGGTCCTGGGCTTGTGTGTCACCTCCTGGCTGTCGGTTTGGGGCCGTACACTGCAAGTTATCATGATGGGAATTGAACACCCAGATTTTTAGCTGTTCTGTGTTTCCAGGGCAGAACACGTCCTGACAGGGACTCCTGACTCTTACCAGCATCAGTGAAGAGTCTGTGACCCATAAGTCACGTGAGAGGTCAGAGTCTCCATACTCATTTGAACTGAAGAATTGGGCAACAAATTGCCAATCTTGCATTCCTGCAAAGCCTTCACATGCCAGATCCACCTTTGTCCTCTTCCAGGCTGACCTGGAAGCATCTGTCTCAACCAGCTGCAGCTGAGCTGTCCCCAGATGCAGCCGGGCCTCTGGTTTATCCTCTTTGAAACAAAGGGAGCACACTTGCCACCAAAGTAATTCAGGGTCCTCTTTGCATGTGTTGAAGAGGGATACCCGAGTGAAACCCATTTTGACGCTCAGCTTCTCTTGGCCTCACTCTGCCACCATAGCCTACATGGTGGTGGTCCATGAAAGGAGAGGATGGATTTGTATCCTCCCAAAGTAAATTAGCAGCTGACCTTACATGCTTAGAGTTCGGCTGACTGAAGTCTTGACTGTCAGGTAACAGGAAAACTGCTTGTCAAGACAGAAAGAAAGAGCTCTTCCACTGACCAGATGGACCTCTGTCTAAGTTCAGGGTGGGGTTCATGTGCTGGGTCATATGGGAAAACAAATCAAGACTCAGGTTCTTCTGGTTCCTCATTCTTCAAGCACCTGTGAGCCAGCAGCAGGATAAATTTAGCTTCTCCATGGTAAAGTGAAAGTGAGGCAAAACAAAGCACTGAAGTGAGATGACAGAGACAAGGATGAAAGGACAGATCTAAGTCCACTGAGAGTCAGGAAGGCACTTTGATGGCCAAGAGGTTGCAAATCTGAAAGCGGGGTGGAGAAGATCAGTGTAGGTGTGTGGTGGGGCATGAATGAAAGAAGGCCAACGGAGTGAGCCAAGCAGAGTGACATCAGGTCTGGTGGGTCAGGCACAAACGTGCACTCTAAGGAGCAGATTACATGGCAACAGCTGTTGGTATGACAGGCATCAGAGGAGACTATCCATCTGCGAGAGGGCTTGGCTGAGGCACACCATCCCATTAACGTCTGCTAGACTGGAACGAGATCAAAGGGAATACTCCTGCTGCAGAAAGTATCTGGCATCAGAGGACAGAGTAAGCACTTGGTAACGGTCTGACTGACAATGCAGCCACACAGAGCATGACAGAGCTGATGCTTTAGGGTTTGTACAGGGTCAGACCATCACTCTGTATGTCCTGATTCTTCCCACTTGTGTGACAAGGGAGTGTTAATGAAGCCACGCTTCCTGTCCTGGCCATGCTGGGGTCTATTTTGGCAAGTGCTACAGGTACAGCAGAGACGTGCACATGCACTACTGTCCTGTGCAAACATGACTGTTGTTTTCTTTTGGGCTTTGGCTGTTATTTCTTCTTACTTTGCTCATTTATTTCAAAATAAAAACGCATCAGGATTTTGAACACATTTGCTTCTCATGCTGGGGAAACAAATCACAGTGCACATCACTAAACTGTGTTGGTTTAAATAGTGGATGTAAATATAGAGGCACAACTACCATATGGAGATTTCTTCCTACAGAGACAGAAAGTCAAGGCTGGAGACAGTGCAATGTACTTTGTCATCTTCCAGGTTCATGAGCAGAGACCAGACATCAAAAACTTCCATAAACACCCAAGCACTTTTGTTCCACCTAAAGAGCCAGTACCAAGTGGTGGCTGCAGTCCTGCCCAGGGGTCTTACCTGCTCCTCCTGTGGCAAGCTTTCTCATTCAGGGCTCTGGATAGGTGTGGATGTCAACAAAGTTGACAACCGTCTTTGGGCTAACTTCTGTGGGTCTGTTGGTTTGGGACGGGTGTTGATGCTCTGTGTGTTCTTTATTGCCTTGCTGTAAGGTCAGTTCAATATCTCTCGTGCTGGCTGGGCCACTGCCAAAAAGTAATGTAGCAAGACAAGGACAATGCTGAGATGAAGAGAAGTGGATGAGCTCAGTGCTCTCAATGTTAATTATCAGGCGTGATCGGCCTTGCTAAAAACTTCCCAGGCCTAAAGCCACATTTTCTCACTTGCTTTTTATCATGATGGTGATGGAGAAATGAATGGTATCTACCAGGGCCCAAATCCTCAGAGGGATATAAGTGCACAAGGTAACTTCTATGCTAAAATTATCTTGTGATGCACACAGGAGTTTGGGTTGTGTGGCCCTTTTTATTTGACCTTATCTCTGCTGCTGTGCAAAGGGAGCTCTGCAAGAGCCAAGTGGCATGGGAGCAGTCACCGATTGCCTCAACCCGGCTGTGTAGCTGGGCTGGGCTGAACAGTACCTATGGGGCTAAAGAATAGATAACTGTGTGTGTCAGAAACTGGGACTTCTCCTATTTTGCTTGGATTGCTTCCTTTTACTGAGACAACCCAGTAAGACGTCCATTGGGTTATTGGAAGAGAATGTCAGAACTTCATGGGCCCCTGCCCCGTGCACTGTGACACTAAGCCTGACCCGCGCCTCCCTGGCTGTGTGCTCAGGAGCTGCCAGGCTGTCTTCCTTGCACTGCACCTGCAGGAATGGGATTCACTTCCTCCATGGAGGCAGCTGGTGAGATCATACTGTTGGTGTGGGACAACAAAGTCATCAGTCTGATGGAAATGTGATTTTATTTCTCTTTCTTATTCCAGCAGGCACAGTGATGAGCTTTTTTTTTTTTTTTTGGAGCAGCAGTCTGTCCTGTTCTCATTTCATTGCTTTTTACCTCTGAAGCTGAATACATCCCTCTGCAATGGGGTCTGTTCCACGTATCTTCAGTATCTTCTTCCCGGCAATGAAGCTGACAGGCCAAACAGCTCTCTAGAAGATAGAGAGGTTTCTTTGAGTCAGTAACTACTGTGCTAGCAAAGCCCTGAGCTCACCATCCCAGACAGTATATAACAGTAACACACTTAGCTTACAAAACCTGGACTTGTTCAATCAAGGATTTGACTTGAGAGAATAGTCTCAACTGGGCAATCCTTAAACAGGAAAACAGGATTCTTCCTGGGTCAGCAGAAGACAGAATTTTGGGATCAAGTACAGAAATTAAGATCAGTCAGCATTTTGGAAAAGACTGCAAAATCTTTCAGGGGAACAAGAAGGAAAAAATTCCCGAGAGATGAAGAATTTTAAACACCAAAGCTCAGAATTTTACTCTGAAGCAACGTGTGGGGCATCCTGCTAACGGACAAGGACCTTCAAACACACCAGAGGTATGTAACCGCAGGAGGGGATGACAGACTCACTCACAGATCACAGTGTTTCCCACGTCTTGTGTTCGTAGCTAAGAACGAGCATCAAGCCAGGCTGTTCTTTCTCGAGCAGCCATGTTATGACCCATCCTCAAGGCCAGCCTACTCCAGAGCATCTCTGCTCGCATGACTGCTCTGACGAGAGCACTGGGGACACGGGTGGGACAGGGGGATGATCATGGTGTGCAGTGGGATCGAGAGGTGTTGGAGACAGCAGTGATTCTGGAGGGGGAGCTGGGACCACTAGAGGGAAGCATGAAGCCGCTCACACTAATGGCTTCGGAGGATGGAGATGGAGAGCCTGAGAACTGGCAACAAAAGAAAAGGAGCTGCAGGTATGGGGACAGAGTCATCTCCTGGGGTGCTGCTGCCTTGTGAGCTACCTCCTGCATGTCCTGGGTGGGTCCAGCTGAGCAGGCAGGAGTGCAAATGCAATCAGCTATCTTGGAATAGTCCAAGTCCTTCCTGGTTCCCCAGAAGGAGACAGTGGGATCTCACCATCCCCTGTATGGCCTGAAGGGTCCCTGGGAGCAAGATGTGTCTCTCTGCTTTAGCATGTAATTAAGCACATAGTAGAAGGGGGCAAACCTCATTCCCAGCTGAGGGCTGCTCCCTGGCATTATAATGAGAGTGAGCTGCAAGGCTTAGCTGAGCCTGAAGCTGAGCTTGGTGTCCAAGGATGGAGAACAGCAAAGAACCAACTCCCTGGTCCTGTCCTAGAGCATTGCTCAAGCTGGAGCCAAGGGTCCTGGCAAGAAAGGTCAGCTCCTTGGGGGTGGGAGAAAGAGAAGGTGACACAGACACCTCAAGGGATGACTTCTCCTGTATACAGAGTCCCCAGTCAGGTTTTGGTGCATATTTGGGTACAGAGCACAGCCAGCCAAGCTTTCCACTCCCTGACCCCAGGGAGGCGACTGTCCTCCAGGATGAAGGTACTAAGCCAAGAAGGTTATTCCCCTACCCCCATTTTTGGTCCAGCATAGTTCACAGTGCCTGCTCAGGCCCTCATCTCAGCCACACTGACTACCTGTCAGGGTGGAGGCTTCCCCAGGCACCTCTGGCCATGCACCCAGCAGCATGCAGCTGGGCTAATGGGTCTCTTTTCCAATCCGGTTTTATATTTTCAGGAAGAAAGATGATCTTCCCAAGCCCTGAAGGTGATGTGCAATTAACCTTTAGCAATTTATTTACCTCTGAATATGTTTCTTCCTAAACCACCCAGAGTCCACACCACCTTCCCCTCCACATCTGTCAGGTTCAGCTTCTGACAAGAGGGAACGGAATTTGTCAAATGGCCAACCTAGGCACACTGGACAGCCCTGAAATATATAGTCCCCAAAATACCCCCATCATCTGCCCTCTAATCCTGGGTAATTTCTAGAAGGGAGTCATCTCACCCAGCCATACCTGGTTCAAGCTGTTTTGGCATTCAGGTGTCAGGTCAGTGGAAAAAAATAGAGGCTGTAGGGCAATACATGTGAGCTCTGGTGGAATGAGTCCTCCCACCTGGAGCAGAGGTGCTGGGGATGGGGCTCATGGCAGGAACCCGTTTTGGTCAGGTCTCACTGGGTGTTTGTGTGACCAGTAGTTTGAAGGTGTTTTGTACCTTTTCTGAAAATGAGCTGAAATTGGAAGTTTTGATATCTGTGTCTCCTCTTTTCTCACTGGTTTGTTCTTCCTGGAGAAGGCACTTTCACCATCTCCTCCACAACAGGAGAGACCCAGGGCATGACCTTTCCGATATGGGAGGGCTGTCCTGGACATCTTCTGGGGCAATTTCTTCCTGTGTGGGACAGAGGCAGATGTGGGGGGATATGAAAGCCTCACATTAACTGAGATACCAGATGCCCAGTGGCTGGGCTCTAGGACACCCCACACCAGTGAGCTGCTAGAAAGCCGACACAGACACTGAGGGCAGGAAAAGCCATCTGTCCTGGCTAAAGGGGACAGGACACTGGATCTGGTCATGGATGCTCAGCTCCACTGGGCTGTGTCCAGGGACACCATCTCGTGGGCAGTAGCATATGATGGGGATGCATTTGGCTCCAGGAGGAAGGCTCTCCATTTGGTTTCTACCATACAGCTCGGGGACAAGAAGACTTTGCCCAGGGCCTGTAGCTGACAAAACCTTGGTATCAAACATCCAGAAATCAGTCCTTCACAAACAGGTGAGTGAAAAGGTCTGAATCTCCACAGCTCCAACCTCACCCAGCCCTAAACATTCTATATAAATCCAAGAACACATGCTTTTGACTAGTCCTGTTTCTGTCTCTGCTTCCAGCCATCCCATGAGCCAGATTATTCTCTGAAGGGTCTCCAGTCTCCCTGGAACTCCAGGATAACATCCTGGCAATGTCATAGACATAAAACAGAGGCAAGAATTGAAGCCATTGAACACTTGCTTGGAGATGCCTGCAGAGCAGTCGTCTATCATTTGAACAACTGCACGGGACTAGACTGGAGCAGAAAGAGAGAGTAACCTGGGTCTGGTCAGGAACAAATCACTACGTTATAGTAGACCCTTCTCAGAGCTGTGAGAATCCCATAAGTGATGCCTTTGATGGGAATATCCTTGTCAAGGTGCCTGGAGAAAGCAGTTCCCCTACCTTCATTGCAAAAGCATGTGACAAAGGGTGTGAGACTCCACTTCCCTGATCCGCAAGAGCTCAAAGAAGAGGAAGTGACTGCTGCTATAGGGCAAAGTAGCAGCAGTGCTTTCTTTGGGCACAGTATGCCTGGCTGCAGCTCTTCTATGTCTTAAGTATTCCCTTGCTTCCAGTCTTTAGACATCTACTTTTTTCTGGAAGACTCTTTGCTATGAGAATAGTTCAGATCCTGTTTGAACCATAACCCATGAACTGTTTTCTCTCTACTTGCTGTCTGAAAAGATGGGGGCCTGAGCCCGTGCACCTGCATCTGTTCATGGGAATGCCTTGAGGCATTGTGTGTTAATACACTCATTGCAGACCACAGACTAGTGTTTCTTAGTTGCGTTAAACCCCAGAAAATGACAACATGCTCCATCTGCAAGTGAACAGAGACTTCTTTATGCACTGACTGAGCCAGAGCAGAGGAACATCTCACACTGTACAAGATGAAGGAGCCTGCAACAAGGGCTCGGGGATGACCCCTTTGACTTCTTCCCAACTATAATAAGAGACTGAGGATTTGGGATTGTTTCTTGCGGATATCCTGGCTGACTATCTGGGCAATGCTGCTGTCTGCTGGGATTTGATATCTGTGCAGAGCATCATGGCACAGCTGAAGCATGGGCTGCCTGTCTCTGGACAAGGCTGTGTGCTCTTGGGGCTATCACCAGAGCTGGGTGGTAATGGGGGGGAACGGGACACCTTAGCTGTGTTCATAGCTCCTCTCAGTCTGCAAACTCAGAGCCAGTTCTGCTCTAGAGATGTTTTACTACCCTTTGTCCAAGAATATGCTGTTCTCATGGACTTGCAAGTGGAGGCCCCGCCAGCATCGATCAGGACTGCTCGTCGAAGTAACCACAACAGGATTCTGGAGTAAACTACAGATAAGCACTCAGCTTCCTGCCTTTAGTTGAGGTTTTTCACAGAGCAATAGCTGCTGTATTCATCACTCAGCAGAACTGCTTTTCTGGCTGTGATCTTGCTCAGAGGGTCTCTTCGTTTGGGGGAGATAGGATGGGCATCAGTGTGCTGCCTTACACACAGCTTGTTGCAAAAGCATCTCTTATGTAGAATGCTTGCGCAAAGCAAGAATGCTTTGGTGTGCAATTTAGTTACTCGCCCCCATCATAGCAAAGCGGTTAGTCTCTCACAGTGCAGTAGCTCTGCCCCATCCCTGCTGAGCACCACTGCACGTCAAACGGTGACCCTTTCAGCCTCCACAGCATGGACACACTAGACCCAGGAGGTGGAGAGAATCTAAAACAGCAAAAATCCAACATAATGAGGCTTTTCAAACCAAAAAAGGCCAAAGGTGACTGTTGCTTCTAATTGGACATGCCCTGATATCAGGGTGACGGAGGTGAGGTAAAGGCTTCAGGTCAGGAACAGCAGGTTGAGTGTGCTCCCTGCATCCCCTCCCTGACTGTAGGGTAGCAGGGCCAGGCAAGTGCATCATCCAGGCTGCACTGCAGGGGAACAAGTCTCTCAGAGCCCTAAGCCCTTTTATGAGGAAAGAGAGATTGACAGGAAAATCCCAGCAGATACTCCACAATTTGTATTTTTTCCCCACCTTACCCTGACCCACTGCTCCTGAGGAAACTGGGACTTTTAAAGGCTGGAGTGGGAGGAAGAATAACAGAGTTACTCAGTTGTCAGCTCTGCCTCTGGCTCTTGATACCACCCTGGGCATGTATCCTGCCAGCTCTGCACCACAGTAGAGATGAGCCTGTAAACCTTCCTTGCCTCCTAGGAATAGAGGATCAGTTCATGAGAATCAGGAGAGCTTTGAAACTGCAGGTAGGAGGCTGTGAGAGGGGAACATGCTGCAACTTTTGGGCTCTGAAATTCAAAGTAATGTTCCTTTTCATTTCTCCCACAGCTTGCCAGGCTTTGACAACCTGTAGCACCAGGAAAGAAGGTAGCCTAAGCTGCAGAGGTGCTGCTCTGAGCAGCTACCTGCAACTGAGACCCCTCTCCAGTCAGGGACTGGAGTTTGCCCTGGAAGAGCTGGAAAGAGCTGAACCAGCTGGGCAGGAGCTGCAGCTGCCAGGAGGACGGGTGCAGTCTGAGCAGTCCCACGTGTGGGTGTCAGCAGTCACTGTGTGCTCCCACTGTTCTCTCCAGAGATCTCAAGCTGCTGGTGGGATTGCATGGCCACCCTGGTCAGCAGGGTGAAAAACAGGACTGGACAAGCTCAGGTCCCTTAGCTCCTTCCAGAATAACCATCGTGCTCCAGCCTTCCCTCCTGCACTCCCCAGGTCTCCTGGGAATCCCTTAGCCATTGTAGCAAGTTTTCCGCATTCCCATATGTTCCCCATGCTGCAGCCTGGGTCAGGGACCTGTCAACCTCAAGCAGGAATGTATGGCTCTATACAAATATAAATTCTTGATTAAGTTGACCACAACACAACACAGGTTTGCCTCACGCTGTCAGTACCAAGTCTGTATCTCTCATTCCAAGCCTCTGCAAAGTGCAAGAAGGACTCTGACCCAGCCAGCCAGCCCAGGGTCACTCTGCTAGCCACCGGAGAGCTGCTGCTGGTGATGATTCCCCAGCAAGTCTCTGCCTCGGGAGCCAGGCTGGTCCTGCTCAGGCAGGCACAGGCAGGCTCCAGTGGATGCTCTGCTGGTCTCTGAGCATGTGAAAGTGTGAGCAGTAGGGAATGAGGCTGGGCTGGCTGATGTCTGGGCATTGCAGCGCAAGCCCTTTTGAATGGCCTTATCAATTATTCACACAGCTCAAAGGCTCAGCGGGTCCGCCTGCAGCTCTCCCTCCCTCGCCTCTCCTCACTCTCCAAGCTCTCTGACATATGATTAGCTGGCTTTTTCACACCAGAGCTGATTTTGGAAGATGTCTCAGGAAGACACCTGAGGCATGCAGCAAGACCATGGGCTTGGAAAGAGCTGGAGTAAGCTGTGCTGTAAGCCACGACTCAACTTGTTGGCCAATATGCAGCACAGTTATCAGACCCCTTGCTAGCAAAGGCCCTGCTCCTTGCTGGGAGGCAGAGGGGTTGGGGAAAGGCCAGGATCTTCCTTGGAGACATCTGTCCTGCTTTGAGGTCATGAGTAATTGCAGGCTGAGGCCAGGGAAGGATCTGACCCCCAGCCTTGCAGGGTAGCCTCCCTGGAACAGGGCAGTTCTCACAAATCCTTGGTTGCAGTGAGGAACTGAGGGATGAACTGTGCTATGAACTGTCCTGCAAAGTGTTGTTCTGGCAGCAGAGCAGGATTGATGCCTGTGGGGGTGCAGGGCAGTGGGTCCAGATGCACCCGATCCTTTCTGCCCCCTTGTCCTGTTACTTGTTCGACCTAGATGAGACCTGTCTCCTGTCTGGGATGTGAGGACAGGAAATTTCAATTTCTCCTCTCCTGAAGAAGTGTCATACAATAGCTGTGGAGCCAAGGTGTTGAGAACAGTGTATTATTCACTTCCCTCTTTGCATGTGCCATACAGAGACCTCTGCATTGCATTATGTGTGTGTATTGTGTGATGCTGAGGGTGGCACCACATCTGCACGGCTGCGTTTCGTGTCCCTGCACAGGCAGCAGACAGGGAGGATTGCCACTAGCTCAGACACGGGGTTCTGTGTTACTGATGGGGGAGCCCAAAAGGTCTGTTCCCGCTGGCACGATGGCCACGGTTCGACATGACTGAGCAGCTGTGGTGTCCCAGCAGGTGAGCCAGGGGGACCAAGGGATACGGGAGGCAAGGAGCTGGGTGACAAGGTGATCAGGGCCCTTTTTTGAGCCTGCACTGGGCATTTGCCTTCTAGTTCCCTGGAAATCAGGTTTCCATGTGTGAAAGGGGATAATGAGGAGTCAGCAGACACAGTGAGGCTGTCTTTAACAGATGTGTGGCAAATCCTTTCGCCCAAGAGCCATCCATGGGAAAGCTGGGATGCTCCCAGACATGCCACTTTTGCTCTGGGAGAGGGGTGATGCTTCCCAGTTTCCAGACGTGCATCTCCAGGCTCCATCCCTTGCTCTGCCAGCCTCCTTGACATAGCAGAAGGTCTCTGGCTCATAGGAGCCTTGGCAGTACTGGGGCAAGACAGAGGAAGAAGTTTTATTTTTGGCTGGGGTGAGAAGGGTGAGGAGGGAGAAGACAGTGATATGAGGAGAGCCATGTCAACAGGAGATAAGTCTGGGCATCTGCCCCAGTTAGCTGGTGCTCTGACCCTGCTGCAAGATGCCGGTGGCTTCTCATGACTGGAAGTCCTGCCAGTGGGGCTCTCCCTCTCCCTTCTCCCACGTCAGTCATGGGAGACATGCACGTGGAATTGGCACGTGCCACCCCTGGGACACTCATCCTCCTGACAGAGGGGTGGGGGATGTGGGAAGAGGCATTTCAACTAGACTGGGATGGAGAGGGGAGCGGGTGATGTTACTCCCTGCTGCCAGGATGGAGCTGTAGAGAAGAGCTGCTGGGAGCTGGGCAAGGGCTGTCTCCTCTCTGCCTGTGGCCCATTCAGATGTCGCTGCCCCGGGTCACTGTCACCCCAGGAGGAGCAGGACCCCGCCGCAGAGGTGCCAGTGCTTTGGCGAGAGCTCCGACCTGAGCTGGTGGCTCATTTGTAACAGGCTCCGCATTCGCACTGTGGTGTCCGTCTATGAGCACTCAGCTGCCTTGTCATCAGCCAATTCGATCCATCAGCTTCTTGACAGGCTCGAAGAATAAAAATAACCACCCATTTCTAAGTGCCTATTATGGCACTTTGAAAAATGCCTCCGCAGGCGAGCCTGAATTATTCCCAAAGTACTCATTTTTTAAAAACGTTATTTTAATGTAATAAATTATTTGTACTGAAGAGTAAAAGATTATCCATGTACCCTGATAGCTCTCTGCACAGCGAGGGGTGCGGGCCTGTGCCTCCCATGGGGAGGGTAGTGCAGTAAGCTCTGGGGCTGTGGGGAGCAAAGGAGCCGTCTCAGCCGCCTGGGAGCTGCTGCTGATGGTCTCTGTGCTGTGGGGAAACACCAGTGGGAGACCTACGGAGCTGACATTGCTGCTTAAAAAAGCCCACGTAACGCAGGGGACCTCAGAGTGGCCCAGCACAACACAGCATCCTCGGTGAGGAAGGACAGACCTGCCTGCCTTGCACAGCGCAGCTCCATGGGATGGCAACTGCCCATGGACCAACCCTCTCATCGCTCCCATCAGAGGAGTTTTGCTGCTGCTGCAGCTGGTCTGAGGCAGGCAGCTCCCAAATGCCGCCACAGCATCCACCCTGGAGCTGGGGAGGTGCTCAGGAGGCTTCTCAGCACCTCTACCCATTTCACGGGAGTATTATGGCATGGGATGCTCAAACGCCTGCACACCCCTCTGCACCTCCATGCGTTGGGCTGGGCCTGCCCAAATGAGCCAGGTGGCTGGTATGCATGCAGAAAATAAAGAAATGCTTTGCCTGGGCTTGCTCTGGGCGCAGGCGCTTGCTCAGCCAGGCAGGGATGAGGTGGGATCCCTGCACAGCCCAAGGGAGTCTGCAGCGCGTGGCTGGTCAGGCTTAGCAGGGGGAAGGGGCTCTCCTTGCAGACAGGCTCCGTGTGATGACAGGCTGAGGGAACCGGGAATCCTTCATCTCCCAGCAACCAGCCACCTGGGAGCACCGTGCCTTCTCCTCCCGCAGGTATCCTCATCCGCACAGAGCCAGCAGTGGCCTCACCCACGCTGCCTTGCAGCTTTCGGCGCAGGACACCAGCCATGAGCAGCACCTGCTTGAGGATGCCACAGTGACCTGCTCCCTGGAACAAAGGTGCTCCAAAAAAACCTGTGGAGTTTTTTAGCAGGATATTTTCAACATCTTTGGGACATTTTTTTTCCTGTAGTGTTCCATGATATTTTTTAAACCTATTTTTTTTTTTTTTTTTTTTCTTAAAAGTGTTTTGGTTTAAGCTAAACCCCAAAATACTTGTTCTTCACAGCCCTGTCTTGTTGGAAAAAGAAAAGAGGATGAAACCTTGATTTGGGTGAATGTTTTGGGTGAATCCAAAAAATGCTGTTTTTTGTTAAACAAAACAAAATATGGATTGAAAAGGAGGAAGGCTCCGGCTTATGTTTCAAACAACTCTTCTGTGGGAAGCGAATCCCCCAGCATTGGCTACTGGGCTGCTTGAAAACGTGGGTAACCGTCGTTGTTGAAGCTGTGAGGACATGGTGTGAGGGTGGAGGCTGGGGTCGCAGGCTCGGCCGTGCCGCGCCGCGGGGGAACATGCTGGTGGTCACTGCTGGGAAAGGAGACCCTGGCAGAGGAGCCCAATGCCCACCTCTGCCTCCAGGAGGGGCCGACACAGTGTGGGGAGCCGGATCTTCCACCCCTCGGGGTTGACCCAGCTCTGCACTATCCCCATGCCTTCTTTCTCGTGAGCTTGTGCATGGAGCCGTGCGGGCTCTGGAGCCGCTCTCTGATAGTCCTTCCACCACACGGGCTGGAGCCCATCACGTCCCGGGGCTCTCCTCCGCACCAGACCTCCCCTTCCCGAGTGGCTTGATTATAGGGTAGCCATTCAAATCATTTTAATGAGCTCAGCCTGCTGCTGTGAGGCACCAGTAACTATGGCAACTTCATTCAAAGGTGGCGTGCGTGGTGGCTGTGTCAGGATTTGTGTTTCGGGGAGCTGATTGGAGGAGACGGGCGAAGGTGGGAGTCCTTTGGGAATCTGGGTTTGTTTGTACGAGGGGTTTCATTTAAAGCGGTGACAGATGGCACTCTTGGGGGGCAGAAGTCCAAGACAAACAAGTCCCCTTCGGTCCAGGGACCCACTGCCCACAGTCCCACGAGAGCCGGGGGCCCTACACTGGGGCAAAGCGCTCTGCAGTGATGCGGGGCTCTCCTCTCCATCACTGTCCCAGCCATCACCTTGCAGGCATTAGCAAATTGGTCTTGAATCCTAGCAAAGAGCTTGGCCCGTGCTTTCTTCTGACACCCAGGGAAAACAAGTTGTCACTCCAGGCTGGTGGTGGAGCATTGACAGTCTGAGAGCAGGATCAGACCCATGGGGGACACACAGCCAAACCCTGCACTGTGCTGCTCACTATTTGCCACCCCGGCCATGCTTCTCATCTCACTTACACCTAGGGCAGTCCTAGGCACTTGCCGAAATTACAGGGTTTGTGTCGGCTTTATATTAGCATCATGGAGAGCTGGAGCAGGCATATTTTCCCAGTAAATCACTGTCATCCCACTCTGAGCTGGCTTACATAGGGCACTGGATTCAGGGAGGAAATAATTCTTATGTTTCAATGCCACTGGCAACCATAAAACCTCTGTCCAGCTGCTACAAACCTCTGTGGTCACACAGTTTATGCAATTTAAATAAACAGGTCCTGGGCATGGGCTGCGTCACTGCCCAGCAGGTTAAACCGTGGGTCCAACCCCTGCCTGGTTTTGCCTGCACCCAGCTGGTGTCCTCCCGCAGCAAAGCTCTGAGGAGGCTCTTCCCCCGTGGGAAGCCCAGGTGAGGCCACCTTGTTTTGAAGGAAAATGCTGCTTAGACGCATGGTGTGCCTGGGGAAGGGCACTACGTCCCTCAGTGCCCTATTTGCTGAGCATTCGTCCGTCTGGTGCTGCGCTGGGCTGGGCAGCGCTTCCCGGGCAAACCCCTGGCACTAGCACAAGGCGGCTTTAACCTCCCCGCTCTGGGTAGCGTGTGTCAGCACTCTGCCTCTGCACGGGGCGAGAAGATGCCACAGAAGCTAGATCCTCACGGATCAAAGCTCTCCAGCTAGTTCTGTTAATGGCATTGCGCAGAGCTTGCCACGGAGTTTTGCTTGCTTATATCAGTGGCCTAATTTCCCTCTCAGTCTCTTTGGTATAAACAAATCCTACTGAAACCAGAGCTTTTCTATAGGCTCCACTTTTAATGCGCCATTACATGCCCTCTGAGAATCAGGGCGGTGAAGTTATTCCAGACTCACACGTGTGTATCTTGGATCAGTGTCTAGTCCCAGCTGAATTTCACAAGCTAAGTCCTAGTGAGGTGTAAGGATTTTTTTAAGCACCTCCTGGATTACATCAGCAATAAATTTGTGTTTATAGGCTCGGTAGCTGAAGCCTGTTTTTAGGGGAAATGCAAATGAATAGAGAATGCGGGCTGGGTGGAAAGGTGGGGATTGCAAGGGTCACAGGTTGCAGGAAAGAAAACCGTCCCTGTGGACGCCACACCTTGAAGTCTGCTCGACCTCAGACCTGTAGAAAGAAGCAATAAGATAAATGTTCTCAACGTATCTCTGAATTAAAAAAAAAAAAAACGTTTCCCACTCAGGATGGAGCTGTTCCTGACTTTGTCTGCTTGCCCATTTTAATTAATCCATCTAGGATCACAGTTACTGGGAACGCAGCATAGGAAAGGCACATAGACGAGTCAGGATGGAAGCATGGTAGGAATTTTTGGATGAATTGTGTTTTTTTTTTCCACTGGTAAATGCTGATTTTTTCAAAACTGACACTTAATTTAAGAGAAGGTCAGTTTTGATTAATTTATTGAGTCAGAAAAAAATTTGGAAGGAGTTCTGAATTTGTCAAAATGAAGTGTTTTGACATTCTCAAAGGAGGAAAAAATAATCTATTTTCCAGTTCAGATGACCTCTTGTTTTGAAATTTAAGCTAATTATAATTAAACATTTCAAAAAGATGAATACTTTGAAATCAGACTTGGAAGGGAGATTCAGCTCATGAATGTCTTTAAGATTCTGACTTTTCAGGGCAAGCTGTGGTGGAATCCTTTGTGCAATCTGAGACATCGGCACTTTTCCTCACCTTGGCTCAGGATGACACATGAGAAAACACAGCCTCATCCTGTGAGCTGGAGTCATCTCTCAGCCAGTGGTGCAAAACCTCTTTCCAGGTTCACAGCAAATGGACCAGAGCAGTTGAACTGGGAAGATCACAGCTGACAGCAGTGGGCAAACAGCCCTGATGGCACATGTGGGAGACAGAACTCCCCAAAAGATGACTTTTCAAATGATCTTGTTTGGTGACCCCATCCTGAGCAGACCCTGCTTTGCAGAAGGGAAGGAGACCCCCCACACACACATCACACACAAGGTGCAGCCGCGCCCAAAGAACCAGCTGCCACTGATGGTCCAGGGATTTGTAGAGCTGGAGTTAGATCCCACCTTCAACACACAAGCGCATAAAAAAGTTGTTTGAAGCTCAAAATCCAAAAATATTGGGCATTGAGGTCCCCCTGGCACCTGTCAGGTATGAGGTGCTCCCCTGTGCTGCTGGCGCTTCAGTTTCTGCCAGCGAGAGGCCGGTGCACAACGGGGCATCTTGTGTCTTGGGCAAGGGGCTGACTGTGAACCTGAAGTGCAAAGGTGGTGTGAAGGTGTCTCCATCTGAACACTTCATCTGAAAAGTTTAGCTTCTCTCTTTGGGGTTGCAGAGATCCAGGCTTCTCCCATCAGTCCCCAGCCCCGGCTGATGACCAGCAGCACAGTTTGAGGATCGGGAAAGTCGATGGGCAGCGGATCTGTGCACAGCCTGGCTTGACCATGTTGGCAGAAGAAGGTCCACGCTCTTCTCCTGGCATGAAGCAGCTCCAGGAGAGCAGCAGGGTGGGTGGGAGCTGCCAGCTTCCCCGCTCCCTTCCAGACCGGGGAGAGCCGCTAACACACATGGCCTCTGGGCTCTATAATCCCCAGCCACAAAGCTCTCCTCTAAATTGCATTTGTGCTCATTGGAAGTGATTACATTTTCCTGGAAGGATTTGACCCTCTGGCTGCTGACTGCGATGGCAGCGCTCCTTCCCCGAACGGCTGCTGGCTGGAGGCTTGGCGGAGCGGCAGCCAGCAGGAGCTGGGATCTCTCTGCCTTCCCATCCTTGGAAGCAGCTGGGGAGGCTCCTGGCTTGCAGGAGGGTCAGAACGGGCAGAGTGGTGCTCCAGTGCAGAGGAGGAGGTGTTTCACCCCCAAGAGAAAGCATGCAGGGGAAGGGGGCAGGGGGGGCAAGGAGGGAGAGCGGTGTAGATAGTCTGCACTGGCTGCTTCACCAGCCTGAGACAAAAACCAGATAAGATGGAGAATGTGACACTGTATCGCATCAGGCATTTATGCAACATTAGTGCTGCGGGACCAGCCAAGGTTCAGGGGTTTGGAAGCTTGCTCAGAGCCGGGAAGGATTCTCTGGACTTGCCTGGGAAGTGGGTGCGTGCTGAGCTATGGGAGAGATCTCCAGAACTTCATGCCAAGCAGACTCACTGCTTGGCTTCATGGCCTGGCAAGAGAGCTGTAACCGGCTCCTTCTCAGGGAGTGAGTCTTGTCCCTCTCCAGCCCCACAGAAATCCCAGGAATGTCTCAGCAGTTCAGACAGCAACAACATCCTGTTAAATTTGCAGAGCCCAGAAGCAGGAGAGAAATTCACCTCTTCTCTTTGTTTTTTGGATGCAGGTCCCTGGGGAGCAATAAGGGAAGAGCTCCCAAGGGTGCTAGCGGCAGTGACAAATGCAGCTGTGAGGTGCACAGCTGGACCAGACTGATGGTGTTAATCTGGGTCTTAGGACATAGGTCTGATTAACTCAGAGTGATGAAGGTTACTCTTAGCTCCAAAGCCTGTTGCTGTGTCACTTCTATTATTCCCCCCCAAACTCTGGGTGTTTCTCTGCACCTATTTATAGGAGTGTAACAAAGTTTTGGATGGTCCAATCTGTTAGCACCTGCCTGCATTCCTGGCCACACCGCCTTGTCCCATGGAGGAAGATGGAGCACAGCCCAGGGTCTGCATCCCTCCAAGTGCTCTTCCCTTCAGGAAGTGTCCATGATGGACCTGACCACATCACAGTGCCAAGAAAGAAGAGGAAAGGAAAGGAAAATGTCTATTTTTGACTCCTGGATAGGCCGAATTAAAACGGGGACATAGAAAGCACTGTAACATTTCCATGAAAGACATAGTTTGTGGCCAATCACTCTGCCCATGTTTCCTGGACAGAGGAAACATGATAAACCATAAAGTTAAAACCATACAAAGTGCAGAAAGTTCATAATTCTCTTTCACATATAGGTGAGGCAGAATCAGCCAGATTCAGAACATCATAGCTGTCAGAACATCCCCAGGGTCCCAGTGTTGGTGCCCCCATAAGCAATAACATGCTGTCTAGCACCAAGAATAATCAGAAATTATTGGTTTTCCTTGGTACACCTCATCCACCAAAACTCTGAAACAAACCAGTTTAACAGCAACAACACCAACTTGTACAGGTGTATTAGGTACCCTAAAGCAGAGTAAAGCTTTCAGCAACAGCCTAGCTCTGGTGTTGTCTTGAGTGAGAGTAGAAAACTTATTTTTGAATGCCCCGGCAGAAATCAATCTATAGGTTTTGAAGAGACAGAAACAGTCTTTAGATGAAGTCCCAGCCTCAGACCTCTCCAAAGAGCCGAGGGACAGAAGCCTTAATGATTGCAGCAGTCCCTGTGGTTATCAAATCCATGACTTCCCTGCCACCTAGACGAAATTGGAGCAAGATGCAGTTGTTTCCATGTGAACTCCATCCATATTACTTGGTCACCCACTCTGCCCTTGGCCATGGGAGAACTCATCTTCACAGCATATGCTGGCTGCATCATTATGTACTAATAAAGCAAGCTATTCAGTCCTAAAAAACACATCTCTATCTGAGTAGTTCCTGCCATAAATCCACAGGTATTTCTGTATGGCTGGTTTAGACATTTAATTCTTGCTGTTCTGATCCCACCTTGGGGTTTGCACCAGACTGGAGGAGCCCGTACCAGCCTGCAGCTCCTGTAACAGAAGAGCCTGCTTCAAGGAATACCACCACCCAAAAACATCCCCCCCCGCCCCCCCGCCGTGCTTCACTCCCTGCAAAGCTGGACACACCCCCCTGGACACGCAGACTCATCCTCTGCCAGAGAGCCCCACGCGTTAAGCCAGGACAAATGTGATTATTCCCGCCGTGTTTCCAGTGAGAGGCAAGAGGAGAACCAGATGCGGTGGCTGGATGCTGTTGTCACCCTCAGAGCCGAGAGGACAGAGACAGCCCCGGGCGGCCGTGGGGGGCCCGGAGCCCCAGCCCGCTGCCTTCCTCCCCAGCTGGGACAGGCAGCTCCTGGCAGGAGCTCTCGGCGGGTCCGGGGAGCGAGCTGCCGGGGAGCAGGAGGGCTGTAATTACAGAGATAACTCACACCATGTCACCCAACAATGATACATGAAAATGCTACATAAACCCGTCTATCTGGTGCTCTCGATTTATCTTTCTGCCTCTCTATTTATTTCTTCCTCCAGCCTATCGCTTGGTACCGTACAGGAGCTGGAAATTCCAGCTGCTGAAAATGTAATTTGTTTTGATTCACCAACATCTCCCAAAATATCTCTGTGACCTCTTGAGGTTTTTTTCAATGAATTATGATAATGATGATTTTTACTTACATTAACAAACTGCAGTATCTCCGCATGGCCAGAAAATATACGAAAAAACCCTGACAAATTATACATACATTACTTTTTTTTTCTTTTTTAATAACGAGGCCTTAAAACAGTATCAAACAGGGGTGGCTTTTCTCTCTTCTCCTTTTCTAAAAAGCATCAGTACCAGATTTCTACCCTAATTATAACAATGCTTTTCCTAATGAAAGAATTCATTTGCCTTCTCTAATCAGCTGGCTGGCTTCGGAAATTGCAGCTGATCAGTGTGGAGGAGGGGCTGCAATAAAAGTTTGGAGGAGGCAACTCACAGTTTCCAAGGTGCCTTAGAAATTAGGAAGCCACATTCACGGGAGGTGTAAATTGGTGATGGTGCTGAGGACCACATGGCAATGCTGGTTTGTGCCTCTCTGGGGAATCTGGCTCCCAAGTCCTGGAGACACTCCTGCCCCTGTGCAGCCCCACTCTGCTTCCAGGAGGGGGAATCGTGAGCTGCATCCAGGGGTGGAGAGAGAAAAACGCTGCTGATGAAAAGTGATTTCAAAGCACATTAGTCTGTTCTTGTTTCTTTTTTTTTTTTTTTTTTTTTTTTTTTTTCACGGGGAAAAACAGAGATGCTGAGCCAAAAAGATGGCTTCTCCCAGTCCCCGGAAGGCCAGAGGCAGCAGAAGTGCGGGCTCTGGGAAGAGCAGGGGATTTGGGGTATTTCTGCCCGGCGTGCAGGGCTGCACAAGCCATGTGCTGGCTCCTTGCTGCAGCATGGCGGGACTGCAGGCTGCCTGCTGGTACCTCTGCAAATTAGGGACTGAGTTTCTCACCCCCACACCGCTTTTGGACAAGAAGCAATGTGGCTTCAGAGTCTATGTGTGGGGTAGGGGTGTGTCCCCCCCTTCACTTAACCCTTTCTCCATCAGTCCTGTCATGGTGGCATTCCGGGTCTTATATTTTGTGGACTGCACCCTGGAGCAAAGGTCTCAGCACAAGCTGCTGGGGGCCGTCCTGGGGCAGCCCCCAGTTCTCTCCCTCCTGCCATAGGGACCCGCACACCCCAGCATAGTCCCCACTTATCCAAACAGTCCTTATGCCATGATCCATCCAGGTGATTTGTGAGGGCATGGGAGCTACAAATCAGAGGGAAAATAAGTACAGTGATGATCACACAAGTCCTCTAAGACTTTTCTGGACCTCTGGGTGCCAGTCTGCTCAAATAGAAGCTGAGCATGTATCACCATGCCTGAAGGCTTAAAATGGTCAGTGGGCGTTAGGAATATCTCATGATTAACTCATTCCAACAGTGACTAGTGACGAAAGCCTTCACAACATGATGAAGGCTGTCTCAGGGACATGGTGCAGAGGTCTGGGTGATGCAATTCTTCGCACAGCCCTGTCTCGGGCCCACTTGCTGCCACCAAGCAAGTCACTCGTGCTCTGTGTGCTTCTGCTGCCCTGTAATGATGACGTTCAGTGTGGTACAAGGCATTAGGATATCTCATATGGAGCATCACACCTCAGGTTTCTGGTCTTGTAGGTGCAGTCACAGCAGAGCAGTGCGGAGCCACCTCCCACACTGTAGCAAACTCAGAATTTCCACAACCAAACAAGCTGTGGTTAGAGTCTCATATTCATGTACAAAGACTTACTCAACAGGAAAAAGCATCAGGCAATGTGGGACCAGTTCCAGGGTATGGATAACTGGAATTTAAGCCCTGTTCTTACGAAGCCCTGGGAGAGCAGAGAATTTGCTGACTGGTTGTCCAAACGCTCTTGACTGTGAGGCTGACTTTGATTTCATGTGGGGAGGGATGTGGGCTTAGCTGCATGCACCAACCTCATGCTACCAAACAGCATGAGCATGAAAGAAGGTGCCAGGCTCATGTAGCTTTGTATGGAGCACCTGCCCAGTGGGGTGTCATTTCAGCAAATGTGGGCCTTGAGCCTTGGGACACGAGGAGATGGGGTTTGTAATGTCCTAGTCACTGCCAATTTATCCGATCCATTCTGCAGTCTGCACTACTCTAGGATGGAATAGACAGACAGGGATCTGCTCCTACTTGTGGGCCTGAATGACTAATAGGGCCACGGAGGCACCAGCAGAATCTGAGGGTACCAAGTGAGCTCAAAGATGCAAAGCAGAGTGGTGCTCTCGCTGCAGTGAGATCACTGCATCTATGAAGAAAGACCCTACCCTTGCAGTCCCCTCCTGGCAGTACACACAGTCCATGATTTATAAATCAAAAAGCACCTTAAGTTTGGTCATGGCTGTGCAAGGCAGGATGCTGTATCCCAACCTCCCATCTGACTCCTCAGAAATCCCCCCAACACCAAATCTCCATCCTGCGCTGTCCTCTCAGACCACTGCACTGCTGGGATTTTCAGGCTCACTGATGCAATCCCTTGCTTTATGCTTTTGCAAGTTTTTGGGAAGTGCAACAGGAGCAGCTGGAGTAGGAGCTCTGGGAGTGAATGGGTGGGACCCAGCAGCTCTGGATCAGCTCTAGACAGAGGTTGAGTCTGGGATGATCAGGTGTTAAATATGACCACCAGAAGTTTCTAGTAAGAATAATGCAACTCTTGTTATATGGTGAAATCAGCAAAAGGGTTTAAGCCCAAAATAAACAAATTATAGGTGACTAGCACCACTGGCCCAAAAATACACATTTACCCCTGGACCACTAGCACAGACATAGCATGGACAAGCATAGAGTGTAAGCGAAGTTTTTTTAAGACACAAGCAAAGGGGCACAGTGTGCACTGTAGAAAGACAGAGATCAGCCAACAACCCAGGTGTGAGTATGAACACTGCAAGTATACACGGGTACAGTAAGGTTCTGGGCTCCTCCTACCCTAGCCACAGGTATCTCCTCCCAGGTCACCCTCCAAGATCTCCTGAACAGATGCATCTCTTCATGGATCTGCTTACGCCTGGGTGTTGTTTGTCATGCCCTAGGCTATATCAAATTTTCCTTCAGGTTACATGGTTGCTGAGAAGCAGACCTTGCTATGACTCAGGAAGGCCCTGGCTTTTTGCAGCATCTCCTCTCATTGAGCAGAAAGGCCTCAGTGGTTTGTACTGCACTTTTCATCTAGGAGGAGCATCTCCTCACCACCATACCAGGGCCCAGCCATGCCAGGGAGTGGCTGGGTAGGATAACCCGAGCCTCACCAGAGCATACTGACTTTTATCTAAGCATCAGGTATAATAATGGTTGAATGTTTTAAGTGAAGATTTTTTTATCGTCATAGTAATGGCTACACAAAGCAGCTGGGAATTGGCCTGCGAGAAGAGAGGTCTCAGAGAAGAGCTAGGAAACGGCACCCGTGTGGGGGCCACCACGCAGAACCACTGTCCCTTGACTGTCCCCTCACGCCCTGAGAAACCCGCGGAAGCTCCGTGCAGAGGGGTCCTCCCAGCCCACTCCCACGGGTGCTGCACCCGCCCGCGCCCCAGCTCTCCCGCGCGCCCGGGCCCTTGGGAGGCCCCGTCCCCGGCTGCGCCGACGCTCCTGCTCCGGAGGCACGGGCGGCCGCCCGGCCGGCCCTCGGGGCGGCGCCGGGGGCAGCCGGCCGAGCCCGGGGATGAAGGATGCTCACGTGCCCAAGCCATCGGCGCCGTGGGTGCTCATCTGACAGTCGCAGGGTATCTGCTTTCCCTCCGATGGTATAAACGCTCTCTTCAGAGCAGCACATTCCCCGCCACCACTAATGAAAACACATGGTGCATTTATGCAAAAGCTCCTTCTCATTCTTGGTAATGACATTGGTGGTGGCAGCTCCTGTCTCCTCCTGCTGCCTCGCTCCCTCCCAAGCACCCTTGTCATTTCCCTTCCCTTTATCGACAGCCTTTAATGGGATGAGTCTTTTGCCAGCAGAAAGGAGCCAATGTGTTCTCAGCGGCTGTCAAAGGCACTTCGACTGCATAAAGAGCCTCCCATGTGGTCTCACAGTTAAAATATATATACATACAACAGACAAAACTGTCACCAACGTGCCAGAACCATCATTAGCACTTGATCTTCCTAGCACAGAGGACATGCCTTAGCTAGTTATTTTCATCCTAAATCCTTTTTTTCTGTTTTCATTTTATTTTGGGAACTGGGCTGGGGAAGGGTACTTTATTTCCCCTACACTGCATGGAAGAAACAACACAGACCTGGTGGGCACATTATGTTCCCAGTAAGGAGCTGTGGCATCTCCATGAGATGCTTTTAGAAGGCACCAGACAACCTCCTAACCTGCCTAACCCCCCGCCACCCTTTTGATAAGCTATAGATGAGACTAAACTAGCCGGGAAGTGCAGGAAAGGGAAAAACTACACAGCATCAAGAGGGAGATATAATGTGAGGATGAGCTGAGCAAGGAAAAGAGCTGATAGATCAGCCCACGAGGGCCCTGCAGCACCTCCGCTGTCGGTGAGGAGCTTAGCAGGCAGACCTGGCTGGCTGCGGTTGCCGTAAGTGGAGGGAAAGGTGTGTTGCCTCTGAATCGGTGCTAGTTGTTCCCCCCACCTGCCTCCTGCAGATCTGATGCATCTGGATCCCTCTAGGACAGGGGTGATTCGACGGATTGATCCTGTCTGGTGTGTTGGGGACACGGTGCAGAATGAGCAAGGCACGTGGGCTAGTGGCAGCAGCACCAGGTTTCTTGTCTCTCTGCAGAACCTCTGCCTCTGACCTGCCTGCTTTCCAGCTGTGCTTGTGGTCTCACCCATGTGGGCAATATTGCCCATTTGCACATGGTACCAGATTCTGGAGAAAGGAGCTGGCTCACCTGGATGTGCTGAAAAGTCTTGTGGTGGGTGCTGCTTCCTTGCCTGCGGGAGAGGAGCTCTGCTGGCATCAGCAGAAGGACATGCAGGATGTGCATCAACATAGCAATCCACTTACAGGTACCCCTGCACCTTCTGCTGTCCAGACCTCAGCTCAAGAGCACCCACCCAGAGATCTATTCCGGTAAATCTTCAGGGGAGATCACATCCCTCATCTTCTCCACATAGACATGCCTTGGGAGGGCAACTACCTGTGCAAGCCCTCTGCTTTCCACCATGGACTTTATCTTCCCCCACCAACGTTCATCTTTGCCCAACCAGCTTGTTTAGACACAGTAATAGAAAAAGGGATAAAAGTACCAAGAGAAAATGTTCTTGAAGAACCAGAAGAGACTCTGATAGGACAGGTTTCCTCTGGCTCCCCAGCTCTGGGAGCATGATCGGATAAAAAAGCAACCGACTGCAGCGCGCAGCAGCTGCTTGCTGCTGCCCAGGAGCAGCCGCTGTCACAGTGGGGAGGGTGTTCGGGGCTGCAGAGCTTCGCGCGGGGCTTCTGCTGCCCGCCCAGCTTGGGTGTGCTAAAGCAGCAGCCTGCACGCCCTGCATGCAGGCTGCAATTCCCAGCCTCCCCCCCGGGAACGGCCACAGGACCACCGGCATTCCCGCGAGCTCGGCTGAGCTGTGCGGGAGAAACTGGCAGAATCAGACTGGAGTGATGAATACGTTGGAGGATGCCACGCGGTTTCACAGACAGAAAGAGAGGCTAAATTCATCTACTAAATTATTCACTGTGAATTTTTGCTCTGTTCTAGCAGACACACATCCAGCAGCTATATAATAGGGAAATTCAGTATATATCATAGTAGTTAGACACGTATCCATTACGCACAGCAGTTGTTAATCTTCAGTGAACGTATTTAATAATAGCTATTTATGTAACATACATTAACTACCCCTTTTAAACTGAAATTGAATGCATATTTGAGAACCTTAATTCAAAGCACTGGTTAAAGCTGAGTCTCTGAGTCAGGGTAATAAGGATTTCAAAAGAGGGGTGTTTAAGTACTTTGTAATAAAGAAAGGTGACTGGAAAGAAAACCTTTTTAAAAAAAAAAAAACTATCCAAAGAGGTTTTTTGCCCTTAAATTCCTTCCCGGATGCAGACCGGAGCTGTGTGTCTGAGAGGAGAACCACGGGCAAAGAGAAAGCATGGAGCTGATGCACAGCTGGTAATTGCAAGCGAGAGAGATTGCTGAGTGCCCTGGAGGCACCGGAGCCCCAAGGACGGCAGCTTTGGTGGGGGATGAGCTGGGCTCTGCCGCTGCCCTTGGGCAGTGAGGGATGCTCCAGCCGTGGGAATCTCCTGTTGGCAGCACTGCTGCTACACAGAGCCCAGCTGCAGCCCACAGGCTGTGGGGAGGCTAGGAAGCACTGTAGTACCTTCAGCCTTGCAGCGAAACCCACCATAAATCTTCCTAGAAAGAGAAGGAAGAAAAAAAAAAAAAAAATATTCACAAAGCACTGCCAGAGTCCACCCATCCCCAAGGGATTCTCCAGGGCACTGGGGCTGTGGGTAACCTGAGCTCACCAGCCTGGGATCAGGGATGCTGCTGGGCTAGTACATCCTAAAACATCTAAAAATTCTTCTCCCTAATTTCTTATTTTAACCAACTCCTCTACCTCTATGCAATACACAACCCTTAGACTAGACAAAGGCGGGGAAGGATAGGTGGTAGCAATAAAGAATCAAAGTGGGACCTAATCCTGAGTCAGGGGCACTGGAGCTCCTCCCCAGAGAGCATGCACGGCCTCACAGCTGCCTGGTCACCCAGAGAGCCAGGACCAGAGCCTCTTCCTTCTGCCTTCACCAAACAGCTGCTTGCTCCATCCTTTCTGCTCCTTAACAGCCCCCAGCCCCTCCTGCCATCCTACCCAGTTCTTCTCTGCCTCTCCAGCCTCACCAGTTTTTCCCCATTTTGTTGATTGCTTCCTAAATTAGCCAAGCTAAACCGCATTTTTCTCTGAGCAGTAGAGCCATGACACCTGCTTTTCTCTGGCACCATGTCTTGGAGAGTGAGATATCACTGAAGCATCCTGAAGGTTGGAGAGTCCTAATTGGACTTCTGCATGGTGATTCTCTGTGGTCTAATACTCTGGTTAAGATCTCATTGCTATTTTTTTCTTTGTTAGGGCACTGACTTGAATTTCCCTTCCCGTTTTATTAGACCTTTTAGTCTCCCAGCATCTGTCCTGTTGCCTTAGACTATCAACTCCCCAACACCAGGACAACCAGTTTCTTTACTCCTAGAGCAACAGCAGATGCTTAGGGTAGTATGTAAGAACAGGGTGAGCACATAGTGATCCTCTCCTGATGTCCAGCCAAAAAGCCCCTAGCCCAAAGGTGCCTTTGAATTTAACATCAATTGATGGATTTTCTTCTTGTGAATGTGCCTGTGGAGTTGTACATTTTCACTACATACTGTGTGAAGTGCCACCTCCTGTTTAACATGAACATGGTATCCATCAGCTCTGTGGGAAGCTCCCTGGTCCTTGTGCTGGAAAGAGAGAAGAGCCAACAGCAGCTCACCCTCTCAGGGCCACACATGATTTTACTGGCTCCTGTCACACTCCCCTTCATGTCCCTCCAGATATGAGGCCAGAACTGCTGAGGCTTGAAGGTAGAGCCCACCTGGGATTTACATGGGGATAGACTGACAGCTTTTGGTCTTTATACTTCTGGTCTTTATTCATTTCCTAATAATTCCTAACATTTGATTTGCTTTTTCTAACCACTGCCGAGCACAGAGATGACATTTTCAAAGACGTATGTGTTATAACACCAAGATCTTGTTCTTTAACAATGACAGGCAGCTCACAGTGCTTTATTTAATTCATAAAGTTAGGACTGTATTTTCCCTTGTATCTTAGTTTTCATTTATCCACATTGAATTTTATCTGCCATTTTGTCACCAGTCACTTGATATCATTAAACCTTTCTGCAGTCCTTCACAACTGGCCCTCGTGTTTACTCCCAAAATAATTCAGTATCTCCAGTTCTCAGCTGTAGGTATTATTGCAAGAAAGAAAATTGATGCTAATAAGCCAACTGTGGCAGTATTTGGCACAGCTAAACCAGGCCAGCTTCGGAAGGGATGTGGGAACAAACCTCCATGTTATCCTCGATGGGACATACAGTTCTCAGCATCCAGGTCGAACCACCTCTCTCCACCTTAGACCCATCCCGGCAGGATCAGGGCTCTGGCACTGGCAGAGGGGCAGTGTCTGGCTCTATGCAGAGCCCCCAAGGCTCCAACTACCCTGGACGGGCATGGACCTCCCCTTCACCCCCAGATTTCTGCCTGAATTTGTGCCCCTGAGGCTTCCCAAGGTGCTGCTGCGTGGACACATGATCCTAGTAAAGACTCCTGATAAACCCTGGAGGGCTGGAGCGGAGTAGACGGGTGGAGCTGGAGGTCAAGGGAAGGGGCAGAAGAAATAGTGACTATTACTGTTCCTTGCACTCACCATGGGGGATTGAAGTGACTTGCTGGATCATCACCAACAATTCACACCTGCAGGGTGCAAAACCCTGAGCCAATGTGCAGATGTGAGAACATGATTTCCTGCAGAGGTTATCCGATGGCACAGGCAGTGCAGTGAGGAACAGGCATTTCTGCTGTGTGTTCAACTGTAAGCATCTTGGGGCAGGGCTGGATTTTCATCATATGCTGGTGCCATGGCCAGCATACAGATTCCTGGTGGTGTCAGTCTCTAATACCAGTAGAACACCTATATCATGTTTTGAGCCCAGAGGGCAACTGAGCACCACGATGCCATTCACTCACCCCTAAAACCCTGCCACACAAACCCAGCACAACTTATATGGCCCATAGTCTGAGGTCCTAGGAAACAGTGCTTTCCCCAGAAAGATCACAGCCCAAAAGCACTGTGAGAAGATTAAAGAAGCAATATTTCCACCAGAAGGATGCAAAATGGCTCTAAACTGTATTCCCCACAACCTCAGACCAAGTCAGACAGGCAGAACACAGGACCCTGCACTTTATGACAACCAACCTGCCACCTACCACAAGGATGCTGTCTTGTGCCCTCCCACATTTCCTTTGGTGCTTTCCTTGGTACCACAGCCCGTGGTGCCACCACAGAGCATCACTCAATGTGGGCGATGAGAGGGCACCTGGACAGCGACCGAGCAGGGCCCAGTCAGACCAGCGAGGTGGCCATGCAGTACAGCTCTGCAGACAGGCTAAAACCACTGACATCATGAAGAGCCAGAAGAATTCACTCTCTTCAGGTTATTCAATTCCAACCACATATGCGAGAAGTCCCTTGGCTCCCACAAATGCAGGGAAGTGAGCAGGAAAACTCTGCTGGAGCCAAAGCACTTGCAGGATGGATGAAGGAGGATGAAGAGGATATGTCTCCAGAAACTCTTCTTTGACGTGCTGGGTCAGCAGCACATCCATCCTCGAGGCTCTGAGGACAGGGCAGGTGGTGAAGTATGCAACAACAGCCTACCTGCTGGCTGTTGCGTTGTGAATGGGAAGGGGCTACCCTGCCTTTCCCTTTGGTTTGGCCCAGGGCTGCTCTGGGCAAGGAAGAAGCTGCAGGGCTGGAGATTTAGCCTTCACTTTCCTCTGCAGCCACCGTTGTCAGCTCTGGGAATGAGTGGGAGACACAGAGCACAAACAGCAACACTTTCTGCGCCAGCGGAGTCAGGACTGAAGTCCCAGAGAGGAGGATTGCCCTGGGGCTGGCCTCTGCACACATCATGTCCAAGAGCAGCAGAGTGTGGCAGCAATAGAAGGTGCTGAGGTGACTCTGCTGCTTGGTGCCACAATGCCCGGCACAAACCTGAAGGATGCTCCTCGCTTGTTCCACTGCAGCAGAAGCAGTGGGTCTCCCCGGTACCACCACGCAGGCTTAGTGGGTGCAGAAGAGCAGGTTTGCTCCCAGCTGGGTTGGACCAGCCCTGTCCCATGCATCTGCCTGCAGCGAACTAGTTGGCGCGTGAGTGGGCTTGCAAAGGGCATGGGGCAGACTGGTGCATTCACTGCTCAAGGGAATAGTTTCTTCTGGGGGCACTAGTGGTGGCATCACCTTGAATGAGAGGGGTGAGCAGGACCAGGCTTGGGGCCACCCAGAGCTTCCTGAGGAGGGTGTGGAAGGAACACCACCCTGGGTCTCCCCAGCCCTCTCGCCATCCACCTGCCTTATTTCCCCAGAGCAATCCCCCCCCCTTCTATCATTTCCTTCCACTTTTTCTCCCCCTTTCATTACACTGACTGTGCATGCAGACAGCCTGACTGGAGCACCTGTATTGACCCGACTGGTGGGGTCTGTAAGCCACCAACTCAGTCACGGGCTGGTGAAAGGCAGAGCTGACGCACAGAGGAGGATGCCTGCTGCAGCCCTGAACTCATCACGGCAGCCCGTGTGGGGCTGTGCTGCAGACAGGCTGTGGGTCACGCCTGCATGACGGCTGGTGTCATGCCAGGGGCACTGACACCCCTGGGAAGAAGTATTTGGCTGACACAGTCGCATGGGGGCTGGGAACGAACCGGAGATGGCACGTGTGCTTGCTTTTCTTTGCAGTTCCCATCTGGGAAGCTGGACAGGGAAGGGACCTTCTCTGCCACAGGTTACATGGTGTGCCTGTGCTCTGGGAAAACAGCCTTCCTGGCCTCTATTTTCCAAAGGCTAGGCCAAGAAAATCTGTAAAGACAATGTGGTTTGATTTTTGGCCAAGAGGGAGAACTTCACCCCTCTCGAGACAAGGGTTTCTGCTTGATCACAGCAGATCCTGCATCATGATATCCAAGTGAATGAACAGCTTTGAGTGATGGAGACTCCACCACATGCCAGAGCAAGCTGTTCAGGGGGTTTATCTCTCTGACTGTTAACACTGGCACTCAGCTCCCTCTCCCAGTTTGTCTGGCTGTACCCTCCAGCTGCTAGATGATATTCTGCCTTTGTCTGCTAGCCAGTTGGCTTTTTGGTATCTCTTCCTCTCAAAGGCACTTCTAAACTCAGACGAGTCAGTTATTAATGTTGTCTTGCATTTAACGGTGACGTTAAGAGCTTGCACTTCTTTCCTTTCACATTGCACAGCAGGTTTCCAACACCTCACGCCACCCCTTGAGTTATTTTCTGATGATTTTCAAATTTGCTACCATACTTTTAAAAACATGGACCTCTAGCATAGACAGGGAGTTGAGTGGTCACCTGGGTAAGCTATGTCCAAAGGTAATGCCATGTCCCTGCTGCAAACCGGTATTTCCCTGATGATGGAGCCAAGAGCTGTTGCAGGTCTGGCAGTCGCATGATGGTGGCTTCTGGGTTGTTCGTTATCCACAAAGCCCGCTTCAAGGATTTTACTTTGTAGGATGCAGTCACCTCTCTTCGTAAAGACCAGATTGTTCCTCGGATCTGGAAGGGGTTTTTGGCCTTTTTTGAAAACCTAGAAAATCAAATGTGGTTTTTTTTTGCAACAAGAGCTGCATGGAAAAGAGATTCCTTTTAGTTCATTTGCAAATTGTGCATTTGTTTGTTTGTTTTTAATGTTATTCAAGCTTGGAACAAAGATAAAGGTTTTCCAAATTATTGTCAAATTGATTTTTAAAGGGTTTGGAGTCAACATTTCATTTGACAGTATCGGAATACTTTGCTTCAGTCAAGCTTCTGGATTTTTCAAAATTAAATGAAAGGGAGTTTTTAAACTGAAGAATGTTTCAGACCCAAAAAATCAAAACATTTCATTCTGAACATGTCAAAACTGGCCATTTTAAATGTTTTCACATGTTTTTTCTCCAATAAACAAAATTGGGCAAAATCACCATAATTTTGCAAAATACTTCAGAGCTGACAAACTTGTGTTTCCACCATAGAAAAGTTGCACAAAACAAAATTCATTAATTTCCATTCCCAGTGTGGCATTCAGGGGAAAAAGACCTCCAAAAATGCAAACACTGGAATTCCCAGGCAAAAATTAATTCATTCACTCTGCCGATAAACAGCATTTCCCGCTCCTAATTTTTGTTGATAAATTGCAGCTCGCCCCATCAACACGCATGGCACACAACACGCAGAGCCAACAGGCAGGGTGGGATTTCTGCCCTGCTCACCTGCCTGCTGGAAGGACACTGCTTAGGTCTCCACTGGTCTGCAGTGGTTTGAACTGGGCAGCATCCCCCCTGTGTCAGCGCCCCGGTTTATCACAGCGGATAATTGCCCTTCCCTTCCTGGCTGGGAGCTGCGCGGAGTCCACCAGCCTCATTTCACTGAAAGCCTCAGATGAGACGTAAAAACACCTCGGCACAAATCTAAACAATGTGTCTGCTTAATGGTCGCCGAAGGGGCATTTTCCTTCGGAGCAAATCCATCACTGCGGCGAGTGTCAAACTCCAAGGGCTGGCTCTTTAGGCTGAAAAGGCTCTGGCACGCTCAGCTCCGCTCGCTGGCTGCAGCAGCACTCACTGCTGCACTCCGGGTGAGACGGAGCTTATATGAGATGCAACTAAGCACCCTCCAAATATTAATGCTGCAAGTCTGGGGTTAATTAGTCTCCACAAATCAATGCAAGGCTAGCTCTGGGCATGGGAGTGACCCACGCCTGCTCTCCAGTAATGTGTTCCTGCTTTCTCCCCCTGGGCTCCTGCCAGTGACTCTTGGCTTGCACAAGGGGCACATTGTGGCAGGGGACAGAGACCCCCCCCACCAGCCCCACATCCCTTGGCATGAGCTGCCCAGCTCTTCCCAGCCAGGGCGAAAGGAGCTGATTTCTTCTGCTCCCCAGATCCCTTGCTGATTGATTTATGGAGTGTGAGATTAAGGGCTGGAGCTGGTAACAGGGAGCTTTGAAATGAATGAAATTGCAAAGAGGATTTATAAGTGTAACTGAGTTGCTCTGGCACCAACACCGAGCAGGCACTTTGTGCCAGGTGAGGAGGACAGAGGAGCAGCGAGGCTGCAGAGAGAGCTGGGGCCCAGCGAACTGCTGGCACTGCTGCACATGGGGCAAGCAGGCTGGACAAGCAGGATTTCATTCTTCTTTTCCCAGTGTGCAGGAAATGACCAGTACAGGTAGGAGGGTGTCATGGGAGCATCATGGTCTTGCCTTGATTAAGGCAAGGTGACTCAGTGGGTGCATGAACCTCTCTTCTCCAGGTTTTCATGCCTCAGTTCCCTGCTCTGCAGTGAACATGCTGCCCACAGGCACTGAACAGCATCTGCGGGTTTGGTGTCACCTGCACATTGTGTCACTTGGGTGGACAGGCCCTGCATCGCTGGAGGTCAATTAAAACATTGTAAAACAATTGCAAAACACCTTCAGTCATGTGCCTTCTGGCATGCGCTTCTGATACCTGAACTGTGGGATCTCCATTGGCATTGAAGCTTCTTGATGGCTTCCTTGGAGCAGTGGGACACTCCCACTGCTCGATTTGGGGCTCCATTTCTTTATGGAGGTGCCAGTGCTATGAGAATCTTGGGTCAGTAGGCTGTGGTAATGGGAGATCTGGCTCTTTCCCTTACATGTCAGTGATTAAATTTCGCCCTGAGCTCACCACAAGCTGCCAAAGTAGGAATATGAGCCTGAGGCGTGTTTGTATTACACAGGGCATCTGAATATGTGTGTGAGGTTTTCTGTGTTGTTTGAACAATGCCCAAACCCACCATTTCATCACTTCTTGTGCACTCTGCTGTCTTCCCTAAAACTGTAGCAGCAGAAGCCCTGGAATTTGGGGTAGATTTTGCCTCTCCCATGGCCTTGAACTCCTATGGATCCTGCAGCAGCATGCAGATGGGAAAGTGAGTGCATTTAAATACATGAAAACCATCAATGAAGAAACCTAGCTAGCTGTATTTGAGCTTCTGGCATGGGAAAAATGTTGCTTTTACCCTTCTGCAACAAAGCTCTGACACAGCCGGTGGAAATGGCCGGTGAGCAGTGGCAGGACCCCGCGGGCATCTCAGGGCAGAGCAGCACCCAGCTGAGCAGAGGGAGCCCGGCCTGGGGACGAGCCAGGGGAGAGATGAACATGCCTTTCATGACAGCCAGCTCGGCACCAAGGCAGTCACACACCAGCCCTTGGTCAGCCCCAGCACAGCAGGACACGGCTGATCGAAGCCCGATGGATCGAGGAAGATCAAAGCTCCCCTTTTATCTCAGACTCCCTTCTGCCTTCTTCCACAGCTGGAGGGCGTGTGTTCCCCTTCTTTGTAGATGCTCCATCCCCTTCTTTAAATCTTCACTTAAAGCCTTCCTTTCTTCTTCAGCACGCAGCTGAGTCCTTTCTGAGTGTGCTGTTGTAATGCCCATGGAGGATCCTATTCTAAAGGCATAAATTACACTGCACCGTGTCAGCTCCCTCTCGCTGAGCATCTTTTTCAGGTAACACTTTGTGTTAAGTGCACATTAACCAGTCCTGAACTGCTCCAACATCACAAAGAGCGGCTCAGGGGGACACCCCTCTGCCTGACGTTCATTAGGATCAATGTCGAGAGCACAGCCCAAAGCAGGATGAGGTCTGATCCCCGCCTTTTCTGCTGCTGGGGCTGCCATTACCTAATTGGATCCAATGTAACATATTAGAGTACACATTATGAGATGACACAAATTGGGTTTGGCTCTTTCTCAGCAAATGAAGGGGCCTCCGTTATTGTAATGAGCACAGCGAGAAGGAGATGCACGAGCATCCATGTAATCTCCTGTCTAAGAGAGCACTCTGGGCTGAAGCATCCATCCCAGAACAAGTTGCATGTTGCTTCTGACCCCTTTAACCTCCAAAATGGGGTGGAAGTGCTGCTTGGGCAACCCTTTGCAGCTGGTTACAGCAGAAAGGCTCATAGTCCACCCAGCTCTTGAGGGCCATCCCAAATCCCATGACCTAACCCTGGTGATGAGGGATGCATTGAGCCATTTACAGTGGCCTGGCTTTCTGAGGAGAGCAAGGTATCACAGAATATATCTGATTTTGCCACTGTGGGCTTGTGCATGAGGTCAGTTCTTCATGTAGTGGGAGACCTTGCAGTGTTGCAGAGGATTGTTGTTGAAGATCAAAGACACTGAAGCCAAGCCTCAGCAGTGTCTGAACCAGAGGAGCTCCAGATGACTCTGTTTTCAGGTTGGTCAACCCAAGAGTTGCTACTCATCACCTCATCCTGCTGTTGCCTTGGCCCTTTGTCCAGGATTCTGCAGATCCCCTGAGCTCCTCTGGGCAGATGGGTAGAGGGCATGCACAGACCACCTCTCCCCTGGCCCTCCTGCCTGGATCCCCAGCAGAGACATGGGGGCACCGTATCTAGAGGTGCAGGTATTGGAGAGAGGGTTTCATTAATTCTTAACACAGCCAGTCAACATTGCCCTCTAATTCATCTTGAAGAAGCTCTTTGCTAACCACAAGTGCAAGAATGGTCAGTCTATGCTGTGTAGAAAGAGGGTTAAAGTGCTTAATGTTTACTGTGTTTATAGTAACTGCAGATGATGGTGTTCATATGAACATCCAACCTCTTTTAATATCTTGTGGCAATAAGCCTCACAGATTAACCACACGCTGTATAAAAACTTGTATCGGTTTTGAATTTACTGCCTTTTAATTTCCTGCATTATGATGTTCTGCATTTCCTGAGTTTAATTTCTTGCGATCCTTATCTTCTCATCATGTCCCAAGATGAAATCTGGGGTATTTTCTTCTTACCACTGAGACCAAAAATACCACACAACCAGCAATTCTTGTGATACTTTGCCATTTGCGCCTGCAGCAGGTTTTCTTGCCCCAACAAAAAACAAAAACAAAACCAAAAAAACACCATAAAACCAAACAAAACACCAAAGAAGTGAAGGAATATTGAACAATCCTAAGCAAAGCACAGCAGATCAGCTTGTGAAGGTGGGTGCAAAATTGGAGTTTCTGGTTAAGATATTGCTGTTTGAACAACAAAATAAAGAAATTGGTGGCACTGAGAGTGTTTTGAGCAGATACACATTGTGAGGACCTGTGTTTCTTTGCAGAAGTGAGTCAGAGGTGCTTGGAGGAATTGGCACCAGCAGAGCTTCTTGAGTTGTAAGAGGTCTCCTCAATCTACAGCTCTTTCTACCTCACTTTCTGTCTGTTATCCTCACAGTCCTCCTGTGAGATGAAGTCTTGGTCCGAGGTATAGATGGAAGATATGCCCAGCAGAGATGACAGAGAGCTCTGCTTAGCCCATGCCCTAGGGAGGTGGGTGTCAGCCAGCACCAGCTCGGAAGGTGTGTAGCTTGTCTCAGTGCATCCCCGAGCCCAAGCACTTGCAGCAGCTCAGAGCATGAACACCAGGTGCAGGAGATGCCTGCAAAGGTCGGTGCAACCAGCTGAGAGAGCCGGCGATATCTGCACATCCTGCTCTGCAGACAGCTCAGCCCCTCACCCCTCCAGCTCTCAGCATCGCATGCCACCACCCAGGTTCTCTCCTTTCCTCAACTTTAATAGAGGAGCATGAAGTGGCCGACCCAGCGTCATCTCTTCTCGTGCCACCTTGGTCCCACTGCCCTGGCCACAGTGGCTGTGGTGCAAAGCAGGGGCTGGGTGCTCTCCGAGGTGGGTCCAGGGCACAAGCGGTGGTGCAGGGGTAGCAGAGGACTAGCGCAGGCAGGGTAACCAGAAATCACAGCACTGGAACAATACTAGAAGTTGTGAACTGCAGGCTTGGTCTCATCTCTGCAAGACCAGGCTAAGCCAGTCCTGGATTCTCGCAAGGAAGATGAGGGTCTCCCGCTGAGCACCATGACACTATGCTAAAGTGTTCGGAGAGATCTTCCTTCCCAACCCAGGCAGCTAATGGCTGGTTTATGTCCTGAAGCGTGAGGGTTTAGGTCCCCTGCAGATTTTTATCCCATTTAATGTAACTGTAGATATCCTCTGTATTCATATAAATGAATAATCCTTTCTGAATCCTTCTAAGCACTTTGCTTTAGCAGGCTGGATATTATTAATCATAATGCTCTGCACTTAGACAGCATTTTACCTATTCACGGCACTGAACAAACATTGGCTAATTAACCCTCCCCATGCTGTGGGAGGCAATTATCACCCTTGCTGCTCAGAGGGGGAAGGTGGCACCAAAAGTGGCGGTGAGTGGGGATTTGGGGCCAATGCTGCCTCTTTTCCCACAGCATGGCAGTGGGTGCAGTGGAAACAGGTCATTATCTCTATGGCTATAGACCTACTTAAAACTTAGACTTCCTTCCTGAGAATTGTGGAAGAACATAATTTTATTCCCCCTACAACTGACTGGCTTTTTGCATTGAAAGTGCAGAAAACTGAAAACTAGGAATAAACCCATTTAATTAACTAAACAGAAATCAACATTCAGAAAAGAGAGATGTTCTTGGGGGCAATTTCTGTCTAGTCAAAGCAATGGGGAGTTGGGGTGGGTGGAGGGAAATGCCACCAGAGCCACGCTGGATGGTTTTGCTGTGTAGCCACCACCAGCTGCAGGGGAATACTGATAATAATAATAATGATGCTAATGATAATATTTCTGTGCCTAGTTTCCCTGCAGCATCCTGCACAGATGGATCCCAAAGCACGTTATAAATGGAGTTGCTGTTGTCACTCCCCTTGCACAGGCTGGGTTATCACCAGTGCCACGCAGCTGAGAGCCAGACTTGGGCTGTCTTCGCATTAGGCAGCTGCTAACAGCCTCGGTTCTCCCCTGAGGGGACCAAGTCTCTGAGACACTTGTTAGCAGGGCTGGCACCGCCCATCTTCTTTCCCTGATGATGATGGACCTTGCACCCCTTCCTTTGCTGTTCCACTACCAGAGGGGTCATGTTAGTGGAGGCAGCTCTTACTCTCCCTTTGCTCTTTGCCTCATCACGCACAATTTATTAATCCTTCCTTTCCCCAAGGTAAGGCCCAAGCCCATGAACGAGGAGGAAGCACCCCACGGCCAGGACACTGTCAGCTCATTGGTAGGGTCATCTCTCCAGCCTTAGTGCAAAGTTCTCACAGCAGGATGAAACAAGACAGGGAGGATCTGTCCCTCTAGTGCAAGAGAGGAGCTGGCAGGGAAGGCGTTATCAGGATGCATGACTTAGGGCAGGAGGGTGGGCATCAGGAACGGCAATGTGCAGAGGGGCTAGGTCCTTTTAATCCTGGCTGGGCACGGATATGCTCCTCTTCCCTGTTAATGGAGAAGCCACGGGGAGAAGCATCCTCCTGAGGGACAGCCGCTGGCGGAGAGGCAGGATGCTCAGCTCTCTGTGATGCTCCTCGCTGCGGCGGCTGCACAGCTCGCTGGCAGGCTGCAGCAGTTCCACTTCCCCGAGCTGCCCTTGTCTGGCCACCTTGGAAAGCAGGTCACGGGGATTTCTCGTTCAGCTGGGAGGACAACGCTCCTTCCCAATCAGATTTCACCTCCGGGCACATCTCCAGCTGAGATGAAACTGCCCATTACTTTCCCAGCTGAAGCCCTCATTTTGCAGACAGAAGGCCGTTTATTGCCAGATAAATAACGTTGCAGCTTGCAGAGCCAGCTCAGGGCAGCGCAGGGACATGGAATTGCAAGTCAGGATAATCACAGGTGTATATCATATCTCAGGGGGATATTATATCAAAGGCATGCTCCTCTGTATGAAGACAGCAGCTTGGATTTGACTCAGATATCAAGTGCTCAGTGAGCATGGCATGTCTACGCCTCTTCCTTTCTATCTGGTGCACTTAGCTGCCCTCTTGGTGGATTGCTACTGCCCTTATCTATCCTGAATGCTAATGCACCAAAATATATTCGCATTGCCCCAATGTCATTTCTGTGGCTGGTAAATGTGATAGATGAACCACCCTGCTCGTGATGCTAATGGAAACCCAGCACAAGCAAGAGCCAACAGAACTACTCGTAAGTCAAAAGACATGCTGTAATTTTCACTTTGGTACCTGAAATCCCTGCCTCCCTCTCTCTGATAGAGAAGGAGTGTGGCTTCATCTGTAGCTGTTTCAGCTCAGTGCATGTGTGTAAGCACAGTGGGGATCATGCTGTGACGGGACCCAGCCTGGAGCCAAGAAACAGCCCCTTTCCCTGAGCCCGAGGCTGGCTGGCAGAGAGAGGGAAAGGTGCTTGTAGTGTTTGTCTCCTGCAGCAAAGGGAAAGGAGGAGCATTTTTGTGTGTAGTGTTACCAGCATGACTTCTTGCTCTGTTAGGGGGGCTGAGGAAGTTGCCTTTGCCTCAGGCCCCTGAGGAGCTCTGGGACTTCGCTTGCTTTAATCCCCTGGCATCCCTGGGAGATGAAGAACTGCCTTCTAGGAGGACACCTGTCCCTCCCAGTGTGGCTGGCGACACTCTTGCTTTCCTTTCTCCTCACAGAATCACAGGGAGGCTTTGCAAAGCCCCTTAGAGCCAAGGGCTGGAGCATGTCTGTGACCCTTTGGGCAGACATTTGCTGTCCCGTCCCCTGCAGCACCCTGAGCCAAGTGTCCAAGGTGCTGCGTATGCTCCAAATCAGCCCAGCAATGCCTGCAGGAGGTCTGTGCTACCCATAATCAAAGCTGCCCAAGTTCTGAGGGAGGGACTAGCTCAGTGCCATTTCTGCTGTGCTGGGTGATTTGCAGCAGTAGCTCAAATCCCACCTGAGGACCCCTTGGAGGGAAGGTGTTTGTCAGCCAGGATACCGCTTTAATGCTTAGGACACGTGAGTTCAAACCTTTGCTTCTTTTCAGGCTTGCAATGTGATCTAAGGCAAGTTGCTTTTGCATGCCTCAGTTTCCCCAAGCCATGACATGGGTGGCAGCTCTGCACTACATTCCAGAGGCCAGAAGGAAAAGACATTTACAGAGGGTAACAATACAGAAGTGCATGCTTTTTGGAGATGGTGCTTCCATACCACTTCTCTTCAGTGCTGGGGAGGTTGCTCAGGAAGCCTGCACAAGGGAGAAATCCCCTCTCTCCCTTGGTCTGCTCAGCTGTTACCCTGGGAGAGCTCTGGTAGGTGATGAATTGCTCAAGTGGGAAGGCAGTGGTGCCCTTTCTGTTTGTGTGGAGTGTGTCTAATATACTGATATATGCTGCATTCATCCCTTTTAAATATAAATCAATAAGCTGCTATATTTCAAAAGAGAAGAGAGCACAGGCCAGTCAATGTGCAGTATAAATGTCTTCATTCCCCGGGGTGCCCCTGGCTGGACTGGAGGGCCGTAGCACACAGTCACCGAGGGAGAGGAGACGTGCTCAGGTCTTTCCAGCGAGCTGTGCCAAGAAGTGAGTAAAAACGTGTCAGGGTTTTCCCTGTGTCCTGATTCTGCCGAGATCCTCAGCAGCCTGAACCAGCCTGGCAGCCGGCCCGCAGGGAGCCAAACCTGCCCGAGACATGGGGCCAAACAGTTCCGTGTCCATTTCGGCTCTGCAGGCTGGATCATTTGCAGCAGCTCGAACCCTACCTATCATTTTCCCCTTGCCTTGGTCCTGTGGATGTGGGGCTCTGCATGTGCACGTAGTGGGTGACCCAAGGTGTGAAAGTCAGTTATAGCAGCCTCATGCTCTGGAAGAGGAGTGAGGGGCTCACCCACGTTTATGAATAAGCTGTTGGAGCATCTATCCTTTCCACAGGATCTCCAGGTGTTAGGGACCTTGGGGTACACGTGCATTTGTGGGTGTGGACCATTCTTTCTCCAGAGCCTGTATCCCCCTCCATCCTCTGCCCCTATGGCTTAGCCTGGGAAGCCTCCTGGGCTCGAGCTGTGGCTGCACCTACACGACAAGACCCTACCCCCCCCCGGGCAGACCCCAAGCACCCCACGTCCCTCCTGGCAGCCAGGTGTGCAGGAGTCGTGGGCTCAGCTGGGTGAGCATCCTGGGGTGAAATACCTCCCTGGCCCCGGGGACAGGGCTGGGAACCGGCACCCGAGCCCGCGTGCAGCAGGGACATCAGCTCTTCCTGGCAGAAACTTGTTCTGGCTCAGATAACGCGTGTAGTGCAGTCAGATTTTCCTCTTTCATTTCCTACCGCTGTCATGGCTGTCTGTCCGTACCCACGCAGGGGCTCTCATCTGCCACCAGCGGGCTCGGCAGCGGGGGGTGAGCTCTGCAGGGCCAGCACGGCTAAAGCAGAGTCTCCCGGTGGTGCCGGGAAGGTGCCAAGCGACGTCTCCAGCCACCATTGCTGGTGCATGAACACATCCACTCCTTACTGTCTGTTATCCTGCTGAAAGCTGGGCATTATTGCTGGTGTTATTAATATTATGGTTAAAAAAAAAAAAAAATAAGATCTACTCTGCACAATTGCAAAATGGTTGCAGATCCAAGAACTGATAATTACACAGCAGTTTCAGATCTAGACTATTATTTATGATCAGAAAAATGTCAATTTGTATAGACTCCAACATTTCACCTACTAAAAAGCTCACCCATTAATTCATGTTGCATTTAAATGTTCATTTTAGGCCAGATTTCTCTGGTTAATGCACATGATTCTCTTTCAAGTCCTTTGGAAGCCAGAGTTGAAGTTGAAAGGAAAAGTGGTGCCTTTTCTGGAATCTTCTGCTGAGAAAAATTGTTAATTATCTCTCAATATTTTATTAATAATCAATTTCTTATGATTATTTTTTTAATGAGATGTCATTACATAAATGCCCTCATTTTCTGGAGTGCATTTCATATTTGTAAGGGTCTGCAATACAGTTTGCATGAATAATTCCCATTCAATTGACTATTCCCAAACTGTTCACTTCAATCCTCCGCTATTTATTACTTGAGATGTGTGGTTGGCCACTCCACTTGCCAGGTATTATTGCTAATTGGATGACTGCAGTTTTCCAAACAAGATAAATTTAGGGTTAGTGGGTAGCACAGAGGAAAGCATGCAGCCACCAATTGGCAATGTGGATAAATACTCAGGTCTGGGAAATTCAAGATCAGCAAACATTTTCCTGAATCTCTGGGTTTCATTTGAACAGTTGCATCCAGCAAACGGCTCACTCCTGGGCCAAGGACAGCCACACCGTGAGTCCTCCCTGAAACACTGTTTTCCCATGTCATGCAATGACTCCAGGAGTGGAGACTTGATAGCAGGGTCCCAATTTCCCAGCTTGAACAGAAGTAAAAGGGAAAAAATACCATTTTGGGATTTGTAATGGTATGGATCCTTTCAGGATTGTAAGAAAAAAAAAAGGATTTGTAAAGGCACAGTTCCTTCCAGCACTGTGTGATGCATTTGTAGTTGTGCTAGAGACCATCTTGATAAGGAAAATCAAACCTTATGCCTCAGGGCATGGGGACGTGTTTCTTGGGGTCTGGAAGCACCTTTTCACTACCAGCCGAGGATGCGCTGGATTTCAGTTCATTTTTCACTAACTACGAGGTTTTCAGCCTCTCTCTCCGCACAGGGTAAAAGCCGATGACCCTGTGAGGGCTGTGCTGACACCGGATCAAGTACCTCTGGATGATCTCCCTGGGCCAAAACCACCCACCGCAGGAGACGGCTCACGAGCAAGCGACAGGATGATTGCACATCGTGCGCGGCGCGCCGGCTGCCACGCTGCTGGAGGTGGGAGGGAATCCCTGCATTTCTGCGAGGGGGGGTGTGGGGGGGTAGACGTGGGTGATAAGACACTGGCAGCGTTCAATAAGTCTCAGAGCTCGCTGCCTAAGTGAGACGTTGACAGAAACAAAAGAAACCCCGTTAGGAAATCTCTCCCCCTCTGCTTGGAAGAAGGCGAGGGTTTTGTTCGGGCGGGGAGGGGGGGGGTGAAGCGGAAGGTTTGCATACATTTCAAGCCTCAGCCGAAATACAAAGTGCTTTTTGTGAACGCGAGAGAAAAGGACGTGAAGCAGGCAGAAGAGGAGGAGGAAGAGCAGGGGAAGGATGCCTCAATACAAAAAAGCTTAGCCTGATAAAATATTTAGGACGGGCTCACACATCAGAATATTAATGCTCTGCATTCCTTGTGCTTGCACTCTGTTGATCTTCATTCTCCAGTGACCTTGTTTACAGTATCTGAATTTGCAGTCTGCATTTTAATAAGGCCCTGAGAGAAGGTCTGAGACACAGCGTCTCACTGAACCAACTTCAAAACCCTCCTCCAACCGGTTGAATTTCTGGAGGATGGGATCTGGCTATGGGGTGCGTGGTGCCTCGTTCCTGCTGAGGGCAGACCCTCCGGAGAGCCCGGCTGCTGCCCCCCCCGGGTCAGCCACCCCTGCCTTGGGCTGGGAAACTGGGGCACCGTGGAGCAGCTCCTCCGCGCAATTAAAATTTTCCTTGGTGGAAGTCTGGCCTCTTCCACACGGTGCAGGCAGCTCCCCCCCCCCACACACACACACACAATAGCTGGTCCCCTTGCTCTTCCCCTTGTCATCGCCAGGTGACCCACAAGAGATCGACCGGCTGCTCCCCACGGGCTCTGCCAGCCGGCACAGAGCTAAGCAGCTGGAAGTGATCGGGAGCCACGGTCCCCTCAGCAGGCACAGGAGGGGTCCGGAGGCGGCCGCCGTCTCCTGCAGCCCCTGCGAGAGCGAAGCGTGTTCCCAGACCCGAATTGCCTAATGGGCTGTGAAGGGGTCTCAGCAGGCAGAGCCCAGGCTCGGGGGGATGTGGGAGAGATCGTGCAGTCGGCGTGTTTGTCACATCAGTCGGCTGCTTCCGTGGAGATGCTGTCGAAGGTGGGAGCGTGTGGGAGGGCAGGCAGAGCGTGGGGAGCCTTCCCTGGGGGGTGTGCCGGTGTCCAGCTCTGCTCGCTCAGGGGCTGCCAGGGTGCCACCTGCCTGAGCCCAGCTCTGGACATGGCTGTGGTGGCACGGGACCCATCCTGCTCTGGCCCACAGCCTCCCAGCAGAGGGTGGTGGCTGCCCATGGACACGCTGGTTGTGCAGCTCAGGGCTGGCTGGTTCTGGAGATGTGCAAGGATGTGTCAGGCTGTGCATGGGGCTCCCCGGGACTGGCGGTGTCCTGTGCAGTGAGGTGGCAGCTGGCAGATCCTACGAAGCCTTGCTGTCCCCAGGGACAACCTTGCCCCATTTGTCAATGGCGCAAGATTCTGCGAGGTTGGTGCAGTGCCCAGGCATGGCACCACAGGCACCCTGGCACCGCAGCTCTGGGTGGGAGCAGAAAAATAACAACAGAGCGTCTGGGGTTTTTGGAACCTCCTCCTTGAAAGCATGTACTGGAAATGAGCTTGATGCCAGTTGCATCCTTTCAAATACCCAGTTCCAAACCATTCAGAGAGTGTGGGAGACCCTTTCCCAATCCCATACCACCCTTACTTGTTCTTACTTTTAGAAGAATCAGGAATGTCCCATGATTTAAAAATCATCGTCCCTCCTTCTCCCTGTCCACACCATCTCTCCTCCTCACCCTGGCCATGGACCAGTTCTGTGTTGTGCCATGCCTGGTGTGTCCTCAGGGTGCCACAGTCAGGGGACTGTGCACAGCTGCATCCTACAAAGACACCCCAGGGTGTGTGGCAGCATGGTCGGGGTGCCAGGAGCCAGGAGGTCAGGTTTGACTTTGTATCTCCACAGCAATTTGCATGTTTTTACTCTGACATAAATGAATGAATCCTCATGGAGACTCTGGGAAGGAAGGGAGGATGGGATTTTTTTTTTTTTTTTTTCATTTTAGATGGGAAAATACAATCTGTAATCACTGGCAAAGCAAAGATAAGAACTTGGAGCAGCTTCCTCCCAGCCTTACCTCTCCCACTGCGATAATGCCTCGGCATCCATAGGGCTGTGCAGACGGCTGGGTGTTTCTGTTCCTGCACAGCACTGTCCAGACTCCTGAAGGAGACCTTCACTGCTTCACTCCTGCTTTCCCCTGGGAAGAGCTCAGCAAGTCTCTCCCCTTTGACTCTTCACAGAGAAATAGCTCAGGGCAATGCATCATCTTGCCTGAGGAGTCATACGCACTGTGGCACCCGTGTCCTCTCTTGGGGGGACGATGACGAGCTCCACTGCCTGGTGCTCCTCCCCCCTGCAAAAAGGGAGGACATGCTGCATCGGTTTGGGAGGGCTCTGAGGGCTACACTGGAGCCCTGCGATGGCCAGGAAAGCAGGGAAAATTTGCAACTCCAGCTCAGGACATAGTCATTGCCCCGATGGGGGTTCAGAGATGATTTTCAAGAGCAGCAAGGGATGTTTCCTCTTTCCAAGTGACCTTTCTTCCTTCTCTGAAGAGCTCCAGGCACAGAAGTGTATTGTGTACCAGTGTCTCCACAGCGTGTCCTTGGCTTGCTTGGGTTTGTGCAGCTCAAGTGCAGGCTGGTGAAGTCTGGCCCTGCAACTTTCTGCTTCCTAGACAGACACTTGCTCCCCACCTGTCACTTTCTTTTTTTTGGATTCCAAAACTGAATTTGAATTCCAGAATATTACAAGAGGGTTCTTGTGCACTCATTTGTTGTTCTGGAGACAATTTCCCGCAGTATTATCCTTGCCACTGACTTCTGCACACATGGCTGTAAGTGACCTTCCTGGCAGATGCCAAGAGCTGAGCTGGGTGTCCGTGTTCCCATCATGGTCAGGTCAACCACTGAAGCTCAGAGTATGATTCAGGACCCATTTCCCACTGTGTCATATAGCACACAGTGCTGTGAGGCTCAGATCTCTCTTGGTTTACCACAAATAACAATATATGCACTGGAGCAGGTAAGGTATTGTTCTGATGGAATTTGGTGGTCCAAGCAGAGAGAAAGTGTGATGAAAGCACAGTTATTGTCATCTGAGCCTCCATAAGAGCCCAGCCTTGCACAACCTGCTCTGGTCACATGTTTTGCAGAGGATCCAGAAATGCAGCTAGGACTTATATCCAATGCAGTGCAGACCCAGAGGCAGTCTTGTTCCCTCTGTGATTGCTTCTGTGCATCAGTTACACTACACATTGGGAAATGTTCAAGAGGCAGTGAAAGAAATCGTAGCACTTCTAAACTACATTTTTAGACGTCTGACATGGACTGGGACCTACAGTCATGTTGGGGACGGACTGAGAAAACCCATCCAGCCCCAGCTTTGAGATGACTGGAAAAAATGATAGAGCTTGGAAAGCTCAAGGCTGACTTGTTTTCCGGTTCAGTCTTTGGCACAGTCTCAGTCTCTATTTCCGACTTGGCTGTGCACCATCAGAAAGGTCAGAATGTGGCTACTCATTAAAGAAAAGTCCAATTCTCCCTAGGCTCAGTAGCTTGGCTTTCAAAACAGCAGACTGACAACATCAAAATCCCAGGAAGGTGGGATCCCCTGGGAAAAGCCAGAGTCAGTTCAAGGTGAGACACAGCGTCTTCTGAGGCTGGGCTGTGCAACCAGCCCGTGGCACCCCCTGCCTGCCCCGCTGCAGCTTGCTGCTCCCAGTAGAACAGTCTCTGTTCTGAGCAGTTTCCACTGTGGCCACCACTTTTTTGGGGAGAAGGGATGTCATTTGTGAAGAGAAGGGATGGCATTTGTGCAGAGAAGGGATGGCAGTTAGGCTTTGGATGTGGAGGGGAGAGGATGATGTGTTGCTGGAGCCTGTGCAGGACCTTGGGCATGAAGGTGTCTGGGGAGGGGCTGCAGAGTCCTGTGGGGACTTCCAGTCTCACTGCACATCTGCTCAGTTCTGAGAGGCATTTTTGGGGCATAGAAGTGCAATCTCCAGATAAAGGGGTTCAGTTGCTGGGGCAAGGGATGGCCACACTGCCTGGGATGCTGAGTGTGTAAAGGGTGACTGCTGGCAGCTGATCCCCATGGTTGGGGACAAGGGACAAGAGCTAGGCACCATGCTCCAGGGCAACGTACACAATGGGCAGGAGCCATACCACCAGCAAAGGCTCCCACTGCCCCCCGAGCTGCTTTGTGCCATGCCTGACAGGGAAAACTGGAATTTTACCACGGGCAGAGAGGCAGGGGAGCAGAGGGCTTCAGCCATGCCAAAATGCCTGGGGCACCGGGGATGGGGATGGTGTGTTGCAGCCATGAGCTTTGCACGCTCAGGCAAAGCTGATGCTGAATTCCCAGCACACGTGCGTGACACCACACCATGTGTGTGCCTGGGAGTCCTGCCGTGCCCTCAGGTAGGCATTTTGCCTTAGGCCCATGACCAACGAACAGCCAGGACACCAGAAACCCAACCTCTGTCAGCACCCTTCAACAGAGGACAAGGGACAAGCTGGAGGAGACTGGATTGGGGAGCAGCAGGGAAGGCCCTCCCTCGGTCATGGTGTAGGAGCAGAGACACCAGCAGCAGCAGCAACTCTGGGTGGCCAAAAAGCAGGAGGCTGAGGCTTCATGAAGCTTCAGACATCTCTGGAAGAGCCTGAGAGCTTCTCCCATAATGTCCATGCTGAGGTGTGAGGAGTGAAGCTCAGCAACAGGCTGAGCCACTGTGGCTCATGGGGAAAGGACAGGGCAGGAATTTTGGAGCTGGCCTCAACCTCTAGGAAATTCCCTGCCTTCTGCATGCCTCAGTCTCCCCATCTATTAAATGAGGTCGTTGATGCATCTTCCTGCACCATTTGAGATCTAAAGATGGAGTTTTATACACAGACTAATTGCGCCTTCCCCTCTTTATGACCTCACTTCCCAGTGTGATGGAGCAGAGATTAAATATTAGGACTAGGTCAGTTAAAGACAACTTGTCCCAGCAGTGCTGGAGCAAGAAAAGGGTGTGCACGTCTGCCTGTATTTGCTCAGTCTCAAGGCTCTCCCACAGATCCTGGAGCCAATTATTTCCCTCATTTCTAAATAATGATCAAGCTGGAAAGGAGCAGAACTGTAGTGCAGAGAAAACACAGGCACGTTTCTTGGGTTTCTTTAAAGCTCCTTGTCTCCTTGCCTGGCCCCAGTGCTTGAAGCAAGGCAGTCAGTTGAGGGGATGGAGCTGCAGGGCCAGATGTATCTGTCTGTGGGCGAGCTGTCCAGTTTATCTGTCACTCAGAACAGCGGTAAAGTGCCCTGATCCACTGCTGTGAGGGTCTCACCCTCTCCTTCAGCTCCCGGAGGTGCTGATCTCTCTCAGCAGAAACCCTAGGCAGCAGGCAGGCAGCAGGGAACTGGAAGGGGGAGTGTTCCCCTCAACCCCCCAGCACTGTCGCAGCTCCGGGTGTTAGGAACAAAACCCCCAAAACATCAAAGAATTCCCCAAAATGGAGCTCTGGGGACACAGGCCATACCCCAGGGCAGATTCAGACCTGGCATGGGAATGGGAAGGAGACGTGGGACAAATCCTGGCTGAACCCCTGCCTCTGTGAGTGTTCCTCCAGGCCACCCTGGATGATGAGTTTTGGGATACCTTTTCCTCCTGCCACGGGGAAGGATGTGCAGCTCAGTGCACCCCATTGCCCATCCGATATGCCCAGTGCACGAAGAGGTGTGCTGAACAGCTGAGAAATGCTGAGCCCCAGTTCAAGAATTACAGGGAGAGAAGCATTTCCATATGGAGCCTGCAGAAATCCTTGGGAAGCGGCATCTTTTCTGCCTGCTGTGGGCTTACCCCCGAGGCAGAAAAGCCGTGTAGTGAGTGTATTTGGACCCACATGCAGGTCTGCACATGCTGGTCCCCCCTACGCCACCTCTCCAATTCACTCTTCACCCCACACCCCAGAGCTGGCAGAGCCCTGAGTGAGGGATGGCGGTGATTTATTTCGGAACATTTCTTGCCTGTTGAAAGCCTGACCTCAGATATGGAGAGACGACGTGGGGAAGATGTACGAGTGTCTCTCAGCAAAAGTGCATCAGAGAAATTGAGCGTGAGCTGCCATCAATCTGCCCAGGTTCAGCGGCCCCGCGCAACAGCGAGGGAGACGGGGACCGGGAGGGATTCTGCGAAGGTCACCTGGGAGCTGACTCAGCCTCCGCTCCCCGCTCCTGCCATCCATCACGCCTGCTGGGGAAGAGGCAGGGAGCAGAGGCTGGAGGCAATCTCCTTCTCATCCCTCATCCATTCCCCTTTACAGCTTCATTTAGGAGACTGAACCGACACACAGGCACAAATGTCACTTGGGGCATGGTCAGTGATGATCTTTCGGTGGCCGTAACGAGCCCTGACAGGCTCCACGGGGAGAGCCATCGCCCCAGCCAAGCCTCCTGCCCCGGGGGCCCCAAGGGCTGGGACAAGGACAAGATGGATGGGGACACAGGGACAGAGGTGACAGGCGGGTTTTTCCCTCTCAGTGGCTTCAGTTAGTATAGCGCTGACATTGGATAACCTGCAGAGTCTCCCCTAAAGCTAATGAGGACTAGAAAAGAGTTGAGCTCTTCTCAGTGGTTTTTAGACTAGCAAGAATCTGAGCAGAGCTGTTTCTGCCCATGGGGTAAACACCACAACATGTATTTGCTTCGCCAAACCTCTGTGACCTGATTTCAGCACCACATAGGCAGGCTTATGTTTTACCTCCCAGGAAGTCCAGCCTCTGCAGGGACCCCACATTCCCTCCGGGCAACTGGCCTCCATTGAGTCTGGCTGCAGGAAATCTCAGACTCAGGTTGGGCTCAGGAGAGCAGGTCAGCAGGGCTTAAGTGAGTGAGTCCCTGGGAAACAAGGCTCCAAACTAGTGTGAAAATTGTGCAGAGGACTCAGGCGTGCTCAGGTGTGGACACGAGCATTGGTGGGTGTGTGGGGGTAACTGTGCGATGTTCCCTGCAGAACATCTCAACCTCCTTCCAGAAGAGCTTGTCAGAAGGTGGCCTAGAGAACCAGGGTCCAAGTTCAAACCTCCATCTGTTTTTTTGCTGATCCGTAGCATTCTCACAGATTCCTGCTCAGGACCTCATTTCTATACATTGCAGTTAAACATGTGCTACCCCCCTGCTTTGCCTGTCCAGATGCGCACCAGTCAAGCAGTTCCCATTCGGCTGCCTCCACTCTTGCTCCATGCACTTGCACTGATTTACAGATATGGCTCCAGCAGAGCTGCACTGAGTACACAAGCAACAAAATGATGCTGAATGAAAACCCAAGTGCAACATCCACCATGCCAATAAACAGGTTTTGATTTTGATTTTCTGCAAAGAGTTTGCCCTAACGTTAATGGACAGATGGCATCACCTTAGGAAGACCTGCACCTTTTTTTCATTTCTAGATCTAGAGGAGCCTAACCAGGTGCTAAATTAAAAACCAACAGTAAAGACCATGCAATGCTCCAGAACACCAGTGAGCTCCCCCAGTGCTGTACTCCAGTAAACTGTGGTTTCTCACAGCCAGTATGAAGTCTGTATCCCAGTTCACAGCAGCAGCACATGTGAAGAGAGCAGCAGAGATCTTGGCACCAAAGGGACAAGAAGCCCAATCTCTCACCTAGCCTGGATTCAAGCTGTAACCTTCAGTTACAGCAAACAGCACTTACTTTTTGTAAAGTTTTTTCTGCATGTGACTGGGGACAATTGACAGTATGGCCCGTCATAAGATTTCCAGAGCTCCTCAGTCTAACTAAGAGTGTACATCCCATTTTCTGGAAGGAGCTGGCCTTGTCTGAGCATGAATCTCATAGACTTTTAATGAGTGCCTTTGGAAAAGTACGAAACAATACATCTGCAAAATGCATTTGGTGATTTCTGTCAAGTGCCTCTCTAGCGTCAGGCACATTAATACTTCTGTGAATTTGGCCCCAGATTACGTTAATATCTTTGCAGATTGGAAGCTGTGAGAGTAATTGATTCTTCACTTCATTAGTTAAACTGAAAAAGGAATTAAGAATTACTGGGGGTATGACAAACTGCTTGACCAAGCACTTCTTTTGCTGTGAACAGGTAAGCTTATTTACCTTTCTTTTTATCAAATGTGAATGATTTTGAAAAGAAAACACTAGGATTTAAAATGGGAAATCAAAACCTCATTACTTCTTAGAGTTTCCTGTTGCTAAAATGATTCAACTTTTCTGTTACTTTACAGAGTTTTGAAAACAAATTCAGTCAGAGCAAAATATCTTTTTAAATCTTTTTTTTTAGTGAATAAACTATTCAGCCAAAAGAAGCCACTTGTCTGCCCACAGCTAGCTGTTGGTAAAGCCAAGAGACCCCTAATTCACATAAGACCTTTGAAAATATTTACTTTTGGTTTTGTTCTGTGCTCCACAGCATGGATGGTTAACACAGCAATCCCTCCAGAGTCAGGTCAGTGAGGCATCGCCTTGGCCACATCCACCCCTGAACCTGGAGGAGGGTCTTGTCACCAAGATTTGTGGTTAAGTGGAGGGAAAGGTGTGCAGAAGGACACAAAGGACGACACTGCATTTTCCAGGGACCGCGTTGGATGGGACTGAGGAACCTGAGCTGGGAGCAGGAGGTTCCTGGGCAGAGGAGGGGGCTCTCAGGCTGTGAATGTGCATCCCATGCAGAACAGAGCTGTGCTCCTGAAGAGAAAGTCCCAGAGGGGAGATGCAAGACAAAGGCAAGTCACGAGAGACATGAGTTGGCACCATGTCTCATATACCTCCTCAGCCCCTGCTCTCACCTGCTACGTGTTAGCTTCCTGCATGTAATTTCCAGTGCAATTAGTCCTCTGTGCTGCTACACATCCTCGATGGAGGAGGGTCCCCCTCCCTTAGCACGAACGTCTATGCTAGATTTCAAAGTCAGAAGTGAAGCTGACCATCCTCTCTACAGACAGTGGAGAGACATCAGGACTTCCAAAAAGCGACCTGCCCCTCCAGTGCCTGTGGGAAGAGGTGCTGCGAGATGCCCTGCAGGCACCAGCTCTTCTCTGCTGATTGCAGCAGGAGACGAGAGAGCTTGGACCCACGCGAGCTTTCAAGGCCAGCTTTTCCAGGCAGGGAAGTGCACGCCAGCCCACCTCCGAGCCGGCAGCCCTGGTGCCGGGGCCGTCTCTGCCGTGGGGGTCCCGGCTCCTCGCTGCGCTGCGCACAACGGCTTCTCTCCCGGAGCACCGCCAGCTCCTGGGGCTGCGAGGCAGATTGAGCTGTTTGTTTTGCCTTGTCTGTCTCTTTATGCATCCCCAAGTCCCCAGTGACTCTGACAGCAGCTTCCAACACTGAAGGCATCCTTGTTTTCATATATCTGTTAAATAAAATGTCAGCAGGTGACAACACATGCTTCATTGGTGCTGTTCTGTAATTTAACAGAGTTAAGAAGGGATCAGAGCCTGATGCCACTTTTAGATTTAGGAACTAGTTTCAATTTTGGCACTATTTGATACAGACCCACTGCACTGCATCATCCAGTGTGCCGTGACAGCTTGTCCATACCCAGACTTCATTTTACACTGGTTAAATCCATGTCCAATAAACTCTTGCCTGTTGTAGGACAACATACATTCAGGTATACCTTGCCTAGCAAAGGTGGGGTGGTTGGGCATGGTTACCTCTCTAGCAGTAGTGTCACCTAGTAAATCTGACCCCGGAAAAGCAAGAATGAACAAGTGCTGGAGGTTTTTGCCACCGTCTTTCTACAAAAGGCTTGTTTTTCCTTTATACCAAACCCAGATACGTTGTTGGCACAAGCCATCACACCCTTCTCAGTGACACTGTTCATTTGAGACCATTGTAATGCAATCTGGTTCTTTCTCTTAGATGTTTTAATTTAAAAATGATGTTCATATAACCATTATGTAGAACTTGATTAACTAAGAACTTTTCCTGTACTGGGACCAGGAGGTGGGAACGTGCTGTACGAGCCATGCAGCAGCAGCTGAAGACCTGTTTGCAGGGTCTCATCCAAAGCAGCAGCACTGTCAATCAGAGTCCATGTTTTGGGAATAATAGACAGATTTTTTTCCTATCAAAGCAACATGTACAAAACCTATCCCTGGCCTTTGCTCCCCCGAGCTCCTACTAATGCTCTGGAAGATCCCCACAGCCAGTGGTTGTCTCCAGGTGAACACTGAATTCATAAATCTTGCATTTTCTAGCTGAAATAAAAAAATAATCTGTGCATTCTGTGTGTGGGGAGTGTTTGACAGCATCCTTGCTTTCAGCTGACACTGCTCATCATGATTAAATATGAAATTTTTAATAGCAGTTACCATGACCATGAACTTCATTTCTATTGTAGTGTATTCACATTTCTTCTTCTTTTGTTCATTCTGCAGCACACAAGCTGCTGGACTCCTGACTGGCTGCCTGCTGGTAAGTGAGCTGACCTGAAATTCCCTTTAAAAGCAAGCGGAGACAACCCTTTTTTACATTTAGCATTATGGAACTGCAGGTCTGGGAAGTATCAATTAGCTGTGTTGTTTTTTCAACTCTTTAAACCACAGTATATGTACAGAGTGAGGGGCTTAACCCACCTATCACCTTCCTGCATCCTCTGTGGTGTTAATTTATTTCCAGACAGGTTATTTGCAGAACAGGAGCTGGCATTTTGGTTTGCTTAGATCTATCACAGTAGCTGGATTTGCTCTGACTCTTTCTAAAACTTCTTCACACTCTGGCCACACTTTCTGCTGTTTCTCCACAGATGAAAACATCAGTTATGCCAACCTCAGTGCCATCAGAAATTGTGGCACAATTCTTGTGAAAACTATCAGCAAACAATTGCCTAAATACACAGTGTCTTCCAACAGACACACTGAAGGTGTATAAAGCCTTCTCTTTTTCAAACAGCCCTTCCCAGGATCCTGTTGATGCAGCATGAACAGAAGAGCATTAATCATCAGCCATTTCTCCCCGAAACTCTTCTCTGCAGGTCATGGGAAATGTCCCCCTGTGACATACTCAGTTAATTAATTTGTGTCTACATGCATAAGAATAATTGAGTCTCTTTTTTTTTTTTTTTTTTTTTTCCCCATGGTGTTTAGCATGTATCTTCACTCTCTTGGTCTGCCTGCATATGCAGGGCTAAGCAGAGTGATAAGCCCACCTTCACCTCTGCTGGGGGTCAGGGGGATTTGGGGATAGCTCTGGACTACATGCTTGTGTGGGGGATATCTCCCACCCTGTCTCATGTGCGGACCCATGAGCTCTGGGCCCATCGTGTGAGCTGGATGCTCACCATAACCTCCCCACCCGAGCACCTCACATCCCCCGGCAGCGCTGGCCTGTGCTGGCTGGTTTGCTCTCCTTGGTGAACTCAAACCGATTTCTCAAGAGCTCATTCTGGGTCTGAAGTGGTCTGTCCCAACACTGTGTCCCAGCTCCCCATCACAGCCCAGCATTCCATAGAGGACCCATTTACCATCCCCCAAAATTACAGAACTCTGGCTAGGTTAGTCACAGGCTCCTCTCTTCATTCACCTCCTTTTTGTGTTCTTTGTGACAAACGTCTCTTTCAGAGGTTCATTATCACGTGAAGTGCTGCTCTCCGCAGGAGCCTGTGCAGTGGTTTCACAATTTCCTCTGCTAGAGCTCGCTGAGCACTATTAAGACCATTGAGTGTTTCAGAGCCAGCTATTGTCAGAAAACAGGGTTACCTCCCGAGTGCCTCCCTTTTGGCTGGCAGACAGAGCAAAGCACTGTTTAACCTTGTCCAGCTGCCCTCCGTCTTTTTGGAGGGCTTTTGCTCCGAGGGGCTCTTGACTTGACTCTCCCATTCAGCATGCCTTCTTGGCTCACCTTACTCCTGGCACTCTGGCCAAGCTCCAAGGAGGTCATGTTCCTGCCCACATTGATTTGTGTCCTATAGCACAACCCTTTAAGCAACACAATGGCTCATTCCAGTGCCACAGAAACACCGATGTCCCCACTCAGGCTGCAAGGATGGAGCCTTTGCTTCATCCCTTCCCATGTCCCTCATCCATTTCCACAAAGTGCACAAATGAAGCCAGGTACTTCAGTCACTTTTTTATCAGCAGATATGACAAAAGGAAGCAACAGCCCTAAGACAAGTTTGCTTTGCAAAAGAAATACTGAGGTGGGCTTTGGCGGTCCCACAATAGGGAACGGTGCAAACCTGACACCTGGCTTTGCTGAGGACTGCCTGCCTCCTAACCCTCTGTATTTCCATAGCTGTCACTGCAGCCCAGCCCCCAGCCCTGCTCTTCTGAGGAGACAGAGGCTGTGTGCATCCAGCCCGTCGAGCTGTCATCATCTCAGAGTGACAGACGCTTTACAAGCTGCAAGACAGACAGGGCTCAGCACCCTGCCTTCTGAACCAGGGGCTCGGGGCATGAGCTCAGCTTCCACTGGAGTTGAAACCGGGCCAGGAATTATACATGCAGACCAGCTGCCCTCTTTGCTCGCTGGCAGCACACATCATAGACTCAGGGCTGCAGATTGCGCAGGGAGGTTCCCTTGACTTCTGCAGAGAGGACATTGCCACAGACATGTCCAAAGAACTGCTGTCCCAGCAAAGCACGTGCCTAAAACTCCTTTTCTTAGCTGAGCCATCCATCATTTCCACAGCTGCAGGTCAGAAATGTGGCTGTAGCTGGTTCTGCCTCTCCCTTTTCTTTCCTGGGTGAGCATGGCTGCTGTGTAACAGGTCAAGGTGGCTCAGTCAATCGGGTAATGCTGCGCTTTGCACCTGCTGAAATATTTCAGGGACAACACCAGAAAATAAAGGTGTGAAAGGAAAGCATTGCAGAGCAAACCTCCTACTTTGAACATCCTGGAATTGTTCGTCTTCTGGAAAGGAAAACAGAACATGAAAACACTTCAAAGAAAACCCTCCAACAGCCAAAACTGATCTGGTGTGGAGCTGCAGTGGAAACTCAAGTGGAATCCCCAGATGTGAGAGTTCCTGAGCATCATGAGTGTGTCCCCGTATCGCAGCCACTGACTGTGAGAATCATACACTGTGCTGGATAATAAAGCACAGGGCAGCTCGGCACGGTCACCTCTACACCATGTGGGATGTACTCAGCTTTACAGCTACAGCCCTACCCTTTGAACCATATCAGAGGGCAGCTGTACTGCTGGGTGAGAAGAAAATTCATTAAAATACATTCTTCTGAAGGAATAGCACTGATATTAAGAGTCTATCAATAATGATTCACTAGGCCATGATAGCAATGAAATTGCAGTGATAAAGGGTGACAAAATATTGTAAGATATGTGCACTAAGGTTGTGGAGCAAATTATCTGATCTGAGAAACAACATGTTATGATGTGTATGAAACCATCTGCTACCCACAGTTAAGGCTATAGAAAGACCTGGGGAATACACTATGCTGGTGAAAGAAGGATTCTAGCTGGGGACTATTCTCTTGGGATGGGGATTGACCACAGCACAGTGCTTGCACAATAACTCCCACAGGAGACCTTGCTCTGGCCATGTCCCCAGACTTCACTGCAATACAAGCAATTAATCATTAATGATGGGTGATGAAGAGCAATGCTCCTACCCTCCAAATTCCCTGATGTGGAGTCATTTGCTGTCGAAAGCACTTCTCTGGGGACATCCTTGAGTGTCAGCAGTTGGACTTTGGGTTCCTCCTGTCATTCACAGAGCAGGCTCCAGGCACAAGCATGCAACTGATGACTTTATGCTGGAGCCGTGAAAACCTGGGCTGGCTGCTAAAGAGGTGCCCAGCTACGTATGGTGGGATTTGGGGTAGCAGGAGGAGACAGTCCAGGTCTCCACATCCCCCCTACAAACTCTCTCTCACCTTTTTCCAGGCTAGGACACTCCGTTTCCTCTTCAAGACAGCAACGTGCAGTGTTGTGGGTGCTGCTGAGGAGCCCCGAGAGGGCTCTGGCTGCACACCCAGCCCTGCTACAAGGCAGCAGCAGAACAGCAATGCAGATGTTCTGGGTGGTGGTGGGGGGGGTGGTGTCTCTCTGGCTGGGAACCCCCTGCCTTTCAAGCACACCCCACCCCAGCAAACCCAGACACTGATGCAGAGCAGCCTCCTGCTGCCCGTGCCCCATGCCCCTGCACAGCAGCCTGGTGCCTGCTCCTTGATGCCTGTTACCATCTAGCCCCTGAGCCTTTCCCTTGGTGCTCGCTCTGAATTGATGGGTCTTAGGATTGCAGGCAGTAAAAATGTGGTACGGAAACTGCAGAATATAAAAGCTGCCCCATAAAGAGCAAAGGCTTCTTCTTTCCTTCTTTCTAACCTGTAAAACATCTAGTAAATCCCAGCACGTGCTCCCAATGCAGCACAGAGACCTAATCCAAAAAGCCCAGGAATATCCTGTGATTAGGTGCACGTTATGAGTAATGGTTTTAGCAAGACCCAGTGGAAGCTCGTCTCTAACTTGCTCACAGTTCGTGTGGTTTAACTGGGGGGATCTCCCATGCTTGAAATAAAGCCACCCGTGCATACATCATTGCTCCGCTTATTCCACAGCATTAAGGGAATGTGTTGATGTTATGGTTGGGCTAAATATGTCAGCCAGAGGCTGGTATGAGAAACCAAGGGGGAGATGGGGAAGGAGAGTACACTGGGAACCACGCTGCTTTCTTCTTCCCTTGAGAGACTTGATAATCAACTGGCAGTCGAAGTGAAAGTGCTCTGGCCAAGCAGCACGTGGAGTGGGCTGGTCCCCTGCCAGCACACCGTGATGAGGGAAGGAGGCAGCCCCCCAGAGGTACAGGCAGAGCCAGGGGCTGAAGGAGAGAGCAGCCTTGAGTTGCTCAGTGGGGGAGCTGGGGGTCTGTGGGGGACTGGTGAAGGGGGATCTATCACCCTCTGACTGACCACTGGCCCACGGGAAAGATGTGCCGCAGAGGTTTGCTGAGATTCTGCCTGCTGGGGGGCATGTCCTGCATTGGTGATGCCCGTCCTGCCTTGCTGCTGCCAAATCATCAGGGCTTTGTGCAGCTGGGAGGGAGGGTGGGAGATGCCAGGGTGCGTTGCCAGCCTGCACACAGCTCTGAAAAGTGGTGGCTGCTCAGGATGTGGAGTGATGGATGATTTTTGGCAAAGGAGGCCATGGAAAGCAACTTCTGAACTGAGGAGCCATGCCCCCTCTCCCTCGATCCCCCTTTACATAAAGCATCTGCTGAGGTCACTGCTGTCCCCAGCTCCTCCATGGTAGCTCCTGGAGGGCCTCAATGACATGATTATCCCTCCTTAGCAAAGCATTTTCAAAGCCCAAGGAGGGCTTTGCTCACTAATCTGGCATTCAGTGCAGATAATAGGCTTTGAGATGAAGCCCTCCTGGAGTCTATTCTGAGCTGGTTCTGTAGCACGTCGCCTGTCACAGCAAAAGCCATCCTGTTGCAGCACTCCCGGGACACACTGCCACGGCACAGTCACTCTTACCCATTGTTCCATGCCAGACAAGCTCCTTCTCATGTCCCTGTGCCTTTGCTCCAGGACATGTGAGCTGAAGCAGAGTGCAATTTATGGATGCCATCCCCATCCCCCTACAACTGCCCAGCCTTACGGGGCTTGTTTTACCCTTTTCAAAAGCTTTAAAGATGTCTCCTTCCCCTGGGTTTCCTCAGCAAGGGGGTGGAGGTGGGAAAGGCAGCTCCCAGCCCCGGAGCAGGGCTGGAGCGAGGTGTTTGCCCATTGTCATGGCTGCAAGGGGTCACTCTGGCAGGCATGCCCTGCTCCATCCCTGGGAGGTGACCTGGGCCACGAGGCTCTACACTTCTGGCCAGGAGTTTCTTTAGAAGCTGGGCAGTAGCTGAGGCTATTTGGAAAGGGGAGGCTCCCTCCAGAGGCAGCTGGGGACACACAGTACCCTGCCCTCCAGGGTGGCACCTGCACAGTGTTACAGGGGAAAGGGAGACCACTGGCATCCTTAAATATTTGGGATGGGGGGACCCTCCTCTCCCCCCATGACACCCTCCAGCCTTTTTCTGCTCCTGTTCACGCTTTCACAACTCCACACACCCCCACCTTGCTTTTCAGGTTCACACCGTATTTGATGTCACGACACAAAGCTGGAGAGAAAGGTCAAAGCCAAGGGACATCTCCAAGGTGGGTGCTGTATCACACGCACCCCACAGCTCACACAGCTCTTGGCTCCCTAAAGGGTGCAGAATCAGGATTTCCCAGCCTGCCCAAGTAGAGCCAATGCATTAGCAGCACCGTGCAGGAGCCCGGAGCCATCTCGGCACCGGGGGAAAGGATGACTAATCTGCTCTTTCTGCTCAGCTGGGAGTCAGGGTGGGAATTCATAAGGCAGGCACCTCATGCCATCCTCCCAACTAGGAACAGTCTCACCCCAGTCCCATCCCTGGTGTGACACCTCCAGCAGCCCCAGAAGTGCCACGGCCATGGGGTGACATAGTCAGGCAGCCTGGAGGGAGCATGTCAGGGCTGGGGCTAAAGCCAGCCTTGCTGTGTGCACAGGCACCCACCCACATGGGACCTCATCTCTCTGACGATGCCAAGAAGGTGCTGGCAGGAAAGCTGCCACAGGCTTTGCCTCTCCATGGGGGATATATTAGCATGGGCAAGGCTGGCCCTGCAGAAGGGCTGCTGCACAGCAGGGGTGACGGCAGGGACTGGACTGCAAAGGGATGCAGGGTTGCGAGTCACCTGCAAAGTGCTGCTGCAGGCTGTTTGCCCTTTGCATGCACCCACAGAGGCTGTGTCTGGGGATGAGGGGTTGCCCCTTCCTTAGCGCTTGTAGTTTAGGGGTCTCCTCAGAATCCCCTGCCTTACTCACCCTGTCTCTGCCAAGGGGGCAGGAGGAAAAAGGCAGCATGGATCAGTAGAGCGGCACCAGCTCGTGGCACAAGCACTCGGTGCTGGGAAGGCAAGGACAGGCTGGGCTGGCAGAGGGGTGGCAGAGCTGCTTGTGTATCTGGGGCTCTGTGGTCTGGCCCAACATGCACTGGCAGAGCCGCCAGGATTTGTAGACTGGAATAGCATGAAATGATGCTGAAAATCCGGGTTAATCTGAACCGGCTCCAGAGGCCAGCTCTCTGCGAGCTGCTTCTTTATCTCCAGTGTGAATCCAAATCCACAGCAGGCTTAACTCAGGTCTTGGCAGCTTTACGTCGGATCTGATTAGTTCACATCACCTCTACATCTTCCTGACCCTCTGTTGTGGAGGCTGTCTCCAGATTTTCAATATTTTTTATTTACACAACAGTGAAAGCATCATTGGGAGTCCCCAGGAAGGGCCTCTCCTGAAAATACCACCTGGCCTTCTGCCTCCCTGTGGACCACTCTCTGTAAAATGTTGTCCAGCATCCTCTGATAACCAGCGTGTTGAATGGGGTGTGAGAGCACCCTGCCCCCCTGACCGCATGCCTAAACCCAACCCAGCCATGTGGAGCTGGCACCAGCCTGGCTGTTGTCTGATGGGTGGTGCCCCTTGCCAGGAGCCGGCAGCCAAACCATCTCCCATGGGACCGGCAGCACTGGGAACATGGGTGTATCCTGATGTGGCAAGTACGATAACAGGAAGGCATTTTGAGACATTGCCATCTGACCAGGATGTCAGAGAAAATGAGGGTTGTGCTCGTGACCTGACACTGTAGGTCCTGAGGGAGAATCAACACCCCAATTCAACCAGAAAGATCATGGTGGGAGCAGGAGCACAGACAGGTGTGGGTGCCCCGGGGACTCCTCTCTTAATGGGAATTGTCCCCCAGGAGCTGGGAACCAGGCTGGGGCTTCCCCACAGGTCTGGGGTGCTGAGCTCATAGGGCAGGGAGCTGCAAGTGGTGAGGATGCAGAAGGCAGAAAGACCCACCACTGTCACCATTATTAATAAGGAGAAAGATGAGGACAGCAATAGGGTACTTGGCACCTTTCTGTCAAACAGGGGAATTTTGGGTGGTGATTCCTGATTTCCAGCTCTGCAGAGCCTCTGCTCATCCTTCTCCTCTGTCCTGTCTCATTTCCACTGGCACATGAGACATCAAACTGGAGTATTCTTTTTCCATACATGTGAATATGATGCTGAATGGAGCTGGTCAAGGGAAGCTCAGGGAGCTCTTGGGTTAGGCAGACAAGGCAGAAACTTAGAGGACAAGAGAAGGAAAACCACTCCTCTCCCTAAATAAACAAGAATCCCAAGAGAGGCACTCCAAAGAAGGAAAGACCATGCAGCTGCTGTCCTTGGCTACTGAGGACCCTGAGCTGGAGTCCTGTGGTTTCTGTAGAGCATTCAGGAGATGCTCTCCCTGAGGATCAGAAGTGAGAGATGGGAACAGCCAGACGGGAAGTAGGGCAGTCATCTGTCCCCTATGTCCAGAGCTGTACAGAGCAGAGCACCTCAGCAGTGAGCTGTTAATGAGCAGAGTGGGTTTGACCAGCTCCTGTCTGGAGCAGATCCCCAGTCCCCAGCTGCACTCCACCTGGGATATATGCAAAAGCAGACACAATAGGCACGGAGCCTGCAACACATGTGGTCAGAGAGGGCAGCACCAAATCAGGCAGGAGTTTCCCCACATGAGCAGATACCCTTGACCAGTACCTGCCATCCTAAGCCCCACTTCTCGCCTCTCTTCTGCCCTCTGGGCTGCAGCCTCTTGGCACCAAGGCTGGCAGGGACAGAGCTGTGCCATCAGAGGCCCCTACAGTCTGCGCTCATGTTACAGATGGGTGCAGGAACAGGGGCCAGTGTGAACAGGGCAAAGAGTCAGGGACCTTCCTTTAAGATAAAAACTCTCCCTCTTTTCCTATTTGTGTGTTAACCTTCCAGCTGCCGGTCCCAAGGAAGCCAGCTGGGACAGGACTATGGCGAGCTCTTTGATCAGACATACTAAGTATCACTGCTATCCATCGGACAGCTGGTAAGGTCGGTCCTTCTGTGCCACACAAACACCCAAAGGTCTATCTCTGATTTCTCAGTAGATGGTGGCAGAGATCATCTTCTCCTCCAGTCTCTGCCCCAGCCTTTGATGGGTCCATTTTTTTATTGCATCAGCAAATGCCAGGGACCTGGAACTGTTACTGGGGAGGTAGACAGGTTTGGGGACACAGAAGAGGATCAACCTCTCAGCCTGCAGGCAAGACACAGCCCTCATGTACAATGGGAGTGAAGACAGACACAGGCAAACATGGGCTGACACATCCCCCATCAGTAGAGACACACCAGGACATTCACTAGTGCTGAAACAACGATGGCCATAAAGTCAAGAGGATGGTAGCCCCACACAGAAAGGTGTCACTCGTGCATGCACAGGGACACGCACAAGGGTGTGCACACAAATGACGATAATTTCAAGAGGATTATTAAAAACATGAGGTTGGGTAGTGACTACAAAACTGTGATGATCAGAAGCATCCCACTACCAGGGATGAGTGTATACGCTCATCTGGCACCTTCGTGCTGTCTCTGCCCCACTCAGCCACGGGAGCCTTGATGAACCCAATAGATGTTGTGATTTCCTATGTCCCAGCAAGAGAGTGAGGGGCAAGACCCAGCTCTACTGCTGCTGTTCGTGGAGCAGGGAGGCCTGGCAAGGAGGGGATTTGCTGAAGACCTTTAGCTGTAATCCCAGGTGGGGCATTCAAGCCAAGCTAGAGTGTTCGATGCAGAGGTTCCCCACTCTGGGTTCCTCTGCAAGATCCTTGGGGATCTCTGTAATGAGAATGGACGCCTCCACAGGGCACTGCATTGCTTGTCAAAGAACAAGGGAAAAAAGAAGAGGGGAGTGACACTCAAGAGGCTTCATCAGAGAGCACAATAGAGCACTGACAGAGTTCAGGCTGCTGTGGACAACCAGAAGCCCTTTGTACTGACCTCAGCTGAGCAGGAGCTGAGGAAAGTCTGAAGATTTGCACCAGATGCCAGTAGGGCCAGGGTGTAGCCAAAAAGTAGAGATTGTGTCAGCTGCTGGAATAAAAAGTACAGATCCATGGAAGTTGGCTGAGAAAAAAGCTAACGCTGCTGTCCTAAATTATTTCAACTCTTTTCACTGTGACGTCCTCAGCTGACTGTGCTGGGCCATCACTGCTGTAGCAGAGGTTCATAATATGCTGTAATTAAGTGGGCACAAGTCTAATCAGCCTGCAGTGGCGTGGAGACTTGGACAAATGCACTGCTAATCCCTGGTATCCCCACTCCAGCAGGGACAGGCAACGCATTAAATTATGGCAAAGCACCAGCAAAGCACAGGTTGTTGCCTGGTGGCTTTTTCTGTTGTGAAGAGAACTTCTCCAACTGAAAACAATGGTCTCATCAGTGTGTGCAGAAGGCAGCCCCTGAGCATGTCATGCTGGACAGGAGGAGCAGCCAGCACCTCCTCCAGAACCCAGCAAGGGGACAAGGGGATCCAGCTCTGGCCTTGGCCCAAGGATCTGTGACAAGGAGCATCCTCAGAAGAGCAAGATGACAGCATCTCCAAGAAGCGAACACGCAGCCCTCTGGGAGTGGCAACGCTGCTTTTCCCAGGGAGCCCCAAGCTGGTGAAACACTGGTAACAAGTTCGGCTGGTAGGATGCTGCAAGAATCTGTAACTGTGTGCTAGAGCTGAGATAGTTTCTAAGTGCTCTTGTTCTTCCAGCTAGATAGAGGATGCTAGGATCTGTCCCTGTCCTGCGTGGCTCAGACAGGGAGTGCAGGCAGGCTGCAAGTCACTGTCCCATAAAGCAGAGCTCCTGCTGCCTTTCTGCACGGAGGGTGCCTGCAGCAAGGCTTGTGTGCAGGGGGTTGTGAAGGCACTAGTCCTGTTCCCTGCCCACTGCCCCTTCCTGCCCCCCGTGAGAGCCAGGGCAGCAGAGGGGTTAAGAGAGTCTATATTCTCCACCATCAATCCATCCTGCAAATCTGACGGCCCCATCTCTTCAACAGGCCCAGATTGATTTCTTGACTGGGAGCAATGAGCAGCTTCACATGAAAAATGAGGCTTTGCGCCGTCAATAGAAGTTCTAATTACAACTTAAATCCAGGACATTCTTTACAGCGCAGACCAGATTTACAGCGGCTTGCAGGTGGGCGTGCAGCCCTTTCTAATTAAAAGCAGCACGCATTGCAGATTGCTTCAGACGGCCCATTTCCAGCTACCCAGCACCGCAAGGGCACAGACAGCTTCTGGCATTGAGCTCACAAGGGAGGTACCAGGCACCGCAAGGGCACACAGCACCACTTGCTTTGGACTAGTGGGGGAAGGACAGAAAGCTCAGTTTCCTCCTTTCTTTTATCTGCTCTGTTCCTGACTGGGTTGCCCACACTGGATGCTGAGCCTTGGCTGAACAGCCCTGTATGGCAGCACTGTCCCCCCCTTGGCCCAGCCCATTGCTACGTGCAAAGGGCAGAACTGCTGGGTCTGACTGGGGGTGATCCAGAAAGCTGGGGGACACGTGCTGGGACATCATGGGAAGCAGTCTGAGGGTCCCAGTGAGCCAGGGCCTGGTGCGAGGATGATCCGTGGGATCTGTCACCAGGAGCCGGGGCAGGGTATGTCCCGAGATGATGAACAGGACACTTTTCAGCTCTGCTGTCAAGGTACTCTGAGGCTTTTCACAAAGCATGCTCACCTGTGCCTTGGTTTCTCCAGATCTGAATTAGGAAAAATGTCCTTCTGAACAGGGCTGGAAAATCAGACGGCTTTAGAAAGGCAGGGAGAAAGTGTCTTGTTAACTAGGCATTGCTGGAGAAGCTCTGTCAGAGGGAGGTGGCACGTCTCAAGCCTTGGTGTCTTGCATGCCTACCCAGAGAGGTGCCACTAGGAGGGTACCCTCACTACCTGGGACTGGAATCTTTCTGGGGAAAGCCTGTCCTGCACAGTGAGACCTCGCGGTCAGTGCTCCACCTCCTCCAGGTCGCTGGGGCACTGGCAGTCCCAGCTCTGCACTGCAACGTGATGGTGGTGTGCAGGAGGCTGTTTTCTGCTGCTCTGCAAGGCTGTTCAGGAGAGTGTGCTGCAGCCCAGCTGTCCAGGGTGGGCAAGAGGACAGGATCCCTCTGCTAGATCCTGCTGGCTGCTGCACCAAGACCCTGAGCTTGCTCAGAGTGCTATGGGTATCTGAGAACAGTGTTTACTAAGAAAGCCCCAAAAGGTGCTGGAGTAGGAGGAGGTCAGAGGTGGAAAATATTGAGCACGTCTCCATCATCTGATGAGAGATCCTGACTCCTCTGGCAATGCTGTGTGTCCCAAATGGGTTCCACTGGGAACTTGGCTGCCCCAGCAGTGGGAAGTAGCTCAGTTCCTCACAAAGGGCACTGGTATTAGGGAATGAGCTCTTTCTAGTGTATGTCAGGATCCAGTATGACAAGAGACATTGCCATTGTGGTGATGGGGACAAATTAGCCCCATCCCACATCTATCTCAGCTCCCACTGGCTCCCATTGCTGTGTGGCAGGCAGCCTGAGCATCACTTCAGCCAGACACCCCAGGGCTGAGCAGGCAGCTCTTACTGCTGGTGCTCAGAGAATCCTTGCTTCCAGCTCTGCACCTAGAGGAGTGGAGAAGATCCTTCTGACCCATTCCTTCTTCAGCACAGGATTTGTGGAGCCAAGGTGGGTTACAGAGAGCAGAGAGAGCACTGATTTCATAGGGCTGGAAGTTAAATTTCTCTTGCCAAGAGCTGCTGCTTTTGAGAAAAGAAAATCCCTTCACAAAAGGGCTGTTGGAGGTTAGTGGTGATGAAAGTGCAGTTTATCAGGGCTCACCAGAAATCACCCCTGCTTCTCCTGGAGCCTGAAGAGGTAGAGATGGGTTTAGAGTCCAGAAGGTCATTGGTGAGACTGATTCTCCAGAGCTTTTTCCACTGAGAGCATGGAGAAGCAGAAAGGCGATGCTGGAAGCTGCTATCCCAGGAGCCTACCTGTGTCTTGGATCAGTCTGTGACTGCTGGCTGATAGCAAAGGTCAGGACAGGGGATCTGCCCAGTGAACAAAAGCAGCCAACTGCCATTGGGACAGAAGGGACAGGCTGATGCAGTATTCTGCAAGAAAAGCCACCATCAGCCCAGAGACAGATTTATAGCCAATTGTCGGTAGGATGCAGCCTTGCAAGGAGCCTGCCAGCTCAAGAGGGGCCACAGATGCCTGTGAAATGTGAGGGATAGGAACTCTATGCTAGGATAAGCCAGAAACTGGTCTCCTGACTCAGCCAGTCTGGACCCAGCCTCACCACAAACAGCTGTGGGGGCCCAGGACATCCCGGATGAAGGCAGAACCTCAGGCTCCTTCCTCCTTGGTCTTTCAAATTTCCTGCCTAAAATAAGATAAAATAGGTCATTCCGTCCCTGATGTGGGTGAGCAGCTACCAAGCCCAGATGTGACCGGTCTTATTCTGACACGTCTGCTGTGATTTATCAAAGCTGATGAGGATGTCAGCAAAGTTCATCCATGTGGTCGCCGTCACTCCCACACGGATTGGGAGTGTCCTGTTGCACTGAACCCATTAGGATGTGAACAGAACAGAGCCTGTGCGTCACTGGGACAGGCAGACGAGGGGAGAGTCCCTCAAAGCTGATGTGCCTCAAACCTGTCTATTATTTCCCTTGAGAGATAGTGGCACAACAGGAAAAATAGAGGATGGGACTGTTTCCTGATCCATAGATGTCCAATTTCTGCAGCTCTCAGGGTCAAAGGGCCAGGGGTGGTGCTCAGGCACAGAATTTCAGGCCCTCCAGAAGATGATCAGGGCTGCCTGGGGGTGAACAGAGTCATCCTGTACACTAAGGCTGCTCCTTGTGCCCTCAGTAAGAAAAATTCTGTCCAGGCCACATCACATCAGGCTGTCATCCCCTGGGGTGAAGGAGGAAGAAGGTTGGTTCTCTGGGATTCAAATTGAATTTCTGTTGGCTGTAAGAGGTGCACCAAACCCACATCTGCATCATTGCAAGGCTTCAACCCTAAAGAGAAGGAGTGTCTCGGGTCAGTGTCTTTGAAGAATTTTGCCTCTGTCCAGGACCTTGAAGCAGATACTCTCCACGTTTGGACTCAGTCTGCAAGGAGAGCTACTGGTATAGATTTGGTATAGATTTGTCACAGAAGATATCTGGAGCTCCTCAAACATGAGGCCATAGGTGATTGTATCAGCTGCAGTTCTCATGAAGCTGAGCTGTTTTCAGGAAAAGTTACTGTCTTTCAAAACAGGAAGTTTTTTCTGTGCTAACCTACCCCCCTTATTTTTGCTTTTATTACTCTGCTGTGGAGTGGCCCATGCTCGGATCAGGGTTTGGATGCACCCTTCAGCAACCTCCCAGGCAGTAAGTGTGCCTGTCAAATGGAGCATCAGACACCTTCTTTTCTAGGGAAGTATTGTAAGGGCCTCTTGTATGTGGATGAAAAGACCTTTTGGGAACTCTGGGCAGCCTTCAGAAAACAGCATTTGCAAGACTTTGTGGTAAGAGTGAGAGGATACTTTGCAGCTGACGAACACATCAGGTGCAATTTCAGTGGGGCAAGGACCCTGAAGATGAAATGTGTTTTTTGGAAAAAATAATTTTTATCATGGATTCATTGTGCTCCCTGTCTCCCAGCTGAAATCATCCCCATGCTGGGCTATGCAGAAGGCTGATAAGGAGGCAGAGAATAGGAGCTCGTTTCCTGCACTCAGCAGACAACGCCTGTGCCTCCCTCTGCCTCTGCTTTTATGTAGTTTGGAAGTGCTCTGAAACTGCTGGGCACAGACACTTCTGAAGCAGCAGCAACTTTGCACGGCGCGTTTGTTTTATGTCTGAACTGTACATACAGCAGTGAATAGAGCTCATAAAAGATGGATGTATTCTTGTTCTTTTTGCTGGTTTTGATTTATTATTTACTTCACTTTTTTCAACTCTTCCGAAGTGCTGTAAATCATCTAAATCATTTTTCTCCTCTGCTTGGCTAGTTTCAGGGAGCTGAAGTGAGATTATGGTGCCTGGCTCCGCTGTGTTGCAGGGTTTGCTGCGGATTTTTCAGAAAGAGAGAGAGAATCAGGGAATTTGGGCTCTTACGTCTCCACAAAGTACTTTGGAAAGACTTAAAGGTCTTCTTCCATCTGCTCATTGCATTTCCAGAGGCTGCATTGTTCAGCCTTTGCTCTGATATGCGAGCACTTGATAGCACAATCAGTCCTGTCCATGCCTCTGAAGGAGGATTGGGGTGACCCTGTTCACCCTGGATCGAAAGGGTTAGGGTCTGTGGTGTCCCGGGTACTCAGGACACATCCCCCCAAGCAGGGAATAAACATAGCAGCTCAAACCCAGGAGAAGCACAGGATGGCCCTGTCAGGAGAGATGAGGGAGCGTGCAGCAGAGCACTGGAAGCAGAGAGGTCCTGAAGAAGCAGTGGGGGGGATGAAGAGGAGAGCAGCGATCCCTCCACCCCTTTCCCTCGGGGGCGGTGGGACAGGGCAGGATCAAGGGGCTCCTCTCACCTCCCCACACTGTGAGCAAAACCCAGGCAGTGCATCCCCACAGCCGAGCGCACACCAGGCTGCGCTGGGCTCCCGGCGCTGGAGTCGGAGGCTCTTTCTCCTTCTTGTCACTTTGGCTCTTTTTTTTTTTTTTTTTTTTTTTCAAGGGGAATTCAGCTGTAGGGGGAGAAAATGAGCAGGCTGCTAATGAAAGGGCAGCTGCTGCTCTGTGTCAGGCATGTGAGACCCTACTGGGAGCTCAGCTGGACGCAGTGGGTGGCTGGACACCGTTTATTTTTACATTAGAGCTATTTTCCTCTCACCCTGTCTGCTCTGTGCTCTTTATTTCTGAGGCAGTTCATCCCCTGTCAGATGGACATTGATGCAGGATGTGAGCACAAACCTTCCCAGCAAAGGCTAATTTTAGGATAAAAACTGTTGTGGGGTGGGAGGCTGGGGGGAGGGGGGAGGGAAAGGTCTTGGCTCAGCATCTGTCAGCATCTATGGCATAGCTGTCCTTGATGAATGGCACTACCTGCCTTTGCCTGGTTTTTACCATCCCTGCAGCAAGCAGAGAAGTAATCATGCAACACAGAGCAGAAACTTACTGGCTGCTGGCCATGGAAGAGATTTTCACAAATATTCTGCTCCCCTGCTCTCCCCCACAGATGAAATGTCAGGAACTGGCTGTGCGTTTAGGAAGTGACCATCTGGGCCTGCTTTCCTGGGCTGGGAGAAGATTATCAGAGCACAAGGGTACCTGTGCATCTGTAGATGGGCAGGTAGGATGTAAGAAGCCAAAGCTGTGCTTGAGAACACGCAGCATCAGTCACAGGTTTGCTAGGAATAGGGATGTCTGCAAACAACCTCCTCACGAGCGCGCTGGACATTGAGCTGATAACGTGAGTCCTCCTGATCCTTACATCACTGACTATACTTAAGAACGTAACCCTTTTGCCTTGTGTTGGCTCTTTTTCCTGGACCCTTGGAAAAAACACCATTAATATTGACTCTGTGGCTGATCAGAGATATGGGGAAGCAAAGCATATCAGTCCAGTGGTCACTGGGAGTGTTGCATCCCACCTACAAACAATGAGACCAACTTTGCGAACTACCAGAAGCTGCATTAGTGGAAGGGAAAGGAAAACACAGCAGAAGGGTAAGTCCTGCTGTCAGGGTGCGGCAGCAACATGTGCGAGTCCTGTCCCCCTCCTGCCACGGACTGGCTTTCTGCACTCCTCTCAAAAGTCTCCAAGGGAGAGGATATCCTCAGAAGCATCAATCCGAGCAGCATTCTGCAGAGCTGCCTCTGTAGCTTCAGCTCAGCCCTGCTTGTCCCTGCGAAGGGACTCCGCAGCGCTTCAGTCCCCAAACAGGAACCAGCCTCCAGCAGACCCCCAGCAGAGCAATGAGCAGTATCTGCACCATCGTTCCCTCCCTCTGCTCCAGCAGCTGGGGGAAAGCTGCCCCCATTCCGGGTATAGGTTACTGGATTTAACAAAAATGCCCTTGCTTGGTGTTGTCCTGAAGCGTCCTTAAGGTCAGTAGAGAGAGCCCAGTGCCAGCAGTCACCCCATCTTGTCACCACCCCCATGGTGCGCTTTGTTTCTCTAGAAGGTGCTGGGCCCCTTTTGGATAACAAGACAGAGAAAATATGACTCAAAATAGCCGCAGCCATGGGGTCACAAAGGACATCACAGAGTTATCCCCTTCCCGGAGGAGGGGCTGTAGCTGTGCATGGTGTTGTGCTGCCTGTAGAGCAGCTCCAGGTGATGCCATATCTTTAACTATTCTTGTATTTTCGAAGCTGCACTGTCCTTGTGTGGAAATGGGCCTTAAGTGGATCGCCAAACTTCACTTGAAAAAGTAAGATATTTGAGGGCTGTGCATGGCAACTAGATGTTGATTCTTCAAGAAACAGAAGAGTCTTGACAAAAAATCTCTGTCATTTCTTTGCCCTGCATTTTCAATGTCCCTTAGGATTTTCTCCACATCCTCCTCTGAAGCTGTGGCTCTGATGGATGATCCATTTCTGGCACTGGGGGAACAGTGGGACACAGGGAGCCCAGCCCTCCCCCAAAGCTCCTCTGTGTGACCAGCCCTGGGAGAGCACCCTTGGTGCACAGCCTGATGAAGGGCACATGCTCCTTACCCAGCCCAAGCCAAGGCTGTGGTACCTGGCATAGGGGCTCTCCTGTGGCCCAGGACAGAAGCTGTACGAGCAGGGTGAAGCTCCTTGTCCTCCCCGACTGTCTTGACCATGTGGCAAGGTCAGCAGGAGAAGGTCTTCGTGGTGCAGGTGCGATTCCACGGAGCCAGCTGGGCTCCCACCGGTGCCCCAGGCATCAGCAGAGCTGGACACAGTAGAAGCTTTTATTTCCATTAGAAATGGTGCCAAATTACGAGGTAGGGAGAACCCAGCTTTGCTCTCAGACAGTGATTAATCACGGGGACAAGGTGCCAGAGAAGCTGTGGATTCATCTCACCTAATTTCAGACATTTAGAAATTCAAGGTCTAAATCTAACTTAGCCCTCGCGGCTCCCTCCAGGCTGAACAGAGAGAAATGGTCACTTCCAGAAGGTGAGCCTCTGCAGAGCAGAGCCAAGTCAGAGCCAATTAGCACTGCAAGGTTTACGAGCTTAGTGCCAGGGGCGGGAAGTGGGATGCTGAGAGATGGAGAGTGTCGTCCAGGAGGGGTGTAGAGTGGCAGAGGGTGGCTGGGTGAGGTGCAGTGAGACGGACAGGGTGATGATGATGAGGAGGAGGATGCAGTGATAAAGCTGGCTACCACGGGGACTACACAAAGTCCTGTGGTCACGCGGCTGTGAGCCTTCTGGATCCACTCATCCCTGGGGGTGTACAGGATGCTGACCATCGTCTGACACATCTGAGCATGGCAATGCCCCAGGCCAGCTGGGAGCATGGTGCCCACGCTGCTCTGCGCTGAATCAGCCTGACAACAGTCGGAGGAGTAACAGACTCAAACATCACATTTTAAATGCCCATAAATTTGGAAACAGAGCCAGAGCTCTTTAATCTTGGTTCATTTTTTTTCATTCGTATTGAGATAACAAAGGAAGCCAAGTGTGAGCTTGAGCCATGAATTACTTAGGGAGGGTGCATCCGTCTCTGGTGGTTTGGGGTTTGCTCTGCCATCCTGGGGTGCGCTGGGTGAGCATCAGTTGGCTGAGGGCCAGCTGGATGTAGGATTTCCTCATCAGGGGTGCGATGTCCTGCAGGCACTGAGGAGGTTTATTCCAGCCCTGACTGGCATGGGAATCCACGGCCAGGTCCCAGGCTCTGTCCCAAGTCTGTGGCCTCCAGGATGTCTGTGAGGTCTCATGCAGCACTAGCCCCTCTCAGCCAGTCATTCTCTGCATGGAGCACAAAAGGCAGGGGTTTTTCCTGCAGAAAAGGGTGACTATTACCAACCACCCCACCCCCCCCCCCCCCCAAAAAAAAAAAGGATATGTAGCAAATGCTTACCTTAATGCAGAGGACAGAAAGTTCCCCCAGGGTGGGGGAAAGCCAGCAAAGGAAGGACTCACAGCAAGATATCTCTGCACAAGCCATCACTCGAGCACAGCTGAGACCTTGTGACATTTGGGAATGAGGGACCCCAGTGTCCCTTGGCTGGTTTGGGGGTCGGAGCCCTCCAGTTGCTCCGCATCCTGGCTGAGACACGGCACAGCTCTGTGGAGGACACTGTGCCACAGCACCAGGGTGGAGGAGCTGAAGAGGGAAACTTTCCCACCCTGCTCTAGAGCCTGGTGAGAAGGATGGAGGCTCCTGAGCAGCCTGGAGCACCAATTTCACAGAAATCCATTTATCTCTGCTTCCCGCAACCCTCACGACATGAATAAATGATGATTGCAGAAGTGATGAACCTGCCCCTGTTTAGGTGTGAAATGAATGTTTACAGGCATAGAATAAATCAAGTATCCCACGGGCGAGCAGTGGGATATTAAACCAAACACCTTTGTGTGCTTAGCACTTGCTGTTAGAGGCCAAGGGTTTGAAGCCTGGCCAGGTATTTCCATTAGCCCCAGTGTGACAGGCACTGAGCACTGGGTGCCCCTTCAGCAAAGACTAAAAGATCTTGAAAGACAGGAGGGAGCCAACAGCTCTCGCATGAGCAGTTGCCTCCCATCTTCTCCACCTTCCCCCTCTGTTTCTCTACATACCTCTCTCTCTGCCTAACGCTACAATCTGCACAGACTCTAAGAAGTCAGGAATACAATGCAAATTCGTGAAGGATTGGCAAGAAATTGCGTGTGTGCTAGTTGCCTGTCAGCATGCAGAGTATTTCTAATCTTGTCACATAAATAATACGATTATGTAAAATATCAAACACTTGGAATAAACTTAAAAGCCACAATGTTCTAGTCACAGACTTAATAGAGGGGGAAAAAAACAACAACAAAATAAGTAAAATCCTTTTTTATTCTGCAGCATGGAGGGGAAATGGCTCCTCACTGAAATCAAGTAGAGCATCCCAGATGATGAGGAGGTGGGAACTGATTGGTGAGACAGACCTGCTCCTTAGGATAGCTAGGCACAGCCCCCAGCCTCACCTAGGCAGGACTGATAAAGAGGAGACACAAGAGCTGCCAAGTCAGGAGGAGTCTCCCTCCAAGGTCACCGAGGACTTCAGTGACAGTCAGGACAGAGCCGGTGTCCCCCGCAAATAATTTGCCTTGCCAACCCCAGAAACCCACTGCTGTGATGCTACTGGTATGGGAAATCCCTTCTAACCATGGGAATTATTCAACTGAGAGGAAAACACTGACCCAAAAGCAGCCCGAGCCAGCTGCCTGCATCGCACCGGTCCGTGTCCCCCAGCACCCCAGGAACAGGACGCGGAGGCAGCTGGCAGGGAGGGCTGTGTGCTTCTGGAGCACAAGTCCCCTCTCGGCTCTGCATCACTCTGCATCACTAATGCTGCCCTCTATTTGTACCGCCTGCAGTGTTTCCGGCATCGCTGCAGGATGAGAGAGGAGGGAATGGTGCCCAGGGACTCGCCGGGAGGATTTTGCTACTGGCCTCGAGATCAAGAGCAGCATGAAAAGCCACCGTCCCTTTGTTAGAGCTCGCTAAAGAGACCGGGCTGATTGAGATGGAAAACAAAATCCTCTCCTCTTCCTCCACTCAGGCACGTGCACAGCCTTGACCGTGCAAGCCCAGACGCCTCACGTGCACCAACACAGCTCATGACTGTGACCCCCCAAATCCAGCTGGGAGAGAAAGCTCGAGCAGCCTTGGAGGTTCACCCGCAGTCACCCCAGGGCACGTAGCTGGGTCTCCCTCCAGATCCACCTTCCAGTGCCATCCCCTGAGCAGACACAGTGAGCACAGCCAAGGAAGGACAGAGCTTGTCTCCGTTTAGGAAGAGCTGGGCTTAGCCATGCAGATGAGCTCCTTCCCTGGCCTGCCTTTGGTGGGACATGGAGGAGGAATTTCATGGTGTGGGCCACCTTCACAAAAGGCACCAAGCAGCCATCAGTTGCACTGTCATCACAGCAGGGCTGGTAACTGCTGCCTTGGAAGCAAAGAGCTTGTCCCTGACCAGCCACAGACTTGGCTCTGGACAGATCAAAGGGAAGCCTGGCAGGGTTTGGACTGCACGTCCCTGCTCTTCCCACTCATCAGTGCCCACAGCACTCCCCACGGCCTCCAGAGAAGGTGCCGTGGTGAGAACAGATGAGACGGCAGGCCTTTGGGCCAGGAAACACCATCACTCTCTGCTGAAGCATCTGTGCCCAGCTGAGGTCCAGCTGTCAAGCTGTGCTAGCACTCTGCATTCATGCTCCCTGCTGCATCTCCCACGGGTTCATCACGAGAATGATTTGCTGCTCCCAGACCTTGACAAGTTTTGGAGACCCCTTGCCTTGGGAGAAAGCCCTCCCTCTTCCCAGTCAAGCTCCGCAAATTCCTCTTGGGGCCAGCATGAGTTCCAGCCTCTGCCCCGCTCTCACGCATGCCCAGGCAGGCAGGGACACGTGGCCAGGGTTGGTGTGGTGACAGTGGCCATGCCCGTGGAGCATTTCCAGTTTGCAGATGTACACCTTGCTCAGGGCACTGTGTAACTTACACACTGAGCTGCCCCTTCTGCTTAGGAGAGCAGCTTTGATGAGCCGAGCTGTAGGCAGAGCTCCTGCCTCTGCATGGTTGGCTACCCGAGAGGGAACGCAGGCACTTTCTCTGCCTGCCTGCTGCCCCTGACTCACATCTGTCTCCCTCTGGTTTGCCCTTTCTGGGTGGGAAGACAGTCAAGACAAGGCCACTGTGCAGAGCTGCTTATTTAGTGAAAGAAACAGTTTCTCTCATCCGGCCACTTTAAAAGTGGGAAGAGAAACAGCTGGGTTTGGGGCACCCACAAAACAGGGAGCAGATCCAGCCCCACATTTAATGGACAATAAAACTGGGCAAACATGCATCCCAGCTCCTGTGCTGACCCGACCTTCATACTGGGGACCGAGCATCTTTGTGAGTAAGACCAAGCCCAGTTTCTAAGGAATTTTTCTCTTTGGCCTTCCCTATAACGTTGGCTGCCCCACTTTTCTGTGCCGGAGTAGTCTGAGACCAGCCAGCTCATTGCACACGTGGCAGAGCAGTGACCCAGCAGCACATCGCATCCCAGCCAAGCCTCCTGGAATCAGTGCTCTGAGAGTCCTGGCCTCGTTCCTGCATTAATTCCTGGAGGAAAAGCCCTCTCTGTTGCCAGATAACTGCACCTGATGCCCACGTCTTGCCACTGTTGCCACAGTGCCCGGGGGGACCCTGGCTGGGGGAGCAGCTGACTGCTCCACGTGTGCTCCTCGCCCGGTCTGCCTCCCCAGGCAAGGCAGCAAGACACTAGAAAAAGGGGTCAAAGCCCTGCCAAGGCAGCAGCATTCCCTCCAACTCCCCTCCTCACTCACAATCTCTCTCTTCTTCCTCTACCAGTTGCTCCCCAAACCAGACTGGCAGCAGACTTGCTGTCCCCCGCTCCCGGTGGTCACATCACCCACACACACCCCCTTCCAGGGCTCAAAATGACTTTGAATGACAAGACCCACTTGCTCCAGGGACTCCTTGTCTCCTCCTGCCCCATCTGTCTCCCTCTCTCAGGATATTTGGGACTTTCCATATTGCTCTCCTGCAAAGCTCTGCAGCCTGCCCTGTTGCAAGAGAGGGGGGAGCAACCCCTCCTCCTGTCCCTGAATTTCTGAGGTTTAAGGCAGCTGCTGGTTGTCACTGGGAAGCTGGGTTTGTTTTAATTCACCTGTAATTGTGTTATCTCTACCCAACCCTCTGCAGAGCGTGCTGCAAATATGCCTGTATCATACAGCCTCTCCCTTAATGGATTGCTCAGCAAGACAGTGCTCCAAGGCCTGTCCCCTGCTCTCTCATAACTTAACAACCCTGTTATTGCCTTTGTGCAAATGCTGCTCAATTCCCTCAACTCCTGGCACACAGCTTGTTCCTCGCACTGCCCTGCAGACACATCCTTTACAGCGTGCCTCCATGATCGCTTGCTGGCAGATGCACGCTCCAAGCTGACCGAGCATGGGAGAGCCCAGATTAACGTAGCTGTGAGCAACAGGTAACGCAGCCTCTGGGGCTTGGAGAATGAGCAGAAAGAGTTCAGATGCACAGCAAGGCTGTACGTCCAGTGGCAAAGGGAAGATGCATTTTCTTCTCCTACCCCAATACAATGACGCGGGGACGCTTCCTACCCTCTCCCCTGGTATTTTTCCACTCCCAGCAGCTTTTGCTGATCTCACTTCACAGTCAAGTGCAGTCCCAGGACGATGCTATTAGAGTTCATTAGAAGCTTGGCCAAAACCGGAATTTCTTAGTTCACTGCTATTTCAAAAAATGGAGGAGAATAGAGTACTGTGATTGTCAGTGACAGCTCCTGAGGCTTCCAACACACAAGGAGGAGAAATATTAAGTTTCACCTGATCCCACTGCATCATCCATGTGTTTGAAGCCCCTTTCCAGACTGAAACCAAGGCCTATAAATCAGAATATTTTAATGAAACAGTCTGGCACCAAGCATTATAATCTCCCATGAAAAAAATCCCACCTTCCTTCTCCTCAGCACAATTACTTCACCAAAGCAGAATTGATGCCACAAAGTTTTCCTATGTCACCAACTGCAAACTTTCACAGAAGAAGGAAGACAATGCTCCAGTCTAGGCCCTGGCCCTTTGCTGGCACCAGAACCAGCCCCATCCCTGCCATCAGCTCCACTGCTGCAACAGCAACCAAAGTATCTTTCCTCCCAGCCCACTATGGCCCGTGACAGAGCTCCCTGCCTCTCCAGACACAAAACCCTTCCCCCCAGATATGGGGTGAGAGAAGAAAGCCCCTGAATGTCCCCTGGGCCTCCCTGTGTGCAGCCAGCCCCTGCTCAGCTTCGCTGATCTCAGATCCAGCATCAGACTCCAGCACCTCTCCAAGCGCTGAGCTATTGCTGTTAACCAAAACCAGGAATTTCTTTTCCTGAGCAGGAAAGAGCATCCTCCCAATGCTGCCTCCCCTCACACATTATGAAGAGATACAGCTCAGTAAATCTCATCTTAGCCAAGGGCATTACCCTATGCCAGTTAGCACTAGATCAAACCCAGGTTTATTCAGCCTCCCACTAATCCCTTTGCAACAAGAACCACCTGCAGTCTGGAGTCCAGGATTTAGCAGGGATCAGTGTGCAGGTGTCTCTGATTTGATCATCCCTTTGGAAATGGCTGTGCTCTGCAGCCCAAGTGAAAAGCAGCCTAGGGAGGGGGAGCAGTGACAGGGGGCAGGTGGGAAAGAAAATGTATCTGCAGGAGTGGAGAGAACAACAGAGTGGGGGCTAGTGGTTTCCCCCCGCAGACACTTCTGAGAGGCCAAAAAACATTGGAAAGAGTTGGGGGAAAGAAAGGAAAAAATATCTTATTTTCAAGAATTCTCTGGTACTTAAAAGCTTGAGACCCGCAGGGGAAGCTAATAAATTTTAAATAGTTTGGAGAGTTGAGACCAGCAGTTTAACTTTGTGCGGCTGCTGAGTTGTTTTCCAAGTGTATTTAATGAAACCCTTCATTATGTTCAGATAATTATGATCTCCGCATTTCTGTTGCTGTTGGAGTTTACCATCTGTGCTTGCAGGTACACGCTCCATCTCAACATCGTGGGCACCACGAGAGATGCTCCTGCTGGGCTTTGCTGGCAGCCAGTGAGGCTGGGACAAATTTTCTGGGGTTGTGGGTTCAGGTAGTGTCCCTGGCCACTGCCCACCCTGGGAGCCATGTGCTGCAGTCGCAAGCCCACGGCTGGAGATGTGGGCAGGACCACGACCAGCCCGGAGGGCTTCACACATGCATCCCCCAGGGTCCTGCGTGGGGTTTGTCTCTTGATGCTCCCAAGGGATGAAGGGGTCTCATGCTAGCAGGTCCCTCTGGGGAGATCAGGGCCCTGATGTCTTTTTTTCTTTACTGACTTCCAATCTGAGCACGTGAGTTTGCCTGGGAAGAGGTTTTGACTGTCCAGGACAAACTCTGGGCTCTGCAGTGATGGGGTTTGCTTTGATACCTCCAGTTCCCTGCAGCAGCCAGTGACCCCATCCCCTGCCTGTGGGGTCCTTCAACATGCCACCCCATCCTCTCTTCCAAGGCTGCGCCCCATCAGGGACCCCCAGCCTAACGTCCCTGCTCCAAGCCCTCTGTCCACCCACCCTCCCTCCTTCTCCAGGAGGGGAAGCTCCAGCTCCAGCTCCAGCTGAACCATCAGCCTGGTTCTCAGGGGTATGTGGCACTGCAGGGCGCAAGACGGGGTTTGTGACTGAGCTTTGGCAGTGCCTGGGGTGGGCTTCACCTCCACTGCCCCATGGCCACAGAGCTGATCCACCAGACACTCCCAGATATGCCTGCCCTGAGCATGGGGCCCAGTGAAGCTCAGAGTTACTCACCCCAACTCTTCCTCCAACAGCAGGAGGGTGCATGACCCCGCCGGGGAGCTGGAGCCATCTGCAGCACAGGGATCCATCTCCCACTGAGTCAGGTTCAGCCTTCCACCGGGACCAGAGTTTGGAGACTGCCCTGATACCTGGTCTGGTGGGATGGGATTTTTCACATGCTCGCTTGCAGGGATGGGGCAACTGGGACTGGAGGGATCCTCAGCTTGTGATTCTCCATCAACACAGCCAGACTAGTGCACGGTATCCTTCTCCCAGGTGTTCCCTTGCTGGTCCTGCCCCAGGACCCCATATGAGTTAGAAGTGCAGCTCCCATCCCAGGCCAGCCTTGCCCTGCATGTCCCAGTGCTGTGGCTGGCACGTTGTGATCCTCAGAGCCGGCTCTGCTCCAAGGGGGCTGGGGACAGCCAGGACTGAGCGGTTCTCCACCGGTCACAGTGAGTAGCCATGGCAGGAGCGTGGCAGCCATGGGCTGTTTTGCAGACACTGAAGGGAAACAGCAGTGGGAGATGGAGCCAGTGGTGAGGCATGAGAAAGGGGACTGCAGCCCTGAGGGGGAGGAGGGCTGCTGGAGTACCGGGTGCTGCTCTCCCTGCCTGCCAACTGGGCGCTTTTCCCCCGCTCTTAAATGTCAGCAATGATGTTTCCTGCCCAAGCCAGCTCTTCCCCTTGGGGACTGGCCAGCAGGGTCTGTTTTATACCCACTCCCAACAGCTTGGGTGGCTTGGGACTGGGGCTGCCGCCTGAACCATGCCAAGTTGGCAGCATCACCAGGCTCCCCAGCCAGCTCCTCTTGGAGCCTGCACCCGCGCTCAGCGCTCACCCAGCTCCAGGACTCCAGCTTGCTTCTCTGGGGTTTCCTTTCCCAGTGGTTTTCCACAGGCAGTTTCAGAAAGCAGCAGGTCTGGTTAGAGTGGACAAATGAGGACCCTATGTTTTATCCTGGACATCACCCTCCTCCTGGGGTGGGCAGAGCAGGGTTCCTTCTGTACAGCCTTGGGAACATCATGCTTCCACTCTGTGAATCCCTGGCCCAGGGACCCCAGCAGCAAAATGTCAGCACCTGAGACTAAGTGGTGGGAATGTCTTGAGGTTTCGGGGGCAGAACCTGCTCCCTTCAGTGCCTGTGCAGTATCTGGCATAGTAGGGCTCTTGCTATAATGCACATAATTGTAATTTTCTTCCCTGCAGCATCCGCTGGGTGCAGAACATAACAGCTCTGGCTGATTCCCTTATTTAGCTCAGAAGACATCTGCACTGCTGCAGGGCATTCGGTGCAGCACCAGTGTGCATGGGGCTGGGGCACTTCTTGTACTTGCTTTTTGCAGAGCTGGGAGTTGGCTGAGCGAGTGGCTCTGCCCTGGGCTGCTGGCGGCAGGGGCAGTTCCTGGGGTACACTGGGCACATCTGGCAGGGAGGGAGTTTTGGGGACAGGCCTGTTGCTGGCTGTGGGTCTAAGGCACAGCAGAACTCCCATCAGGGAGTCTGGAAAAGGTGACTGAATGGGAGGAGGCATCATGATATGGGGATGCTGCACAGTAGCAAAGGGACCGTGGATGTCTGTGCACAGGAGATTGCACACAAGACAGAGGCCTGAACAACAGAGCAGATCCAGGAGGGGAAAAGAGGTGGTGGCTTGGTCTACATCCCAGTCTTAGAGGGTATCAGGAGGGAGTGGATGTGTGCCAGACCTGCCTCGGTGCAGGGACAGGTTCCATCCAGAAACAGTGGCTGGCACGAGGGTGATGCCCAGCAAGGCTGAAGTGTGACAGCAGAGCCTGGAGCTCCTATATCTGGAGGGCAGAGAGCACATGGGATCCTGACATCCATGACTCTCTCTTCATGCTCCCCAAGTGTATAATATCCCTCCCCACATGAAGCCCCAGTCCCTGTCACCTCACTACCCCTATGCAGTGTAGAGCATCCCCTCTCCTCTGAGCCTGTCCCAAGACCATCCCATCCGACACACACCTTGCACACAGATACCTGCCTCCAATCCTCGAGGCATGCAACTGCCCAGTGTCCCTTCTGGAGCTGTGGCTGTCCCCACAAACCAGAACTATATTGCAAAAAAGGCTGCAGTGCTGGAAGGGATCGTGTCAGGCTTTGTAACTGACTGCAGCTAGCATGTGAGTCGTGACAGTTCCTGCAGGTCCTGGGGACTGGTGCTGGTGTGGTGCCTTCCCTGCAGAGATGCCCTTGCCTGGCAGCTGCTGGGGGACCAGTGGGAAGGGGGAGCACTAGGCACTGCAGGTGTGACTTCAGGCACAAGCTACCATTTTGTCTGGTTCCAACAGGTTTCCCAGAGTCAGGATTCCCAGAAAAGGTTCCCACCTCATGCTGGAGTGTCCTAGCTTCCTAAAATGTAAGGGAGGAGAAGGAGCGACAGAGAGGAGATGGAGAAAGATGCTTGTAATGCGTAATGATCCTTTAATGCTCTCTCTGGCCCCCTCCCAACACATATGGGAGCTGGATGAGCCAATTAAGCTGACACCAATTAAATCAGTGTAAATCACATCCTGTAAACCAGAGGTGGGGCTCAGGCAAACACCCCCGCTGAGAAGGATGTCAGAGCTGGCCTGAGGCTGACCCTCACAGCTCAACTCTCTTCCAGTTCAGAGAAAACCAGATCACGGAGGCACCATCAGGGAGGAGAAAGGGATGGGTGGGGACCTGTACCAGAAAGGAGGGTGGCAGGGGGGAGAGGGGTAGCAGTCTGATGGGCAGAGGTAGTCTCCCCTGTGGAGCAAGTGATGCCAGTGCTCAGGTTTTGGCTGGGACAGGCGTTTCTCTGTACTGGAGGTCTTCCACAGGGTCACCTTGGACCCTGGACTGTGACGCTCCTTGTGCCAGTACATCATGTCTCCCCTGAGCCAGTCCCCCTTCCCTGGGCTCAGCCCTATGGATATCTTTGCTCTGGATGGGCTCCAGCAGCTCTGGGGTGCTGTGCAGGGGGGACTCACCCTGGCAGGCTGTGTAGCTGACTTTGTCCTTGTGCATTCATCCCAGGCCAGTTCTGAGTAACTGGGGTAGCACTTGCTAACCAAGGAGATTGAAAAGTGTGTGTATGAATTCCCCTTTCCTCCCTTCCCGCCTCTGCTCATGCTCCTTGTTTTGTTCTCCCTTCAACCTACCTGCCTGTTCTCTAAAAAGATGTTTTCTCTATTGGACGCTGACCAGGTATCCATCCTCATCTTGGATGGAAGAGCCTTGTCCTGTCCCCTGGGATTTTTTATCCCCCCTGGCTTTCACAGCCAGGTAGCCCAGGGGCCAGGAGGTCACAGGGAGCTGCAAAGCCATGAGGAGAGCAGTTAGGAGTGGCTGTAGCTACCTGCCTGTTAAGAGATCCAAATCACATTGGAGAAGTCGCAATGTCAGAGCTGCAAAGTGAGGTCTGGGGCACACAAGTGGAGTGGCAACTCTTGACTTAATCCAGGCAACTGTCACTGAACCACAAAGGAGCAGGGACTCTAATTAAGTCCCACAGCCCTTTGGGAAGTATCAAGCCAGAAAAACAGTTTGAAAGCTTTAGGCAGGGTGATTTTAAACAAATGAGGAAGTGCCTTAGAAACAGCTTAAGATGAAAGCTACCAAATTAAAATCCTTGCAATCAGTATGGAGGCTACTTATGCAACAACCTCCCGAGGAGGAATTGGAATCCCAGAGATAAAACTCTAAACAAATAAAGAGACAGAAGATGAAGGAAAAAGAAATGAAACTTGGTCAAAAAGTGATATACAAAGGGCTGCTTAAGCTGCCTTTGAAAAATGGAAATTTTCAAAGCATTATGAAGAGTGCTTTTGCAAAGGGGCAAAAACAATGTCAGGTAAATAGGGGTGTGTGAGAATGAAGAGGGTGTCCAGCTCTCAGTACATTTGCTGCAAGCAGAGAGCTTCCTTGAGCAGGCAGGAACATGGTTGTAGGTGCCAATCAGGCACCTCTGCATGCTCAAGACCTCTGCATTTCAATGGCTCTAGCATTAGGAGATTGGGGTGAACACAGAGGTCCCCATTAGATGCTTTGGTTTGGGGGAAGAAGCTCCCAGATCAGCTCCTCATCCTTGGAGTGACGGGATATTGTCCATTCACTTGAGGTTTTGGGTAGGGTTGGTGGATGTGAGCAGTGGCAGGTCCTATGGGTAGCCTGGGAATCCAGGGTAGCTCCAGTTTTAGGAGAGTCTTGAAAACACAGAGCTTCTTCCAAGCTTTATCTGGGGAGGGCAAGCAGCATGAAACCTGAAAGCAGGTGTTGGCACAACCCCCCGGGTTTTAATACCGCACTTCTGGGCTGCAGGAGCTGGGAGGGAAGAGGCTTGAGAGCAGGGAAGTCCAACCACACAGGGCAGTGCAGGGCTGAGTCCTTGCACAGGAGTGCCCTGAAGTTTTGTACTTCAATTATAGCACTGCTTGTGTTGGAAGGGGCCTTACAGATCATCTAGTTCCAACCCCCCTGCCATGGGCAGGGACACCTTCCACTAGTCCCAGTCACGGGACCCACCATCTCCTCTCCATAGAGAATCACCTGTGGGTCACTACATCAGGTGGGTCCAATGGCACTCACAGCCCTAATGTTCATTGTCTGCAGACTAAGTTGGTTGCACACTAAGTAGGGTACAGTGGTTTGCATCCTCCAAGTCTGGAATGATGCTGCTTCTGAGCCTTTCAAGGGTGCAGGCTGGCCAAGGCTGGGGAACTCATCACAGGGACACAGCGTGCTCAGCTGCTTGGACTTACACCTGGGACACCAATGGCACCTGGGTGAGGCAGAGCCACGGGCACAGGCGTCAGCTTTGGCTTTTGGAGGGTGCAGGGGCAGAGGGACGATATGAGGACACATACCACAGGGGACTCCTGCAAGATGCCCTTGCCGCGCTCCTGGCTGCGCTTGGGCTGATGTCAGGCTGGGCTGCCAGGTGCCCTGAGCCGGCTGGGTGCTCTACAGGGGTACCCCCAGCTGCACCCTAACCTGGCAGCCGGGTGTTGCGGAGCAGATGAGGGCACCGGGCACACGGCGGTGCAGGGACAGGACCTGGCACGGGCATTGGGCAGCTGCCACTCTGGGTCTGGGCTCACGTTTGGGATTAGCTTCCTTACTGTCCCGGGCACCAGCTGCACCCCCGCAAGAGCTGCTGGAAGGGATGTGCAGCCCGGGCTCTGCGGCACGGTCGGCTTTGCCCATCCCACTGGTCCAGGAGCCGTTTGCCATGGGCACGCTGCCACCTCCCCTGCCCCACGGCGGGGAAGGCAGCAGCATGGCAGCAATGGGAGTGGGGCTGGCAGCCTGCTCAGACGGTACCAGCGGCCCCGGGGTCACCTCCCTCCGCGCCAGCAGCAGCGAGGCGGCAGCGCCTGTCCCCCCACTCTTGCACGGGAGACGGGCAGTGGGCAGGAGTGCCTGGGGGCAGGGAGTACTCCCGCCTCGCTCTTGCTTCAAATCTAACTGGAACAAGCTTAGGAAATTAGAAGGATGGGGGGGGGAAGGGAGGGATAAAATAAGATATATAAAACCAAATAAAAATAAACCCCAAACCCTCCGTTCCTCTTTGATTCTTCCAGTTTTTTTCACGCCAAGATTACTAATTGTCTAAGCATCTCAATTTGCTGGTTTCACTTAATCACAGACACTTTGGAGATTATCAGCCTTCCCCACATGTTCGGTACCTTGTTTCCAAACTACAAGACCCACGGGGAGCAGCCAGCAAGCGCCTGCAGGAGCGACAGCAGCAAAGCGCTCCCGCTCCCCTCTCCCCGCTTCCCCCCGCCGTCCCTCCGGCTGGGCTGTCAGAGTTTGATTGCCTCTGAAACCGCCGCGTATTCCCCCAAAGTTCCCGAGGACGGGGGCCATGAGGAACGGCGAGGTGGGGGCTGGGGGCACCGTTGTCAGCTCCTGGCAGCTCCCAGCCTTTGATTTGCACAAAAGAAAGGAGGGAGGTGGGGGAGGGAATGGATATGATTTATTCAGCAAGTTCCTAACCGTTTTTTTTTTTTCCTTCTTCTTCTTCTTTTCCAGAGGCTGTGAAATAACTGAAGCCGACGGAAAGGTGAAGTGCTGGGAGAGATGAAGGAGGCGCTTTTGAAAGCATTTTCTTCCTTTTTGTCACATCTCACTGCAAAGCTTTTAATTCCTGGAGCTCAGTTCCTTCCTGGAAAGTCTGAGCCGCTGTGACGGAGGGGGGTGGGCTCCCTGCAAGTGGCTGGGGTCCTGCTAGCCGGGACAGGGGCAGGCAGAGGAGGAGAAAGGAGGGCCTGATGCTCAGGGTGTGTGGGCTGGTTTCAGCCCCATCAGCATCTGTTGGTCCTTCACTGCCATTGCCCACCCTGGAGCCTGGGGATCTGCTGCAGCTTGGCCCCAGCACCGCTTGCCATTCCACGACCCGGGATGGACCAAGCCAAGCAGAGACAGCTCTGCTCCAGTCCCTGCAGAGGAGCATCCACCACGGCAGAGGACACAACCCTTCCTGATGCCCCCAGGCCAGGCAGCAGGAAGCAGAGCACGTCGCCAGTGGCACGGGTGCCACAGGGGAGGCAGTACCCAATAGCTGGGGTGGGTCATTTTCTGCACCCCTTTAGAGTTATGGTAGTCTGGGTATCAGCACATTCCTCTTGGTATTGGAGGGTAAGCAAGAAGAATCAAACAGCATTTAAAATGTGAAAAAGTGTTTGAAATCAAATTTTCTTCTTTGGAAGGGAAAAATAGCTTTTTTTTTTTTTTTAAAAAAAAAAAAGGAGAAACGATGATTGGAAACTTGACTTTTATATGTACTCAATTTGTCTGCTTTGGGATAGCTGCACACTCTGCTAGTCCAATTGCATTTTTCACTCTTAAATAATAGAAACCACAGAACAGGTCCGCACAAGGAAACCACAGGCACAGAGATGCCAGCACCACCCAACACAGCTTTCCCCGGGTGGGGAGGGACCTTTGAAGCTCTGCTCACCCCATCTGCACCAAGTATCTCCGCTGACTTTTCTGTTCCTAACATGGGTGCCCTGCAGAGGCAGCAAAAAAGAGGGTCCCATTCAGCAGGACCCATGGTTGGGTTTACCAGCTGTCAGCACCAAAAAAAAAAGTAAAATTTTCAATAATTCTGCTCTATGTAAAAACCAAAAGAGAATTGTGTTGCAAAGGTCTCGTTTACAACCTAATCCCACTTAGTACTGTGTACAGACTCCCTGGGAGCTCAGTGTCTCTCCTGAGGTCCCAGCTAGAATCTAGAACTCTGATATCCCTAGCCACTTCCTTGGGAACCCTCTGACACAACCCATGGCATATTTTTTAAATAAAATCACCACAAACCATTCACCACAAATGATTCTGGTTCTTTCTGACTGCATCAGAAAGTGACGCAGCCCTTCTGCACCACCACCAAAAACATCTGCATCGCCGAGAAGACAATTGTGGTCCTAAAGGAAGAAGCTCCTTGTGTACAATTCATTGAAGGTGGTTTTTTTTTTATTTCCCATTTGCGAGTTGCTGAGAAGCTGATCCTGATTTCTGCAAATGAATTTGTTATCTGCAAGTGTTCACTGAATAGTTTATGCAAACAAATTTCAGCCCATGGGGTGTTTGCAAACTGTTCATTTCATGGTATGTGATTAGTAGAAATGGTCAGAAAATGGGTGCAAAACAATTTTTACAAGCTGTCCTCAGCACCCAGGCTCCTTAAGCCTACATTTCCATCAGTGCTTTTTTTTTTAAAAAAAAAAACAAACCTGGAATTAGAAAAATATTAACCACCACATTATTAGTTGAACTTTTCATGCTTTGTTTCTAGATAAAATCTCTAAAAGGAGGGCAGTTGATGCTCACAGAAAGAGCGGACCTTCCTGAAATGCATCAATAAACAGAAAGCAAAGCCTGCCCAAGAACCACCTTGAAGGATGAGCAAGCAGGAATCCCGTATACCTCTCCACTGGGATCCTCTTCGTGGGGCTGGCTGAAGTCTGCAGAAGCAGCACTCACAAAATAGAGTTTAGTCTCCAAAACGGTCTTCATGCCAGTCACTTCAAGCCAGGCTTTTCCTGTGAGCACTGCACCTGCAAACTTCAGCCACCCTACCAAGAGGAACTCAGTGGAGAGGTATAAGGGATGAAATAAAAATGAAGGGGAGAATGAGAGCGTCCTCTCCCAAAAGAACACAAACATCCTGCTTAGGTGCTTTTCCTAACGAAGGAAGCATAAGCCACCCTGCAGGGATCCCCCACCCAGGACCCATTCCTGATGTCGGGTCTGTGATGAGGGTGTCTGATCTCCAAAGCTGAAGTGCAGACCCTCTCCCACTCCCTGGGCCCAGCACTGTTATTGGCTCACCAGAGCTTTGAATGGAGGATCCCTCTGGTCACCCCTTGCTTGCCTTCTGCTTGTCATCCTGCAGGGACCCTGTCCCTTCTCAACCCCCTGCAGCACTCTGCAACTACCATAAACCATGAAATGCATTCTCTTTACCTCTCCTAGAGCTACAGCATCCATACTGCGGGCAGGGTCTCCATTGCTGGTCCACCCCTCGTGCCGAGAAGGACTGAGGGACGTCAAGCTGGTCCCAGGCAACCTGATGGTGATGACCCAGAGGTGAGACCCTGGGGGAGCTCGGCGCAGACCTGTCCAGACCCCAGACCCCGTGTCTGGGGTATGCAGGGGGCTCAGAGTGATGGAGGTAGCACATGCAGCTCGGAGCAGAGTCGGAGGCTTTCCCCTTGGGTTTAACAGCGCTAACAGAAAACGGTGCCCGGAAGATTTATTCATTTAACGCATCTGGTAATTACATTTCGGCAGGTGGTATGTGGGGCCTGGATTCGTTCCACACACACCAGGCTCGGGAAGGCTCCAGTCCCACGTTTGATAAATCTCAGAATAGAATAAATAAATAAAATCAACAGTCCCCAGCTGCGAGTGCGGAGGAGGCATATCCTCTCCCCATGCAACGCGCTCCCCCTGCCTCCCACACTCCCCGCGCTGGGGCTGTGATTCAGCGCTACACCCCTCCTCCCGTGGCAGGGATTCTCCCTGCTCTGACAGCGCACAGGCACGGGCACATACACGGGCACAGGCACGGGCACGGGCACACGCACAGGCACGGGCACAGGCATGGACACAGACACAGGCATGGGCACACACAGAGGCACACACACAGGCACAGGCACACGCACGGGCACGGGCACACACAGAGGCATGGGCATGGGCATGGACACAGACACAGGCATGGACACACACAGTCACACACACAGGCACAGGCACACACACAGACACAGGCACACACACGGGCACAGGCACACGCACAGTCACACACACAGGCACAGACACAGGAACGGGAATGGGCACATACACAGGCACGGGCACATGCACGGGCATGGGTACATACACAGGCACGGGCACACGCACGGGCACGGGCACACACAGAGGCACACACAGAGGCACAGCCACGGGCACGGGCACACACAGAGGCACGGGCACACGCAGAGGCATGGGCACAGGCACACACACAGGCATGGGCACAGGCACAGGCACAGGCACAGGCACCCACATTTGCATGAGACAGGGTGCAGAGGGGAAGTGATGGTAGAGCAGGGGCACACTGAGAGGTGCCCGAGGACAGGTCTCCTCCCAGGGCCATGGGTCTGGCAGGAATGTGGACAGCAAGAGACAGTGTGGGACAGCATGGGGAGGGGCAGCCAGGGAGAGCAGAGAGGGCTGGAGGCGGGAGGATCTAAAGTTTAAGGAGAGAAAGATGAGCCAGGAACTGGTGGTGAGAAAGGGGACGGCCTGTGTAGTGATGAGAGGCAAGACCCAGCCCAAGGAGGAGGTGAGGCAGAGGAGGTGGGTGGGTGGTGATGGTGCTGGGGAGGCATGGAGGGGACGTCTCCAGGAGCCTGATCTGGGGAGACATCCCAGGGGCTGAAGTAGAGCTGGTGCATGGGGTACCATGGGCCAAGTGGCATGGGGCACGTCCTGGGAGCCCATCGGGTTCTCCCGTGGTTGCATGTGGTGCTGCCCACAACATCAGGGCAGGACTTGGGTGTTGGGGGCCAGGGAGGAGCTGGAGCTGAAAGCCTCGTCCCTTCTGTGAGAAGCAGGGGTGAGGATGAGGAAGGATGGGCCACGGCTTCCTCTCCAAGGGATCTCAGAGTTTCCAGGGCCATCCCAGCAGGGGTGGTGGCAGTGCCAGGGTGTGGGCACTTCCCCCAACCCCACCCTGGGTTCTGCGTGACAGAGGATGCTGTAAGCACAGCTGGATGCTCACACCCAGCCCAGAGCACGGCAGATGGCCTGGCCTGGCATGCAAGGGCTCTACTGGGACCAGCCCCTCTCAGCTCGTGCTTTTTGCCTGTGCTGGGGGTCTCTGCGGGGTGCTGGGGGTATCCTGCACGGCAGATATCCCAGGCAGGAGTGGCCAGAGGGCACCACATCCCACAGCACCCGGCAAGACGCCAGCACAAAGACTGCGGCTGGATTTTATTTTTGTACTTCACCTCCCTGCCCCCTTTGTAGAAATGACATAATTATGGGGATTTAATGTTCCACTGCTAAATTTCTTCATTTTTCAGGATAATTTCCACTATTTCATCAAGGAATAATTAATTGCATTGTCTTTAATCAGTTGTTTTACAAATCCAGCAGCGCAAGAAATTTTCATAGACAGACAATGCAGGCAGCTGCTCTTCCCTTCTGGGCGCATTAATGAAGTGAAAGAGCTCGAGCTGGGAAAAAATCGGCTGGCAAAAAAAGAAATGTATTGACAGAGAGATTGAAAAGATCACAGTGTAATCCCTTAATGTGTGTGATAGGGAGGGAGAGAGGAGAGACGGAGCCCAGGTGTGAAGGCAGGAGAATTTGGGTGGCTGGTGTGGTGCTCAGGGCTGTGAAGTCCCTTCTCACTCAGTTCCTTGGCATCAGGGACATCTGTCACAGATGTGAATGTGGGGGTGTACAAGGGTGTCTGCCCGTGTGAACACATATGTGCATAATAAATGTCTATGCATGTGAAGGTATACGTGTGCAAACACACATGTGTTCATCAAAGGGTCAAAATGTGGTTTCTAAAAGCCATCTGAAAGCAAAATCAGAGCCCTCCTGACCCTGGGGTAGGGGATGTGATGGATGTGGTGTCACAACCTCAATGGGGTCTGTACTCCAGCCTGACTTTTCTCTCAGACTCTTCCCTCCCTGTGTTTCCCAGCCAGTTATCCCTGCAGCGCACAGACCAGGGACCATGGAGATCCTGGGGATGCTATTGAATCAAGTCCAAAGCTGTCCCCAAAGCTGCCTGCTCCAGCATTTCTGGGGTCTCATCTCTGCTCCACTGCTTTAGGGTGCATAGCACCAGCTCTGGCATCTCCTGCCTGCCCTCGCACAGTGCCAGGCACGCTGTTCTGTGCTCTTAGCCGAGGCTGGAGGTGTGAAAAATGAAAGGCAGCAAAGAGGAGAAGCAAATGGGTGATGAGACATCCCAGATCCCTGAGTTTTTCCTTGCTCCAGCTCGATGCAAGGCTCAGACACCCCATGTGCATGTGGGAGGGAGGGAGAGCTGCTGGTCTTTGTGGACCTCACAGTCTATTCAGGCTCCAGGGTGCATTTTCCACCTCCTTCACCGTGATTGACCTTCTCCATCCCTTTGCACCGTGTAGTGGATGATGGAACAGGATGGGGCAGCTATACACTATGGAGGTCTGGGCATGGCCCCACACCACAGCGTTTGGGTGGATATTCACCCCTCCTCAGAGGGGGCCGATGCCAGGTTTCGGCACTTTGATCTGGCCTGTGAGCTAATGAACTCATTGCAAACTGCAGCTGTGAATTTGTCATTCTCAAGGCTGGAGAGATGACAGGCCGTCTCCTTTAACAAGCTGCTGCTTCCAAGCAGCCCAGCGCCAGGACACTGCCCAGCCCCGACACCCCCGCACCTCCCGGGCACAGCATTGCCGACCTCTGGCTGAGATACCCTCGTGTCGGTGGCTGAGCCATCCAGGGGGACTGGAACACCATTCCCCTTGCTGGGCTCCGTGCCTGCACTTCTCTATATCTCGCTATCTAATATAGTCACTATTCTAGCTCTTGCACAGCACTTTCCATCAGTAAATCTGAGCATACTTTATGAAGGGGATCATAACACTTACTCAAAAAGACCGTGCAAGTCTCTGCACAGCATGCTTGATACTTTTGGCACAGGTACAAATGTGGTGATAATTCAGGGTGCTCTGTAATTGACATCCTGAATTGGGGTAACTGTAACTGGCAACAGCTCTGCAGGTGCCAAATAACCTTACTTTAGCTCAATTCAATTAGGGTAGGGGACCAGGCCAAGACTAGGAGGTTGGCAAGGGAAGGAAAGCCTTTCTCTCAGCCCTGCTTTGATTTCAGTTGGAAAGCAATTAGTCGGATGTATCCAACAGGAGGGTGTGAAGAGGCAGCCCTAGGAGTGACCCAGGAGGACCGGTGAGGATGTGTGCAGCAGCATCTCTAACCACGATGGGACAACCCACGCTGCTGCATCCAGACCTGGCAGCTCTGCCTCACACATTAATGGACACGAGTTTTGTTTTCTGATTGCACAACAGCAATGCCCTGAACCTTTGAGAACTTTTCCAGAGACACTTTCCCAGCCTGAGAGGGCTCTGACACCAGACATGGGTAGCTAAGGATATGGCTGCTGCAGCCCATACAATGCCCTGTCCAGCTGGCTGAGAGTGCTAGCTGTGAGATGGTCCAGCTGAGAGAAGGAGACAAAAGGCTGGAGAAACCCTGGAGAAACCCCTGGACCAACCGGTCCCTCCGTGCCCAGCTTGAAATCACAAGGAATCATGGATATTTACCTGTAAGAGAGAGAAGGGGGCATTGCTGCAAGAGCAGTATGTGTTTTGGTTTTCAGATGGTTTAAAGCATATCTGTTTGCATATATGTGAGGAAAAGAGATCAGGGATGCTGTGTTTTTCCCTTGATATCTGTTGCAATCAGGTATCTGAAGGTTTTCCCTAGAGGCCTCAGCAACAGTTAAAAAGAAAACAGTGTTAGGAACGAGGCCCCTGTTAATACAAGGGAAGGTCATTGTCAGGCACTAGAAGAGACACGTGTCTCCGTGAACAGGGTCTGGGGGCATCTCTCCTCCACAACCATAGACAAGCAGCTGCACCGGAGATAAGAAAAAGATAAGGACCCCCCCTTCTGTCCCTCCTGCCCTTGCTCAGGTGGAGAAGGAATAAGCAAGGGTTTTAATCCTGCTTATCTGGAAAGACTGGGAGAAGCTGGTTTGCTTTTCACCAGCCCCATGGAAGCAGTGCCACGCAGAGATGAGAACAGCCCAGCAGAGAGGCAGGACAGCATCTGCCCTAATTTGGAAGCAGTGTGTGTTGATAACAGAGAGCAATGTTAATGGGAGGAGGCACTGAGGATGTAAGAGAGGGTGGAGGAAAGCTGCAAGGCTGAGGACACCCCAGGCTTTCCCCAGCTGAGCTCTGTAATACCTTGTGCTGCTGAAAACGGGCAAATTGAATTGCCTGCATGTGGATGGCAATGTGGGGAGGCATGTGCATTGATGCTACAGCTCTGAGCAAAGAGCAAGGAGCCTCAGCAGGCGGAGAGCTGGCCAGAGACTGCACGGCATCATTGCAGCGAGTAGAAAACTGCAGGTGTTGGGGCTCCACCTTGGGTGGGTTTCTGTGCACACCTCCTGAACATTTGTGCCACACTGGTTTCCTGGCACAAAAGCAATACCAAAGTTGCATACACACATGCCCAGGAGGACTGAATTTCTAATTCGCCTTCATGAATATTCACAGTAAGTACCAGTGCATTCTCCAATCCAACCCTGGCAGCAGAACCATGTGATTTAACATGACTGATTACCATGTGGCCAACACAGCTCAAAGAGCCCGCACTAAATACCCACAGGATCCACAGAGTTAAATTATTTGAAGGAAAATATAACTCTCACATAATTTTCTGTAACAATCACTACAATCGCAAGCAGCTTGCAAATATTCTGTACATGAAAAGGAGCTGATTTTCTCTGGGGAACTTCCTACCCTGCTCTCAGAATAAGCCTTCTAAAGCAACACCTTCAACAGGTTTCTGTATTAGAAGTGTGTTCTTCGTTATTAAACTGCTTTATACAGTTATCACCCCAAACTCCTCTGCAGCGTAAACATATCATTCCTGGGAGAAGCTGTCAGTGGAGTGCCAAACTACAGCATGCAATTAAAGCCCTAAACAATACAACACAATAAATCACTGGCGCTATGGCCGGTCAGTGTCGCCAAGCATGGAGTAAGGATCTTAATTACATTTAGACCAAACAAGTATTAGATTATTTATGGGATACTGTAAGTGCTTGACAATGGGTAGAAAGTCATTCCACATGCATCCCTGGGCATTTCAGAGTCCGGATGAAGAGGTAGAGAAAGAGAGGGAGAGAAGTAGAGCCAATATCCATCACGGAGCAGAATTGGAAGGGAAAGAGCTGTTGCTTTAAATAAGGCCCAATTGCATCATCAATTTAAAAGCAATAGCAGCAGCATCTGAAGAAAGCAGCAGCTGCCACAGGTGGCCAAACAGCTGGAGAGCTGCCAGCACCCACGGGAGCCACCAGAAATCTTGGTACTTTGTCACTCTACAGCATGGTTTTAACACTGCCACACCAGAGCCCCCTGATATGCAATGTCCAGGACTCAAAGAGCCTTTCTGAACCCAGGGGGTCTGCAGGAGCTCGGGGGGGGGGGGGGGGGGGGGGGGGGGGTTGCTGAGGACTCTGTGGGGCAAGGCAGGATAGGGCTCCGTTACATTCATTACCCAGCATGCCCTGTAGCTCACAGCTGGATTTTAGCACATTCCAGATGTGGTCAGGGCTTGGAGGATGCAACCTGGCCTGGAAATCACAGGGTTCAGCCAGGCCCATATGAATCTGCCTTTGAGTCCCAGTTTAGTGCATGTTTTCTGTCCAATGACTCTGGAAAGCAGAGAATCTTCTTTGCTCAGGATGACAATTTCAGAATTGTCCTTGCTCCCAGGCTGTTAAGGCACGGAAATCTTTCTGGAAAACCTGTTTGCTTACAAGAACTTTCTTCGGGGAAAGATATTAAGACACGAGTGGGTCTGCTCCACTGCTCTGGGCTGAAACAGCCCTCCCCAATGCTGTGAAAGGGTCAGTAATATCACATGTTGCTGTACTACAGCCCGGGAGTCCCCAGCCCATCCAGGCTATGCAGCTGGGTCGGGATGTCGAAGGACGCCTGTCCATGTTGGCTCATCCCACGTTACATGACTGGACTCACAACATACCTCATCCCCACATGTGACCTGATGCCACCAGGCTTGTGGGTGCAGTGAGTAGTGCTTGTGCCCACGTGCATCAGGGAAGGGATGGAGCAGGGCAGCTGGGGAGATGCAGATGGACTCCAGAGCAGGATACTCTGCTCATGCACCACGCAACGCCACGGCACTGCGTGCTCACTCAGCCCTGGAAGCCAAGGGTGATGGCAGAACAAGGGCTGGCTGTCCAAGACTCCTGGTTTGAGTCTAAATCCTCCCTCTGACATCCTCCACAGCCTGAGGCAGGTCAGCAGGGCTGGGTTCCTCTGACTGCATTCAGTGGTTTGCAGCAGCACTCCTTGTCGAGATAGTCCATGGAGGAATGGCTGGTGGGGTGCCCTTTAGCCCAGGGCTGTCCAAAGTAGGTCAAATGAGTCTGTTCCACTGGCAACTATTTATTGCTGTTGACTTTCCAGCACGGGACATCTAATTCCAGCTGAGATCCCTGAAATCAAGCAAGGTGATCACACCTTACATCACCTTCTGCATGCAATTATTTGACTCTGTCCAACCCCTCCATGTCTGAGTACTCAGAAGTGACCACAGGGTTTGCCAAGCTCCTCACACAGTGACTGTGAGCTTAGGAGCAATTCCAGGCAGCAAGTTTGTGTTTCTTTTAGGACAGATCTGAGGCTCTGGCTCTGGCTTCAGACCAAGAAAGTTGTCATGGGCAGTGCCATCCGTGCCTGCAGGACTGAGAACCACATGCATCAAGAATGGGTTGCAGCACCCATGATACATGCATAAGGAAGGACCCTCAGATGTGTCCATTCCTAGTGTCACCTTTTTGACCCAGCTGAACCAAATTTGCTCCCCCTGCTCTGCCATGGGATCCTGGACATGGAGCCAGTGCTGTGGGGCAGCCCCATCCCAGCACCTGTGGATGGGGAAGCGGTGGGGCTGGTTGCAGAGAGGTGAGACAGGACTGTTCCTGGGTCTGGGAAAAGCCGTGAGCAAGGCAAACATGCCTGGTGTTGATGGAGGCAGACAACACAAAGCCCTAGTTGCAGGGCAGACTGATTGATCAAGCTGACAAGCCCAGCTGATCTCAGGCGCTAGTCCAAGGCTGCACGAGGTGGCCAAAGCTCCTGATTGATGCCAAGGTCACAGGGAGGCACAGGGAGGGGGACAAACAGGAGCTCACTCATAGCTGGGGATTATTCACTGGTACTGGACCATGAGCAGCCACCCAGCTCCCTGTCGGGGCCAGTCCATGCCCACAGCCAGTTGGGGCTGGGGACTGCCCTGGCAAAGCCTTGCCTACATGCTGGACCCCTCTCGCATGGTGCAAACCACTTTGAGGAATTGGGAGTTAATGCTCTTTCCCCCTCTCCTTTTTTTTTTTTTTTTTTTTTTTTTCCCCCCCTTTTCTGTCTCAGCAGCCGACAGGCAGTAAAAGACCCTTTGCAGTTGTCAAGGCAACGCCATATCACGGAGACGGTGCCGTGAAGTGGCAGCAGCCAAGGGCTCTGCTCTCAATCTCTGCTGCTTCCCTCTCGAGGCCGCGGTGCCACTGCCAGCCATGCTGCTCGGTGCGGGTGAGAGCCGCCCCACGGGAAAGCACTGGGTGGGCGGGGGGGGGGCCTGGGCATTCCCACCCAGCCCACCTGCGCCTGGCCCTGCCGCTCGCAATGGGAGGCTGGCAGTGGTGTGGGACCAGCCCCGCGTGGTCCCTGCCCCACTGCCCACACGCCTCAGGCATCGCCTCTGCCCAGACCCATCTTCCCCACAGCGCTGTAACCCGCCAGTCACCAACCTGCACCAAAGGCATCTGCTTTTCTGCTGTAATGAGCCCTCCATGACCGTCCTCCCAGCAGAGCCAGTCCTTGGGGTTCAGCGGGGGGCTGCTTACATCCCATGGAGTCACCAGGCCCACAACAAGCCCTGTGCTGGGAACCTGCCACTGACAGAGATGAACGCCCTTTGGACAGCCTGGCAGGGACCATCTCCCTACAGCTCACACCTTTCCCAGCTTGCAGAGCAATTGCAGCAGGGATCTTGTAGTTTGTCCTTGTGTGGGCATTTTTCCAGGAGGAGATGCACCCTTTCCATCCTCTCCCCCATCCCCACTGCAGGTGAGAGCATCCCTCCCATTTGGGAAACCAACAGCATCTTCTGGGCACAGTGAAACAGGTAGATGAGACTACGAGCTGTGTTCTACAGGTCAGGCTCCCCAAAGAGAAAGACAAAATCTGAGGACAAGGAGAGTTTCATTTGGCAGCAACCCTCCTGGGAGGAAGTTGCTGGAAATGCTGGATGTGTCTGGAGATGAGCAGGAGAGGAGAGGCATGCCCTAGATGGAGAGGTGTGGATGGGCTGATGCCCGTGGCTCCACAGTATATGCCTGATACAGCATTCCCCACGTACCCACCTTCCAGAGCATTCATACTTCTCACCAGCACTCAGGATCTTGTCTGAACCACACGTGTCTGGCCCCAGCACACCCTACACTGGTTTGGCTCAGGTGCCCCAGCAGGACCAGTCAGAGGTATCTCAGCCCCAGCAGCCGGCTCAGGCCATCACCACGTGGTGCTGCCTGGGGACTGTCAGGCACACACGAGAGAGGAGCCACTCTCCCTCGCCGGCTGCGGGAGCTGGCATGAGTGGTCATGGTGCCCACACACTGGCTGCAGCACATAAACAGCCAGAAGGGAGGTGGCAAGTCCTCACCCATGCCTACCAGCAAGGTCCCTTCCAGCAGAGCTGGCGGGGGGAGCCGCACACACCCCTTAGGTGCTCACAACCACAGCCGAGCTCGTCCTTCTGCCTCTCCCAAACCAGGGTGAGCAGCCTCCATGCCACTCGTGCGTGGGGATGAAGCTCTGGAGGTTAACACGGAGCAGCACCTGCACCCTCAGCAGTCCAGAGCCATCATCCGGGCTGTGCTCTCTGGGCCATCTTTGCCAAGTCCCAGAGCAGCAGCGCAGCAGGAGCCCTGGGAGCCAGGCATCACTGCTGAGTCCTGCTGTTGACACCTCTGATGGTCACAGCTGGTTCCTGGTAGACTGCGACATGCTCAGGTCCTTGCCACATCTCTGCTCAGTGTGGGGTGCTGAGGGGCCAGCCATACACCGTGGAAAGAGGCAGGGGAACATTCCCAAGTGATAAAGTGTTTGAAGCAGGGCAGTGCAGTCACAGAGCCCATGGAGACAAGCCCTCGTCTGAGGCCAGATGCCCAGCACGCCCATCTGCCTGGCTCCCCACATCATCCCATCTGACTCTCCCAGGCTGGCATGGTTCCCAGCACCCCGAGAGAAAGGTGCTACAACGGGACCCATGAACCCAGCCAGCCTGGGTGCTAACAGTGCTCAGTGAAAGGGCTGCAGGAGCAGATGCTCATCCTTGATATGTTTGGCATTTTCTGTTGCTCTTGGCTCCAGGGAAATGATTGCTCTGCTCTGAGGGATCTATAAATAGACATTGCCCACTAACCTCCGCTCCCAGGAGGCCAGCGACGTGGCAGGAACATGGTGATTGCTGCCAGAGCTGACGCCCCAGCCTCCGCCTGGGTCAGCATTATCTGCCAGGTTCCCCAGACCTGCCCAACCTTCCTCTGCCTTGGAGGAGGCATGGAGACTGAGGAAATTATTTTTTCTGAGGTAGGAAGTGTGTGGAGTGGTTTTGGAGAAAGGAAGATAGGAGACAGCATCTCTTTGTGGTGCTCAGGCACTCCAGAGTGGCATGGTCCTCGGTGGCTCGTCACTCCTGTCCAAAGTCCCCTCCCCACAGGAGTGCTTTGCCCTGCCTGGGCTGGGGGCTGCCTGTGCAGCAGACACAAAGCACCCCCAACTTTTGTCTCCATCGGGTGCTGGCAGAGCTGTCCCCACTGTGCTGAGTGGCACACAGCTGTGTTAGGCAGCTGCCTGCTGCAGAGCCCCTTCCCCAGAAGCAGAGCACTTGGCAGGGACGGGCATGAACATCTCCCCACTTTGCCACTCTCCCCTTTGGGACAAGAAATGGAAGGGACGGGAGAAGCAAAGGAACTGATTGCTGTTTTCCTCCTGCTCTGACAGCACCAGGCAGCCCCAGCTTGTCCTGGAAGATGCTGTGGGGCATCGTCTTCTTGGGGCTTATGTCTCTTCCCTGTTGGAGGCGATGTGGGCAGGGAGTGTTTGGAGAGACCTTCGTGCCAATTGGTTGGGCATTCCAACCCCACAGACAGACACGGTCATGCAGGCATCTGCCAGCCATGGGGGCAGCAATGGCAGCAGGCTCTCTGCACATTCAGGCAGTGACAACCCAGCTCTGCAGTTCATCCAAACTCCAGTCACTGCCCTCTTGTCCTACCTTCTCTCTGCTCTTGTCGTGTGCCTCAAGGGGTGGGGAAGCTATGTTCAGTGTGGAGATCACTTCCTACATGTTTTATGCACTTCTTGGAAAGGGAATTATGTGTTTTGCTTTCTCCAGATCTTGTGGCCCTTGTTCCCTTGGGATGACCCTCTCTGCTCCATGTCCCCTGTGCCCCACATTGCATGGGTACACGACCTTCCGTGCTGGAGGTCTCTGCCTATGTCTCACCTGTCCTGTCTCACTACAGTTGTTGAGGCATGCGCCACTCCAGAGCCAGGCAGAGGGCCAGGTTCCTCCTGGAGTGACCTTTGGAGGGGAAAACACACCTTCATGGCTGGGAATAATGAAAGAGCTTTGCCCTCTGGTGTTACTGAGTGAGGGCCAAGTCCTCAGCCTGATGCATGGATGCTGGTCTCCTCGGACTAACCCAATGAAGGGTTGACCCAGAAGCTTTCCACAGCTTTACAGACCCAAAATTAAAAATGATAAGCCAGGGAAATTGGAAAGGAGTTAGAGGGAATGCCAGCATGTTCTGAGATCTTAAATCACTTAGGCTCAGACTTTGAAAGGATTTAAACCCACTCTCTGCCACTGGATCTATACACAACCACCACATCGCAGCCAGCCCTGTTGGAGCTGCACCTGCAGCATGCCCAGGCCCTTGGTGGGTCTCTCCCCCTGGCCATGTTCTGAGCAACCCGGAGTCTTTCCACATCTGCCTGCTCCTGGAGAGCTGCTCCCACCCCAGCATGTGTGCTACTCCACTGACTTCAAACAGCCTGTCCCGAGTCTCAGGGGAGATGCTGGGAGGTGACACCTTCCACCTGTGGGATCATCTATCCACAGTAGCCACAGCTGGGGTGAAGGTGGCCATTCCTTCCCATGAAATGGTCAGAGATTTCAAAATCAGTCGCAGGCAGCACTGGGATGAAAGCCAGGCTTTTTTTCCATGGGAAACAACAGTAGCAAGGAGGAACCCAGAATCAGCCAGCATATGGGGACTCTGGCACGTAGGAGGCAGGTTCAGGTCTCAGTGAATGTCAGGCCCTCCATCCCCACCAGCCCCAAGGTCTAGGGTCAGCAAGGGACACAGCCTCATGAAGATGTTCTTCGCCAGCCATAGTTCATCTCTGTGGGCCCATTTTGGGCACGGTTTCCTAGGGGTGCACCCGGGGTTTCAGATGGGACAAAGATTCCCCCAGCACAAGCCGTGCAGATGCCATCGGCAGGGCCAAGCTCTGCTCTTGCTGGCAGTGGTGGAGGGGGAGGGGACCTCGGCTGGATTAGTGCAGCTGCTGGGGACGGGCAGGATGCGGCCAGCGGGTGAGTCCTTGGTGAAAAGGGCCTTTCCAGGAGGGTGAGGGCGGCGGATATCGGTGGCGGGAGGCTTTCGTTAATGCATCTCCCACTGTCTCCCTGCCCGGATGACGAGCTTCCTCGGAAAGGAGGGGAGAGGACGACCTCCCCACCCTGCCAGCTTGGAAAAACCTCACCCAAGCGATGCCAGGATGTGTTGTATCCCGTTGCCACGGCAACTGACATCTTATGATGCTGAAGCAGGCGTATGCGGAGTCATGCCACATGAATCACACGGATCATCTGACCTTGGTGTGACGGGGACCGACAAAGAGCAGAGCTGCGCTCGTCGGGGCTGACCCCCTGGCTTGGGCTTGGTCACTACTGCAGAGACGGGTGCAGGCGAGGAGGGGTGGCACCAGTGTGGGCAGCAGCACTGAGCACACCTTCAGCATGAATCTAGAGCCTGGTGCAGCCCAACTTGAGGGACGGTGGGGGCAGGATCCTGCAGGGATGCTGGGTCCAAAGCACCCTCGCTCTGGGGCTGTGTGGGGTGACAAGCACAGAGGGGCTGCACAGGGTGAGCCCCATATCCTGGGCTGGACACAGGTACTGGTGGCATCCCCCCTTCTGCAGTGCAGGGACAATCCTGACTGGTGCTGGGCATCTCTCCCTAACCTGCACTGACTGCCTTTGCAGCTTCACTCATCCTTACAAAATCAGACTGGAGGATTTTCCCTAGAATCTCCCAAATAAGTTTAGACCCATCTGGTTTTGCTGCCTGGCTGGGAAGCGACTGGGTACACCTGTTGTGGCAGATGTGTGGTTCTGTGAGGTTGTTGACCCTCGATGTACGACCAAGGGTCCCTTTCCAAATCCTGCATGTCCACGTGTTCCCAACAACAGGCACGGGGCTGTGCTGGCCAAACGTGATTTGTTCCTCCTGGGATGCTTGGCACAGGGGACCACTCTCTGTGGGTGGATTTGAGGGAGGAGGAGTCTGCTTCCGTCTGTCATGTTATTTAAGTGACACCTACTAGGCATCAAAGTCAAGGAGACCAAATTTTTCCATCTCAACTTGTTAGAGAGCTGAAATGTTTTCAACCCAGCAGTGGAATATTACCCCCCTCTCCTCCTCCCAGATGGAGTGATTACAGTTTTCCGCCAAAAAATGAGGACAAAAATTAGCTTGTGAGTTTGCTATCACTTCATCCCCCTTCATCTTTTCTTAGGGTGGAAAAAAGGCTGGAAAGGGAGAAGGTTTGAGGTGGGAGAGAAAGAAGCCTAACCCCCAAAACCTGCATTTAATTTCATGAAAAATTAGGGAAAAAAAAAAAAAAAGAAAAAAAAAAGAAAAAGAAATTAATCTATATGTTTCTTTCCTTTCAAAATGAGCAACTTCTTATTAACCAGCCTCCTGTGAGAGAAAAGCAACACAAGACTTTCCCCAGTCAACCTCTCTGGTACCACTGCTTCTTGTTGTCAGCAGTGAATCTCAATAGAAATTCATTTTCTAACAAAATGTCCTTATGGTGGAGTCTTCCCCGTGTCACAGCAGCATTTTGCAATCTCTGAAGCCTCTGAAGCCCAGGTTTACAAACAGAGTCATTTCTCCAGTCCGGAACAGACATGCTACCAAGGGATGACCCTGGCCTGTACATCATGCAGAGAGGACAGCCAAAAGTGCTCCTGCGATGTAGAGGTTCATACAGTACAAATCTTGTCTGGGGATACATAGCCCTCCCCCCCCTCCAATAAAAAGATTAATTCCTCTTCTAGCCAATTTATCCTGCTGTATCCACCCAGCTCTAGTGAGATCTCACTAGAGGCATCAGGGTGGGGATGCAGAAACAAGAGGGAGTGAAATCTGCTCTTCTGGAAGCAATAAATGCCTTCTGCCTTTTACAGGCAGTTCCTGACCTTGCTGCAGCTGATGGGCAAGTTTATGATCTTGCATTTTAGCTAAATGGAAGAGGCAATTATTCTTCCTTTTGGACTAAAGTGGCTTTAGGAACAGAAATGTTAAATGAGTGGAGCCCAGCAAAAGCTAACCCAGGAGGAAAACTGGGGTCTCCTAGGAGAACAGCTAGAGTTGGAAGGGCTGTCAGAAGGCAACTGTAAAGCAAAGGGCAAGCAGAGGCACAGGAGCGATGCTGGCTTTGGCAGGAGGAGCAAGGGAGTGGGACTTGGTGGACGAGCAGCCGTGGGCACTGCTAGCAGGGGAATGGCCTGCTGCTGTTTGTGCCACCTACATTTGGTGAAGCGGGATCCCATCTCCAACCCACAGGCTGAAAATGGGCTCTGCCAGAGAAATCCCTGCTCCTTCATCGCTAGGAGCAGGCTTCTATGGCCTCAGGGCTTGTAAAACACTCAGACTAAAGTGGTAACTATACGGGAAAAACACGGATGCTTTTCAGCTTCTCTGCCCTTGGAAGATGGAGCCCTCCCCTCTACTCTGCTTGCAGGGTCCTGGCTGCCAGCTGCTCTCCAGCTCTCACCCCAGAGGAAGATGCATTCACCACAGCAAGTAGTTGGGAAGAAGAAAGGGGCCTCTGAGTTCATCTGTACAGGACATGGGAACAGCTCAGGGATCAGTGGCCTTATGAGCCCTGGAGCAGGGCAAATCTGGAGCTGATTTCATGTGGACATGAGTTCTCACATCCTTTCCACACATATTCCCACCCACCGTCAGAAATGCACAAAGAACTTGGGAGCACAAGCCCCGTGCTTTGACCGCAGAGTGAATTTGGGCAGCTTTTCCCACTAACCCTCCCCACTTGCCCCCATGCTATACCCTCAGCTGTGATGTGGGAGGCCATGCAGGGAATTGGACCAGGATGGTGCTCCCCTTCTTCTGCTTCCAGGTGCCAGGCTGACAGCTCCATGTAGCGTGGTTTTATGTTTCCCTGAGACACCAGCTTGCATGAAGCTAGCCTGGGTGTTTCTGCACCCTGCACCACCAAGGATGTGGCCTCAGCATCGGCGCTGCAGGCAGCAAGAGCTTATCCAATGCAATCAAGAGGAGCCCATTGCTCACTGTGGGCTGGAAAGCAGCATCTAAGGGAGAACGGGCAGCCTGTAACCCCAGGCAGAGCCAGAGTTTCACTAATGTGTAGTCCTGCCAGTTCTTCGTGTGAGCCTCATCTCCTTCACGCAGTTGGGCAAAGGTGCTGGGGCCCTGCAACACAGGAAACCTCATGTGGTCACTGCTTAGGGAAAATTTCTGCCTCTTTGGTCCAAAAGAAAGCAAATATGAGTTAATGGGAATTTCTATGTAGACCAGTTCTGATCTGTACCCTAGAACTACCAACTGGAACATGCCAGAGCCCTGCTGTCCTTCCCCAGAGCAAAGCGGCAGCATGGTTTGTCTTTGTGCTTTACTCTTTTCTCCCCGAGGACATGCTCAATCCCAAGCATCTTTTTCTCTGCTTTTCTTTGCATTATCTGCCTGTGTTTCTGATCCACTGTTTCTGCAACAGTGATACTGCCTGTAATCGGCTCCCTGGGAGAGAGACGTGGCCACAGGGTGAAGATGCAGGAGCACCAGGGACTTAAGGATGCACATTATTAACTTTTCCTGAAATACAGGCAAACCTTGTGAGGCATTAGCTTGCTGGAGCCTCTCCAAATGACTCTGACCAAGATCTCCCCAGCTGGGTGAAGTTCCTCTGGCTTTATACAACCCCAGCACGTGGACAGGCATATACTCCTGTGCCCACAAGACACGGCTTGATGCGTACATGCAAACACACATAATGATACACACGCAGATGGACACCTTCCCACAAAGACAAGCCCACACGTGCATACAAGAGCAGGCAAGCAGAGGTGGTCGGTTTGTGATACGAAGGGTTTCGCAGCCGTAAGCCCGGAGTCCGGCCCCTCCGTGCGTCCCCCCTCCCCAGGCAGTGGCCGTGCCCCGGCCCCGCAGCAGCAGCAGGCGAAGCGATGAAGGTTTTGAGAGACGCACAAAGGGCGAAGTTCCCAGCTCAGTTCGGACACCAGTACAAAAGCAGCGCACCACAGGCAGAGCCAGGAGTGACCGAGTGAGACCGACAGCCTTGGGTAAGCGGATACCACTGTCCACGGGGTCACTGCCTTTTCTCCTGCAGGCACAGACAGACCGACGTCCTGCAGCCCTCGCTGCCACTCGCTCTCCCACCTGCAGCCAGACTTGGTGCCGCTCTTGTCACGGCCAGGCACAGACTCACCCCTCCCGAGGCTGCCTGGAAGAGACGTTTCTTCTGTGGAAATGTTCAAGCAAATACTGGCACTTGGGTTGAGATATTTTTCTTCCAGCAGTGAAAAGGTTCAGAGCAAATATGTCTTTAATAAACATTTTGACTGAAATTGAGCTCTTCCCCTGCAGCAATTTGATTTTTGTCATAATTGCATTTTTCAACAGGAAAACTAAGTGCTTGGTCAAGTGACTCAGATATCACTGAATATCACATCCTGGGTAGCCAGGCCCTGCAGGTGTGAGAAAAGGTGTGAGCCAGCACAGGCTGGCAAGGGGGGAGGGCAGGACATGGGTTTATTGCCCGCTGGCCCCTCGTTTCCAGGACTGCAGGTAAGAACAGGGCAGGCCATGACCCCAGCTCCCCCCACTGCTGCTGCTGCCTGCATCCCTGCCTGCCCTGAGGGGCTGCGGGGTAGGAGGCTGTGCATGGGGCCATGTCCCTTGCAGAGCGTAGGGTCCTGCTTTCTGTACCATCTCTGGCAAGTTGTATCCCTGCCTGTGCTTGGCCTCCACCTCTCATCTCTAGAGCTGATAATATCAGTCCCATAGTACAGTGGAGCTTGCTGATCTGGGGTGATGCTGGAGGTGGGGCACCTGGGCTGGCCACAGGCTGGACAAAAGTCCCCATGGTACCTGTAGTTGCTCTACATCAAAAGCTGCTGGCATGGGAATGGCTGAAGTTTCTCTCAGGGCTGTGCAGACTGAAGCAGTCTAGCTCTTTCTTGGTCCCTGTGTTTTCCAAACAGGCTGCTGTCCCTGCGTTTGGCTTTCTCTCACCTCGCAAATGCAGCAGGTTCTTCCCCTTCCCCAGCCAGGTTCAACCTGTGCAGGCTGCGCTGAGACGGGGCATGTGGCCTTTGTACCCTGGGAGGGGTGCCGGGGGTCTGCTGCTTTGCTCTTCCCTGGCCCTGGAGAAGGCAGCCTCACGCGATGCTCGGGCTCGCTGGTAGCTTGGAGGCCTGATGGTAATAAATGAGTCAGGAGCACATCTGCACGCAGCGGAGACGCTCCCTGCCAAGTCGCTGCACTGCAGGACCACTCTCATCTGTCTCTCTTTAACAGGAACAAATGGAAATGAGCGAATCAATTAACACAGCACATTAGCAAAATGTCAGAGCTTCCCAATCGCACTTAACCCTTCCCGCTGCCAGCCTGTGCCAGCAGCCCAGCACGGACTGAGTCAGCAGCGTGGGTCGTCCTGGCCGGCTCCTGGGCACAGTGGCTGCAGCCGGCAGGACCTCTGCTCGTCTGCCCAGGCAGCAGGGACTGGAGCCGAGGCCGCAGCAGGACCACCTTGCCTGGGGATGACACGGAGGTGGGGGGTGCCAGGGCCGGGGCTGGGGAGGGTGGCTTGCTGCCAGGCAGCATGGCCTGTCTCCCTTGCAGCTCCCGCAAGGACCCTCCATGGCTGTGGAGAGGCAGCTGGGAGCAAGTTGCCTCTGATCGGGGCCAGGAGACGGAGATGTCTGGGTGACAGCTCCTTTATTTTCTCTCAGGCTCATCCTTGCCTGGAGAAACCCTGGTGAGGGCATGATGTGGCTGAGGCATCCTGCACGGGCTGAAGCCCATGCAGGTGGAGAATGGTGCTGAGGTGGGCTGAATCAGGCCAGATAATGAGTCTGGGGCTGGGCTTTCCTGCTGTAAGATGCGTCACAGCTCTGACCCTCCGTGCCAGTGCGGGACAAGGACTTACTGGCTCTGTAGATCAGTTGTTGGTGTACAACAACATGTGTGAGCAACAGGAGCATCAAGCCCTCTCTCCTCCTCTGCCAATAAGTGTCACAGGCAACAGGAGAGCTGTACTAAGACGTAATAATCCCTCATCAGCTAATTAATAATTAGAGACACTTGTGCCTGAAAGCCTGGCTCCATTGGTGGGATGATGCACCTCAGCTCTCCCGCTAGGCACAAGCATCGGGATGTCCAAACCACGCTGGATCTCAGGGCTGAGGTGTGCCCGGGGTGCCGGGGATCCCGGTCGGCAGTACACTCCTGGCACAGTGTCAGGGCATGGCTCGCTTCTCCCAGCGTGTGTTTAGGTACAAACCCCTTATTCCAGGGCCTGGGTGTCCATGGGCAGGATGCAGGTCGCGTCTCATTTTGCCCAGGGGAACAGAATGTGGCTGGATGAAATCCTCACAGCAGGGGGGAAGGGCCACCAGGAGTTCAAGCCATTCTCTCCTTCCTATGGGATGGAAACAAGGGTCTGAAATCCCAAATTGAGTTGAAATGAAAATTCCCCATGTGATGGCCCTACAGAGCTCTGGCCTGCAAACAGGAGACCTGGCAGGAGCAGTTGTTCTTGGCATCTTCATTCACTAATTGGGTTCATGAGCTTGAAATTTTCTTAATAAAAGTCTTGGGCGGGGGGAGGTGGAAATAAATAAAAGAAAGCTTGTAGCATCAGTAAGAGAGAGCTGCAGATGTTGTCAGCAATGGCTGGTTCTTCGGCAGGTATCTCTGAGCACATCTCTGTTGTCACCCCATCTCCCCACGAAGGCACTGATGCACTTGCACACCGACGTGTGTGCACAGACCCCGCACTGCCAAGTGTCTCATCACCCACCTATGTGCACACGCACGGGTGCACACATGCTCTCGAATGGCGCTGCCAAGTGCTGCGCCTCCCATCTGAAACAGAGATGGAAACTTTCTGAGAGCCACTCAGAAACACTGGAAAAAATGCTGTAAATAGCCCGAGGTTCAGCACACTTGAAGAAGGAGAGAGCAGAGCTGTCTTTGGATAAAAGAGCTGTCATCTCGCACACCCGGGAATGCCAGCGATGGCAGGATGCTCTGGGAGGGAGGTGGGGGTTTGGGGAAGAGCCTCTGCATCCTGGGGTCTGCTTGCCTGGGTCTGCCCATCCCTCTCCTGCCTGGGAAATCAAGGCAAAGCTGTGATAAGCCCCAGGAAGCCAACACGGGTGCTCTGAATGGCTGGGACACCTCCCCAGCTCTGCAGCAGCCATCACCACCTCTGCCCAGCCTAATGGCCAAGGTCACACATGCAGACCTGCCACAGAGCCCTCTCCCCCTTAGACGTAGGTGTGGAGCTGTTTGCAGCCAGGGCTGGATCAAGCCAGGTCCCTTCAGCATTATTATGCCCCGTTTTGTTCTTGCTCTGGGGATAGCCCAAAGACAGTGCAGGGCATCTCCCATAATGCTCACAGGGACCCTTTGAAAAGCTCCAAAAGAAAAAGGCAAGGAGGAGCCCTTCTGAGCAGATGCTGCAGAGCAATGCCGCCAGCCAAATTCCTGCATTGTGGTGCGGGGTGATTACCCACCGTCAATGGCCTCTAATCCACGGCCATCAATTCCCACAGGAGCGCCCGTCTCCGCGCTCCCTGATGCATACAAATCCTGCCTGCAGAATAGGGATGGATTGTCAAGGCATCACCTCGATTATGCAACGTGGCCCTGATAGCTCGGGGGACTTTGTGTCCGAGGCTCCCCAGGCCCCGGAGAGCATGGGGTGTGAGAACTGCGATTCGAAGCCGAGGGCGCCGAAACAATCATTGCCATGAATTAATAATGTTCTGCATGTCTATGGTCTCTTCCAGCTGGAGATTTCAAAGCACTTTGCAGGCACTAATGAGGATGAGCTGGGTGGATGCAGGGTGGAAGGAGGTATCCAGGCTCAGAGTGCTGCAAGGCAGTGATGCTCTGGGATGACACGGTGCTGTGCCCAATCCCTCCCAGTTCTGGGATGCTCTGAAGGGACTGTGCGTGACTCAGTGCGGGCAACTGTAATTCGTGCCTGTGGTCCCCATTTCAGCCCTGTGATGCTCCTCTGCAGGGGCTGTCAGGGCTCAGGGCTGAGCCGCATCAGCTCTGTGGTTAACGGGCATGGCAGGGGCCCGGCTGTGCTGACTGACGCGTCAGACATCAAAGCTGTGTGAGACCTGGAAGTGTCATCAAGGAGCTGTGTGCCAGCCCTCCCCATGGCCCCATCCTGGGCAGAAGTTGCCTCCTTCCCCTCTCCTGTAATTCCCAGGCACACGAGACCAGTATGGGTGATGGCAACTGGTCCAGGCTGACCGAACCCGGAGTTGGTCCCTCATCTCCCCCAGTGCGTGCTCCTGCCAGCTGCCTGCAGCACCCTTGTGCAGCTCGGTGGCCTCTGGAGAGCCCAAGGAGCATCTGAGACCAGGGATGACGCACGCTGTGTGCATGTTGCCTTTGGTTCCAGCCCTGCCTGGCATTTGACCACCTAAACCATCCAGTCAGGGACAGCTTGGGCTCCAGGGCTGCCTGCTTTAAAATCCAGACACGGATGCGGTTTGGGGTCTGACCCTTCTCTCCCAGTGAGCTTAAACTATGTCCAGAGATTCCCACAATCCTCTGACACCTTTGGACAAGGAGACAAAACTCACCAGCCCTACAGGGCCCTGTTTGTTCCTTTACAGCTGCAGCTGCAAACCTGCAGGGAGCCTCCCTGCATGGTGCAGGGTGCGTGTCTGCCTGCCCTGCCTGCATCTTGCACTCCTCGTGGCAGAAAACATGCAGACAGAGCAAGAGGGGGGCAAATAAAGTCAGGAGAGGAGGTGGGCATGTGAATGTCAGTCTCCTCCACGATGGACTGGCTGGTGGCTCCAGCTTGCTGACGTGGGGCAGCCAGCCCTATCCAGGGCCAAATCCAGGACTGCTGGGAAAAGTTACTCCTTGGCCAAGGGAGACAGCACTGCCACCTTGGTCCAATGTCATCTGTTCATGTGGTGTCCCAGCCCCAGCCCACCAGGAGATGGGGTATGTTGGAAGATGTTGTGATCGCCCTCCACACTCAATCCCCCCTCTGCTCTCTCGCCTAGGGGGTAGTGCCGTAGCTCTGGTCCCCACGGAGGTGTTGGTGTGGATGCAGGAGGTCACAGCTGGGCCACCAGTGCTCGGGGTTCAGGTCTCCTGGCTCCTCATCCTGGCTCAACCAGGCTAGCAGCGTCGTGCTCCCCCGACCCCTCAGCAGGAGGAACCTTCTAGGTAGCAGGACCCCCTCTCCCAGGGAAGGATGAGGGCTTCCTTGTTCAGCAGCTCCCCCACAGGCTGTGACTGCTGCCTTTCATGGCTGACACGTGACTCCATTCACTCGCACTAGACATTTACATAAATATGTATATATTTATATATATATCCCTTTTGGATACGATCTTGTTTGCAACCTTTCCAATCCTCCAAGGGAGGGTTAAGGAGAGCAGTGTCTGGATAGTCCTCACAGCCTGGGCAGGCTCCTTCCAAAGTTGGGGCTGGACAGCTGCCTACTAAGCAGCCAGACCCCATGTACATCTGTCCACCAGCTATGCCACGTCTGTCTGTCTGCCCATCCTTTGCAGCATTGCAAGGCAGCATCATCCAATGCACAGATGTAAATACAGCACCATTGGGACCTGCGCTCTGCAAGTGATTATGCACAATCTTTTTTTTTTTTTTTTTTGAAAAAGCATAGTAAGATTCTTATTTCCAAGCTTGTTCACAATCCTTGACTAATCTGTTTCTCCACTCATATTTTTTACCTATCCATCTATCCATTTTTCTATCCTTCCCCCCTCTCTCCAGCACTTCCCCCTACCTCTTTCCACAAAGATTTTTCCCCACATCCAGTATGTAGCCATCTGTTTGTCTGTCTCTCTAGCCATCTGGGTGTCTGCCTACACTGTTTGCTGTGTCTCTAAAGCATATACAGGCTGCATGTATAGATCTATCAATTGGAGGTCTACTTGCTAGTCTCTCTAAGCTGTGTTCTGTGGGCTTCATTAACATGCAAATTAGCAAGATCTGACTGGCTCACTTAGTTGCTACTTCTCTTAGACAGCCATGCAACAATGCAAATACTAATGAGGCTCTGGAAATGGCACTTGCTCTATTGCTAAGCAAGCATGCACACAGAGCAGGCTTTGGCAATTTCAGGCATGCCATCCATCCTCACACCTGCTGGAGGACTCAGGACAGAAGGGATGGGTGATGGATGGATGATTAGGGGCACTGATGCAGAAAAAAGAGGTGAAAATTCCCGCTCTGATGGGGATGCCAGCGCTCCCAGTCACAGGATCCTTGGCTCCAGGATCCCTTTGTCCTCATTGCTCCACGCCACTGCTCTGGACCCCAGCCACCAGTGGGATCCCCCCATGCCAGGGCACATCGGCCCCACCATCCCAGCCAGCACGGATCCATACCGTGCTGTACTGTCTTCCCACCACGCCAGCTTGCTGGCTTGTACTTTCAGCCTCTCTTGGGTTTGAATGCTCTGATGGACCCGGGTTATATATCTCTTCTCCACGCTGTGCTCCCTTTTCCCAGACAGGAGATGGGGAGCTGAAAAGCTGTGGCACAGCTGCTCTTGCCAACTCCCAGACCCACCTCCCAGTGTGGAGTGTACAGAACAGCTCGGGGTCAGCTGGGTGCAGCCAGACACACAGGGCTCGGGAGCTGCTCCTGCCTCCTGGTCCCCTGGTCAAGACTCGTGCTGGCTCCTCCCTGCAATCACGTAACATGAGTCTGGGTCACCATGGGGGAAGTTTTCTGTTACTCTCCAGCTCCATCACCTCCCCTAATGATAATTCAACCATACACCTCCTTGTAAAACATCTAAAATGATCAAACGCTGTGCAGTGAGATGAAGGCACCTCATCTTAGGAACCTGGTTTCTGTATTCCTTTTTATCCTGGAGATAAAATAAAGAACCATTTGCTCCAGCTGCTGCTGGAGTCTCTTGCCTTTCCTCACCCACGCTGCTACCCACCCCCTTGGGAAGTAACACCACAACAAACCCAGGCTGCTTTACCCCCCCAGTTCTTTTTATCTCAACCCTGACTGCTGTTACAGGAGAAGTACAGACCAGCTCTTGCAAGCACTCACCAGGGCCCAGAGGGATGTCCCTGTCTCTCCTTTGACAAGGTGACATTACAGTGTAGGCTCCTACAGCTGCTTCCAGTAGCAAATCCAGAGCAGCCACTGTGCATGTCTTACCCCTCCTAAGGACAGCACTCCACTCCTACACCAAAAGACATTCACCACTTCATTGGGTGCTGAAATGAGGGACAAAAAGCAGCCTGGGAGGAGTGAGGTAGGGGATTTTAGGGAGATGGAGCTGAGGCCAGGACAGATGCTCTGGGGCTTGGAGATGAAGCACATGTGGGAAGCAGATGTCTAAATGGGGAGGATGACAAACCATAGGCAGGAAGGGTGACTTGCCCTGTCCAGAGAGCGCCATGGCCCATGAGAAGAGCCACATTTTGCTGAGGGAGGGGGTAGGTTCACTTGGACTGGAGCTGACCCAGCTCATCACAGACTCAACAGCAGCCCACAGCATTTTGGTGACTCTGTGCTGTGGTTTCTAGGGGTCTTTCTTCATCCCGAAATGGCTTTACAAAAATCTTCTCCATGGAAGTCATATCTGCCTAGGGGTCAGGTCTTCTAAGAAGGTAAAAAATTTAAATACAGCCCAGGAGGCAGAATTTCCTCCTGGCTTATAAACAAGTGCCTGGGTTTAGGCAGTGCATTTGTGGTGGAAGAGGGAGGTCAGGAGCTGTTGGTCTTTTTGTGGGAATTCCATCCCTCTGTGCTGAGCCAGCCCTGAAAATATCTCTGCTTCCACTTTTGCAGCCTGCATCTGAGCACAGCTGGGGCATTAAAGTCTAGCAGGTAACAGGGCTGTTTTCTGCTGGATGCTAGGGAGGTCATGCCAATGCAAATGCTACACGGGCCCCTGGCAATTCTGACTATGCTGCGAATTGGCATGACCAACTAATTGCAAATAGTTTTCAGACTAGGGTCCACATTCCCTGCTCAGGGAATTCCCTGAGATATTGGCCCATGTTTGCAAAGTCTGGCTGTGTGGGGAGCCCTGTGGATCGAGCACAGGCAGCTTCAGATTCACCTCTCTGAGGAATGTCTTGGATTGCTTCTCCTGGCAGGAGAGGCCCACTGCAATGCAGGGCGATAGGGAGGAGCTGTTCCCCTCCACCACTTGTCTCTGCTAGGTCCTCAGCTTAGCAGTGCCCAGGGGCTCCACGAATGCATCCATGGAAGGAAGGGGTCCATTTTCCAGTTCTGGCCTCTGTAAACTCAATGTCTCTACCCTGAGAAATAGCATTACTCTATTGAGAAGATGTGGAGACCTGCTGTAGGGGGAATCTGTGGCAGGATAAATCTATCTGATGAAATTGCTCTGCTCCAGGGATACTAGCATAATAGCACCCTGTGCTTGGCTGCACTCTGCGTTTGCACATCTCTAGCCTTAGCAGCTCTCCAGGTCTCTTACTGCTCAAGTGTGGCCTCCGGCACTGGGCTGGTCACACCACAATGGGCTGATGCTCATGGAAGGAACCTTCAGTGAAATATGCCCCATTGGAGAGTGTGTAACAAATACTCCCCAGGTGGGATATTCCCTCGCTGATCTAAGCTTCATGCTCCCATCCCAAACCCCTGATGCTCAGCTGGCCCTTGGCTTGCTACTGGTGCCACAGCCATGTATCTGGTTTGGCCTGAGGCTTCCTGGCTGCAGACATGTCCTGAGTCTTTGTGGTTGTTCATGAAGGATGGAAATAACAGAGCAGCTTGTTACCAGCTTTTAAGCCCGCACAAGGCCTAAATATCCCCATGCTGCCACTGCAATCTTTCAATCAGCCTCTGGCTCGAGATGCAGAGCTTCCTGTCTCCCCAGTCAAACACAAGCTCAGACCAAAGTCCTCTCCAGTCAGACCTTCATTAAGCCTAACAGAAGTCTCTGATCACTGTAAGAGGCAGGAACCTGTCCTAGAAACTTCCTTCAGTGTGGCCAGAAACTAGCCTTGGTGCTTTTGCCTTGTTCTTATCTTTCATTATCCACACTTTGCTTTAGACCATTGTCTAGGATCTGACCAGGACAGGTTCCCAAGGTACCTAGCTGACTCCTCACTGTGTCCCATGATCTTTCCTTTAACACTGCTCAGCATGATTGCCATCTCTCCCCTTCCTGGGTACTGCAAACACCCCATTTGCTGGCAGAGTGAACATCCTATATAGGGCCATGGCATTCGGTGAGGCTGACAAAGTCAGTGGAGGCCATACTGAGTGAATGAGGGTCAGTGCAACCCTGTTGGGTTGGGAAGAGCCAACTGAAGGCGTTTCAGCTGGAGAAGAGCCAGGACAGGCTTTGTTGGGTCAGGCAGGCAGGAGCCCCATAGCATGTTTGAGAGAGCTGCTGTCCCCAGGCATCTCACCAGAAGATGGGATGAACTTCTTCAGTGCTGAAGGCAGAGTGATTTCAGGGAGAAGTTGAGCACTCTGGTGCCAGGAGGATCTGCCTTCGACTTGGCCAGGTTTAGGGCAGTGCCTAGCACACTGCATGGGGTGGCAAAGCCTTCCCCAGAAGTGGCAGCAATTCAGAGATCAACACGTGCACTTGCCCTGGGAGCCTGGAGAAGAGGTGGGGAGCACTGGTATCCCCGCTTTGTACAGCTCCTCCTAACCACAGCACACACACACATGCACACACATACACACTGCATGCCCCTGGGCTGGAGCCGGGTGGATTCTGCCCTGAGATGAAACATCCAAGAAGCTTGCCAGTCATTCACAGGCTATAAAATAATAAGGGAGGAAGGAACGCAAGTGACACCTTCATTTCGGCTTCTGTCTGTCTTGAGCTCCAATCTCCGACAGCCGGAGATGGGGCAGAATAAAACATCTGCTTAATTTGACCTGTCGACTCTTCAGGGAGAATTGCTCACGTCCGCGGATGCGAAGGTCACCTCATTAAGAGGAGCAAGAGCCGAGTCCCCACCTGGGGGAGGCTGGGTGACTCCAACCTGCTGAAGGGTGACCTTTTCTCCAGGCGCGCGCGGTGCAGGAGGAGACGGGTCCTGGCACGCGTGCTCCAACCCAAATGGCAGTTAGTTTTGCAGACACTTACACGTCCCGAGCACTGGTTTTGAACTTTTCATTCTCACAAGCTTGTCAGCTCTTGAAAGCTGTAAGTGCCTGAGGTGTCTCTTGTTCGCTGATGGGGTGAGCATGACACTGGTGGGAAATGCTCCCTCCCTCCCTGGCAGGGCTCGGGGAGAGCAGGATCAAGCCCAGGATTCCCACCCATAGTACGGACTAGGCACAGCTGGGGCCCACCACGGACAGACCTTTCCTTCTGCAGCATGTCTGAGCAGAGCTGTGTCTCAGCTCCCCACAAAACGGGCTGGATGTGACCCAGACAAGTTGTCTGTGGGGAGGCAGCGTGTGTGCACGACTCCCCGGCGTAGGCCAGCCTGCAGTGCAGAGTGAACAAGGGAGCGTGAACGCTATGGGGTGCCTGCTGGGACCCTGGGTGCAAGCCTTCCTCCCACCCTACACACTCTTCCTCGCCCCAGCTGGGTCCCTGGTGTTTGCAGAGCCCCAGCCGCTCTGAGCCCCCGTGGGCACTGCAAGGCCAGCAGCAGCATCTGCACCGCGGGAAAGCAAATGATGCCTGGCTTCCCCAGCTGACTCAGAGGGGATTTTTTTTGCCTTTCATGTTACCACCGAGCTGGGGAAAGAGGACATCAACTTTCCTTGCCAGCAATGTTCAGACTGCCACGTTCCTCCAGCATCTCAGCAGAGTGCTGGACTGCACACCTCCCTGGAGAGCTGCCCTTCCACCCCTTCCCAGAGCAGGAGAGGAGAGACATGCCCGCCTCCTCCCTTGTGCTGCCCTCCACAGACCTTTAATTCTTTCTCCTCTGATGTTAATCTTGGAGGTGGTGCACAGGTCAAGTTTAATATGCTGTCCTGGGGGAGTTTCATTTAGAGCCAGTGAGAGGGAGACTAGGGATTCAATTAGGGTTTCCCATGTAGTCCAAGAGCATCAGCAGCTTCAAAAGGCAGCAGGCTGTGCTCAGCAAATGCCAACAGAGGCAGTTTCCCACAGACCTGGCTTTTACCCACTGGTCTTGCCTGTACCTGTTGCTTCTCTACCCCACACCTCTGTGCCCAGCACAGCCCCCCCGGCCACAGCCGCTGCGCCACTGCCCAGGGCCCCTCTCAGATGCCATCCCTACTTGCATGCCTGCCCGTGCACGTCTCCTGGCCCACATGCACACGTGTGTGTCAGCCCCCCAACCCTGTGTGCTGGGGGAAGAGCTGGCAGCAACAGCAATAGCATGGATGCTCACTCCTCCCTCTGCCTCTGTTTCCCCGTCTGGTGAGTAGGAATCAAACGGCATAGGGTGGTACTTATGGACGGTTCTCTTATGAGATCTATGGGGGGGGATGCACAGAGACCCCACTGGCACAGAGGTACCTGTCTGAAGCATTGTTGGGGGTGTCAGGGCTATGCTGGTGGCTCCAGGCAACCGGGTCCTGCCATGCAGATCGAGAGACCTCAGTCCCATCTGCTGCTTGGGCACGTGGCGGCAGCGCCGCCCATAATGTGAAAGGACAGGCAGTAAAAGACTGTGATGGGGATCATAAATATCCATTAAACCAGCTTTTAATCTATCCTGCTAACAACAGAGATGCCGGTGAGCGAGCCAGGAGCCTGGCAGGCTGATGTGGGGAGCAGGTGGCATGCAGGCAGCAGGGCACCCCCGCATCCCGCCGTGGGCTCTCGCTGCCCAGGGAGGGGACGGGCTGTCTTTGCAGAGCACGGAGCTGGGGGCAGCGCCTGGGGACGGGAGGGCACGCTGCCACGCCGCCTCCCCCAGGGAAAGAGTTCCAGCCCAGCACACAGCACCAGCTGCGTGAGACCTGACGTGCCACCGACTCGTCAGGGGGAAATACAGTCTGTGCCCAGATAAGGAGGTGTAGACACAGCCCCTCTTCCACCAGCGTTGCTCCAGCAAAGGAGAAAGCAGGTTTCTGCCTTCTGGTGCTGGGGAGCAGAGCCACATCCTTCCGAAGCTGGTGGTTCATGAAAGGAAAAACCTGGCTTCTCTCCGTCACTCCCCCTCAGAATCCCCATGCAGAGCCCCTCAAGGAAACCCTGTTTGTGTGTTGCCACTCAGCCCAGTATATGGATCCACCTCTTGCATCCAGCCTGTCCTGTTCTCCAGGGGCAACGGACCTCCTGGAGCTCCTCCAGGTAATAAGGGCATTCTCCTTCTTAACCCCTCTTGACAAGTTTCTTTCCACCTTCTGTACCATGTCCTCACCTTCCTCCCTGTCAGCACTGCCACTCACTATTTACTGCTGTACAGCATGGAGCAGGTCACATCTGGTGTCCTTCCTCTGGTTTCAGTATAGGACAAAGTTCTCCTGGATTGCTGCTGCTGCTGCCAGGATGCTCTTTGCTGGAGCTAGAGCCAGCTGCAAGATGGCAGCTCCTTCCCCTGGGAACCTGAGATCTTCCCAATGCAGACTTTTCTACAATGTACAAATTTTGGGGGGGTGAATATTCCACCCAGAAATATCAAAATGTTTAGCTGGGTTTTGATGCTGTTGAATCATTAAACAGTAAAATGCTAGATAGAATAGAAATGTAGATTTGAAGTAATATGATAATATAAAAGCCCAAATGGAATGAAACCAAATGATAATGTCAAATTGAAATGTTCATCTCTCATTGGAAAGAATCTTTTCGACGTTATTGAAACAAAATGTGAAAGTTGAAATCATTTGATTTGACACTTCTCCATAGAAAAAAATCATCAGGATCGACATGTTCCCAGGAGATGTTCAGATTTTAAAAGCTGCTCTGCTGGAAAAATGTTGCCAGACAGAAATAAGACAGAGCAAAGGAGCCAGTTTCTCCCTCTGCACCCGCTCTGAGACAGTGGTTTGAAATGGAGGGAAAATTAATGCAAGGGATGCTCGAAAGGGACAGAGCAGGTTCTGCCCTCGACTCCACTCCTTTACCAAGCTGTGCCCCAGCTCCGTGCCCAGGGAGAGCGGCTGGCTGGCAGCCTGACCCCGCACCATCCCTGTCGGGGCCACGCCAGCTGGGGACTTGTATTTTACCCTGCTCCTTCTGCCTCTGTCTTTCACTGTTCCTACTGCTGGCAGCAGCACCGTGGCTCTCACCGGAGGTTGTTCTGCAGCAGCAAAGCTGGTGCTCCGGGATTTCACAGCCCATCGACTTGCCCAGTCCTGTCTCTCAGCATTTTTGTGTTTTTTTCATGACCCTTCTTGAGTCTGGTACACCTGCCAGAGCAAGACTTGCTCTGAGATGCTGACCTGGGTGCTTTGCACCCCTCCAGCACTTTCTGGCTTGCCCAGTGTGGGAGTGGTGAGGGGGGTGCCCAAAGGCAGCGGTGGCCTAGAGATAAGTGAGATTCACCCCTTTCTGCACGTGGTTTGATAAGCTGGCAACTGCCTCGAGAAAATGCTGCCCTTGGGGTGTGCAGACCCCCCATCCAGGATCACTGTCCCAGCCCCCCCTCCTCTGACATTACCTCTAGCCTGCCCTGGAGGAGCAGCTATCACCATCCTCCTGAGCTGGTCCAAGCCCCCTGCTCCCTGCACTGCATTGCCAGCTCTCCAGGGCTTTCCCAGGCTGGCAGGGGAAGGCAGGAGCCGCGGCAGTGCCAGCACAGCTCGGGCAGCAAGTGCCCGCAGCAGAGAGCCCAGCTTGTCACACAGCAGCACAGCAGTCCTTGCAGCCCACTCTGCAAGGGGATGGATGCACAGAAAACCCAGCAGCAGCCAGGTTTTCTGCCTGTGTTGGGTGAGAACAGGATGCAGCCGGAGCCAAACCTCCCTCCTGGCTTGCTCCCTCTTCTCCAGGCTGCAGAGCTTGCCATGGCCAGGGCTGGTGCTAATGAAGATTTCCTGGAGCGCTTGCTTAGCAGAAAATGATTGGTTACACCCGAGCTCGTAATTAAAAAAAAAAGAGAGCGAGTGCACTAATGGGTATTTATTTGACTGTTACCTTGTCATGTATTTATCGATGCAGATAAATTCAAAATCATTAAATGCTTTACGGGGCCTGACAATTTACAGCCCCTGTCAGCGCTCCGCGCCCTGCCTCTGTGGCGGCAGAGCAGAGCCGTGTGGCGGCACGGCCGCAGGCGAGGGACGGATCCTGGCTCCTGCCTCGGCACGGGGTCAGGAGCCAGCCAGGGCGTGCGAGGCAGGGGGCCAGCAGCCTGGGACTAAGTGTGGCATGTGAAAAAGGCGCTGAGGTGATGCTGTGTCGCGATCTTTGCTCCGGAGGGATGCGCGCTGCCAGCGACAAGTCTCTGCCTGGGGCTGGAAGTGCAGCCTGGGTGTGATTGGGCACATTTGGTGCTCCGTGGTGGGCAGGCAGTGGTTTGAACTGTATCCCCAGCTCCCCACGGCCCCCATCCCTGACTCAGATATCCCTGTGTGGATGACAGCCCCAAGTAGATGGGACTGGAAATGCCCCGGGGGCAAGGTGGGCCTGAAATAATTTGTCATTTCTGCAAGTGGAAACCTCAAGCCAAGCACACAGGAGCTGCCTGGCATTGCTCAGAGGCCAAATATGAGCCAATGTGACCACAGCACAGGGGAACTCTTCCTCTGCCTTCTTTTTTGAGGCAGAAACCCCTTTCAATGCCTCCTCATCACAGAGCCAGTGAAGACAGAGGTGGGTGAAGAGAGGATGAACTGTTTTCTCAGCTCTGTAACAAGCACCAGGGGCAGCCCAGAGTAGCCACAAATCTCAGGAGAGTGTCTCTCTAGAGACTTATCAGGTGTGCAGGGGAGACAGGGGCATCTCTTGACTCAGTGTTTGCATAGCAACAAGGCCCTGCCTTCATGCTGATTATACAGCCCCTAATTACCTTATTATTCCCATTAGCCAAGGCGGGGAGCTCCCTCCTCTCAACGCACCCGCAGGCAGCCTGGGCCTGGGCCTGAGTGTGGACATCCCAGCCCTCTGATTGCCTGTCACCATCATTTTATAGACCCATATAGCGGCGCTCATGTGTGGCAGCACCTGAGCCAGCCCAGCCTCCTGCCCCATAACTCCAGCTCCACCCTTAGCACCCAGAGCGTGCCCCCCACGGGCGCACACCTGCGCACCAGGATCTGCCTGTGCCTTTGCACGTGCTGAGTGTGTGAGCATGCCTGTGCGCACGCTCTCCGTGTGTGCCTGTGTGCATGCTGCAGCCCCTCTCCCCCTGTTTCCCTTGGGATTTTTCAGGGAGATGGTTTTCCCCAGAGAAGCAATGCTCACTCTGCGGAGCGGCTGCTCCCCCCAGGATCCCCGCAGCATGGCGCAGAGTAAAGCAGCAGCAGCCCTGATCTGGGGCAGAGATACAGCTGCTGTGGCATCCGTCCTGCCTGCTGCCAGGCTACCACGTCCCCATGGCCCAAACCTGTTCCTGGGACGGGGTTCAAACAGCATCACTTCCAATGCAGATGTCCACCTGCCTCTCCCACAGCCCTGTCCTGAACCCGAACTGGGCAGGGAGGATCCCAGCTCCCTATGCTCAGGCCTGCTTCTCATTGCTTCAGGGGCCTCCGAGGGGAAACATCTTCATCCTGATCTCTGCAGCCCTTCACCGTGGGGAACAGTCAGGCTGATGCTGGGCTGGCGTCAGCACGGGGGTGAGCGCAGCTGGTGATGCTGCAGGCTGGCCTCAGGCACAGCTGGGAGAAACCTCTGCCCGAGAACACACTGCCTCTGAGCACACTGCCCTGGCTGCCTCGCTGCCCTTGCTGTCTGCAGGCAGCCTGGGAGGCAGGAGCACAGCCTGCTCCTGCCTGCACTGCTCTCCTCTGCCCGCCAGCTGCAGTGGGAGAGGCTCCTTGATCAGTGTTAACAGCAGGATGAGAGCTCTGGGCAGCATCCAGGCCAACCCGGGTGCTGAGCCTCCTCCCAGCGTCTCAGCACCCACTGGCGACCGTGGATGCTTCATCAGTGGGTGCAGCATGGGCTCAGTGAAAGTCTCTGCGAGAGCTGCTCTCATTGTGCTCGGAGCACGCGGCATGGCAGCTTGGACGGCATCATTGTTCAGGAGAGAAAAGGCAAGAACTGGGGCTGTGCGCGTAAGTAGGTCACACGCGAGGCTAGAGACACGGCCACGGGCACAGACTATAAATACAGGAGGGAGAAGAGAGGGAAAAGGAGGGTGGGGATGTCTGGGGCTGGACAGTGAGACAGCATGGGGGCGTCTCACAGACAGACAGAGACACATGCAGGACCACGTCCCTTCCAGCTGTGCAAAGGCACAGATGTCTCTCCACTGTATATCTTGCCAGCAGCAGCATCCTAACTTTCCACCCCCTTGCTATCCTTCCAGTGCAGGAGGAGAAGTCTTGTTCTGACCTCCTTGTCCAGCACAGTTCAGTACTGAAGCTCTTGCCTGCTGGGATCTGTGTGGGGAGGCTGCTCACAGCTATGCAGCTTCTAGCTGTTCTCCCTGCTGGATGCATAACAGCCTTTAACCTCACGACAGCCACAAGTCTTCAAATTTTACTGCGACACAGACTTGCACCAGGGATGGGGGCAGAGAAGCAGCTCAGCCACCACGATTATGGAGAGACGCATCCCTCTGCCTCACAGGGGTGCTGGGCAGCCCTTGAACCCCCACGTCAGGCTGGAGAGGCCAGGGTGTACCCCGAGGTACCCCCCCACGGTGGGAGTGCACGCGGGGGCTTCCCTCCCTCCACAGCCCAGGGTGGTCCTGTGGCTGCGAGCGGGCGATGTGTGATGAGCACACGTGGGGCAGCATCACTGCCCGGGACCAACGGCAGCAAGCGACCCATGTGATGGCGGGGTCAGAGCGCTGCTCCCCTGCCTCGGCAGCACCTGATGCTTCAGCACATGGTTAAACCCGGCATCCTGCAACCTAGCGGGCTGCGAAATGCTGAACACAGGCGGAAAATGCCTTCCTGGCCCCTGTGGTGATCAGCTGGTGCCCCTAGGCAGGAGGCGCAATTAACCTTCTCTTGACAAGAATAACTACCAATGTTATCATTGATCATAAAATTATCGAGCCCTTTCCAAGCCCCAGACACAGGATTAGAATGGAGGCGGCGTGGCGTGTGAACAGAGTGCAGAAACGAAGACACATCATTTGCAGTGTCCCAGCACTGACCTGGTGCACATGGAGGAGAGCTGGGAGACACCTCCACAACCTCCCACCTTCTCGCCCTCAGGGGCTGCGACTCCCCAGGCCTTGCAAAATGGTCTGGCCCAGGAAGATGTGTGAGCTGAGACACACTGAAAGACAGCAGGAATAAGGAAATGGCCAAAAGGACCCTTGACAAAGCTTAAAATTGAATATGAAACAACACTACAAAGTTAAGGGATGAAAAAAATCCTTGGTCTAATCCACTGCTCTAACAACTGGTCAATACAGAAGAGGGGAAGGGTGAGGCTTCGTGCTTCAGAAGCTGTGCTTGATTATAGGTTGTGCATCAGGCATTGCATTGAATAAAAGATAAATGGGACATTTCCTAACGCCAAACCTGTCACCCCACACCCTTCTCACCCCACAGAAGGATGTGAGCCAGCGGTAGGTCGCTTTGGGATGCATCAGGGTGGATGGTGCTGGCCAGTCCTGGCCGTAGCCAGCCCCTGCAAGCCGTGGTGTGTCCGCAGCCCTGCGGGGCCGTCCCAGGCACCGGGGCCTGACCGCTGCATCAGGGCGGCGAATGAGAACCGGGGGAGACGTGACGGGGACAGGGTGTTGTCCTTTGGCATCTGGAGCGAAACCGCTGCAAACAGTTTAATCACTGCTTAATTATGTCAAAGCATTGGTCGCTCACTGAGTGACTTCTGCAGAATGCTGATCTGGGGAAAATCTTTCCCTTTTTTGTAACGGAAACCAAGAAACTGGAAATTCTCAGGGTAAAAAATATTTCTGGTCTTGGTTAGGAAAATCAGGCTTTGGCTGTTGGAAAGCTAGGCATTTTCACCATCTTCTGTCCTGACAGCTTTTGTTTGGGGTTTTTCATTTATGAAAGGAAAGGGTTTGGCAGGGAGGGGAGAATCTGATGGCAGTGCAGGGAAAAAGGAGAAAAAAGATTACTTCACAAAATTTGCAGTGGAAAATAACCAGAGAAATTTTTTTGATCTTTTTTTATCTGCCTCTTTTGAACCTCCCTGCCGGAGGGGGCTACTGTGGCCTCACACCTCACAGCCGGTGTGCTGGGGGCTTCTCCGTGGGGCAGCACACCGGTGGGGATGCCGTGTGCTCCCACCCCTTCCTCCCCACAGAGCCGGGGCTGTCGGCGGCGGCGGCTGCCAGCGCTAACCCAGATTCCAGGGGCGTCATGCTGCGAGGCTGCTAAATTGGCAGCATGTAAGAGGCATGTCACCTGGGTGACAGGGTGTCTCTGACTGCAGGAGTGTTTGAATACACTGTGCTGTGTGCTAAATACTCCCATCATTACGACTGAGCTGGAGAGACAGGAGTGGGAAAGTTCCCTGCAGTATTTGGAGGAAGGATGGAGGCTGGATTTGCAGAGTGCACGGGGCAGTGAGCATCGCCCTTGCACCAGTGCCTGGTCACGGTGGCCAGTGCCCTGCTGTCCCCATCCCCAAGCCCTCCTGGCCTTTGGAAGCAAAGAGTTGGCAGCATCACTTGCTGGATAGAGGTTGGGCACCTCTCCAGGAGCATGCCCTCACTCTCTCAACCATCACCAAACTCCCGGAGGCTGATGGAAGGGATAGTTATCTACTGCTGAGGGCAAATGAGGGAGCAATTAATCGCCCCTTTTCTTTAGAAATAGCTGGGAAACCACAGACCAAGGCTGGAGTCAGAGCTGGGCCATGCGGTCAGAGGGGTTTCCCTGGGGGAATACAGATGCAAGGCGGTAGGAGCCGTGTGTCTCTGCGAGTCAGACACAGGCGGAGAAGGTAGCAGGGAAGCCAAGGAGACAGCCACAAGCGCGCTGGCAACTTGACCCTGGGGGATGGTGCTTTGGGCAGCACGGCGGCAAGGCGGAGGCTGAGGCTTGTTATGGAGAAGCTGCTTCCCACCGCCTGAGCCTCTTGCTAACATGCAACGAATAAATCATCTTTTGCTTGGGAGCCCTTTCCCCTCTGCGGGGCAACAAGCCAGCGAAGGTCCAGGTCGGCTGCACCCGTGGCTTGGGAAGGGCGGTGCTGGGTGGGTTTTGCAGCCAGTGGCTGCTGGTGAGCACCAGGCATGTACAGCACCATGGGGGCTCCTCCTTACACACCTTCACCTGAGACATGGAGGCTTCACGGTGGTGTGTAACCAGCCCTGTCCTGCCTCTTCTTGAGAGAAATAGTGCCCACTGCTCCCTTTCTCCTCTCTCGCACTGCAATTCTTCCAAGACACTTGTAGGGGCCCTTCCCCACCCTCCCTGCCAGAGGGGGGTTATCCGTCATGCTTGTGAAGACCTCCCTGCAGTGGATCCATCACAGCCCCCTCCTCTCTCTCAGGCAGATGTGGCCTCACGCCAGCACAAGAGCTCAGCCCCATTGCACGCAGGTCAGGCAGCTGAGTTGCCTGTGTCAAATAACTGACCCACGTTGCAGGACAGCAGATTCACAGGTCCTCGAGGGGACAGGCTGTGGCATCCCAAGTGACCAGAAGCCCCACGCTGCAGCAGCACCGTTAAAACAAGTAATTTCTGCTTTGAGCAGTCAGGTTTCCAGCCTTAACACAGACACTGCTGCTGGACAACCGGCCACCTCCATGTGTGCACAGCGGGCTTCAGACATGCTTGTCTGGATCTGACAAGCATCAGCCAGGCCCTGGGCCTGTTTTCTCTGCAGCCAAAGCTCCAAGCCCTCTCCCAGCCTGGCTAAAGGTTGTAGCTGAAGGGGAGATCGAGCAAGAGGCTCACAGATGTGCATTCTGCTCATTGCTCACAAATACTAATGGCCCAGAGTTATTAATATTGCCACTGTAGTCATATCTGGGTAATTACTGCCATTAACCACCAGCAGAACTATTGAGTTCCCCTAATCAGTGCATTATAATAATTGGGACCAAGTGTTTTATAGATCTGGACACTAATTCCTTCCTAGCACCTCTCCTTGAGAGCCGCACCTCCCTGCTCGGCTGCCAGCCATGTCCCAGCTCGGGGACCTGCTCCCTGCAACCGGCTGCTGGGACACTTGTGTGACCCATGTGCCGTGGGGGGGGGTGACAGCTTGTGCAGGGGTGTCCCAGGCCTCCATCGTGGCTGCAGGAGATTCGGGTGTCTAGGTGCTCCCTGCTCAGGGCTGGCCTCTGTGCTTGGGGCTGTCGCCAGCAGACCCATCAGGCTGTGAAGGTGGAGGTGGGTCTGTGAGCAAGGCTTGCAGCAGCAGAGGTGGGTTCAGCGCCTGCCGGGGTGGTCCAGCAGTACCGCTGCTCTGCAGCCCTAGGTGCAGCAGGACTGAAGGGAGCTCTTTGGCTGTTCCTGTTCTGCCGGGACAGAAATCTGGTGTGGGTGAAATTAATTGCACAGGCTGCTATTTACACCGATTTCCTCTTGCTCTGGAAAGCTCTTCGCTACTGCAGCCATCTGGACCTTGGAGCCCAAACCCGCCTTGGCCCAGAGCGGGTGGCTGTTCAGGTAGTGATTCAACGGGTTGCATGAGATGAGTATCTTCTCCTCCACGCTCCCGGATGGGCTGAGCCAAGTGGGCAGCTGCCCCACACCGCCGCTGCCTGTCACCAGTGCAGGCAGGAGGGGTCCTGCCTTGCCCAGCGTTTCGGGGGGGAGGTCAGCCAGGGCCAGCTCCTTCCCCAGCCCCGCTCTCTCTCTAGGCACCAGCAAGCCCTTGTTCTCCCCAAGTGGTGCCCAGGGCAGGCAGAGCCAGGCTGGCTCCGGCATCAGCAGCCCGGCGTCTGTCATGGGGACAAAGTCGTTCCCAAGCTGAATGCTGGCAGGGAGGGCTGGAGTCTGGGGGCAGAGCGGGTCTGCAGCCCCCCCAAGACACCTTTGTGCTTGTCTGGAGCGGGGCAGCAGATCTGTGACTCGTTCGTGACTGGGAAAGCACAACCATATGTAATTTAGAGCTCGCCTGCGAATGAAAATCCCTGGAAACGTTAATAAATAAAATAAACAGGGAGGGAAATTCTTGGGGGGTAGGGTGGGGGTTAAACAAAAGGTTTTGTTGTGACCAAGCCAATGCATTTTCTTCCAACCGCAACCATTTCACAGAATTTTTTTGATGTTTAGAAAAATAAAATTAAGGGAAACTTTGAAACAAAGTCATTTGGAAGAGAAAAAAAAAAATCAAAACATTTCACTCTGAAAATGTTGAAATGAAATGTTTTGATCTTTTGGTTTTTTTTTTTTTTCCTCCAAACAAACCATTCATCAGAATTGACATACTCTTCCAGAACCTATTCGTGTTGTCAAATCTGAATTTTTATTTTTATTATTTTACAAAAAAGAAAGAAAAAAAAAAAGTCCTCTCAGCTCTAGCCAGCTAGAGAGGCGAGTTCCTAGCAGGCGAAGGGATATGCTCTATCCTCGGTGGGAACTCCCTGGTGGTTTTGGGAGGACCCTCCTGGAGGATCCTCTCCATCGGTGGCTGTGAGTCCTGGGGAGGGACCTTCACCCCTGCAGAGCAGCGAGCACCACGCTGGAGAGCAGAGCTCATCCTCCTGCGCTCTTGCCCCAGATTGGACATGACAAGCCAAGGGATAGTGCCACAAAAGGGAGAGCAATGGCCTCGTCACCCTGGGAGGGATGAGTCCGGTGAGAGCCGCTCCCCTGGTCCCTGGGGTCCAGCAGGTGAGGGAACAGAGCAATGCAATCAATAGTGCTAATTGCAAAGGCAATGTCTAGCAGAAATAAGATGGTTATTCTGCATCACTGGACACTCTTTACAATCAAATCGTCCACAGACAATTAGCTGAGCAGAAGAAATAGGAATTAGATTTCTAATTATTCTGCTGGTGAAAGGCATTTCCGAGCACTTGGAGGACTGGAGAAGGGAGAGGTTTGCAGTCTTGCTGGGCTGCAGGAGCTGCCATCCCTGCTGTCATTCCCAGAGGGTTAACTGAGCCAGAGAACGGGGACTGCAGCTGGGAAGTACAGACGGCTTCTTGGGAGGCTTTGGCCAGTGCTTATTTTTCACGGCTGGGTTATTTATTTCTTTTTTTTCAGCTGCCTGCACGACTGAGCAGGCAGTGCTCTGTGCTTCTCTCCAGGAGCTTGCATGCTGGCAGTGTGCTCCCTCTGACCCTTGGGCATCCCCCAGCCCCATCCTGGGCCAAGGGCATCTCCCACCCATCGGCCACCCTGCTGAGGGACCACCTGTATCCCTCAGCATGCTCCCAACAGCACCCCACGTAACGAGGCAACGGGGCAGGTGAGCGGGACCCGAGCTCCTGTGACTCCTCAACAAGCCCACGTCCTGCTAGACAGCACATTGAGAAAAACGGGGGAGGAAGCACTAGGATTTTTCCGTTTGTTATTAATGTTCATGTTGACTCACACTGGTGGGTGTCGTACGACTTGAGGGAGTCTCCTGATGTTGCAGCTCCTGGGGCGGCATCGTGAGGACAACAGGAAGTCCTCCCGCCTCTGCTCCCTGGACTGACTAGTACCACCCATGGCACCCTTGGTGCCTATAGGGTCTGGCTGTTTTGGAGGGTGATCTTGAACCATAGAGGTCCTTACACCCACTCCAACATTGCATTCTCATTCAGCAGTTGGGTATGGTGTAGATGCAGCATCCCGAGAGGGCCATAACCCTCCTTTAGGTGTAACATCTGCATCGGTGCTGATGACAACACACTGCCCTTGTGCAGCAAAAGCCGTGGGCTGGAGGAAAAGACCCTTCTGGTTTTTGGTACCTACCAGTACAGAGAGCAAGGAGAGTTGAGAGCAGTTTCCCTTTCTTCCATCTCTCAGCATAAGTCCATCATCCAGTTACCGATTACCACACAGAGGAGGGTCCTGATCAGTGCCCAGGGGACTTTCCCTGGCTGCTTTGCCATATCCCCACAGCCTGTTGGAGGGTACTGGGCTCAGAGCAGCTTGGCCATGCCAGGAGAGCAAGGCTGGTGTGAGCACGGTGCAGCTCAGCAGGACACCCCACAGGGACCCTTCTCTCCTGACCCCACTAGCATTTTTGGATCCAGGATCCTCATGGGTACGGAGATAACTCCAGCAACTCTCCCTTATGATGCCACAGATAGCAGAGACACCAACATCCCTTTCCTCTCCAGAGGCAAAAGCAGGAACAGTGAAGAGGGTTACATTACTGCTTTGGACCCCCGGGTAGGACCCGCTGCCGGAGCTGAAGCATCAGTCATCTGCAGACAGAGGCTGTCCTGGTCCCTCCTGCCTCGCCACTGGAGAGGTACTGTCCCAGGGTGAAGATCTGGAGCAGCCCACGGCAAAACACTGGCAGCCAGGTTGAGTGGTCCGAGGATCTCCTGCTGCTATTGCCCCTCTAAGCATAGCTGGTCCCCGCTGCAACCTGGAGCTGAACACTGAGCAGCCTAACCATAAAAAAAGAAAAACAACAACAACAACAAAAAAAAAAAATTAAACAAGGTCACCTCAGAGAGCGTGTGGCTGCTGGTCAGCACATTCACACTGTCCATCAGTTTGGGCTCAGGGGAGACCACCATGGTTTTCTCACGTCTAAGGCTGGATGTCCTGTACCCTCACCAGGACCTGCCCTGCACGAGAGCCCCACGTCTCAGACCCACTGACGTGAGACAGGGCTCGCTGTGCCAGGGCAGAGGGGCCGTGGCGTGGGCGCAGGCACCATGGCAAAGGCTCCCTGCCTGACACGTGCTTTCAGAAGGATCAGCCCCAGGTGCTGAGGCTGCTGTGGGAGTACAGCCAAATATAGCCCCACATGTAGCCATATAGTCTCATGCACACACATACATATAGATGACTCCCCTTTGCCTTTGAGTCACCGGTGCTAGAAACCTTCTCTGCCAAGAGTCTTCTGAGAAATATTCCCCCTCTCTCTGTTTCTCCCTCTCTCTCTCTCTCTTGCATACGGGCTAATTTTATCTTCTGTCTTTCATCTGCCTGTGTATCTACCACTCCTGACAAAAAAGAGATTTTCACAGATTTTACTAGTGCTCACCAGCTCTAAAAGCTTTCATCTCCCTTCGACGATGAGTGCATGTCATCTGCTCGCTCCAAATTACAGCGGAGGCCTTCACACTCAATCGGAGCATTTTCTGCCTAATTTCCCAGGCAGCAAGATTAAGTGTGGGCTCGAGGCTTGTCTGGTGTGATACGCAGAGCAACCCACCTCCCAGCTCCCAGGGCTAGCCCCAGGGAAGCCAGGAGCACACCTCACCCTGCCTTCTCTAATGCACAGTCTTGGAAAAAGACGTGCAAAAGCAGTATCTCCAGAAGGCGATTCCTGCCCCCACATACCGGAGGGGGCTGCCTGAGCAAGGGCCCTGCCATTATGCACAGAGCCCTAAGGTCTGCCTGTCCAAACGAGGTGCCCACGTGAGAGAGCAGCTCTGAGCATTACAGGTTCAAAAAGCCTCTCTGCACCAAATCCACCCTGGCAGAGGCTGGTGCGAGTCCAGGAGGCAACAGCAGCTTTTCTGTGTCCAGAAGCAGGAGTGAGAGGGGTTAGCTCCCAGCCAGCACCGTAGGGTTTTCATGGGGCACAGCTGGATCAGGTGGGAGTTAAGTGCCACCCTGCCCTCACAACAGAATCCTCTCCCTGCATCTCCTCTACGTAAGGCTTTTTCAGGAGGGACATGGGCTGGGGACTGAATGGGCCGGGCAAACAGAGCCCTGAGCAGGGATCAGCCAGTACCCAGGGCAGCATTGTGGGTCCCCAAATCCCACCAGCTCTTTCCCACTCCTGGTAGGCATCCCATACTGCAGGGAGCAGCCAGGCCAGTCCCTGCCCTCTCTGCCTCCAGCTCTCCCTGCGGCACTGCAGACCTTGCTCTGGGCGCAGGCACACTGTTGTCCCAGGCCTGGCCTCTCCTGGCAAAGCACATTGTCCCTGGGCACCAGATCGGGCAGCTCGCACGGTCCCTGTGACCCACTGCCAAGCAGAAAGGCCAGCGTGTCCAGTCTTTTTTCTGGCAGAGGGGACTGGATGGGTTTTGGGGGGCGTTCATCAGTGTTTACGGCACGAGAAGCTGTGCCAAGATCCTATCATAACAAAATTGCACTGGGGCACTGGCTGCAGGGGTGAGTAAGGACCAGAAGGGCTAATAAGACCTGTCCCTCTCCCCATACAGTGAACTGCACATGGACAAGGTCTGACTTTCCTCCCAGTGGCCCCATGATCAGGTGGCTGAATTTGGACATCCCTTTACGGTGCCAGGGTATTTCAGATCACCACCTCCCTGCCTTATCCAGCACTCCCTGCCCAATCAGGTGAAACTGAGGTGACACTATTCATTTATTTTTTGTAACCTCCCCTCCGTTCAGCTGTGCTGTTGGCAGAGAGGCATTCCTTACAGACAAGGAGTTTGGCCCAAATCCCCATTTTCTGACACATCCAGTTTTGACAGCAGTCTCCAGGCCGTTGACGTTGTCTCTGGGTGCTTTGCAGCCACATCTCAGCTCTGGTTACTGCCAGGGTGACAACTGTGGTGTCAGCTCACCAGGACATGCCAGCTCCTTCCCAACAGCCATCCCACTTCTCCCTGTCCTGGGGGCACAGCCCTGGGCTACCACTCGATCGTGGTGGTGGAGGCACACTTTGTTCCTTGAAAGCAGTGCTACTTTTGAGCAGGGCAGAAAAGCCAGCACAGAGATGCCAGGTAGTGCGGTCTGCTAGCTCCAGCCCATGAACCACCCAGCCTCCTCACCATACTAACCACCCCTTGCAATTCCCCACCCAGCACCCTTTGTCCTGCCCCACGGGTGAGGTGGTCTGGTCCCATCCCTTTAGGAACTTCAACTTGCATCCACTCCCAGAGCCCATATATGAGGCTGCAAGGCAAGTGGTGCATGCTGCTGCGGTGAGGGCACTCACCTAGTGCAGACCTGGGCCTCCCAGCAAGGAGCCCTCTCCCACCGTGGTCGCATGGTCAGGCTGGCGTGGGGAGCCAGCAGCTCCCCTCTCGGCTCCCCGGCAGGCAGAGCACGAGCTGAGATAGAGTGAGGAGCAGACAGCACGATTAGCTCTGCTCAAAAAGGTCAAAACACTTATCAGACATGAACGACAAAGCTAAAAATACACTCGGCACCTCCCTGGCAATTCTCTCCCAGGGAAATGACAGCCGTGGTTGGTGGGGAAGAAGGTGTGGGATGCGAACAGGGTGAACAGGGCTGCTGCACTCCTAGATGGGTGCCTGGATCAGCAAGGGGGGGGGGGGGGGGGGTCTTCACCCTTCTCCCGTCCCTCTGTGTGACTAGGAAAGGGCAGAGTGACACCACCACCCAGTTAGAGATGCTCTGAGGGTGAATGGGATGGGTGGGATAAGGCAGCAGTGGGCTGATGCTGCATCCTGGAAAGCCAGGCTGAAAGTCAGGCTGTGGAGGAGGTGGGGAGGAACCTGCACCAGAGCTGAGACATCAGGGACCAACAGGACAGAGGGAAGAATAAGGAGGTAACAAGATGCCATGGATGATAAAGGGGGGGAGCTGGAGACACGAGGCATGGTCCTTATCAAAGAGCCAGCGCAATCACCCCACCTCACCCTGCTGCTCTCGCTCGCGGGGACCCTCGCAGGTAGCCAGGCTGCAGGATGTTCAGGCAGAGTGCATTTTCCCCTGATGCCTCTGTTCACACTCAGCCAGGCAGGAGACAGACCCCATGGCCACGTCTCTGCGCAGCACCCACTCCCCAGGCACTGCCGTCCCCCCGGGGCACGAGGACTTGTGCGACCAACAGAACTGCGGAGTATCCCACCACCTCCTGGGCACAAAGCTCCCAGAGAAGAAGAGGTGACACTCAGCACTAGGGACTCCTCACCTGCCTTGATACAGGCACCATCTGCCCTGAGCCCCGCTGAGATGTGTTTTGATGCCTTCCATCATGGTGCAGCAAGCACATCTACTAACACCTCTGGAGCTGTCCTGCCTCTGCAGTGCTCACAGTTGTCATAGGAATTAAATTCTCAGTGATGTTGCAACTCTTGGTCCTAATTTTGCTTGAGGTAGGAGTATCCTTGTTTGCATCCCTCTGTGCCCCTGTTGTGCCTCTGAGCACAGCACCCTCTGCTCCCTCCTCAGCCCAGCACTACAGCCTGGGAAGAGCCCCAGAAATAAATGGCTCCTCTGAGACCCTTGAGAAACTTGGCCTCCTAGTCCTAGCAAAGAGGACATGCAACCTGCTGGCCTCACAGGCAAAATTCAGTTGTGCCTCTTGGATTTCATATTTAAGGTTTTATTGCTGACAGAGGCTGAGAAGAGGCAGTGTAAGCTGTGGTCAGAGGACTCTGGGCTTGCTCTGGGCTAGCATGCTACTCCCTGGCTCCTGTGGTCACAGGGAGCCCAAACCCAAGACCCGAGGCCATCCCTCTACCATCAATTCCCATAGCAGAGATGCCTTGGGTGGGACTGAGGGATGAGAAAGTGGTACTTTCCAACCAAAATTGTTCCATCCCGGCGCATGGGAACACACAGCGTGGGAAAGCCATGGGACACTGGTGTGACACCAGGGACAGGGACCCAGCCAGGATGTGAGCAGCTTCCCCGCATGAATCGGGGCTGTGCCAGCACAGTCTCCTGTGACAGTGAGAAGAAATGACAGTGCCAATTTGCAGCAGGGCTCCTGAACGCTGTCACTGCCAATCGCTGTCACCACGTAGCCTCGAAGACCTCACCTGGGTGATGGTTAAGCTCCTGGTCTCCTTGTCTCATTAGGAACAGTTACCATCATTATTGCTGCATTTACTCCTGCCCTGCCCCGTGCAAACACTGGCCCTGCAGCAGCCAGTGCTGCCCCTTCAGGGATGAGATGCTGGAGGAGACGAGCTGCATGCCACAGGGTCTCCGGCCTTCTCAGGATTTCCTGGGGTGCTCAGGTGGCCAGGACCAGCCCCAACAGCTCTTTGCTGTGCTGTAGAGTGAAATGGGGCCAGCTGCCCCCACCACAGCCAGCACTCGCCCTGCTCTCCTCCACCCTGGCACCCAGTGCATCAGTTCCTCTGGTACACAGCCTGGCTTAACCCTGGGGGTCACGCGTGTCTTGTGGAAAATAGTGCAGCTTGCCTCCATGTTCCACTGACATGGGGCTACCTCATGTCCCTGAACGTGCATCCAGGGCTGCTCATGTCCCTGCCACTGTGTCCCGTCCTGCTGAAGACCTGCAGCTGGGAGGTGGGCATCGCTGCTCCCTGCTCCATCCAGTGTTGCTGTCTTCTAGGAGCTGTGGAGCCTCGATCATGCCCAGGACAAGAGGGGCTGGGAAAGGCACTCCCCAGGCACCAGGAGTCAGCCCCCAAGCCCCACTGTCCCCAGGGGCTGGTTCTTGTGTCCTTGTGCCCTACCACTCTCCTTGTGCCCTGGTTGTGCAGAGGACTCAAGGACCCCACTGTGTTGTCCCTCTGCTTGTCTCCAGGGAGAGAAGCAGGAGGGAAGAGGTACTTACTGCTTCACCTCCACTTTACCCTTCCTTTAGGCAAGGGCTTTTAATTTCCTTTTAGAGCCAGAGCAGCAAACACTAAATGATGTCAGATCCCTCGGTGCAAAGCCAGGAGATCCCCCAGCCTCTGGCTAAGCCCTGTTTGAGCGACAGACCAGTACCTGCAGGTCAGAGACCTCCCTGGTGCTGCTGACAGCTCTGCTAAAAGCTCTTTGTTCCTCAACCCCTAAGACCCTGCTAAGTGGCAAACAGCACAGAGAGCATCTGCGGAGCCCATGAGGAGAACGTCCTGGCAGGGAGATGCTCTCTGGACTATTTTCCTTGCTCCTCTGAGCAGCGATGGGCCACAGGCAGCTTGAGGGCTCACCCTTCGTGCGGGCAGTGGATTTATCCATGAGCAGGCTGAGCCCTTAGATCAGGAGGGCTGGCTCCTCTTCCGTGGGTGTGATGCTTTCCATGGATGTGCATGCAGAGGGGATGGTGCCGTCACCGCTGGCACCCCTCACCCCACCTCAGCTCCCTTGCCCCCTGCACCTCTCCCACGAGCTCTGTGCCAACTGCACCGACCGAACCTGTTGCTTACGGATGCGAGTGCTGCAGTTTGCTCTCCATAACCCCCTGCTTGGTGCCACCCCTCGTGGAACAGCCACTGGAGAGCAGATGTGATCAGCCACCGAGCCAGGGCTCCTTTGGTGGGCGCCTACACCTTTAAATCAGGGAGGGAAAAAAAAAATAAATCCTTCGCCTAGAGGGCAGTGGAACAATTTTGACTTTAAAAAGAGAGCGAGACAGAGAGAGCGAAGTGAGCGTTAACAACTCCTGATCCAGTCCCTGGGCATTCATTAATGTTTCATGGCGCTTTCAATTATTGCCTCCTCTGCCACTGCCGTCATCTGTCTCTTCAAATCGACGGTATAATAACCACTCAAGCAGAAATCCACTCTGCTGTCTGCCCGCCGCTCCCTTCCCAGCCTCCGCAACTCCCTCTTTCCAAGCTTTTCATCTGCGCCTTGCACAGCTCACCCTGGAAATGCCTTTGCCCCTTCCCCACACGTCACGGGTGGCCCAGGCTGGGGACAAGGCTGGGGGGGGGCACAGGAGGCCAGGGGATGTGTCGGACCCTCCTGTTTGGGAGTCAGGTTTTTATCAAGCAGATCCCACCCCACACTGAGGGGTTTGTGCAGCTGGTTTGGACACACTCTGGGGTGAAGGGGGAATCTGATACCCCAACCTGTGTGACTGAGCCCCCCCCCCCCCCAAGCTTGCATGCACCCCACGGCACCCACCCTGCGTGCAGGGCACATCCCATCCGCCAGCCCACAGGCCCCACAGGCACCGTGGGTACCGCAGACCCGTGCGCACACCCAGCACCCACTGACACGGCGAGCAAATCGCTGCAGAGCGAGACAGCTCTGCCTGCACAGGCAGCGGCCTGATGCACGCCCAGCCCGGGGCTCAGACCCCAGCACGTGCTTGCACACCAACAGATGTGTCCCAAATCCCACCCTCCTCCACAAACCGCCTCCACCTTGCCACCAGAGCCCTTCCAGGACACGGGAGAGCCCTGAGGCAAGCGTGGTCTCCCTGGGTGTCCCAACAGCATTGGCCCAGGAGCCTCTGGGTGCCTGGAGAAGGGAATGAGCATTGCTAGACGAGGTTGGCAGGGCCTATGAAGCCATGTCTGTCCATGAATTTCCCTGGAAGATGTCCTGGCTCAGCCCCTGGAGGTCTGCAGAGGGTTGGAGATGGGTGAGGAGCAGCTGAAACACCTACAGCTCACTGTAGGTTTTGTGCCTCACCCAGCAGTGAAACCGCACAGCTCAGCTCAGCCTTTCAGTGCCTGGATAGCCTCAGATCTCTCAGCATCAAGGCTGCAAACCTTACACAAGCCCCATAAATCTTACGTTTGCCTTGCCCAGTCTTCAGTGCTCGGAAACATAGTGTCCCTGGGACTCAGCACCTCGAGGTAAAGGAGCCAGAGCCTTCAACTCAGTGCAAGGATCTGTGAAGGACCGAAAAGTGGATTCTCAACTACTCTGCCCAGCATCCCCCCAGCCTGTCTGGACACATCATTGCTATCTGGGATGGGAGAAAGAGCTTCTGGCATCCATTGCACACTGTGATGAGCAAAAAACCCTCTGTTTTGAACAAGTCAGTGTTTCTGCTCAGGAAGACAAAAGGCATTTTGCTTAGGTGAAGTTACATCCCTCAGTCCCACCCCTGCATTCACACCTCACGGAGGTGTTGGGACTCTGCACTTTTTAACATTTATTATTTTCTCAGAGTGGAAATAGTGTTGAAATGTCAAAATTTCCAGTGGGACATTCACTATTTAACTGTCCTCTCTGGGCTGGGATTTATTGCTGACAGCTGAATCACCCACATATTGTTGCTATTACCATAAAGCTCTTCTCGCTCCTGGGGTCCTCCCCAGCTCTGGCATCCAAGTGCTCTCCAAGAGGAAGAGGATGCTCAGGGTTGTACCAAGGCCACCTGAGAGATCTGGTGACAGATGGGCCTCTGGAGGCTGGTCAGCCTAAGGACAGAGCAGCACCCCCTGCTCCCCCCCCCCCTCTTTTTTGAACATCTCAGTGGCCAGGCTCCGCTGCCTGGCAGAGCCACCTCGTGCTGCCATTCCTCCCCAGGACAGGTTTGCAAAGCGGGCTCCCAGCCCCCCTCACTGATCTCCTGCCACCAGCACTCCCAGCTGCTCCCAGCAGCTCCAGCTCTGCCTGCTGCAGGGAGGCTGGAAGCACAGAGCTCCCTGCAAACCCTCACTGCTCCTCCCTTCCTCCCCCTTACCCCACCATGCCGCTTTTCCCTTTGAAACTCGCTTCTCCCTTTCCTGGAACTCTTCTGGCTGGAGGACGGCTGGAAGGAGGCAAGCAGGGACTTGGCCCCGGGTAGCGGCTGGACTCAGCGCGAGGTGCTGGGATGCACAGGAATGCCCCAGCAGGAGATTTACTCTCTCTTTTCTTTCGCTCTTCTAAAGATATTTCGGAGTCCCTCTGATGGGAGCCAGATGTGCCCCAGATGTTTCTGCTTAGCAGAGTGCTGGCCTGCCTCCTGCGCGCTCTTGAAGGATGTGCGTGTGTCGTGGTGACGTCGCCACAGCCCCACTCGCTCCAGCGCTCCCACGCACACGCACCGCTCACCTCGAGTGTGCACGGAGCTGCCGGGGGGCTGCACACATGAGCAAGCACAGCCAGGCAGGGGCACGTGCTGGCACAGGGGCACGCATGCACGCCCGGGCTTTCCTTGTGCCCATTTTTGCACGTTCACGTGGCATGGGGAGCATTCAAGTGCACGCACACGTGTGCACCCGGGTTTGCACCTCCAGAGACCCTCTCCGGGTCGCCGCCAGCCACAGTTCTGGGCATGGGCAGATCCTGCATTGGCTGCCCAGCAGCTGCCACTCCAAGCAGAGGGCTTCGAGCTCTGATAGAGCCTTGCCCTCTGCCAACCCATCACACTGCAGAACGGTGGCGTGGCATGAGCAGTGGGCATGGGGCTGGCCACCACCTCCTGTTGGCAAGTGCCAGCCTGCACCATCACTCCAGAGCCAGGCAGGAGAGCCACACTCCCCTCTCCCCTCAGCAGGAGCCGAGCTCACTTGTCTTTCTCTGCATGCTCCCAGCATCGGTGTGATCACTCAGAACCAGAGCGGGCCAAAATCCCCTGTCAGTGACAGTCCCTGCGACACCTGGCATCTTCCACGGAGTACTTAGCCACAGACACTTTCCTCCACCATTGACCTGCCTCTGAGCAGCACCTAGCCCTCCCTCCCTCCAGACACACACACGTGCACACAAGATGTATATCATCGCAATATCTCCCCCAAGTGCTTTCAGAGTTGGCCTCCTGCGTGCCCTGGGATGGGGATCCCAGGGGGGATGCAGTCTGGCCAGGATCAGCCCCCCCGCCCAGCCTGGTCCCAGCACTTCCAGCACTCACTGGGACGGGTCGTCCAGCCCTGAGCTTCTCCCCACAGTGCTGCAGAGTCAGGCTGGTTGGAGAGGGGCAAGGATGGGGTTTCATGGTCCCAGCTCATCAGGGTCTGTGACTGATGGGGGCTGTTTCCTGACTGGACCCACGGTGTCACAGGAGGGAGGGCTCAGTGCCTGGGAGCCAGCCCTGCCACCATCAGCATCCAGACCCAGGACCAGTCTCCTGGTCCGGGCTCCAGTTTTCTTTCCCATTTATGGACTTGTGCTGCTGTTCGTAGTTCATTGTGCAGCATAAATCTCAGACGCCAGATGACATTTAAGAGCAGGCGGGTGGGGATAGGGGAGCACAGCGGTGTGGTGGGAGGTGGGGGAGTGAACCCCACATCCAGCGACGCTAAACCTCGGATGAACCTGGAGCAATGTGCCCCAGCCGAGAGCTGGGAAGTGACCCTCCACCTGCCAAGCTGGAGAGCTGGTGTCGATGCCCAGGGGTAGGTGGGAGGTCCAGGCTGGGCATCCCAGCTCAGAGCTGTGTGAGTGGGGGGGCTGGCACTGCCTCTCCCCCACCGCCCCCTCCTCTGCTTCCCCCACTGCTTGCGCTCCCCCTCTCTCTCCTAATCCCCACAAATGCTAAGATATTTAAATGTGGTATTTTCAAATCTAATCAGCGTTCCAAAGCTGTGCTGCCGCCACTCAAATTTAATTTGATCCATTTACCAGCTTTGTGGTGCATCTAATCAAAGAGAAGGAACAATTAGGTTAATGTCAGGGGTCACCTCACAGCCTCCTGTGCCGCTCAGCAACAGGAGGCATCCGCAGCGAGGCCAGCCCTGAGGAACAAAAGCAGGAGCCAGGGGTCTCTGGGGCTTGGGCTGGAGATGGCCACAGAGAAGGAGGGCATCCTGGGTGATGCAGATCACAGGGATGGCTCAGAGAGGGGCAGCCTGGCCAGGGAGGGGGGGATGATGCATCCCTCTTAGCTTCAGTGTGAGCAGAGACATGGACTATCCAGGCCAGCCTTGCATGAGGGTGTGCACCCTGCTCCAGCCACTTCTTACCCCGTCTGTCCCTAGAAGAGACTGTCCCATGATGTGCTTGGCCAAGAACTACTACTGCTACTATTACAGATTGATGCACAATGATCTAGATAATATGAGCGTCAAGCCTCTCCCAGCGTTCACACCTGGGCTCTGGGTAGGGTTGGTAGAGGTCCAGGTAACAAAACCTCAGCCAGACTATCTCCTGGCTTAACCAAAGCTGTAGTACCACGTCAGGCATGGGGTGAGAACACTCCAGATCATACTGGCCATCACGTTTGCCGGATGGTGTTGGGTAAACCAGATTTAACAAGAAGGAGCAGACAAACCAGACAAGCCAGGAAGTGCCATGAAGCCAGGGCAGAGCAAGGACCCCCTTGGGGCTGGGTACCTTTTCACTGCCTTGCTGGGGGTCATAGCTGTCAAAAGGGAACCTCCCCACCTTGCTGTGGTTCATCTCACGGGCTTCTCTGCGCTCTTCACTCACGCCAGGATAGGGCTCAGCCCATTGCAAAGGGCCACTGGAAGGAGCAAGGGATGTGGTGTTTGCCCCCCCGGGAGTTTTGCAGACTCCAGGCTGGTGCCGGGCAGCTCTGAAGCACTGCACGTTCCTGGGCCCAGACAGTCAGGAGGAGGTGAAGGTGAAGGATAAGTGTCTCTGGTGCCGCATTTTGTAGCCCCGATAAGGGCAGAGCAAGGGATCCCTCCCTCCCACACCCCTCCCTGCCGCTGAGCCTTGCTCCTGAAGCCTCAGCCCATCCCTCGCCCGTGGAGATGTCCCACTGCGTGTGTTTGTTGGGCTTGGCTTCAGGCCCCCCGCTCAGTCCCCAAACCCTGATCTTGCTTCAGGCTCCCTGTGGCGTGCACGTGAGGGGCCAGGGTGGGGAGCAGGGCTGCTGGGGATGGGGGGGGGGACAGGGCCAAGCCAGCAGGACCACCGGCTGCAGCACTTGGGGATGGACAGAAAGAAAGGGGGAAAAAAAAGAATAAAGAGGCTTCGGGTAGATTTCTTGTTTCTTTTTTTTTAATATGTTCTTTGAAAGACTGGAAGAAGAAGTGAAGGCAGGTGGGATAGATAACAGATGTGACGCTTGATGACCCCCCCTCCCTGCCACAGACCTGGGCCCAGAGGGACCCTCATTGGAGTGGAAGCAGCTCAGGAGAGGACAGGTGGATTTCAGGCACTTGGGATGCTGGGGTGACATCCCAACAAGTTTCTGTACCCTCAGGCCTCACCAGCACCAGCGCCTCCCAACACCCAGTAGATGTGCATTGCCCTCCTGCAGCAGCACTGGTGAAGTCCCTGGTCTGAGCTGGGGTGGACGTTTGGGAGCATCAGGTATTTAACTTGAAATGAACTGAACTAAAACATAAGCTTTTTTTCCCACCACCCATGAAATTCCTAACCCAAACTTTAATAGTTGTTGTAGAAAAGACTCAATCCCTCAAAACCACAATAGGAAAATAAAAAAAATAAAAAATAAAATTAAAAAAAAAAAAAAAAAAAAAAAAAGGAACAAATACAGGAACAGAGGCTGTAAAAAGCTGGGGCAGAAAACAAAACAAACACCCAGAAAATGGAAATAAAACCCACCCATCTATCTTTGATTGCTACAAAATACATTATTTTTCCAGGATTTTCATTTTCCTCAGAAAAAATCCTCTGCCACTCCATGAGCAGCCCCAGCACCCTAACGCATTCCCCATGCCTGGGCTTCCTAGCATCCCCCTCCCCAAGCCACAGTCACAGAACTGCCGCTCCGCTGCTCCCCGCCAAAGCGAGCCGTGGCCCTGGAGATGAGCTCACACCAGCTGGTTTGGCGTTGCACCTCCGGCTTGTCACTGGAAGGACGCTGAGAGGGACAGTAAATTCGGAGCTGGTACTGCAGAGGGGGCCAGCCCTGTGATGAGAATCCCAAGCAGGTATGTCATCCCCAGGGGGGGGAGGCAGAGCAGGTGTGCTCCCACCAAGCCCCAGAGAGCAGATCCGGCACTGCCTGTGGTGGCTGGGTGTTGGGTGGTGAGATGGCGAGCCCGTACAAACACATCTGGCCACAGACCTGTGTGTGCTTTGTGCGTTTCCAGTGCCTGTTGTGGGCGTAACACTCCCATATTGGTACCTGTTGCTCCTACAGGACCAAGTCCGCTGGGCTGAAGAGCAGAACGGGAGTCAGAGTGGGGAGGCTCAGGGCTTTAGCACCATCCCCCATGACTTTCCAATCCCTCATATCCCGAAGACACAGATGGACACCACCAGGCCGGAGGCATCCCCATGTGCCCTCCCTGCTCCATCCTACATGCCCTCGCACCCCACTGCCCTAAAACCCCTTTTCCCCATGGTTGTTACAACCTTTCCTGCAAATTCCCCTGTGTGCAGGACCTCCAGGACTGGGGTACACATGCCATCAGCCACAGCCCAGGTCCCACATCACCGCTGACCGCTCTGTGCCCATGCTCCCTAGGACAGCAGCGTGGCACCTCACTAAGCCGTGTCCCAGCCTGCCATGGCTTTTCGCTCCCCAAATGGGTTGTAAGGATGTTTCTGCACTGTGTGATTTAAATACACATGCTTTGCAATCTGTTGCAGAGTAGGGGTACTTGGCAAGGCTCCCCTGCCCAGACTGTTCAGGGACTCTTGGGCTCAGACACAGCTGGGGTTTCCCAGCATAGACCAGGCTTAACACAAGTGAGTAAGTGGAGACAGAGATGTTTGTCTCATGTCCCCTGCATGCTCAGCTGGATGAGGTTCTGCCCAGCACCCCCTCCACAAACCTGCTGCCATTTCCCAGCTTGTGGGTGCCGAGCAGTGTTTGCTGCCTAACCCCACACCCAGAGAGCTTGCCCTGCTGGGGTATGGAAGGCAAGGGAGGGATGCCCTGGGAAAAGGGGGATTAGAGGCAAACCTTTCTCATTTACTCCTGTGAGCAGGAATGTGGGGAAGAAACTGTGGCAGGCTGGTGCCCAGAGGCTCTGCCAGGACCTCAGTACTCTCATACTGGGGCTGACCATGATGGAGCAGGAAAATGCTACTCTTGTCCCTCTCTGATGCCTTTCTTGGGCTTTGTGCCCAGCAAACTGGCATTTATCAATGCCAGCCCAGCCTACAGGCCTGCCCTGAGCCTCCTCCATCACCAGGGAGCTGTGGCAGGGATTTTGGATGTTGCATTTATCAGTCCACCCTCTCCCTCCCCAAAACGGAGCTGCTCCTCAAGCAGCATGGGTCCACACAGCTCCATGCACAGCCAACCCAGGCTGATAACAAACGCTGCATCTTCAGCCCATTTTCCTGCACCTCAGCATGTGCAGGGCATGGCAGCACTGAGTTACCTGTTTCCTTATGGGCCATAGTGGGGCTGGAGTCTCTTCATTGCAGGGAATGGGGAAACATGAAGCTTAAAAGCCTGCTGGGGTCATCTGCAATTTAGGGCAGGCATTTTCTCCTTCCTTGTTGCTTCCTTTCATCCCCTCTGTTACCCAGTGGCTCCTTCCACCTCCCCTTCACCCACAGTCTCTGTGCCTGACCCAAGACTGCCATCTCCCTCCTCTTCCCCACATCCCCCTCCCCAGCATAATGGTGCTTCTCCCGCAACTCATATCACACCCTTGAAACCAGTGGATGCTTTGTAAATCTGTCCAGGGAGCATTTTCTGACAGGAGGATGGGAAGGAGATCAGCTGAGAAGCTGGAGAGACCAAACCACCCAGGGGTTGGAGAGACCTTCAGGAGCGGGAAGACACTGGGGTGATCCCCTTGATGGGATTTCTCATGGAGCTGGGGAGCTGGGAGAGGTTAGCACGCACTGCCAGCCCAGGGGACCCGCTTCTCTTGTGTCTCAGTCCTCTTCTCATCAACCCCCTCACCCTCTCTCCGTTGTGTTTCCTGCACGCATCCCTCTCCATCATCCCCTTTCCTCTCCCGTCTCCCCGGCTGCCCCGCTCTCCCCTGCCAGGACGTGCCGCCCTCTCCCACCCCGTGCTCCTCCTCAGCAGGGAGGAAGGCTGCGGGGGGCCGGGCCGGGCTGCAGCACTGAGGAGAGTGCGCAGGAGCGTGAGCGTGTGGGCTGAGGACATAGGAACAGCATCAGAGCGACGACGCCAGGGAAGCGAGGAACACAGAAAGAGTTTAAAGAGCCTGCCCCACTGTTTGGTTGCAAGGAGTTAATACTGTGATCTGTTGCGTGAGTTCTGATGAGAAGCTAGTTGACATGCAGTGCTGGAATAATGAAACGTAATACACATTAATAGGACCTCCCTCTGTGTGATTGCTTCTGCTCCACTAGCCCCATTGAAGATTTCACTTTTCTTTTAACAGTCAGAATAACAGAATGTGACATTAAGTCTTTTACATGCAGCAATTTATTTTAAAATATTGGGGCACTCAAAACAGTATCCAGAATGTTAAATAAGATATGCATGAGATGGAAATCAGAGCAGCACTGCAGTAAGGAGACAGGAGTCAGACAGAGCCTTTCGCAGGCAAAGGCAGCTCCACTTTTATTCTTAATTGCTGTTTAAGGCACAAAGAAATAGCCAAGTTGGAACGAGCTTTGAGGTACAGAGCATCTGATCTTCCTAGCTCACAGGTCCAGATGGGAACCCAGTGGCCAGCCAGCGTGGATCCCACCTTGCCAGCCATCCCCAAGGCCAGGCAGGTGACACAGGCAACGGGGTGGGCAGGCGCACTGCCCGCTCCAGCGCGCCCCATGACCATGGAGGGGCCGGCGCTGCTGGGAGCCTGCATTTCGGTTGTGCTTGCAACGAGAGAGGAGGGATCCCTCCTGCTTTGCAAAACACACACCCGGGGGCTTCATCTTGGGAAGGCAGCTGCTGCTGGGGTGGGCCACATTAAAGCTGACACCCCCAGGGAGCATGGCAGGGCTGCCCAGGCTGGGGTCAGCCCTCAGCCGTGTGCCAGAGCTTTGCTGGTGTTATGGCTGCACTGATCTCACCCTCCAAGGACGAAGCTGGCTCTGCCGTACCACCAGAGCAGAGTGATGCGCCCAGGAGGCTGTTGCCTGAAGTAGAAACCTTTGGGATCTTCAGGGTTTGTGCAGGATCTCCTCACGTGCTAGGTCACATCCTTACCCCTGGAGCCTCTCTGCCCCGTACAGCTCAGTCCCACCCCGTGAGCACTCACAGAACGGTCTCACACCATTGCTTTTACCCTCTGCAAGTAGTTTCCCCTCCTTCTCCATGCAAGCACCTCTGCCCTGTGGAGCCTTCATCCACCCCAGCGCAGGTGCCGTGCTGGGCTGAGCCCGTCGCTGGGTCACCACCGATGTGCAACGACCTGACAGGCAGTAGCTGTTCGCAGGGACGGTGACTCCTCTCAGTCGTGCCCAGCCTTTGCTCTCAGCCGGCCCTTTGTGCACCCCCCTGCAGCCCCCAACTAGGCAGAGGCCACACTGGGCTGAGCCCCTCCGTAAGGATTCAGCCACTGCCTTGGCCCGGGTGCTCTTGTAGCCCATTTATTTGCCCCACAGCACCTGCCGGAGCATCTCTAGATCACAGCAGCAGGAGACTGGGGACAGCAGCTACCAGTATCTCCCTCAGCATCACCGGTTCCCAGTGCAGGTGCTAAGGCCATGGGAAGGCAGAGCTTACATAGTCTGGTGCATCCTTTAAAGGACATGTCCTTCAAAAGCCTCATTTGTTTCTGACCTTTCTGCCACGTTTTCTGATTTTTCTCTGGGAGTTTTGAGCATCACAAAAAATATTCACCCACTCCCTGCATCCAGTAGCTGAAGCCAGAGGGCTGGGTTTTGGTGAGGCTGCAGGACCCTCTGTCCCCTTCCCCTCCGTCCCAGCAGGACCGTGGTGGTGCCTCACTGCACCTGACCCAGCAACAGCAGCCTGGGGTAGAGAAACCCCTCAGTCTGACACGTCCCTCACCCCCCCCTGGGCAGGAGAGATTGGCCGTGGGCAGCCGAGCACAGAGGCATCAGCCACTGTCCTGCTCATAGATTGCTTCACTGCATCAGCTCAGAGCGACCCAACAGGTGGGACAGAAACCCCAGCGAACGCGCTGGGAGCGACCGCATCCATCAGCGAGAAGGGAGCGACAGAGCAGGCCCTGTCAGCCCTGGGAAGAGGAGCCTGTGTGGCAGGATGCTCACCATTGCCTCTGAGAGCGCGGGACTCAGCACTCCCAGCGAGCTCCCCCACCACCCAGGTGGGGCTGGAGCCCCGGGGCTGGAGGCAAAGTGGGGCTTCTTCTCCCGGTGGGGTGACGGGTGATGGATGCACCCACGGCAGAATGGCTGCGTTTCTGCACGTCTTGGTGCTGCGGGAAAAGGTCTGGACAGCTTCTCCAAAAGCACGGTGTAGCCCAGTGTGACTCCATATGCCACTAGAGGAAGGGCAGAATCAGGAGCTTATGGGTTTCTCTGCTTTTTTCAAGCTGCGCATGCACAGAAAAATAATTTTAAATAATAGCCTTGAGGGGCACATGATTTCAACTGCACCCATTCTGCACATCCTATGAACCCCCCCATGAGACGCACGGGGGGAATCTTGTGCCCTGTTACACCAGGCAACCAATTTCCCTAATGCAACTCCAGAAAAACGACTGCGTCCCTAAAGCAGCCAGCAATTCGCTTGTCATCAGCTGGCACTGCCCTGCTGACAGGGGTTGGTGTTGCTGGTGGCTGAGTGGCAGGTCCCCCCCGAGCTGCTCCATCTGCCCTGCACACGGCATCCGGGATGGCAGCGCCTGCCGCCGTGGGTGACGATGGCTTGTTGGCTTCTCTTCCAACACTGAAACGTTTCCGTGGGGAAAGCTGCCTGCTGGTTTCTTTTTTTTCTCCAGAGGGAAAGATCACAATGATACTGCCCGGTCCCTGCCTCCAGGGACCCAGCCCCCCTTCCTGTGCGTGCCGAGGTCTCTGTTCTGCCAGGCTGGAATTGCCCCAGAAATCTTTTCCTGCCAAAACCCTCATGTTTTGCATTCATCTCCACTTGGACTGAACCATGCTTCAAAGCCAGGCCATTTTTCCAGGGAGGGGACTGGTGCTCTGCAGCTGGCTCTCGTCACCGTGAGAGCTGGGGGGTCCCCACGGTGCCACCCCAGGGTGGGCCAGCTGCAAACCCTCTGCTGCTCCTGGGGCCCAAACCCAGCACTCGTTTGCTCCTGACCTTTGTGGTCCCTCAGCCACTGTCCAGACGCAGCCTTTCAAGACATCTTACCTGGCTGTGTGCGGTGGCATTGCCATCATGACACTCTTTGGGGCAATTAGGGGCTCGTGAGGGGACCCATGGGCACCCCCAGCCCTGTGCTAGGGTCTGACTGCTCTGCTCCCACCCCAGTGCACTGCACTGGCACCACTGTAGGAGGGATTTACCCCTACTCATCTCTGCCTGCTCCTGCCTCCATCCACCTCCCACCTCCTCCCTGCCAGACGAGCAGCAGAGCAGGCTGCATGGCTCCAGCCATGGCAGAGCCCTTATAAGCACGTTTGGTCTGTGTTAACAGGCATCCCCACTGCCATGCTGTGCCTGTGGCCCTGCTTCTTGGGGCACAGGTCCAATGGACACTGTTCATCCTGCTGGGGTGCATACGAGGCACCCAGCAGCATCCCAACCGCTCTGTGCAATTGCAGAGGGGCAATGACAAGGTCACCATCCAGCCTTTCTTGGGGCCACAGTGTGAACCTCAAGCACATGGAGGGCAAGGGGGAAAACGAGATGTCATTCGCCTAGCAGCTGAAAACAGAAAGGTCCTGATACACCCACCTCCCTCTCCCTCGCCCTGGGAGCAGACACCACAGGGTCTCTCAGACCTCCTCAATCCACGGCCCAAACTGCATTTCTCCCCAAACTCCTCTGCTAAGCCCTGAGTCAGAGGCCTGAAGCAAAGCTGAGTGGCTGAGGACAGAGCGGGTGCTCCCTGCCCACAGCATCCCCTTCACGAGGTGACGGTGAGCCACTGAGCAGGTGGTGAACCCCCTGATCCGGGGAGACATCCCTGCTTGGCTCCCAGCCCCACAGATCCTGACACCAGGCAGCACCTCCCCACTCCTGCAGAGCATGCCAAGAGCTGTCCCCACGTGCCCTTTGCTGGCTTAAAGCAGCACTGGAGACACAGAGCATCCCCAGGGCAGACTCCCCCACACTCGGATGTCACACAGGGCAGTGCTGAGATGGGAGCCTTCACCTCCTGCTCCAGCCACTCGCCCTAGGCAGCAGGACCATCCCCTCTGTGCAGCACTCCCCCGCACATGTCACAGTGGGTGTCTGGGGGGAAGATCTCCCCAGTGATACCTGCAGTGCTTGGAGGACTTGCTGCAGTCACAGCCCGTGCACATCAGGCTTAAGTGGGAAAAAAAGAGCCAGCATCCTGCAGGAGAGCTGCTACAACACTCCCGGGTAAGAGCCACTTCTACAGGCGCCCTCACCCTCTCTGCCTGCAGGCAGGTGCCCTGGGGCTGCACATCTGGGCGGGCAGGAGCAGCACACCTGGGAGAGGGGCCGAGCGGCACTGAGCCAGGCAGCGGGGTCACCAGCCGTGCCACAGCCCTGACCTCTGTCCCCCGTCTCCAGAGACCTCCTCACCCCAGAGAAAGCCCGGCCCACCGCTGCGAAAGGGGCCTGGGAATTTGTTGGTGTCCTTCCTGCCTCCCTCGCTGCGCCAGGCTTGTCCCCATGCCAGCTTCACTTCAGTATTATTCTAATTTAGGGAACTGATGCAAAAGGCTGTCCTGGCAGTCCGACTTGGCTTGGAGCGGGGTTATTTTGGTTTAGCTTCAGTCATCTGAGGACAGGTCACGCTGTATCCAAGCCTATCTCCACATGGCAAGGGTTTTCAGGGGTTGCAGCCATCCACGAAGCGAGTTAAAGAAAGCTCGCTGCCTGAGCCCAGCAGCTTTGGGGGTGCACAAGGCCACTGAGGTGCAGCCCAGGAAAACCACGCAGGGATTCAGTTGTGGTTTTGGAATGTCCTCAGCCCTGTATGGACCCCCCGTGCTCCCCTGGGGATGCTCGAAAGCACATTCCTGAGCTGGGAACAGGCTGATGTGAGCCCAGATGGTGACAGCTCCATCCTAAGTTGTGGTCACACTCAGCTGCCCACCCATAACACTGGGCTAGTGCAACCCCTCCGCGAGTGCTGGTTTTATTCCCCCAAACCTTGGCAGGTCTCTGCAGCCTTGCTGGGGGAGGATTGCCTTCCATGTGGGCTGGACGGGCCTCACCCGCTCCCGTCCCTGCGGCTGGGTGCAGCTGGCACCAGCCTGTCTGCCCTCCTCGGCTGCTGCCACCCACTCGTCCCCGGGGATATGCAGGGCTCCGGGTTAAAAGGGGGGAGCACTGGGGTGGGATAAGAGCTGCGGCGTCTGGGAACATCAGCACAGAGGTGGGAACGGTCCCCTCTGGCACTGAGCTGCCCAAAAGCCGGGGCTGGGGAGGGGGAGCAGCTGCGAGGGGTGTGCGTGGCGTGCCGGTATGACGTGGGCTCCCAGTGCACACATCCAGCACATCCTGGCATGGCCCCAGCCTGACAAGTGCGGCCTCGGTGCTCCAGGGTCAGACATGGGATCCACCCTCTCAGCTGTATCTATGTGGTAAATTTGATGTGCCCAGGGGTGCTGCTGTAGACTGAGGCCGGGGAAAGCACAACAAAGTCTCCATGACATCCAGGGAATCCTCTTAACTTCCAAAGCAGGATGCTGAGTCCAACCTGCCACCTGGGACTGGTCCCCAGTGTGCTGTGGCTCTTCTGTGCCCAAGAGCTGGTTGTTTCAGGCCGAAGTTGTATTCTAGCTGTGTCGATCACTGAGTGCCTGGGATCACACAACATCACAGGTTGCTTTCCCAGCAGAAACAGTCTCTTCTGCACATCTGGGACCACAGCATGCAGTGGAAATGCCAATCCCATGCTGGGGAAGCATCTGAGCCAGGCAGAGAGTGGGGCTGCCCCAATCCACAGCACAGTGACCGAAGGATCCCGAGTGTGATGTGCCGCTGCTGGAAAACTGTCTGGCTGCAAGGGAATCAGCGCTCAGCCCCAAGAAACACACTTTTCCATTGGATTAGAGCATGAGGGTGCTTCCTTTGCACGCTGTCATGTTGTTGCGTTGGAGCAGGAAGCCTTGCTGAGCCCTGGTTTGTATTTAGCTGAAGCCACACTTCTCTGCCAATCCTGGGATCTCAGGCACGTGTGTTCTGCGGAAAAAGGAAAGGAGCCACCAGGGCTTGGCACCCACACTCCCCATTTGGCTCAGGGAGACCCTTGAGGAGGTGCAATGGGAGGACAAGTCGCAAGGCTGAGGGAAGGAGCAATAGCAATGCTATCACATCCGGAATTAAGCTGCAAAACATCCGGGAGTTGTGCACGCTGCTGTCTCCTGCAAAGTAAAATTGCACCCACATCTGCAAGCCTCCAGGCAGGAGCTGATGTTGAGTGGGGACAGCCCATAGGAAGTAAAGGCTGAAGCTGTGTGAGAGGACAGAAATGTCCCTGTGTAATCCTCCAAGGGCCCAGGACTGGCAACAGAAGATCACCAACAACTGGCTGAAGATAGATCTGTTTTACTGAGGGGATTCCCAGGGCGATTCAGTTTAACAGCACCACATCCCTCCCACCTTAATGACCACAGAGCCCAGGGGTAATGCCGCCCATGTGCCTGTACTGCATTTTGCTCAGCTCTTCTCTAAAACCCCAGGAAACCTGGGACCAAAGATAAGCGAGTCCCTCAGCACCCGCCCCGGGGAATAAGGAGCCTGGGGGCAACTGGGAGCCAGGGAGGGCACAGCAGCCTCCAGAGACATGCTGGAGGGAGTGAGCCTGATGCTCTTTCTGGTGTCAAGCATGTGGCATCCCCCCAGCTGCAGGCTGGGCATGCAACCGAGCCGATGGAGCTCATTGGCGTGGGCCCACTGGCTGTGGTCCTGGTCCACTGCACCCAAGCAGAGCGGAGGCCCAGCTCGGCATCCCAGCAGATGCTGATGGTCCACAGCCGGCAGCCTAAAAAGGAGCCTCAGCCTCATGCGGCTTGTTTCACTGGAGCTGGGTGATGGCAGGGCTCCATCATTCCGTGCCTGCACAGGGCACGCCTGGCCAGTGCTGCTAAGCCGTGCCTCACAAAAGCAATTTTGACGCTGATCAAGCACTGCAATCAACACAGCTCTGCAGGGAAGGCTGACACCAACCAACAAGACCAAAGAGGATCTGTGCCCCCTCCACCGGCCCTCCCAGGCATGGGGAGCTGCTAGCCTGGATATGGCTGTTCGCCTGAGCTGGAAGCACTTTCTTCTGCTCTCTGCGCAGGAACATGTTGCCCCAGTTCTCAGATGGCCGATGGGGGCATCGGCACTGTGTGTGTGTGTGTCCTGACTGCTTTAAATGCCTGCTCTATGCAGTCATTAGACGATATTTATGGTCCTTATTAAACAGCAAGAGGAAAAAAAAAAAAAAAAAAAAATCCGATATGTGCAGTGAGAACTTGAACTCACTTGGATATGCAGACAGCAGGCGCCATCTGAACAGGGATCCTCGACGCCCGCAGCAGCCCCGCGAGGGGCGAGCTCTGTGTCTTTAACGGCCGCGCAGGACGTTGGCGGGAGCAGGCTGGGAATGTTCCTGGCAGGGCTGCACGGCCCAGCAGCGTGCAGCGGAGCAGTGACGGGGATAAAGCACGGTCTTGTTTAGCTGACGGAGAAAATGCCTCTTTCTGTGCTTATTTACCACGTCCGGTGTCGGGGTCCACAGCAGGAGAAGAGCACGTGTTCCCGTCTCAAAGGGCTCTTCTTGATTCGGTGCCACACAGCCCCTGAGCTGCCGGAGGGGCTGGTGCGTACGAGCCCTGCGTGCAACATGTCTCGTGTCTGGGCACTGCTGACTCCAGAGCAGCCGAGGGCCAGGACACTGAGTCCCAAAGGTGCTGTGACTCCCCGAGGTCACAGGGGGGACTGGGGAAGAGCCAGGAGCGATACTCAGTCCCACGGCTCTTAGAAAAATCCCTCTCCTGTCTCTTACAGCCGCATGCAATCTAGCAACGCGGTCTGCCGTGCCTTCTCTGCTGGCGGCAGCACAAGCACCGAGGTGGCACAGTCCACCTCCCTCCAGGAGCCCTTGCAGGGGGGCACAGACACAGCCTCCCCCCCGGCCCTGGTGCTGAGGACCTCGGAGCTGGCTGCACCCCCTCAGCGTTCGGTCCTGCTCTCCTTCGAGTCACGGGGGTGCTGGGGAGCCGCGATGCCAGCATGTGCGGGAGACCTCCCTGTGTGGCTGTGACTTTGTAGCTGTGGATTTGTAGCCTGGCTGCTTCCTAGCTCAGCATGGAAGACACTCTACAATTTTTAATTTGCCAAAAAAGCCCTCTTTTTAGTTTACAGGGACAGAAGGGGGACTTTTATGTGCAATCTGTACAGCTCTCCAGAAAGCACTTACATTTATGATGTTCATGAAATTTATAGCCAGTTGGCAGTGCAGCTCTCTCCTCTCCTCTCCACCAGCCACCCTGGCAGGATGGCAGACTATAATAAGCAAGCCACACATTCAAGTGGCATAAAAGGCATTTCTACAAGTTAGCCTCCTGCCCAGTCTTATAAACTCTAACAAGTCTCTAACAAGTAGGCAGGATCTCTTTATACCCAGGGAGAAAAACCCCTTTCAGAAATGGCCTTTTCACAAAGCCCACACCTTTCTTCTAATTAAGGTTAAATAGCTCCATGTTTTCTGGCCAATTTCATTCTTTCCCCTTATTCCCCTCTTAACAAGGCAGCCTTTAAAAAGACATCACTAATTGGTGTCTGCTTCTCACATACCATGCGTGCTTTGATAGTCAGTTAGAAAGCCTTCCCCATCGATCAAACTTCCAGTGAAAGGCTGCTAATGTGCTCCATGTGTCTGCCACAGGACAAAGCCAAGTGGCGGGTCCCCAGCTCCCTTCTCCTCCTGTTCCCATACTCCCTCCCGGGACTGGGGGTCCACAGCCAGGTCTGCCCCGCAGCACCCCCGGCACCGGCCTCCCTGGGAATAGCCCGGCCCCGGCACTCAGAGTGGTGCAGGGAAGAAATGACTCTGCGATGTGTGTGGCAATTCGGAAATTAATGGGGAGTGGTTAAATGTTAAGGGTAGGATCTAAAACAGAGCAGGCGAGAGAGCAATTGTCATGCTGATGAGGCTGGAGGAAGGCCAGTGAGCTTTCCTGTGAATCCCAGTCTCCCCAGACCTTTCTGGGCTATTAAGTGAAATTTTCCAAGCTCGAGAAGGGGATGCTGCCATGGAAAGGGCAGTGATCCCCTTCGACCCCCCAGACCTGCTGAGGATGGCTTTGGGAAGGAGGGAGCAGGGCTCCTGGGCGTGCTGTTCCCCTTTCCTTGCACCCTGGTCACCGAACAACGCGGGCTGCATCTGCAGCTGGTGCGATCTGCAGCTCATCAGCCCCCCTCCAGCCAGCAGGTCGGAGTCACTGCGGTGCCCATGGGGAAAAGCCACATGAGATGGTTGTCGTTAGGAGAGTGCTGCGAGCCAGCCCCTCCCCAGGGCCCTGCTCCCTCCAGCCTGGGCTCCTTCGCTCTGGCCCTGCTTTTGCAATCCCGCTCCTCACCTCTGCCCGCCGTCCCAAGGGCGATGCTCTGTCATGCCCCCCCTCCCCTGTGGCTGTCACCATGCCAGCTGCCTGCCCTGAGTCCCAGCTTTGAGCAGAGCAAAGCTCCCGTTCTGAGCTGCTCTGCGGGGTCTCGAAGCGCCAGTGACTTAACTATGGGTGGCTGCAGGAGCTGCCACCCCAGCTGGGCTCCTGAGCCTGGGGACGTACCAGGGGGCTCGTGTCTGGAGTGGGAGAGACCCAGTGACTTTTTGGAGGGGATGGCAGCAACATGTGCTGGTCAGGAGCCCTTGTCAATGACCCAGTGCCCCTCCCCAGCGAGGAGATCAAAGCAACCACCTGAGAGAGGAGAAGGCAGGGGCAGACCTGACCGGAGGAGGCTGGACAGGCAGGATCACACCAGGGCTTTGCTTTGATGCTATTCTGCAAACATCTATCTGTTCCCCCCATCTAACAAATGCCTTGCTTTTTTTTTTTAAGAAAAGTTACCTTTCCCAGCTGTAACTCACTGCTGGTTGCCAGAACTTCCCCTAGGGTGAAGTCTTCAAGCTGTGGGTTTAGAGGTCTCTGGCAGGGCTGTTGAGTTAAGCCTAGAAGTGTTGTCTTCCAGCCTGGTCACAGGGGCTTTTTCCTTGGGGTAGAAGCCAAGGATTCCCAGAGGAGGTTTATGAGGGTGGCAGCCAAAACCAAGCATCTCTTTGGCATCGCTGTGTGACAGGCATATGCTTGGCACAGGAAGCTCTACAGAGCAGCAACCTATGACCATACTGCAGTGATGAGGTGACAGGGTGTCCCCAGAGGACACACGTGCACACACCAAGTATTTTTTAGTGCCGATTTGCAGCCCTTTGTGTTGCTGGAGCCAAGGAGGAGAGATATGGTCGGCGGCCAGACGCTGGCTCCCTCCCAGTGCTCAGTGGGGCTTGTCAACACCATAGGTTGTGCAGATGGAGACCTGCCAGCAAACGGCATCCCCCAAACCTCCCAGGCAGGCTGGCAGGTGGCTTCCCAGCTCCATGGCCAGAGATGTAGCTGGTGAGACACGCAGAGCCCTGACACAGTTTTGGAAAGTCTCCTGCAAGCTTGTGGCCCTGCTGTTCCTCCCCAGCCCCCTGCAAGCTGGGTGATTGAGGGATTACCTGGGGTTTTACAGCTTCATCCCCATTTTTCTGCGGCAAGACATCGCAGGAGCAGGATGTGCTCTCTTCACTGGGCTTGCCACAGAGCCTGGTCCTCTGGCCAACGTGGCCACCCAGCAGCTCTCGTTCCTGGGCACAGCAGCCCTTCCCGAGGGCATCTCCCAGCTCCCCTCCGCAGCCAGCTGAGACTTGATGCAGCTGCTTTCATGGGAAGCCTGCCAGGGCAGAGACGTCGTGCATGCGTTTCGGTGACTCCAGACAATGGATAAATGGCACACCTGCTTGTGCAAAGTTCATTTAAATGGCACTCCTGGTGCTGCCGGCAGCCTCTCGCAGCAGTTAACAGGTGTGAATTGGTATCTATGAGTGCACATTTTCCACTGCACAGCCTTTTGTTCAGCTCCTGCTGCTTCCCTGGCTCCATTCTGGCTGCTAAGTACACAAATCTTCCCTTAGTAGAGAAAGCTAAAGCCTTCCCAGAGCTTGGCTTCTTCAAATAGACAGCACAGTCCCACGACTCGCATGAGCCCTTTTGTATCAGCTGGGTCTCCCGTGGCATGAATTGAAGTGGGACTGGCCTGTTGCTCTGTCCCCTAAAATTAACAGAGCCCTAAAGCACAGCCAGCTTGGCTCGCCTCCCATGTGCCCTCCACAGAGGCCAGTACCCTCGTTTGCACCTTTTAGGCAGCAGTACATTGCCTTCAGAGGAGATGAAGCCGTGGCTGTGTTGAAGGCTGAGTTCAACAAGGGCAGGCAGCACTCGTGGCCTCTGCCTTCAGCTCCCTGCGCTGCTCCAGCACTGGAGAGGACAGGAGCAGCCAGGTCCCAGGGTCCTTGGGGACATGGTGCTTGGATGAGCAGTACAAGGGGCTGTTTTGGGATGCCCACCCCCCTCACACAGACCAATGGCTCTGGGGCACCTTCCCAAGCCTGGTCCTGCTAATCAGGAAAGCCAGCATCCCGCTCAGCTGCCCGGGATGTTGGCAGGACATCAGACACCAGGGCTGAGGTTGCCTTTTCCCTCTAATCTCTGCTGATGCAAAGGTGCTTCAGGCATTAATGGATCTGGATGTTCACCTCACCAACCTCATTTTCACAGCAGTGCCTGATCCTCGGGGACCCTGCAGGGCTCAGACCCCTGAGTAACTCACAGGGGATAGGACTACCTGAGTACTTAAGCACCTCATTACATGACTGAACTAATCCTTCAGTATCAGATGTACTACCTGAACATCTGTGCTTCAACGCGGAGTGGCCACACTTGTGATACATGCACCACATTGCACCAGCTCTCCGGAGGCAAGAGGGAGCCTGCCAGGGGGCTCTGGATCAGAGCAGTCCTTGTGTCGGGCTGTTATAATGAAGTGCCTGGGGACAGGTACATGAAACACTGTGTAGTTCATCTGAGCGGTGCTGGGAGTGTCGATGCAGAGTAATTGCGCTGCCGGTAGCGAGGTTTTCAAATGAGGGGTGCAACTCAGCCACTCAGCAGAGTTGCCTGGTGCAATTCAAGAAGCTCCAGGGGACCTGAGGTATCTCCACGGGGCCAGCAGATGTGACACAGGATCTGCAGGGAACCTGTGCCCTTCTGGTGTGACAGATGGTGGCCAGGTGAGCTACCCCAGGGTGTCTCAGATGGTGCTGGGTGTCAGCAGCGTGACGCTAAGGGACACACCTAAAAACATAGATACCTGATACATATGTGCATATACCGAGCCCTCCCAAACCCGTGTGCATGTGTTTCAGACATCTGCCCCTCCGTGCCACAGTTTTCCCACCTGTGTTATGGGGCCACACTGCCTTGTCATCATTGGTCTGGCCACCCCTATACGGAAAGCCAGTCCTCGCCTTCCAGCCCCTCTGCCCTCCCCTGCCCCACGCTCAGTTCAGCTCCGCTGCCAGGGTGTCCAGCCTTGGTCTGAGTCACCCCTGAGCACTCCATCTCCTCTCTCTGCCTCCATTAACAACGTGCCTCTTTTCTAAATATAACTCCTGTGGCTTCTGCTTCCAGCTGCTGGGTTTTGGTCTGTCTTTCACAGCTAGATTAAAAAGCCCTTTAGTATATGGGATTTTATCCCCATGAAGGCACTTACAGGCTGTAATCAAAACACTTCTCGGTTGCCTCTCATAAGGTGAGCAGACTGGGTGCTGCGTGTCTTGCAAGGATTTGTCCTGCCCTCCAACTGCACATGGGGCTCATCTCAGGGCTTCCTTCAGTCACTTGGGTCAGTCCCAGTGATGGATTTGCCCATGCTCTGGGGTGATGACTCCCTTGCCGTGTGCATTTCTGTGCAGCTAACAGACCTCCCTGCCTTGCCTCTGCTTCTTCAGCACTCAGTTCCCTGGTCACATAAAAATGCACACTGCAGCTCTTGCTGGTACAAGGACTTTGCAGGTAAAGGTACCATCCCTATTCCCTTAGGACAGTTCACTGCCCACATTATGCAGATGGGGAAACTGAGGCACGGGGAGGCCAAAGGATAGCAAATAAGTTTATTGCAAAGACGAGAAGAGCTCCTGGTGCCCCAGCTCTTTTGCAGAGTCAGGGTAAGCTGCTCTTGCCACATCTTCGGAGTCTGCTGAGGTGGCAGAGGGGGTCACCCCACACGAGTCCTGCATCAAAGCCCCAAGGACATCCTGGCAGGGAGCATCTCCCCAGCTCTGAGCACAGAGGGACTGCAGTGCTGCTGGGGCCAGGCTGCCTCCTGGTAATGACCCAGGACCGGGCAAATTGCATGTCCAAATGGCATGGGTGAATACCCAGATGAGAACAAAAAAAATTCATCAAGGGCGGTGAATGAAGGGGGAGAAGGACCTACCTGAAGTGCAGTATTCACACGCATGCTGGGTTTGGACCAGCCTTCTGTCCCCACAGAGGCACCAAGCCCCTCTCTCATGGGGAAGGGATCTCAGAGCAGGCTGTAGGATCCCCAGATGTGGTCCCCAGCTCACCCTCCTGTGCTGCCTGGTGCAGGACTGCTGCGGAGGTCTGGCCAGGCAGTGCCACCCCCCTGCCCTCCTCCTTCCCTGCCGCCCCACCATGGGAAGAGGAGAGCAGGGTGCTGAGCCCCAGCCGGGGTCCAGCCTCTCTGCCTCCTCTGCTGAACCTCCCAAAGCCCCCTCTACCCCTGCTTGGTGCAGCCACCTCACCCACCTCCTTGCAGAATCTGCTCCACCCCCAGCTCCCTGCAAGTCTCCCTGGCCTCTGGTGCTTTCTTGCCCCAGCTGAGGATGATGAGAGCCATAATGCCACCCTGTCAGCTCATTGTCCAGCATGTCACAAGCTTACCTCCTACTGCCCTGTTTGCTCTCTGCCCTGCACGAGCTGCATCATCGTCGTTGACAAGAGATATGTTTGCTGCTGGACAGGTTCAGCCTTCATCTCTCCTGCCCAGGTCTCATGAAGCTCTTTGTGTGTGCTGCAGGAGACACCTGCCTTTGCAGAGATGCTCTGTACTCCACACCATGGTTTCAGGGGCACCACACACTTGATCAAGGGCCTTTGGACTTTACAAGGGGAGTACGGGGGCTTGTCTTGATAGTGGCTCAGCAGAAACCTGCTCTTCCCTGGGTGTGCCGAGGTCCCAGAAGATGGGAGAAGGCACAGGAGGACAGGAGCCATTCGTATCCCCCCACAACACACTGCAGCTCTGAACAGACGTCTTGGGGTGCTCAGGTACATCAGCACCAGAGAGTTCCTCTGCAAGGCAGGGCAGGGGTGGCTGGAGGAGGGAAAAGATATTTCTAGCATCTCCATCATTCATTGTCCAGACAGGATGGGTGTCAGTGGGGAAAGCTCTCAGGCTAACAGAGGAGCAGCAAGTAACCCAGTGGTGCCTGGGGGGGCTCAGAGCTGGAACAGGGTCATCCTGGGGCTGCAACCGTCTGTGACAAGGAGCTCCTGGGGCTGGGAAAGGACAAACTCGGGAAAGGAGAGCTGGGACTTCCCTACCAGTCAGCTTAACTCCTATTCCCTGCAAAGCACTGGAACAATTAATCAAACAAGCTATTGCAAGCCTGTAGTAGATAACAAGGAAATGAGTAACAAGCAGCCTGGGTTTGTCAGGAGCAAAGTGTGTCGCACAATCTAATTTCCTTGTACAGCAGAGCAGCAGGCCTGGCAGAGGGGGAAGCAGGAGGTGTCATGTAGCCAGAGACACGCCAGGCTTTTGACAGGATTTCTCAAGATATTCTCCCAGGTAAGTTCCGGAAACATGGATGGGAGAGAAATCAGACATGAGGTGATACGAGGTGTTTGGGAAGCTCTGCAAGAGATGCATTAGCTCTTTACCTGGCAGCAGGTCTGGGCTGCCCAGGGGACTGACTCTGGTACGATTTTCTCTTCATTAGCAGTCTGGGAATGAGATAGGGAAGCGGCCACATGAAGGAAAACCCAATTGAGCTGAAGCAATCCTACAGGTCGGCATGGCCAAGCATTTCCTGGGATGTGCATGCAGGAGCACAGCCTGCGAGATGCACCAGCTCAGCCCAGGGCTCTGCTGTGGAAGCCATCGCCTTTGGGGGTGCCACATGTTAGGAAAACAGTGGCCTAAATGGACTGAGCCCAAAGAAGAAGGGGAAGATGCTGACGTTGTGGGCAGCGGATGGACAAGGGGAGCTCAGCCCAGCCTCCTGAGACAGCACACTCAAACAGGCACTTCGGGATCACCTCTGGTCACTCTGCACCCAGGATCCCTCGTCAGACCTGCCTCCAGGTCTGCTGGATGCCTGAGCCTGGTCACTGGTGGCTATTTCTTCTCCAGGCAGGGAGAAGCAAGATTTACCCCTGCACAACAGCATGAGAGTAAGCACTCATGCAGAGGCTGCTGGGCTAAAGCAAGGCTCCCATGCAGACTTCCAGACACTCTAAAAATAGCATTTTTCTCCACCTGAACACCTTCATTTTTAAGATGTGGGTACATGAGGCAGAAAGGAGCCCATCCCTACCCCATCATAGTGTTATGAGCTTTGGGCTTCCAGCTCTTCCACAGAGAAAACAAGATGTTTTTAGAGACTCAAGTGCATATTCTTATATTGTCATTGCACCAGTGAGTAAAACGTTTCAATACGGTTTTCTTGGAGGTGGGAGAGACTCACCAGCCAGGAAGCATCTGTCTCTGCCAGCTGCAAGCCCAGGAAGAGGGACAGGCAATGACAGAGGTTGCCTGTGGCTGAAGGAGGGGATGCTGGTGGGGCCTGGGAAGAGAGCAGCAGATGCTGGAGAGGGCTGGGAGCAGGCAGCCTCCCCTCATCCCTCCCCATCCCAACAGGGCTAAGGGAACAGACCTCCTCCACAGCTCCTGCCCTCCCCCAGCTTGTCCAAGGCTCTGCGGGAGGGCAGCCATCACCCACCCTGTCAGCTACATTTCAGTGCCTCTCTTCCTCCCTGTTCCAGCGAAGGGTGCCTTGCACACAGCCATGTGATTGACTTTAAATGTAAGAAGGCAAAACAACCAAAGGCCACCCACAGAAAGCCACGTGCCAGCTCCTGACAGCACGCACGTCCTCTTCCCAGCTCATCAGCATGGCACAGCTCCCCCGACATGACACTTCTCTTTCTCTGTCGGCTGGCGGATGTTGTCTCACCGAGGTCTCCGATGGGGAGGGGGACCAGGATGCAAACGAGTTTGTGCCACCCCAGGTTGCAGCTTCACAGATGAGCATCTCGCTGGATCGGGCTGGCCGCTGCCCAACCGCAGCAGAGGGTGCCCCCGAGGAGAGCGTGCACCCGCATCTCAGCACCTGATGGGCGGCTGGGGATGTGCCACCTCTAAGGGAGACATGAGAGCGTGTGCTGCTGTCACGCAGGGCAGAGAAGGAAGGATGCGAGACGAGGGAGTGTGGGTATCTCCTGTATGAGCATCCCAGGCGCTGCAGCCTGCCAGGAAGAAATGCAGAGAGGGCAACACGCTGGGAGGGGATCTTGCAGGGATTTTTAGGTTTGGTGATACTGGAGGTTGAAGCATGAGGACAGAGAAGCAGTAAAAAGTCAGGATGTTTTGACAGAGTGAAATCCACTGCTCCTGGAAAGGAAGATCGCTTCCTTCCAACCCATGGGGTGACCCTAACTCTGCCCCTGGGCTGCAGTGGCACAGCTGTGGTTGCGTGACTGGTTGCCAGTAAGACCAAGGTCACAGTCACAGGAGAGCCACAGGGCCAGGTAGTCATCACGAGAGCGTGCCTGTGCGGTGTTGTACTGCCTGCACGCAGGTGTCCCCACTGGGCACGGGTGTGACGGTTTCCACAGAGAACAGAGGAACAGGAGCTGATGGGCATCTCTGAACCTACACCTGCTGATACCAACAGTCCCTGGACAGCAAAGTGCCTCTGCCTGGCTGGTCACCTCACCCGCTGGACCTGGAGGACTCAGGCAGGCGTGCTGAACACAGCAGCAGGGCTTTTGCCCCAGGGACATCCCTGGCCTCCCCAAACCGCCCTTCTCCTTGCAGTTTGCTGGAGCAACTGGAGCCTGTGGGGTGGATTTGGAGCAACTGAGTTCCTGGGTTCTCACCCAGGTCAGGATGAGCATCCAGTATCCAACCAAAGCAGGACATGGGAAATATTGCTGGGTGGGGAGAAGCTTCTGCAGGAAGAGGGAGGACCTGTGCCTCCTTTCTGCAGAGAGGAGGTCTGTCTTTGGCTGCAGTTCTTGTGGGTCACCATGCCTGCCATCCCATAGGTCTGGCCAGTATGGGGCTCCATGGGGTCTTCTGTGCCATGGGCAGAGGTTCATTCATGTCTCAAGCACTTGCAGATTAGACTGTAGAAATAATGGCAGAGCAATTACTATGTAGAGACACCTACCAGGCACCCACCAAGCAGAGACCTGTGTGCCCTGTTTGCAGCCTCAAAGAAACTGGGGTGAGTGAAAGAGCAGCTATTCACAGAGGTTTTAAAGAAGTTTGGATGTGCTGGAGCAGGGTCAGCAGCTTCTCCATAAACTATTCTTTTTTCTGCTCCCACATCAGCCATGGCATGGGGGTGCTAAGCAGGAGGTGACTATCTTGAAGGGACCCTGAGGTGCAGTAATCACCCTCTGAAGGCACAGAGGAAGCAGACATCATTTTCAGAGAGCTGCCAGAGCAAGGAGCACTCACCTCAAATAACACAGTGCCCAGGGCCAAGAGCTTTCACAGCCTTCTGTGCATAGTCAAGGACTGAGAAGCAGTTGAGACCCACCATCTTCACTTCCCCCTGGCAAAATAGCATGAGAAGAATGTACCCATGGAGAACCAGAACCTACCCAAAAAGAGAGCACAGATCTTGCTGAGGAAGGTGTTCAGCAATCTCCTCCACAAGACTTTTATCTGGGAAACTCTTGGCAGATCCAGCAGAGTCTCCAGAAGGTTGGAGAGGCCACAGGATTTAATGGCAAGAAACTGTGGCAGCACAAATGAGAGCCAGGCCCCACTGGACCTCCTCAGGATGAGGTCCCAACCCCTGCATGGTCAGTGAACAAGGACCAGGGAAGGTCCCAGTCTCCTGCACCCCAGCTTGTTGCTCCACATCCCTGTCCTGGGCCAGCTTTTCCTCTTTCTGCTAACACCCGAGCTCAGATGGTCACCTGAAGGAGGGGGAAATGGTCAGGACTATTGGAGGTGGTATTTCAGAGCAGCTCAAAAATGGGTGATTGTGTGAACACCCTGAGGAAGCTCATTGGCTTCAGCTGGTATGGGTTTATTACTTCATATGTGTGTGTATAAAGCAAATGTCAATGCAAGCAGGCATTTAAAGATAAAATTGGTGTTAATAATAATGATTATGATAATGCTGCCACCAAGAATAACTATACAAACACTGACAGAGCGAGGGCAGGGAGATCCCCATTTCTAACAAATGCATGTACTTGGAATGCTGCAGCTGGCCGATGGGTTTAGGCTGGGACCGTCTGGCTGGGTAACTGGGCTGCTGCTGCTGCTGCTGCTGTGGGGATTCGTGCACACACACACCACAGCCATCCAATTTTCACAGCGCTTATGCAAGGCTGGAAACAGGCAGAAACTGTGTTGGCATCTCTGGAAAGCCCTGGGATTGATTTCAGGGTCTCAGTGCAGGTCCTGAGCTGGAGATCACCGTGAAGGCAGGAGTTGTGCTCTGTCACTCCTGGCTGCCAGGGGCTTATTTTGGGCTCTTCGTTGCAGGGAAGGGTGAACGTGTGTGTGCTTGTGTGTGCACTGATGGGGGTAAAAGAGGGTCTCGGGCCATTTCTTTTTCCTGGAACCACAGCTGCCCTGTTACTCCCCATCATGGGTGATTGCTCTGCAGATGTCTCCCTGCTATCTCCGTCTTACTACTACCCAGCACAGGAGATGTGTGATTTTTGCCGTTGCCTCAGAGCAACTGTGCTCTTAAGTTCCTTCCAAGACTCACACCAGGGCCGCTTCTCTGCATGTGTGGTCTCTTGGACTGCATAGCGCTCATAAATAAATAAGGGGAAAAGTTCTTAATCTTCATTCGAAAGCTCCTGGTATCACAATGCTGCTGCACAAAAGCCATCTTATTAGCCCCAAGTGCAAAATGCTGCCTTTTCTTGCAGAAGCTCATTAATTGCAGGTCACCATTCAACAAGAAAGATGAGGCACTTGAGTTCTTCAGGCTCTCATTAGCCACAGAGCTGAACAGTATGTGTGAAATTAACAGTCACCTGAGTACCTCTATAATTTCATAATTATTAGGCCTAATGGGTTAGTCTCTGCCAAATGGTTTTAACTCCTTCCTAGCCGAAGCAGGGAATTGCATGAGATGCCAAGGTTGGCATATTTCACAAGTTTTATAACCATTTAACAGCTTTCTTGTGGAAATAATAATAAGGAGAGGAAGTTTCCAGGATCATGTACTGTTTGCATTTTTTAACATATGTTTAGCTTTTAATTATTCATATATAGCGCGCCAAGGAAGCAGATAGCCTGTATCCCGGAGAGTGGGTGAAAGAGCTTTCTCTGCAAAGGGATTTTAATTGGTTTTAAAATGTGTTCGGCGTGTGTGTTTATATTTGCGTGTGTGTGTGTGAGTTGAGCCTTTGGTTTCTCTTCTCCTTGATGATTACATTACATTATTTCCCGTCTCTTACATTTTTATTTATCTTAGGCTTAAAAAGCAAAATCAGAGCTGAGATTTCTGTCTCTGCTTTTGAACTCAAGGATCTTGGAAATGGCACTGCCTTTTAATGGGGATTTTCTCCTACTTGAAACCAGCTTAGACAAGAAGCCAGAGGGGAAGGCTGCCTCTCACCTCCAAGTAGCTAATTGTTTTTCTTGCATTTCGTCTCACAGTCCAGAATATCAGCACCTTGTGCCAGGTGGGAACGTGCACAGCATGCCTCCCCTGCAATCTGGGGTGACCTGGTGGGGGCTCTGTCCCCTTGCACCCTTTGGGGAATGTGCTGGGCAGCCCTCCCTCCCTCCACAGCCCTGAGAAACAGCCCCTTCCCTCCCCAGCACTGCCCACACCGTGGGACAACCCTCTCCCCTCCTTTTGTCCTTGCAAAGGCTGGACCCAGGCACAGAGTGGCTACTCAGGCTGGTCCCAAACACAAAGTAGATTCAGTACCTGTGAATTAAGGCTGCTTCTTAAAACATCTCTGTACTCACCCTAGCATGGTTTTTACTGGGAATGCTGTGGTCTCCTCCAAGACCCAGGATATAATCCCCTCTCCTACGGCTTTCAGCCTTGATGTGGGGACCCAGGAAATACAGAGATGTTTAAAATCCTCCTTAATGCTGTGTTTTCCATGAGATGACTCAGCTCCGGAGACAGAAGGTTGTGCTGGTGCTGCCCAGGCCGGTGTCTCCCAGTGCATGGCCAGGGCTGATGGTACAAAGAGTGAAGAAGCACTTTGGCTGGAAGGGACCCGTCCAACTGAGCTCAGGCAACAGGGTCCAACGTGCTCTCAGCTGCAGGAGTAAAACCTCCAGAACTTACTTTGGTGATAAATTGTGGCCCCAGCAGCTGCTGTGGTGTTAGCAGAAGATGGCTGAGCTCCTGCTGCTGCACCAGCCCCAGGCTCTGCCCAACCTCAGCTTCTTACTCCTCTTTAACTCCATCACGTTTTACAGGTTTTGTTCTTTTTTTTTTTTTTTTTGGCTTATGCTATCCTGACATTTGCTTTCATTGTGTGAGAGCTAAAGAAGGGCAGCTTGGGACCTGAAGTCCCCCCAGGACTGCGGTGAGGGTGAGCAGTTGATGGGGCTCCACAGTGGCTGTGGCACAGCAAGTTCCCGGGGTGTCCCAGGGCTGGGCCAACCTCCACGGGAGCCCCAGTGCCCGGGGTGCTCATGGCAGCAGCGGGGACCTGGAGCACCTGAAGATGCTGGATCTCAGTGAGAGCAGGGATGGATTTCTCAAGACCCCTTTCAAGATAGGAACCAGCTGGGATATCTGCAGGCCATCGGAAAAGACAGAGGCTGGGGAGCTGCTGGCTTGGACGGCTACCAGCGTCAGACCCCGTGAGCTAATGCCTTCGTGGCAGCGTTCAATTCCCTGCGTTGCCTGTGCTGGGAGATCAAGGCTGGGAGGAGGGAGGGTCTTTCTTCGCTTAGGTACTGGAGAAACGTCTCCTTCGATGATATTTCACCTTACCTCTCCTTGCCACATCTGTCAACTTCTACTAATTACCGAGTTTGCTATCACCCTCTGCACTGATGTGAAGGGTAGGAAAAAGAGAAAAAGGAGGTTAAGGGATTCTACAATTATAAATGATGTCTGGCAGGCTAAGGTACCATATAATGCATTATAAGCACTTAAAAAGCTAACCCATTCTGTCTTCTTTCTTTGGCATAAATAATGGCTTTTTTATGAATAAATCATGCAGCCAAGGTCTCTGAAAATAGCAGGAACCTGGAGCAGAATGTCTCCATCCTCATTTTTGCTAGGACAGCAGAGAAGTCAGCAATCCACTCCATCACCGCTGATAAACCGGGGTAAGCGCAACTCCCAGTAATGAAATAGGGAGATAAAGTTTCGGGAGGGTGAGCGGGGCAGGGGGATATTTCTGCCAAAGCACCGATTGCACCCGGGCTCCAAATGAAACATAATGGACTCTGAGGAGATAAGCATTTTTTTTCTGCCCCATGAATAAAGCAAGACCTCATAACTCATAGACAGGCAAAGCTGCCAGCGACTTAAAAGTGCTTCCTTCTGCTTCTGGTTTGTGTTTCCTTTTAATGAAGCTCCTCCAAAGCCGAGGGGGGGCTTAGAAGTGGGGCTGGAAGCAAGCCCTGCCTTTGCGTGTGTGGAGTCCAACGCGCCGTGGGCGGCGGGGAGCGCGGGCTGGGCGGCAGTAGCCACCCAGACCTCGGCACAAAGGGCTCACAGCTGCGCTGCGTGCCGGGGAGAGGCTGCCCGGCAGAGAGGGAGGTCCCGCTGGCCTTCGAGGCAGGCGTGAAGGCAGGAGGGAGGTCTTGAGATGAGGGTTCGCTGGGGGTACAGGGCCCCTGCTCAGCCCTGGCTGCTTCCGCAGCCCGCTTTCCCCCCACCACCACCCCGAAGGCTTCCTCCTCTCTGGACACCCAACCAGCCCCCTTGCAAAGGGGCCTTCCCAGCTCCCCGCTCCGCCTGGAGATGCCCAGCTCCGGCCCCCCAGAGGGACTGCCTCACGGCACGGCGGCAGATCTGGAGCCTGCCTTGCAGGGCACGCGTGCTCCAAGCATCACCGGGTCTGACACCCCCCCCACCCGTGCACAGCGCCCTGCACCCCATCCCAGCCCCGGGGCTTTGCCAGCCACAGCGTCCCTCCTCCGTGAACAGCCCACGCTCCTGTTTGTGGGCAGCCACTGAGGAAAAGCTCATCCCCGTAAAAGCACTTCCCATGTGGGTGCAGGCATAGGAGCCCCTTCCCCTCCTCCTCCTGTATCATGCAAGGAGGGTGGGATTCATGTCCACCCCAGATACCTCGTGGATCTCCTGCGCGATGGGGGTTGCAGACAAGGTCCAGGGTCTCTGCCCCCAAGCAGCATGCTCTGCTGCACAAATCAAGCCTGTCATAATGCCTGGAGCACTTTCGGGCTGGGTAGACATCCTCCAGGCCTCCCACCCCTCCCCATCAGCTCCTGAGTCACGGCTCCAGGTGCCAGAGACCGTACAGCTCATGACATGCTCCTGGAGAGAGGGACTCCCTGGCACTGGTCCTGCCCTGTGGCCAGAGGAAAGCAACACACCGGGGAGTGATTACAGCCCCCAGGATGCTGGATGTGACAGGGACTCCAGGTTTTACCCCCCCACACCTCACCCTCAGACAGGAGCAGCTCTTATTCCCCATTGGGACACACCGTTTTACGGTGGTCTTCACTTTCCTGGGACCACGGGACATATTTGCAGTCGAGTCCTTTCCATGCACAGAGCAGGGCAGGCAACTCAAGAAAAAGCAAGCAGCCTCCAGCAAGAAGGGGGCCAGTGCTCATGGTGGAGAGGGGCTTTGTATTCATAGCAAGTGTTAGGCAGCTGCAGGGTGTATTTGTAGCAGAGAGCTAAGCCACGGGTTGTGCACCAGAGTTGCAAACAAACCTGGGACCAAACATCCAGTGGTGAGAAGAACGAAGGTGTCTGCCAGCAGAGACCTCTGCCTTGCCCACCTGGTTGTGGCCCCACAGTTCCCCACCCCAGGCGTGATTTTTGAGGGTGCAGCCCAGGGTGCTGAGGGGTTTGGGAATGAGGATGCATTGCCACCGCTCAGCAAGCATCACCCGCGCTGCTCTCCGCAGTCCCAGCCAGGCACTGCTCTCTGCAGCCCTGCATTAAATCCTCTGCAGCGGCAGCAACGCAGGGCAGTCAGGAAGGCCAGGAGCCCGCAGACTCACTGATTATTAATCAACCAGCCATAAACCCTGAAACCTTGCTCCCAGGGCTGTGGATTAAATTATGGCTTTGTGAGGAGCAGCAGAGCACAGGCTCTCCAAAACTGATCTGGTGCTGCTGGGGCTGGGGTTGTGCTCGGGGCCTGGAGGTCAGCGCTGTGCAATGCTGGCTGCAGCAGCCTGGGAAGGCAAAACTCCAGCCTGTCCTTGGAGGAGGATTAAGGGTCGATGGAGGGGAAAATGGAGCTGAAAAAAAACAGTTAGAAATTATTAGGGCTGTAGTGAGCCAGGTCGAATGCTGAGGCACCTTTGCAGAGCAAATCTCTGTGCCAGAGCTCTGCTGCCGGGGGCACGGCTGGCCGGTCGCCTTGGAGGAACAGCAGCACTGCCATCTCGCCCTCCCAGGGGCCCACCTGAGTCTCTGCTCTCTGAGGACCTGGTCTCTGGGGACACTGTGGCATGCCGTGGGCTGTCTCCCACTGTGACAACCTCCCAGCGGGGTAAATGACAGCTCCCTGTGCATTCACATGCCTGCACCCATACAAGTGCACGCGCACACTGCTCATTGATCCTCTGTCCAGTTATTTTGGGGGACAAGCTCAGCACACATGGGCACAGCCCCAGAGGCACCCCTGTGCACACTGCTGTGTCCCTGGCACACGCAGTCACCAGCACCTGGGTGCCAGAAGGCTCCAGCCTGAGCCTCAGTCACTTTGAGCCGCCTCCTGGTCTGGCTGCTCAGCAAAACTCCTCAGGGGGCTGTGAGATGCAACGCCGCAGATGTGAAAGCGGCCAGGGTGTGGACGTGTGGGTGCAAGCTCACCCACACCCCGTGCAAAATGCACACCCCTCCTCCCGCAGCCACCTCCCCAGGGAAAGGCGTTTGCCCGAGCCGTGCTCCCGCAACGCGCCTCGCACACCCCAGCAGCACCCCGGGGTCCTGCGCTGCGCTCGCCAGCTGTGGACAGAGGCTGTCTGCATTTTCCCAAGGTCTCCACTGCTTTCCCAGAAGATCCTTCCCCCGCTTTGCTTGCTTTTGCTGCACGGAAATTAAGGTTCCCTGGGGACAACACAGAAGGGAGACTCTCTGCTGCTCCTCCTCCTCCAGGTCTCCCCAGCCTGCGCTCGCAGGTTATGAGCAGTGCAGCCATGCTGAGGGGGTATGGTGGAGGACACGGAGCAGGGAAGAAGCTCACACTGCCCTCGTGCTGTCTTATCTGTCCTGCCTGCACAGGCAGCCCCCCAGACCAGGTGGTTGGGTTGCTTCCTTGGGCTTAATTCAGCAAAAGCAGCTTGTGATGTTTCTCCTTCTCCCTGGGGTGGGCTGCTCATTTTCGCCCCATAAGACAATGCCCTCTTTCAAAAACAAAGAAATTATAAAGTACATATGAACATATGGTAACATATATTCTAGGCTGCCTATGTGGCCAATTTTCTGTATGTTACCATATGGTGCTGCGTATTTAGCAAAAATATAACTTGACTGTTTCTCTTTCCATATGGGGATTCTTTTGCCTTAATTAATAACATTGAGCAAAAACTCTTTCTAAGGTTTCCAAGATTTCTGCAAGGGAATATCTTATGACAGACACATGCTCCTGAAGGCTTTCCTCCTTATTTGTCTATAGCCTTCTGTCCTCATCCTCTTCCGCACGCTCCAAGGGCATCTGTGGATACATCTGCCCGTGGGATCGCGGGGAGGGGGATGCTGTGCCCGGGCTTGGCTCCTGTCCCACCGGCACCCACGGGAACCCCTGTGCCCTCCCCAGGACCTGACCTTCAGCTCCAGGGATAACCCAGAAATGAGCCCGTGGGCTGGATCTCTCCAGCTCATCCAGGAGCTTTGAGGAACCGAGTTAACGAAACCCAGGGGGCAATGGGGAGGCCACTGGTGCAGCAGAGAGAGTATTCATGTCCACACAGGGACTGCTGTCTTCAAAGCAGTAGAAAGCAGCACACTTTTGCAGCTCTCCAATTAAGCCTCTCAAGTGCCAGTTATCTCATATTATAGTAAAATATGTCAAAGTATCCTCTCAGGACAAGCCTGCAGCCAGCATCAGCAAGATGAGGCCAACACGGGCTCTGTCGAGGCGGGATGGGGTGGGAAGGGTCAGAGGCAGAGCCCCAACTGCTGGAGACCCTCCTGCCCTCCCAGCCAAATCCTGTAAATGAAGACAAATCTCTGCAAAGCTCCAGATATGCCCCTTCGCCCCACAGTGACATCCCTGCCTCCCAGGCAGGCGAAGGCAGCGGGCAGAGCAGAGCTGGCATGGTGCAGGAGAGTGGGGACAGCAGGAGGGAAGCTGGGTTTCCCCCTCTCCCTGTTCCCTGGGTCTTGGTGGGGATGCTAATGTCTCTCTTTCCTCCTCCTGCACACTCTGGGGGGTGGGAAGGGACATGAGCAGTGCCTGGGGTGGCCCAGCTTTGCTGCAGGGCTGGCAGGATGAGCCCATTTCTCCTCCTGCTCCGCAGCAGGACTTTTCAGTCAGGCACTGCTCCCCATGGGGCTGCCTCACTCCCTGCCTCCCACCAGCACACAGATCCCCAACGATGCTTTGCTTGAAAAGTCTCAGCCTTCCTCGGCTCCAAAATCCTCTTTCTTCCCTTGTGCTGCCGGGATGGGCCAGTGCTGCCTGTGGGAATGAGACAGGGCAACAGTGGCTTGCAGATGGGCATGAAGATGGTGGGTGCATGACTTTCCTTGCCCTTCACCTAGAACACCTACTGCAGCCCCAGTGAAAACATTTTGTGGGCAGGATCAGGACTTTGGGGTCAATGGGAACCAGGACATCCTTGCCTGGGCTGCTCTGGGCCCCCTGGCTCCTCACATCCCAGAGCTCCCCATGTCAGAACATTTATCTCTTGAGGACGTCACCAGGGACTCTACCAAACCCCTTCTGCCCCTACCTGGTCCATTCCCTATCCTGCTCCCCCTGAACCCTGCCCACCTTCCTGCACACCTTCCCTCAGCTCTGCATGGATGCTCAGGGTTCTACACGTATCTCCTGCTCTTTTGGAAGGCCTCCTCGTTAAGATGTTTTGGGCATCCTTTGAAGGACAAGGTCTTGGATAACAGTCTATAAAGAGCATCCCCTTCCCAATGATATCAATCTGTCCCAGGCTGCACAGGCATGGGCCAAGCCAGCCGCCTTCCGCAGCCCTGCTGACTTCATCCAGCTCACTTTGATGGGTAGGATGGGAAGGAGAAGCTCTCATGGACCATGGGCTTTGTACAGCTTCTCAAAGGGGTCCCTGCCAGTCAGGGCAGTCCTGTGTGAACTGGACAAATCAGCTCTTGATCTCTCAGCCTTGTTCTGCAACCCCAGAGCTTTCTTCTTTGAGACCCAAGCTGAATTTGAGCCGAGCTCACTGCCATCTGCTATCCCCTTTACCTCCAGCTGATTCTGTCCTGCCTGAGGACCTCCACAGTGGATCCTTGGATCCTCGCAGACTGGATCCTTGGATCCTCGCAGACTGGGACATGAGGAGAGCTGACAGAGCAGCAGTCACCAGCACTGCAAGTGGAGCATCTCTGTTGCAATGGCTGCAGGAGCTGCCAGCACTTTGCATGTAGCTGGTCCTGGCTCGGGGCCGTGCAGCCGCTGCGTGGCCCTGCTCCATTTCCTCCCACTCCCTAGAGCAGGACAGAGGGTGGGACATGTGCAGAGCAGTCCCTCTTTACAGTCAGATGGAAATCATCCATAGTCTGAGAGTCACACTGGGGAGCATGTCTGGTTGATGGCTTGTCCATTTGCAGGGTGGCTTTGGGCTCGGGGCTGGGAAGGCACATCCACAGCCCAGGGTGCCAGGGCAACACCGACACCCTGGCTTCCTAAATCTGCATGATGGGCTGGTCGCATCCAGGGTATCCACGTACCACGACCAAAGTACTGGTGGGATCCAGTTCTTTACCCTGATGGGATGCTCGTCTTCCCATCTGGTGGTGCAATGAGGCTGAGAAAGTGGCAGAAGGGAGGACTGCAGGGAGGAGCAGGAGGGCATGAGAGCTGCCAGGGCACAGAGAGCTGGAGGTGGAGGCCGGCTCTGGGCAGCCCTGGGAGATTGAGAGCACAGGGAGCAGATGGAGTCGAGGAGAAGAGCGGGGCTGAGCACAGGGTCAAGGGAAGCTGAAGTTTGGGCTGAAATGACTTCAGGAGAGCAGCCCACTCCTTGGGGAGGGTGCTGCTGCTGGGGGGGGGTGAGGATGTCACCGGAGCAGGAGTGAGCTTGGGTGGGAAGCCAGCCAGGCTGCGTTGCCACCGCATTTCAGACCAGAACAGCCACTGACCCATCCTGTCCAACCTCTTGGCACAACAGCAAATCCTACCTTCTCAACAGGCTGCAAGTTCTGCTCGCATGAGGGCTGCACCGAGCGCTGTACGAAGGCTGAGCCTGCCGGGCTCCTGGTGACGGTGGTGGCATTCGGAGGTGGCAGTGGGAGAAGGTCAGTGTGTGCAGAGTGGGCAAAAGCTGTCAGCACCCAGCTCTGCTGAGCATCTGGAAGGAGGACAACCATGAGGAGCAAAAAACGGGCTCTGCTCAGGAGCTGATGGGAGATGCCTGGCTTCAGGAGCTTGCAGTCTTCCAGGGAGGAAAACCACCAGCCAGCAGACTTGGCTGAAGCATGTCCTGGACCACTGCTGTTGGGTTTTGGTATGGTGCAGAGCACATGGGAATTTGGGGGGCCCTGGGAGAAGGGTGGAGGTTGGCCTAATATTTTAAAAGGGGAAACAGGGCGACGTGGATAATTACAAGTCTGTCAGCCTGACATTGATCCCAGGCAAAATAATAGAACGGCTGATATGGAATGCAATGAATAAAGAATCAGAAAGGGTGATATAATTAATGCCAATCAACAGGGATTTATGGAAAATAGTTCCTGTCAAACCAACTTGATGTCTTTCTTCCTGTTGTTTTTTTTTTTTTTTTTTCTTTTTTCTTTAAAACCAGGATTACAAGTTTCTCCATCAAAGTAGTGGGGTTTGCTGAGGATATGGAGAGCAGCAACGGATTACCTGGGTGCTGTGTGATGTTTTCTCACAAAAATAGGAAAACCCAAACTACCACTTGGGGTGGTTTAAGACCACATTTAGGAGGTCATGGTCTTGTCTGGCCAAGCAGCAGGCACAAACTGCCATTGCAGGGCTCTGCAGGGGATTCTTCTCCCCAGCTGGTCCCACCAGCGATGGGGAGGATGCGCTGGGCTCTCTGTGTCCCAGCAGTGCTGATTGTGAGGAGGGAGGTCCTGCTGGGAAGTCACTGGTGGGGCTGGGGGGGACAGTGGGGGTGATTTGTAGAGTGGGGAGCACTGGGCAGCAGACTGCCGTGGAACGGACTAATAATGCCAGTGAAAAGGGATAACGTGAATAAAAGTAATGTTTCTTCTGTTGGTGCTCTCTGGAGTTGCGTCTCCAGTGCCCGTGTCTGGTGCTGGATGCTGTAAAAGCTGGCCAGGGACCCTGGAGGATACACCAAAGAGTGAAGCACCTTCTCTTGGTAAAAACCCATCCTGGCTTCATGCCTCTGGTGCAACAGGATCCTGCACGGCACTAACAACACTGAGGAGTGAGAGGCTGCGTGGCCCCGCTTGCCTCCCGGTGCCGCTGTCTGGGGGACCTGTATCATCTGTCCACCCCCGTGCTGTGTGCTGAGGGGGTCCTTGTTCCTCTGGGCCCTTTTGCAGCTGCTGCCTCGCAGTTGTAGCTCACGCAATGTGTGAGGTGTTCAAGCCCCCGAACTCTTCCTGCTGTCACTTTTGCTCCAGCCCCGATCGCAGTGGCCTCAGTTCTGGTCCGTGCTCCTACGAAATGCTGAGCTAAACCCACTCCGGAGGCGAGACCTGCACCTGCTGGCTTCCTGAGATCACCACGGCTTTGCCAGCCCTGTAACCTCTGCAGAACCTGTCAGCGGGGATCCTGTGTTACGTTGCAGGTTTCCCTGCAGCGAGGTGAGTGGCTTCATGTCAAGCACAAATCCCTGTGGAAACCCGCAAGAACCACCTGGATCCTGTTGTCCTCCCGCAGATAAACACCCTGGTTGTGCCCCTCTGCCCCTGACCCTTGAGCCCCATGAGATGTGACAACGGGGGTGACGTCCCGTTGGGCTCTTGCAGCTCGCCCGTGGAACATTGGGGCTGCTCCCACCTCTTGCCCACTCAGGACATAAATGCCACATCCCGCCCCAGACACCCTCCTGTCCCAGGGAGCTCAGCCACCAAAGAGGGGCCCCTCTGCAGCACCCCTCCTCCAGCCCCACAGATCCCACACTCCCCACTCGCTGTGAGCTTTGTTGGCTCTGAAGTGACTCCTGGCACACACCACACAGCACAGCAGGGCCGTGCCAGCTCCCGTGTGCCCCGTGCCGGCACGGCACCAACAGCTGTGCCCTCCCACACCCAGACGTGTTTGCTGCTGGGCCAGGGGCTGAAACACCCCCCTCCCTTGAGCCACAGCAATTAAATTCTGCACTAATTGAATTCTCTGATAGGAAAGTCTTTAGTAGTTGAAATCCCTCCTCTTCTTCATCATTTTGTCCAGGACTGACCTATAGGGACCAGCTTACAGGGACATGCCAGGCCTTTGGGAGCACCTCTGAGACGTGACCACGCTGCCTCGCTAATGATTTTTTTCTCCAAGTTACCAGAAGACCATCAGTGGGACAAGAACCGGGTGCCTCGAGCCTCCCCGCCAGGACTCCTCGTGTCTGCACTTTGCTACAGGGAGACATGGAGTGACAATGCCAGATCCACAAGAGTGGAAAGATGCTCCACCTGCAGCACCAGCAAGTGGGAGACGGCTGAACTGGTGACACCGGGGTGCTTGACCACAAGTGCAATATGACGGAGGCATATAGTTCAGATGCTGTGCGTGGTGTGCACGGACTCCTGCAAACCGCCACCAGCAGCCCCTTCTGAGCACCCCGGGGAGAGGGGGGTGGTATTTTGAAATAGATTTTGGCGGCTGCCTCAGTTTCCCCACCTTTATTTCAGCTGTTTATCGAGGGAGAAGTTGAATTAAGGTCCTCCCTGAGTGGCCTGGGATGAGTCCTGCCCACCCTGCAGAGCCTTAGGAGAAGCCATCTGAATATCTCCCCAAGGAGAGGCAGGATGAGGAGGACAGACTGGCTAGCTGCGCCGCTGGCGTGGACACAGGGGTTTTGGTGTGGGCCCGTTCGGTGCCTGACAGCGGGGCAATATTCAGCTTTCTGTGCCTGAGAGCATCTCAGAGGGGTTTCAGCTTCTCCAGCCTGCTCTGATGAACCCCTGGGGTGGTCAAGTCCACTTTTCAGAGCTGAATGAGGGATCTTAGACCCATCCCTGAACCTGAGCACTGAAACACAGAGGTGTTTTCCCAACCCACTCTGCCCCAAGACCCTAAATCATCACCCAAAATAGGAGCCATGGCCTCCAGTCACTTCAGCAATTTTTTCCAGGGCAGGAAATAAATGAACCCTCAAGGGGAAGTTTCAGTCCAACCAACTTCAACAGCTGCTCAAAAGGGGGATTTCCAGGCCAGTGGCTGGGGGCTGCACCCAGAGAGCCTCGCTGGGGAGCAAAGGGGTCTGGGGCAGCGGGTGCAGGGCATGAAGACCCCCACGAGCTGGACAAGGTCACCCAGCACTGCCCCGGGAAGACGTGACACTGAGGCAGGCTGTCAGTCTCAGGAAATACTGGTAAAAGTCAGCAAATACATGTATTTATAGACTGCCCAGGATGATGTCCAGAGGTCTGTGTCCGGGTGGGATGGCACGGACACCTCCATGACCCAACCATCCCCATGCTGGGTGCAAGCTCAGTTTCAACAAACCTCACATCTTCTCCTTGGTGGCTCTCCCCACATGTCCCCCCAGCTTCACTGGTCCAGCACTGTCCCTCCTGTCTCAGCCCAGACACACATAAGCATTGAAGGCATCACTCCTGTCTTGTAATATTTAAAACAATTTTATTCATGAAAATATGCTGTACAATGCACTATACACAGTTCTTTACATTGCCACATACACAAACTCTAATAGCACGATCAAGAAAGTTACCATTGCCTACGATAGATGTGTGGTGAGAGATGACGCCTGTCAGAGACCCTCCCCCCCAGTCTGTACAGTTATAAATACGAGGGAAAGGACGGACTGAAAACCGCCGTATGAAGCAAACTGGTGGGGCCCCTTCGGCGTCCCCTCAACGCCAGCTCCTCGCTCCAGGCCGGGCTCGGGCTGGGCAGGAGCAGGGCTGGGAGCAGAGGATGCTCCTTGTCCCCAGAGGCTGTCCTGTGGGGCGAGGGGGGCCGGGAGGGAGGGGGGGGTGATGGAGTGGGGAGGCTGAAGCCGAGCGAAGTGGGATGTGAGGTGGCCTGTGCTCAGGGAGCTGTTTCCAGAGAGGGAACCTGGAGCCTCGGCCACTGCTGGACAGTGAAATAAAGCCCTGGTTTCCCCATCCCCGCGCTGGCAGCAGCACTGGCAGCGGGGCGGTGGGAGCTGCAGGGGGCACGGACGCACCGGCCACCCCCAGGACCCGCCCGCCCCACGGGCACGAAGCCCCGACACCCCCGTGCCATCACCACCACCCGTGGCCCTGGCATCCCCGCGTCCCTCCACTCTGCTCCCCTCCGCCGCGGCGGGGCCAGCCCGTCTCGCCTCCCCCCCTCTACCCACCCCCGCTTCCCCGGGGTCCCAGCCACTTTGGGGGGCGGGGGGGGGGGGTGTGGGGTGTGGTGTCCCTGTGCCTGCCTCCCACTGCCCGCCGTCCCTCGCACCGCACGACGACTGTACACATGACGCTTACCAACACGACTCCACCGCACACACAACAACCCCACGGTCACGAACCACAAAGACAGCTTTGCAATGGGACGTTCCCCGGGGGGGGGTGGATGCCCGGGGGCACCACGCAGCGGGGGCAGGGGGAGGCGAGCAAGGCAGGAGGAGCGGGGCAGGCGCAGGACAAGGAGGGGGTTTTCTCCTACTGCTGGTGCGGCTTCCCCTCGGCGATGATGGTTGGCCCGTAGCTGTGACACCGAAGGGGTTTTTGGGGGGGGGGGTCCCTGTGCCTGAGCATCCCATCTGCAAACGCCCGGCTGCCGCGGCGAGCCCCAGCCAGCCCGCGCTGCCCGGCGTGCTGGTGTGCTGCGGGACGTGTGCCTGGAGATGGGATGCCTGGAAGAGCCAGGACCCCTTCCCTTTCTCCCATGCTTGGGGGGCAGAGCCCCCCTCTTCTCCCATGGCAGCCCCAGCTGCCCTCCCTGCCTCTCCTCGCTAGCAGTCCTTCACACCCCATGTGCAGAGCTGGGGTGCTGGGTATTAAATTTGCAATCGGTTCCCAATGATTTTAAAGATGCCTGAAACAAGAGGTGGTGTATAAAACGAATGCGGTAATGATCCTGACCAAAGAATAATCCTTTTTAAAAAAGCATTCAAGAAAGATTATATATAATAGAATATATTAAATTCTGTACATGATCAAATAATGTAAACATAATTAATTAACTTGTAAGAATGTCTTTAGAGACTGTGTCTGCCGTGTGCCCAGGGCGAAGGTGAGCGGTGGCACACGGGGCTCCTCTGTCACGCTTTGCCACAGACGCGTGGGTCAGGATTGGAGCGGGAGGTGCCCACCCCCGGGTCCCACGCTGCCCCGGCTCCCACGCTTCCCCCGTGGCTTGGCGGGACCCAGCGCTTGCACCGTGGTAGAGGAGGTGGTGCTGGAGCGAGAAGAGAAGAGCTGGGCTGGGAAAACATGCTGGTTCAGTGGACTAACCCTGGCTGCAACCCAGGGGTAGGAGGTTTAGAGGAAGCCTGTGGTGACCAGGAGGAAGATGGGTTGTGCGGAGACCCCGTGGGGCAGAGCAGCAGCTCCCATCGCCTCTCCTCCCAGTCCCCCCATCTCCTCTGGACCAGCTTCTCCAGCTTCCCCCCCCCTCAAAAACCCCGCAGCGGGGAGCCCTGGGCCCTGCCGTGCAGGATGGCAGTGGGACCCTGGCCCAACTCCTGCCCCGCAGAGCAGTGGGGCTGGTTTGGGCTCCCGACACACACCAGGACCATGTGTGAATCGTGACCCCCACCCCCATGGGGCACTGGCCTTTGGCAGACGGGTGCAACAGGGCTGTCTGCTCTGGCTGACAGCCCCCCCAGACCAGCTCTCCTGGTGTCCCAGGGATGGGGACAGAGCCCTCCGGGACAGACATGCTGCTGGCTGGAGTCACTCCTGAAACCAGGAGCAACCCCCCAGGAGCCCCACAGTCCCAGCTGTGAGCCCAGCGGCACCTCCCTGAGCTTTGCACGCAGGGGAGGCAGTGTGGGTCACCCAGGTTTGGGGCAGGGGGGACCCCACGCTGCCTCTGGAGGCCTGGCCACCGCATTCCTCCCCTCCTCACACGCACACACCCCCTTCTCGAGGATGACCCACATCACAACCCCCAGCTTCCACCCCATCATCCAGCATCCAAAGCCAAGACAAGATGTGCGATGGGGCGCAGCCATCAGCACTGCCCACGGCCTCTTTCCTCCTCTCCCTAAGCTTGACCCTTTTTTCCTTCCAAATGCAAAAACTCAATGGCAAAAGAGTGCATGAAATCAAATAAATATGCCCCCCTCCCCGACCCTGTGAGCTCCCCCTGAGCCTCCAGCACGGGGGACCCAGGCCAGCAGCATGTCCCTCCCAGCAGGACCACCCCCCCCGTGCAGGGCTGTGCACCACACGCAGGAGCGTGCCCACGCCTGCTCCAGGCAGGGTACCGCAGCTTTCCTGTGGGCAGGTGTGACCGTGGCACCCCCCAGCCACCGGTGGGTGCAGGGGCTGCCAAGATGCTGTCCCCAGGGATGCAGATTGCACGCCCTTCCCTCCAACCCTGCCTTATCACCGCTCGGTGAGGAATCCTGCCTGAAGCCACGCAAGGAGACCTCCAGTGGAGGTGGCCTGGGCACGCGGGCTTGGCAGAGTGCAGATCTCCACCAGGATTTAGGGGTGACGAGCCCCTCCTTGCCCTGGGCCAGGGTCCCCGCTCCTGACACTTCTACTCAGAGGACTCGTTTCCCGAGGTGGCTCAGAGAAAAGGGATCCTTTCCAGAGAGAGATGCCCATGCAGAGGGGGTCCCGCACCACCAACCATCATTGCTCCGTCACCCAGGCCAAGGACAAATCAAACTGGCACCGTCGCAGTGGGGCACTGGGACCATCTGGAAAGGCTTTCCCTTCCCGTTCCCCCTCCCGACCCGCCTGGCTCCAGCTGCTTCTCCCACCCGCCTGCCCTGCATCCTCCGGAGGATGCTCGTGGGAGGACCCAGCAGACCGGGCACACGTGGGGGCTGGGGGCCCTACACCGACTCAATATTTGACCCTACGGTTTGTGTTTTGTGTTCGACCTCAAGCTCAGACCGATGGCTCTAGCCCATCTTAACAAACAAAGGCAGAAGAGAAAGGAAAAAAAAAAGTTAGTCTCAATGTTCCCCTCGTGGCTTCTCGGTGGCAAGCCCCCCCACCCCGGGGCGGGCGTCACCCAGGCACCCAGCTCTGGTTCGTGGGCTGCGGGCCCCCGGGCAGCGCGGGCACGTTGAGCCCGTTCTGCGGCGGGAGAGCCGAGTCGAAGTTGAAGTCCATCTCGTCGCTGTCCATAAAGTCATTCAGGATGATGGACTCCACGTCGCACTCCAGGCTCCCATTGAACATGTCCAGGTCCAGGTCTGCTGGGAACCTGTCTTGGCCCAACACGGGGGGGTGGACAGCCCCCGGGTAGGGGCCCTGCAGCGAATCCAGCAAGCTCATGTGTGCCCCTTGGTTATTAGCGTAGGAATGCAGATGCCCATGGTGCGGCATGGCTGTCATGCTGCACGTGTCACTGGGCAAGCTCATAAGGCTGACAGGATTAGCTAAGGCACTGGTGTTGACCGCAGGGTGGTGACCGGCTGGTGACGGGTGGTACAAAGCGTTGCTCTTCATCAGAGAGCCCGAGTGGGACGGGTAGGAGGACAAACCCTGCTCCCCACTCCCGCAGAGCAGCGGGTTGTGTCTGTGGCCACGGGCCGGCACCATGGGGCTGGCCTGCGGCAGGGGCAGGTCCCCCGGGACCATGCTCTCCTTGTGCGCGTAGGAGATGGAGGAGAGCAGGTCCTGCAGCGAGGCGTTCCTGTAGGAGCTGACGGGCGAGAAGGTGGCTTGCTTGTTCTCCTGGATGGTCTGCATGGGCAGGCGGCGCATGAGGCTCATGGCCGGCTGGCTGTAGATAGTCCCGCAGTAGGTGTTGGTGGCAGCCCCCATGGTGGAGCACTTGGAGTTGAAGGTGAAACTGGAGCTCCGCTGCCGCAGGGCGGCCGGGGGGAGCTGCTGCGAAGGGCTCATGGTGTAACCGTCCTGCAGGTCCTCCAGCATGCTCTCCCCGAGGCTCTCGTTCAGGCTGATGGTGCCAGTCAGGTCGGTCAGCCGGGGCAGCTCCACAGAGCAGCGGGCGTTGAGGGAAGGAGACATGGTGCTGGAGGGGCTGGGGTACATCAGCGGGGAGGAGGGGGTACCGTCATCCTCCTCCAGCTCGTCTGGCTCGTGGTTGGACATGATGGGCGAGAGGCGCCCGCTCAGCGTGCTGGCTGTGGAGTTGGCCCGCGTCCTGAAGTCCGCCCAGGCGTCGTACTCGTCGCTGGCGTGGGACGCAGGGCTCTCCGACCACTTGGCTTGCTGGGAGGAAGGGCTGTCCTCCCCGCGCTCCTGCGTCACCTGCAGCTGCTTCTTCTTGCTGGCCTTCCCCTTGATGCGCAGGAACTTGCTGTTGTTGTCCATCGAGACCGCCCGCCGGCGGGGCGTCTTCCCCGTCTTGCCGCCCTCGGGGTTCAGCATCCACCAGGAGCTCTTGCCGGTGCCCTCGTTCTGCACGCGGATGAAGCGGGTGTGCAGGGAGAGGTTGTGCCGGATGGAGTTCTGCAAAGACACCAAGGACAGAGGGGATGATCAGCAGCGGCTCCAGCACCCCAAGGCAGGAGGGGGGATGCCCACGGGTCTGGGGGGGTGGATGGAGCACCCAGGCTCCATCCCCTGGGACCCCTCAGCTATCTGAGCCAAAGGGGGCTCAGAGGGCTCAGCTGGTGGGGTCTCCCATTTCACTACCAGGCATTTCACCCCTGGGAGCCCAGGGGTCATGGCCCTTTGCTACATCAATCAGCTATCTGTCGTTAGCACAATTACTGTCATGGCAGGGAGTGTGATGGGGTGTCTTTAGCATGTGCCCCTGGGACCTGCACCAGCCCTGCACCAGGCAGGGCCGGGTCTCAGGGGGCTCTTCTTCCTTGTCAGGAGCCTGGGGAGGGACAAGGTGAGGAGACAACAAAAGCAGGGGCCGAGCCAGGCTCTGCATCATGTCCATGCAGAGGTCCAGGTCCTCTCCATCCCTCCCAGCCCTGGCCACCCATGTTCCAAGCAGAGCCCCCCAGGATGCTCCCAGCGCAGCCTTGCCCACACGCACCTCTGAAAAGGTCCCAGCCCACTCTCCCCGCTGCCAGGCACCCAACCAGTTCCACGGGGAGAGGGACCCCCAGTGCCCACGCACCCCCCAGCACCAGCCCTCTGGAGCTGGCTCCAAACTGCTTTCCCTGCCCGGCATCGTTTTGCGATGTGCTCCCCTCCTGGGGAGGGAGAAGCACGCGTTGTGCAGTGTGTGTCGGCACCACCGCAGCCCCAAGCAACGTGTCAGCACCAGGGAAGCAAGATCTTGTCCCCAAAATGCCTGTCACACCCTGAGAGCAGGGCCAGGGGCCAGAGGCAGAGAGGATCTGGTTCTCTGCCTGTCTGCAGGGACGAATGGCACCGAGAGGCCCGGGCACCTCCGCACAGTGGGTTTGGAAACCCAGCTCCAACCCCCGCTGCCCAGACAAGGGCTGCCTGGGGACTGATTTCTCCCCAGACACCTCTGGCTCCCTGTATCCCCATCCAGCATCTCAAGGGAGTTTCCTACCGAGAGCAATACTCTGGTTCTCTTGGCTCTTGCCTGCTGCTGCAGCTCTGAGCAGCTCGCTGGCTGGAGCGGGGATGCCCTTGCAGGAGGCAGGGAGCTTGCACCAGGGGCCGTGCCCCAGCGCAAACATCCCCAAACCCATGAGGGGACAGGCTGAGATGACCCTGGGGAGATGCCTTCAAAGCTCTGGCCAAGGGAAGAGAGGGGGTGAGGACATCTGCCTCTTGCTGCTGATCTGCAGCTCCAGCTCCCTGTGCCTCAGTTCCCCCAGGGTCCTGAGGGGAAAGGCAAGATGCAGAACCCGGGGAATAGCATCAGTCCACAGTGTCGAGACCCTTGCTCCAGCACAGCCCACGGGCTCAGGCTTCGGCAGCAGCTCCTCCTGCCCCTGCCGAGCTGCAGGAGGGGTAGAGGGATAAGGAAAGGGAAGAAACCAAGGTGCTGGGGAGAAAGTTTGGTGCCATTGCCAGTGTACAGTGGAATACTAATGAAGAGGCGAGTGAGCTCCAGCCTCATCTATCATATTATGTAATGGCTTACTTCTCTGCACTTCATTTATTTGGAGATTGCTCCCAGGCTGGCTCCTCGCCAGCAGCCACCAAATCCAAGTCTACAGAAATCAATCTCGCGCTGACTGATTAAGCCGTGTTTAGAACTAATTGCTCCTTCGTGTGTGGGGAGAATAAATTACGGGCTTTAATTTCACATCTTTAAAATGCAACTGCAGGTATGGGCTAGCCGTTAACCCCTTCCTGCACGGCCCCATGCACAGCTGGGGAGGGGACAGGCCATGGCTGGCACAGACCAGGGAACAGGCTGGAACACGCGCTGCCCTCCGTGGCAGTTGCTGCTCACGCCGCCGCTCATCGCCTTCAGCTGGAGCAAGCCAAGCCCTGGGCCAGCCTGCCTGGCAGGAAGAGCTCTCCCTGACCCCCCAAACACCTCTCCCTTGAGCCCCAGGATGATCCAGGCTCCCCTCTGTGCCACTGAGCCACGGGGCAAGCGGCAGGGACCAGAGCATGTGGCCATCACGTTTGCAGAGCCGGAGCCACCAGCCAGCTCAGCCCCGTGGTGTCACCTTGCACCCACACACATCACCCGGGGGGCTGGGGAACACCCGAGCAGGGCTCGCTGGGGTGATGCCCGGCTGCTGCTGGGCCCCCCCGCAGGACTGGGGACCTCCTATATAGCCCTGCTCCCCCCGTGCCAGCGCTCCCCGGGTCTGCTCAGCCCCGGGGGCAGGAGATGCGGCAGCGCTCTGCGGCTGGGACCAAACTGCCATGCAGAGCACGGAGAGAGGGGCCGGTGTTTGGGTGGGTTTGGGAACGCCACAGCTAGATGGAGGGTGACGTTCAGCATGGTGCTAACCTCCTCCTCTGCTACTGCCTCCCTCCCGCTTCGCAGCTCCAGCCCAGGGCACCCAGGCACCCAGCATCACCCACAGACCCAGGGCCGGGCTGGTGTCGGGCAGGGGACAGGGCTGGGGGGCGGTGGGGGGGGAAGCTGGCGGGGTCAGGCTGCCCAAGGGAGAGGAGGGGAGAGGAGGCTGCTGCCTCTTTCGCAGTGGAGCTTCATTAAGAGCCAAAAGACAGAGGCAATTAAATGCAAGGCGCAGCGAGCCGGGCTCTCTCCTCATTAGCACCCCGACGTGCTCGGCCGGCCGCGGCTCGGGGTGCACAGCACAGGGCAGCGGGGCAGGGGGGCGGGGCAGGAGCTTATTAACAGCACGCAGTCAGGGACCTGCTTCACCCATCACCGCCCCAGCAGCCCCCCAGGCAGCCCCCCGAGCGCCCGGCACCCCGCAGCACCCAGCCCCGGGCTGGCAGGGAGCAGCATGTGGTTGCATGGCCCAAACTGTGGGGCTCAGCTCCCGGCCAGCGCAGGGATGTGCAGGGGGATATCAGGGTTGGCAAAGCCTCCCCGACAGCAGCTGCCTTGGCAGGGGTGTGCACCAGGGGCTGGCAAATTTTGTCAGGGTGCAGGGGGAGCAGGCGAAGGCTGGTGCCAGTCTCAGGGTCCCCACAACGCTGCCGACACTGCTCTGGCCTGCAACCCCAAGCCCTGCACCACTTCTTGCAGCAATCTGCACCTTTGCAGGGCTGGCCATGCCCTGCACCCTTGCTGTGTCTCCCTCCTCATCTGTCTGTCCCCATTGCATCCTTTCCTTGACCACCCCGCTCCAATGACCCAGGCCCCTCACCAAAGCACTGAAACCCTCCCAGCATCCTGGTCCCCCACAGCACCACAGCCCCCCGGTACCCAAACAACACACGGCAAGGAGCAGCAGTCCCCAGCGCACACCCAGCCCGTGCCAGGGGATGACATCCACCATTTCAGGCACCAGCCCTCATCCCCGTAGCTCTGCGGAGGGGCAGGGGATGCTCTGGGTAGCGGAGGTGAAGGCTGGAGGTGGCACCAGGGCTGCTGGGTGATGTAGGTGGACCCAAGCCTTGCTCAGAGATGGTTGACACCGAGGGAGGATGAGGCTGGAGCCTGTGCCAGCCCTGGCCACCGGCTGATGGATGTTTTGCCAACCTGGAAGGCCCCGGTGCCATGCCGGTGCCCGTCTGCCGGGACCTGGCACAGACGGACCCTGCCGCAGGGCCTGGCACAGGGATGGGGGGTTGGTGGGAGCCGAGGGCAACCACAGAGCCTTCTCACCCCCCGCAGGAGCCCTTCTCCAAGGAGCCTCATTGTCAGGGGAACAGCCAGTGTGAAATCGGTCTGATTAGCAATTAGTCCCATTGTAAAAGGATTAGCCGGACCCTATTGTTTGGATGAGTGACTTGACTATCAATTTGCATCTGGCAGTGATGATGCTTCGGCTGCTGGGAGCGCTTCCCCTCCCCAGACCACCCCCCACCCCACCCCCCCCCGGGTCCTTTTGACCAGGCAGAAGCTGCTGGGCCAGGCTGTGCCCGGTGCTGGTGGAGCCCCGGGATGGGCACTGAAGCCGGGCACAAAGGTGCCCTTTGCAGGATCCCAAGCACTTTGCTGATCCCCACTGCCAGCAGCACCCTAGCAGCACATCCTGGAGGTCACTCCTCCAGCCTTGGGGTACCCATGGGTCTTGAGGTGCAAGGAGGGGCTGGACATCCTCCTGCATGCCCCAAGCAGAGCGTGGAGTGGGGAAACAAATGCAATTGAGGTGAGAGCAGGATTGCACAAGCCCTGGTCCTGGCCAGAGTTGAGGAGAGCAATGAGGGAGCCCTGCTGAGCTGCCCCTGTCCCTTTCACATCTCCTGCACCAGTCTGCTGTCCCCATCACTGTCCCCGGGCTGCCACCCCTCCCTGCTGTCCCCACGTCACCTGTTTTTTTCTGAGCAAAACCACCCCAAACCCCAGTCTCCGCCCCACACATCCTACCCCTCCCAACGGCAGCACAGCCCAGCCATGCTCGCAGAGATCCCGCATGCCCCCAGCGAGCCCCAGCCCTGCAGCCAGGGGTCTGTCTGTGTGTCTGTCCAGGCGGCTGGTCCGTCCAGCTAATGAGCCCGTTACCTGGCAGAGATTCGCACGCTGGTTACCAGGAGGAAGCAGCGACAGGGCCACTAACGAGCACTCTGCCAGCTGCTCTCCAGCAGCATGAGCATGGCTCCAGGGGTTAATTGATGCTTATTTACTTCTCGTACATAAAAATTGCCAGCATTGGAAGAAATATTCCAGGGGGCAGAGGCTGCCAACAGCCCCAGTGGTGCCTTATCCCAGGGGATGCCATGCAGGGGTGGCGGTGGCATGGGACAGTCACCTGTGAGACCCCCAAAGACATCGTATTAACCCAAGAAATGGGACTGCCCATGGGCACTGGCAGCTAAGTGCACGATGGCCATCACCGTGGCCTCCTGGCACCATCCCCTGGGGGATGGCAGCTTGGCATGACCGGGATGGACGCCCCACGCTGACAACAGCCAGGTCCCTGCGCCGTGCCCGAGGCAGGGAGCACGGGGAGACTCCCCGTCGCTTCCCGTGGCTGCAGGCACGCCATCCCGCCCCACGGCAGTCCCTCGAGCACGGGTGGGTGAACCCAGCACAGGCTCCAGGTGGGGGGGAGGCAGCACGGAGGAGAAAGCCAGGGGCGAGGGCAGCCGGGCGGCTGTAAATCCAACCGAAGGCGTGACGAGGTTCCTCTGGCATTTCTCCCCAAGGACAGGCTGCAGCCCGGCACCAGCCGCACGCTGGGCTCAGGAGGGCTGTGGGTCCCCGCCAGCCTCTCTGCTGTGGGCAGCCCCCCGTTATCTCCCCACCTCCCCGCTGCCCCCAGGGCTGGGGCAGCACACACCAGCTTGCCGGGAAGGAGCAGCTCCTGGCGCAGGGCTCGGCGAGGCAGTTTGGAGCAGCTGCCATGTACACGGGCTCTCCTCTGCTCCAGAACCGCAGCCCACGCTCGGCGCTGCCCCATAGCACGCCTCACTGTTCCTGCCCCATAGCACTCTCCACCACCCCCCCTGCTCTGCCCTCTCCCCCCGCAGGCAGCCCTCTGCAGAGCCCCGCAGCCGCCCCGCAGCCAGCCCTCCGCACCACCCCACGCAGGGCCCCCAAACCAGCTCCCTGCAATGCCCCACAGCACCCCATGCTGTGCCCCGTAGTGTCCCACAGACGTCTCTCTGCAGCACCCCACAGCAAACCCACTGCACTGCTCCACCAGCTCTCCGCAGCGCCCACCCTACAGCCAGACCCCCCTGCGATGCCCCATAACCCCCCCCCGCCCCCCAGCCCCTCACACTGTCTTGGGCACCCGCGGCCCCCTTGCTGCCCCCCCCCCCCCCCCAGCTGGTGCCCTGCCCTCGGGGAGCTGGGGCTGTGCCCCCCCTCCAGCATGTCCTTCCCTGGGGTACCGCTGCTGGAGCTGGGCAGGGGGGGCGGCACGAGCTGCCTAGTGCCCCCCGAAAGGGCACGGCGGGGGCAGAGGGAGGGCACCCGCCTCTCCCCGCCGCGGGGGTCTCGCCGGCGGCTGCCGAGCGGAGGCGAGTGTGTTCGGGTCAGTGCGCTGCCGGAGCAGAGCAGGTCTGACGTGCTGCTAATTGAACCAAATGCCCATTAGAGGCGTGACGGGCCGTGTCCATCCCAGGCCGCCGTCGCAGGTGGCTGACACGCAAGGAGCCCGAAGGCTGTTCAGCATGGCCAGAGCATCTCCCACCTCCTCATGCATCACAGCCAGCTCGGAGCGCAGCCGGCATCTCATTAGGAGCCGCTAATCACCCCCTAGGCATGCGCTAGGGTGGGGGGAGAGAGGCAGCTGGGAACCCCATGCTGCAGCCCCCCCTCCCTGCAGAGCCCCCCACCCCCTCTCCATGCAGAGTGGGGCAGAGCCTGGCAGGGACTGGGCAGGGTGCTCCAGCCTTGCCCTGCCCCACAGATCCACCCTGCCGTGGGGTTAAAGGATGCCTCCAGGCAAACCCCCGTGCTCTGGGGTGTGGAAGTGGTGCTGGGAAGCCGCACCATGGGGCCAGGCTGTGCCAGGTGCCCGGCCCCCTGCCCATGCCCCTCTGCCATTCCCTGGGGCTGGGTGTTGGCGCGCCCCAGACCAACCTCTCCTGAAGGAAAAGGTCCGGGTGGAAACTGCCACCGTGACCCCAGCCCACTGCCAGGACTCACCAGCCCCATCCCAAGCCTGGCTGTGGCTGCCTGAGCTCTGGGGCAGGTTTCAGGACAGAGATGGGTGCTGTGGCGGCCGGATGGGTCCCCAAGGTGAAGCCCATCCCATGCCGGTCCTGGCCCACCTTTGCCATACACCCCGTGGCTCACAGCGGGTCTGACCCCTGTCACAGCCCCCCCGGGAGCAGCCCTGGCTGCACACCCTGGCACGGCACTCCCCCTCGCTGCCCCTGTGGACTTGGCATTTGAGTTTGTGTTTCGCAGTTGGCTCGGTGCCTCCCTTCCCCTCCTGACCACGAGCTCTGCAAGTGGTTCCCAAACCCACCCGAGAAGCAACTGACACAAATCAAACCACACGCTGCTCCCCATGCCCCCCAGGCAGCCTCCCATGCCCAGCACTTGCCCCACAGCCCTTGGCCAGGGATGCCCACGGGGACATCCCCACTCTGCAGCCCCCACGCACCCTGGATCAGCACGGGGAGCCCCAGGTGGGTGCCAAGCCATGGGTGGGTGCTTGGCTCAGCCCCTGCTGCACAGAGAGCCCTCGCACACCTCACAGCCAGGATGGAGCTGGCAGGGGGCAGACTGGGCACATCAGGCACCCCATGCCCAGGCTGGAGCCACCCCGGGGGTGACAGGGCTGCCACCGAAGCAGAGGCGGCAGGCGCAGCCGAGCATCCCTCTCCCGGCCCTGATTACGGCTGCTGCCAAACAGCTGCTTGCTACCCAGTTCTGCAATGGGAGTGTTGCCGTTGCCATGGCAGCCAGTTTATTTTAGCCAGCTGCCATCACTCCGTGTCCCCTTCAAAAGCAGGAGCATCCTCCCTGTCCTGGTGGGTCCTGCCTTGTCCCCATCCCCCAGGCACCTCACTGAGATCCCGGGGAGCACCCACAGTGCCCGTCCCCTGTGGGACAGCCTCTTCCCCGCTTCCCACTATGGCCAGTGGGGCTCACACCAGCTTGGCCACTGGGTTCCAGTGAGGTGGCTCGGGGGACAGGTCCCCCCAGCCCAAGGGGAGGGGGATGGATGCACAGGGACAGCATCAGGACCAGCATCGGGTGATTTCGGTGCTGGAGGGACACCTGGATGGTAAATTCAGCTCCCACATCCTGCTCAAGGACACTCCCCTCTCTGGTTTGCTCCCCTCCTTGGCCAAAGCCTTGGGCTTCTCCTGATGGGGCCAGAACAGCCACCAAACCTGCTGTGACTTTGCTGGGGTTCTGTGTGACACCTTGTCGTGGGTTGCAGTGAGTGGTGGGTTTTTTTGGTAGCTCAAACCACAGCACACCTCCTCCTCCAGCCATGGAGCTGGTTCAGGACAGGAGGGGCCAGAAGAACCAGTCCCCAGTGTGGCTGGAGTGAGAGAGGTGTCTGCCCCAAGTCCTATCCTGCCAAGCAGCCCCAACCATCACCCCAAGGGGACCATGCTGCCTTCCCAGCCAGGACTGTCCATCCTTGGTGCTGCTACTGGGCTTTGCTGGAAGGACCAGCAGGGCCACAGGGGCAGAGGAGGAGCCCTGGGGACCATATGTAATGCAGTAATCCCTCCGCATCCCCAGCAGAACCTCCACCTCCATGAATCCCCCCAAGCACCTCCCATCCTGCCCTATGTGCTCCCCAAAGGACTCATTAGATCACACCAGGGCAGCTGCAGATAATGAGCAGGCACGCTCACCTCCCGGGGAAGCGGGCAGAGAGCAGGCAGAGAGCTGGGGAGCTTGGGGACCCTCCTATGGGAGCCTGGCCCTCATACGGTGTCTCTGTCCCTACAGTCTCCCTTTGCTAAAGGCACGGGCTGCACTTTTGGGGTGCAGAGCCCAGGCCCAAGCCCAGCAAGGGATGTCTTGGGTGAGCCCGGCCTTTGCCAGCACCCTGCAAGCAGGCAGGCGTTGCATGGGTGCAGGGACGCAGCGGTGGGTGCACGGTGGCTGCAGGCTCGCCTCGGCACTGGGTGCCACCGAGAGACGCAGCCCAGGCAGAGCTGGGCTGGTGCTGCAGCCTGCCCCGACGCCAAGGCGATGGGCTGGCCCCACGCACTCCCTGGCTATGGGGCCCCTGCCTGCAGGCTGCACACTGGTGCCAGCGCGGGGCTGGCAGGAGGCAGGGGACAGCCGGGAGCCTCTGCCCACCTCCTGCCTGCCCCCAGCCCCACACATGTCCCGTATCCCTGCCCTGTAACGCGATGCCAAGAGGGAAGGGGGGTTATGGACCAGACAAGCTGTGCCCGTGTGTCGTACATCCCCCGAGCCGGCCGGCCCTGGCGCAGCCACCCGCTCGCCTTCCGGATGCGGCAGAGCCAGAGGCTGCTGGGCCACCTGCCCTGGCCAGATGGCAAGGGGACCTCGCGGTGCTGCCGGGCACGGCGCTGCCTGGGGGCCGTGTGCCAGCCCCTGCCGCTCGCCCTGCTCATACCCAGCCCCGCGGTGATGGGCTGGGGGGCTGGCAGCAGCAGGGGATTGCTGCGCACGGGGTAAGAACGGGGCCAGACTCTGCCCCCTTTGCAGCACACTATGAGAGCCCCTGGCAGCCCCTGCCCTCCCAGGCCAGCACAGTGCCCAGCCAGCCCCAGCCTCCCTGTTCACAGCACCCTGATGCTCTCCCACCTCCTCTCCCAGCTCCCCGGAAAACACCGTGACATCAAGGCACATGCTGAGAAATCCCCCCCAGCACAGTTCCCTGGCAAGGCTCAGCCTGCACATCCTCTTCCCCGAGGGACCCACACAAGCACGGCCATGCTGTCCCCCTGCATAAGCCACCCCAGAGCTGGATAAGACCAATAGCCTCCCTCAAGGGTCCCAAGGGTGCTGGAAAGCCACAGGGTGCCCTGACAGCCAGGGATGCTCTGCAAGGTGCCTATGTCCAGCTGGAGACATCAAGCTCCCCTGCCTTTGGGGACAAACCAGCCCCCTCCCAGCATCCCGGTCCCAGCCTGCCTGGACTCCTCTCCAACATATGAGACCAGGTGAGACACCTTGGAAAGACCCTCTCCACCATCAGCCACTTATCCAGTAATACTCTAATTACACCCCAGAGTTGGCCACCAAAATAGCTGCAGTAAATCACTCAGACCTGCCATGTAATTTTTGCATGAAATTACAGTATTTTTTCCCCTGGGTTCAATTTCCTCCACACCAAGTTCTCACCGCAGCCAAATAATTAAAGCAGCTGCACTCCTTTTTCCTCTTGTACCGTTTTAACTCCCTGCTGGCTGCCCCCCCGCTGCCCGGGGCTGTGGCTGGCTGGGGACGACGTGTGCCCCAGCACCCACAGGCAGCCTGCACCCACACTGAGCACACCCAGAGGAAGAAAGAACTGCTCCAGATCCAAAGGCAAGGCAGATCAAACCACGCTGAGACCTCGGGGAGACACAGCACCCATGAGGGATGCACAAGGCACCCCAAGCAGGGTGCTGAGCCACCACGGTGGGGGTCGAAACCCCACTGGGCAGGGGAGCTGGCTGCTCCCGGGAGAGAAACCACCCGCCTCCTCTCCAGTGCCTGCAGCCCGCAGGAGGAAAACGAGGGCAGCAGCACGGCTCAGCCTGCACCTTCCCGCTTTACACTGGGATGCTCGGAGAGCTGTGGGAGACGACTGCCCTGTGGGGTGCCGTGACACCCCACCTCTGGGTCACTTGGCCACCTGGGAGAGACGCGGGTCCCAGCCACGTGTCACCCTGGTACCACTGACCTGCCCGAACGCACCCACCGTGTGCAGCACCACCCTGACCCGAGCAGCAGCAGCAAACCCAAACCCCAGAGGGTTTTGCATCCAGCCCCATCCTTCCTCCGTGTCTGTTCGGCCAAGGCTGCCCTGTTTTTCAGCCTGAGATCTACATCAGAGCTGGACTGTACCCAAAAAAGCACAGAGTGCTGGACACAGGGCCATGCACTGGGGCACACATGTCCCCCAAGGACTCGCTCTGCTCCAGGTATTCCCCACCTGCCCCATGGCCCCACACCACCCCTGGGGCCCATCCAGACAGGGATGCTCAGAGGAGCAGTGAGTCCCTCTGTGCTGTGTCCCCCAGCTCCAGCCACAGGTCTCTCAAGGGGCCCACGGAGCAAAGCCAAACCCTTCCTGATATTGTGTGTCCCACCCAGGACCCCAGCAGGTTTGTGCTGGCTGCTAGAGCAGGGACAGGCTCCCTGTGCTCCGCAAACTCCCTGGCAAAGGCAGCAGACACTGGGCAGACGCATGGGGATGTGGGGCTTGGAGATGAGGGGCTGGTCTGGCCATGCATGGAAAGGTGCCTTTTGCTTCGCAAATACCTGCAAGAGATTTCATCCTGCCGCCAGCAAGCACAGAAGGCAAAGGCTTGGTAGCACTGGGGCTCTCAGCCCCGAGGTGGACGGAGACCAGATGAGCTGCCAGGACAGTGGGGGCATCCCTGTCACCAAATGCTCTTGGCTGAAAGATGTTTCATGAAAGTTTTATTCCAATAAAAAATTCTCAGTTGGTCAAGAAAACAAATATTTGTTACTAGTTTGCAGGTTTTAGGCCCCAAAGGTGGGGCACGGGAGTGAGAAGAGAATATTTGTCGTGGGGACCTGCTGTACAGTGCAGAAATGTTGCAAGAAGCACTATTTTAAAAATGTCTGTGAAAATAATGAGCCGTTTCCAGCCAAAAGCAATGTCAGGTCCACCTGCTCCAGTCAAGCCCACGGCACCCCTGCCTGTCCTGGCAGGCTCCCACGCTATCTCTGCTGTCCCCACAGTGCAGTCCCTCTCGCAGGACACTGCTCCACACCCCAGCAATGCCGGCCGGGGGCCAGATCCAGCCCCTCCTCCCCGCTCAGCCTTGTGAGATGGGGCATCCCCCAGCACCACCCGGGCTGGCTGGGCGCTGGGTCCAGCCCCGTCCCCTCCACCAGTGCCAGCTGGCCCCACACCAGCCCTTCCAGACAGAGCACCCCACACCGGCACACGCTGCAGCACAGAAACCCCCCCAAAACACACACAACATCCTTTTTTCCACTTCCAACTTCCTTTTTTTTTCCCCCTGTGTGCATGGGAGACGGAGGGCACAAAGGCCCGTGTCGGCGGCACAGCCCACCTGGGACAGGCAGGAACTGCAGGAAGCAGAGACCCCCGCGGTTGCCCATCGGCGGGGGGTGAATGCACCACGCCTGAAGCTGGCATCCTGCAAGGATGGGGACAAGGGAAGCAGTGGCCTGTGCCACTGTCACAGCTGTCACCACGTCCCTGCACAGCCAGAAACACAGCGGGAAATGGCCTTGCACTGGTGTCCCTCCCTGGCTCAGGCAAGCCCGAAGGCACCGGGTCCTGATCCACGCACCAGCTCCCTGCCTGAGGGAAAGGCAACCTGAAGATGCTGGCACAGCTGAGTTGCCACCGAGTGTGGTCCCCTCTGCTCCGGGGACCCCCGGGACATCAAGCACCTCCGAAACAGCCCCTGGGAAGCAGCCCTGTCCCCCCCCCCCGGTGACGCGGAGCAAGCAGGCGCCGGTGACAACAGCAGGCGAATTGCTGCCTGCTCGTCCCAGGCAGGCGGGGAGGCTCAGCTGCCTGCCCCCGCTCTGTGCTCCCACTCACGCACGAACACGCAGACCCCAGGGCGAGACGCGCCGGGACAGGAGCTGCCAGCGGGGCTGAGCCCGCCGTGCCTTTCATGTTGCTCAGGCAGCCGAAAAGTCTCAGTCTGTGCCCGGGGCTGCACCACGCGGGCCCCAGCCACACGCAGACCCCGTTGGGAGAGACGGCGAGAACGCTGGGGGGGCCAGCTGGAGCCCCCTTGCCCTGAGCATCCCGCTTGACGTGCTCATCGAATCCTGAAGCGCCCCCCCCCCCAGCACACGCTTGGCGAACCGCAGTCACGCAAGCAGAGCAAGGTCACCGCAGGGCCCCAGGGACATTTCCGCAGCTTCAGCCCCATCAGCTGTGGGAAGGAGGGATGCTGCTCCCACCCACACAGCCTGAGGCTGCCTGTGGTCAAGGGAAACTGAGGCACGGAGGGGGCTGTGGCAGAGGGGGTCGCTGGCAGAGCTGCTCGACAGTCACTGCTCCAGGAGTCAGCCCTGCCCCACCCATCTGCCGCGTCCCGGAGCCCCAGCCCTCCCCAGGCATCGTGTCCTGACCCTGCTCACAGCTTGCAGGACCCGTGGAGAGGGGGAGCAGGGTGTGTGTGGGGGTGTGATGGCACCCCAGGGCGTCCTGTGGGTCTTTCCGAGGGGGGATGCTTTCAGGGGTCACTTGCACGGCATGCAGGGTCAGAGGCTCACAGCTGGCAGTGGCTCGTGAGTGGGAGAGGGTCCTGGAGAAGAGGGATGGGGGGTCCATCCTTGCTCTGCCTCGCTTAGCCCCAAAAAGCACCCATAGCAGTGCCCCATGGGGGCAGCTGGCGAGCTGCTCGGGGGCTCCCAGCCCCCACTTGATGGTGGACAGGAGCCAAAAGCAAACGCACTCTGGAAAAAGCCCCATTTTCCCAGGGGGGGGGAGTTGAGGAAGCAGCCACTGGCCCAGGGCTGGAGGAGCCTGAGCCGGAGCTGGGTCGGTCGCACAGCCCTCCCCAGGATGTCACCAGCCTGCAGCGGGGTGTCACACACCTCTCCCAGCCACACACAAGCATGCACCCACCCTGCACACGTGCACCCCCCCCCCAGCCACACACAAGCCCATAACACACACCCCCCCCCCATACCCCACCCCCCTGCAGCCCCCCCGTGCCCCACAGGCACACACACAGTGACTCAGCTGCCCCAACCAGCAGCAGCTTGCTTTGCACCTGCTAATTATGGGCACCCCCCCCGCCGCCCCCACAGCTCCTCGCGCCGGGGTCTTGCCAGCCGGTGCTTACTCACAGCGCAGGGAGCCGGGAGGAGGGGAGGCCTCCCCCTCACACATCAGCTGCCCGGCCGGGTGGGCTTGCAAGCCCCGATCCGTGCCCTGGCCAGCATGGGGGCTCGTGCCATTCACTGCAGGGCAGGGTAAAACCCTTCGGAGCAGGAGGCTCCTGAACCCCGATGCTTCCCACTTACGGGGTTCACAGGCACATCCAGCACCCTGCAGCCTCCAGGCACCTGCTGAGTCTTTTTTGGGTCGCTGGGCTTCCTGCACAGCCCTGCCCCTGAGTCCTGCCACCCGCAGAGCAAGGCACTGGGCAGCCTATGGACTCCCAGGGTCACCCCCCCACCGACACATTCGCTCGCGCACGCAGGGTTGCACCCACGTGCTTGCAGCCCGTGTGTGGGCTCAGAAAGGGGGGACCCTCCCTGGGCCAGCTCCCTGCCTTGGGGGCTCAAGGAGAGGGATGCAGGCAGCACAGGCAAGGGCACAGCAAGCCAGCCCCTGCCCGAGGCAATGCACCCAAGCAGGGGCCACGCAGGAGAGGGGCTGGCTGCCAGCAGGGCCATGGCTCCCCCCAAAAACCCCAGCCAGCTCACCTCCCTGGATCCATGAGTAAATTCTGGTGACTGCCACGCCACAGGCTCTGATTTCATCCAAATACAATCCCCACCCACCCACTTCAGCACCTGGGCTGGGGCCCCCACATCATCAAGGGACCTTCCAGGCTCCTGATCCACTGGTGGGAAAAGCACCTGGGGCTGCCACCGTCTCGTCCCTGTCCCAGGACCCAGTGCTTAACTCTGCTGCAGGGGAATTTAGTGGGGCTTCTGGTCTCTCAAAGACTTGCTTTGGGAGCAGGAGGGGTTGACACTAGGGCTTGGAATGGAGCAAAGCTGTTGGGGATGAGCAGAAAAGCTGTTTATAGAGCAAGGGGACAATGCCAGCTGCCAGGACACTTTTTGCTCAGTGCGTTCATCCCAGGACAGGCTCATGGCATGAAGGGCATCGCCTGGAGGAAAACGGCCCCAGGACCAGCACAGAGTGGGATGCTTAACATGCCTCATCAGTTCCCTCCTGGAGGGTAACGCCTCCTGCCAAGACCAGTTGCTCAAAGGTGACCAGGAAAGGGAATTATCAGTTGTCCTGGACACTTGCCAACCTCCCTTGGTTACTCTCCCCTTGGGAACACCGATTCCCCACAAGCCCAGCCACAGTCCCCAGCCCTTTGTGCAGGGATGGGGTGAGACACAGTGTGGGCATCGTGTCCCCAAGCTGTGCCTCTCCTCCCAAGCTGCCCATTCACCGGGCTCTCCACTGCCAGGCAGACCCTCAAGGCCCCTTCAGGCAGCAGAGCACGGACAGGGCTCTGTGTGGGATGGGCTGCCTGCTCCTCCAGCACTGCCGGGCCATTTGCCTTATCCCCGTGTCTAGAAAAAGCAACTCTGCCCCACTGCTCGGCCACAGGCCCCCCGAGGCCAGCACGGGCCACCACACGGGCACAGACCTTCCACCCGTGCTCTGCTTTCGGGTGGGGAACGGCTGGGCACAGCTGAAGGCGGTGGGGGGGGGCTGAGGTTCTCCTCTACCTGCCTGCCAGAGCCGGCTCCCGGATGCTGGGTTACCCGGGAAACGGTGGATGACATCGCAGGGGAGGCAGGGAAACTCTGCCCGAGGTGTTCGGGATGCCATCGCCGTTGCCAGGGAAACGGCAGGAGACATCCCGCAGGTAAGGGGGGGGTGGCAAAGGCGGGGGGGTGGGGGGGCCCAGCGATGCACCCTGGCTTCCTCTGCCTCCTGCAAACGGGGTCCCTGCCCTGTGCCAGATGGGCATGTGCCCTCGGGGCCCCAATAGGGTCAGCCCCCCACCTTGCCACTCTCTGGGGCACTGGTGGGGGTTTTCCCCCTGGGGACATTGCCACCCCCCCCCGGGGCTGCTCTGCTGGGCTGGTGGCAGCAGGGAGAGAGGATCGGCCGCCCTCCAGCCCCATCCGAGGCTCCGCTGCCCGCTCCCCCCCGCTGCTGCCTGCTCGCTTTGTCTCCCCGCAGTGATGCCCAGGGACACGTTCCCCTGCCTGCAGCCTCCCCAACATCAGCACATCCTTCAGTGCTCTGCCGGGGGGCTGGCAGCGATCCCCCCCCAGGGCACCCCCGGGTTGCCTTTGGATTAAGCACAGTCTCTGCTCTTCCCTCCAAGTGCTCACAAGCACGGGGGATGCCCCAAAATTTCCTGTGCTGCCCCAAACTTCCCCAGCTGGAAATCCCAGCTGTTTGCCCCCACCAGGGGTAAACCATTACCCCAGGCAAGGTGTCCTCCTTCTCCGAGCCCTATCTGATCACATGGAGTGGCAGGAAAGCCACAGTTGCAGCCCACCATGGTGGTCTCTGGGCTGTGCTTGCACACACACTGGCTGTAGGCAATGGGCAGGCTGCAGGGATGCTTCCAGACCGGGTATAAAACCAGCAGGACCAGGGGTAAAATGAGTCAGTAGAGGTACAATGGGGGGCTGCTGGGGTGGGGAAATGCATGGTGTAACCTCCGGCCCCCCAGCACCTCTCTGAAAATGAACTGGCAACCAGCCGCTGCCGGAGCAGGAGGCAGAGACACCCGGGGAGGCTGCAGTTCCCTGTAGGATGCTGCAAAGCAACAGGATCACAACAATCCCCCTCCTGCCCGTCTCAGAGGAGTTCGCCACCCGAGGCAGAGCAGTTTTACCTGTAATGGCAAAAATTACATCAGCTGGAGCAGCCGGTCCCAGTGCCGCTCAAGGGAGGAGCCGGTTCCAGCCCAGCGCTGCCACAGCCCCACGGGGCCACTGTGACCCCCAGCGATGGGTGCTGCGAGGGGACCGGTTCCCCTCCTGCCAGCGGGACCGGGAGAGGGTGGAGATGCTCCAGGTCAGGTCATGCAGCACCCTCGGGGCTGTTTTTTTAGTGCTGATGAGTCTCTCTGGGGCAAGACACCCTGAAAAGCTGCCCTGCCTGCAAACTGGCAGCGATGGCACAGGCTGCCGGGCTCAGCTGCTCGCTGCTGCAGGCACTCGTGGCCCCAGGACCCTCCTTGGGTCCACGCTGCCAGCGGGGTCTTGTCTTTCAGTTGGAGGAGTCAGACACATAGAAACAAAGCCAACAAAAAAAGGTGTCTGGGGAGGTGCTCACAAAATGTCCAAAAAAGGGCAGGAGGAACCAGTGCCCAGACCACCAGGAACAAATTGTCTCTAGACTGCAGGGAGACCATGCCCTGAACCGCAGGGGCTTGAACCCCATCAGCCCTCCTGGTCGTTAATTTTATTTTTTTCCTGGGGGGTGTGAGGGGGTGGGCACTGCAGCAGGGCTGGGGTGGAGCGCCGGGGAGGGGGACAGAGGATGCCGGGGGCAGAGGAAGGAGGTGTGGAAGCAATGGGAAGCCACACGTCACTGCTCTCAGCTCCTGTCACCTGGAAGCTCATCCTGAGGGGTCTGAGCAACCGGGGTCCCCTCCATACCTCCGAACGGGGGGGTGACACCTCCAGCAGCCCCACGGGGTCCCCGGGCTGTGGGCACCTGCCAGCAGTGCCAGCCTGGGTACGATCCCACACCTGGCATGCCAGCTCTCCCAGCAGAGGTTGGGGGGGTCGGGACACCCCCAGCCCACTGAAGTCCAGGCTGTTTCCCAGGGGTCCTGGCAGCCCTTCAGACAGCCGCCTTCCCCACGGGGGCCCCCACCCGGCTCCCACACGCTGCCGGCCTCCCAGCTTCGTGACACTGAGCTTTAATTGAATTAGACGCTGCTGCCTGGGCAGCGCAGCCTGCAAACCATCCTCGAATTCCTGGGCACGGCGCCCACTCGCTGTCTGCAAGCCGGTCCCCGTCCCCCGTCCCCCCCCCACCCCAGCACTGCCTCCCCCCAGCGCTGACCCAGAAGCAAGGAGCCTCCGAACCCCTGGAGCAAGTGGGTGGGAGAAGGGGGGGGGATCTGGCCCGTCTCAGCGGGGCTCGTTACGCGGACAATTAGCCCTGGTGAGCGATGAGGTCGGCGGGTGCAGCACCCGAGGGGAGCCCCCCGCGCCTCTCCCCGCCGGGGTCAGCTGCGCCGCGGCAGCCGGCGAGCCAGCCCGTCCCCACGCCAGCTTCCTCCGCTACAGAATGTACCGAGGGCCCCGGCGGCCCCAGCCAGGGACACGATGTGCTCCCCGCTCCAGGCCCTGTTTTTCCTGGCCAGGCTCCTGCTCCGCTGGCGGCGGGGCGGCCGGGCGCTGTCACTCAATGCAGCTTTTGTTCGCTCCCCGCTCGCCTCCCTTCACACCTCCATCCCACCCCTCTGGCCCCTCCGTGAGCCCTCCAGACCCAGCCGCGACTGTCCCCGGCCGTGACCGTCCCTTGGCCTCTGCCTTGGCTCTGCTGACGCCTCAATGGCTTTTTCCTTCCCCGCGAGTGCAGCCAGGGCTGCTGGCAGTGGCGGAGGCAATGCCGTCCTGCTGGCAGGGCAGCCCGGCATCTCCGAAACCACAGGCAGCGTCGGGCACCTGCCAGAGCACCAGCTCCCAAACACCATCCCCCAGGAGGGAGGGGGACACTGTGCCCCTTCTCCTGCCCCCAGCCCCGTCCTGCAGCTTGTGGTTGGTGGGTCCATCCACAACTCACCCGTGTGCACTCTGTGGGGCACAGGATACAGCCCACACGAATGTCTCCCCTCGCAGGGTCCAGCACCACACTGGTCCCATCACTCCCTATGCTGTCCAGCACTGGTCCCCTCCTGGGACCCCTCGAGGACACCCGTCCCCGTTGCTGCAGGGGTGAAACCCATCCATGATGGGGGGGAGGACAGGGCACAGGCCAGCACATCCTTCAAGTCCTTACACCCACTGGAAAATGTGTATTTGAGGTCCAGTACAACAGCTTATTTCAGCTTCTCCATCTTTAAACATTGCCTATAGTAAAAGCAAAATATTCCCTGCAAACCAAAACTGTCGATATGTCGTTTAACCCCACAGGAGCTGGCTCCTGGCTGACCAGTGTTGCCGCTTTTTCTGCCTTCCCCTTTCAGACAATTTGCTATCTGGGCCAGTTGACCCAAATTTGCTTTTTCTTTGTGGGAAAAACCTCCCCACTAGCAAACATTGCCCAGCTGACTCGAAACCCAGCTCCCCACATCCCAAACCTTCACTGACCCCAAGAGACATCCTCATGCCCACTGGCTCGGCACTGCACGGCTGGCATGGGGATCCCAGTGCCTCGCACGCTGGGAACGGGTACAAAGACACATCGGGATAAATCCCCAAATGCTCGGGTGCAGCTGGGCACAAAGCCAGAGCTCTGGCCCCACAAACCCGGGCTGTGGGGCCGTACAGGGTGAGGGTGAATAGGAACCACGTCCCCAAGAGCATCCCTACAGCCACACGTGCCACCGACACCTTCCCCGCCCTGGGAAGGTGCATCCTGCTCCCAGGGCTTGGCAGCGAGGCAGAAGGGGCGTGCTCACCCAAGCAGAAGAGCCACTCTGCCCCTCATCACCCCCAAAATCACCGGCGGGTCTGGCTGCCGAGCGGTACGTCCTCACGCCGAGCCGTGCACGTGGCCCCGCACGGGGACAGTCGGCTACAGGGCCGGGAGCCCCCAGATCTGCAGTCCTGGGGAGCCATCAACAATGCAAACCCCTCCCCGTGACAGCACCACCATCCCCCCCACGCCCCGGCAATCACCCAGGGATGCTCCCTCCATCCCTCACATCCCCCCCACCCACAGCCAAACCTGCTCCCACCCCCAGGCACCCCCAGCACCCCATGGATTAAGCCTGGTAATATCACTCCTGTGTCCCAAAGCCCCTCTTTTTTTTTTTTTTTCTTTTTTTTTTTTGCCCCCCCTCTTTTTTTTTTTTTTTTTTTTTTTTTTGCGGCTGCTTTGCTCCCTGGCAGCCGGAGGGGGGGTCTTTCCTGCATCCGTCTGGCAGCTAAGCCCCTGTCGCCACGGGGGCATTAGCACCAGAGCTGCAGGGAGCTCCCCGGGGAGAAGTAAGTGGATCAAAGGGTTTTAGCAGCAGACGGCTCCCAGACAGATCTGGATCGTCTTCAAGGCGGCCACTTGCGGCTACAAATGCACTTTCTGCCTGCAGCTCCCCAGCCAAAAGTTTCACACAGGCTTTATTGCATTTAACCCCTCGCTGCTCCCGGCCTTGCAAGCGCTCAGCCCCACAGCCGGATCCCGGCTGGATGGAGTCTCGACTCCCTGGAGGCAAATCCAGCCCTGCAGGAACGGCTGGAGGGATCGGGGTGCTGTGTGCTTGTGCAGAGACACCCCCCGTAAAAGATGGGGTGTTCTGAGCCAGGCGGTGAAACCTTCTTGCTGGTGCTGCTCACCCCAGCATCCCCGGCACTGTGACAAGGAGGAAACTGAGGCACACAGCATGGGGGAGCAGTGGGGATCGTGGCAGTGCTCCCACGGGCACACACACCAACTTGCCCTCAACCCCTGGCAGCAGGTGGCAGGTGACAGACACCCCTCTGTCCCACCCCACCACCCCAGCCAGCCTGCCCCCCCCCCCCTCTTATGGCACCCCCAAAGCCAGCCAGTGCTTGCCAGGGGAGCTGGGGCAGGGAGAGGCTTTGTTGGAGTAATGCTGCTATGAATTATTTAGAGCATGATGATAATTATAGGAGCCCCCTGGTTCTGCTCGCTCTGCACAGGCAGGAGCAGGATTTGTGCCGTGGAGAGGGCTGGGGACAAGGAGGAGGGTCCTGGGGAACAAGGCCATCATCGACCCCAACTCTCTGGGGCTGCACCCCAGCCCCAGTGAGGCAGGAGGGGACCCTGCGGGTCCCTGTGGTTCTTGTCTGGGGGGGGTGGCCATGGGTCCCTTGCTCTGGGCCCCTGCAGCTGGGTACCTTGCTGGGGCCTTGCTGGTTAAGCTGGGAGCTTTGGGGAGCCAGGCTGGCCCCACTGCAAGCACTTCCCACCCCACGACTCCCCTTGCTGCTCCATGTCTCTGCTTCCTGCCCTGTAGTGACTGCAGCACCCCACACTTGCCAGCTCTGCACCCCACGTTTCATAGTCCCATACCCCAAATCACCCAGCACTGCACCCCAGTATTCCCACAGCACTGTACCCCACATCTCCCCATCTCGTTTCCCCAATCCCAGCTGTGGGGTCACCCCCCTGAGCCCCACACGGGCATGGAGACGTGTCCCTGTCTCCCTGGGGATGGGCAGCAGGAGAGGCACAGAGGTACCTGCCAGGACCCCCAAGCACATCCCGCGGGTACCCCCCATGTACCCCCCATGCCAGGTCCCCACCTCAAAGCCTGCAACCACCACCGTGAGCCCAGCACGGGGCTGCCGCTGCCATAAACCCTACGGCTTCACAGCCGGCGCGGGGGCCTGGCAGGCAGCCTCCCTGTACAGCCGCTCCTCGGCTGGCGCGCTCAGGCTCCAGGATGGAGGAAAAACAAGAGGGGGTCAGCCAAAAAATACGCATGGAGAGCAAGAAGATCCTACTGCCGGGATCCCAGCGCTGCCTGGCCGTGAATGGGGCACGGGAAACCTCAGCCAGACGGTCCCAGTGCGTGGGAGGACACCTAAGGACACGCTGCTTGGAAAACCAGGATGCTGTGCGGGTACCAGCGGGCCGTGCCTGGTGCCACCCACCCACATGGGCTGGGGGGGCACGCGTGTGCCCTGCGGTGCTGTCCTGGCAGCAGTGGGGAGGCGGCTGGACCACCTCTGAGCAAGCATCTCCCTGGCATGGAACGCAAGGAGGGGCCCATCCCGCAGCACCGGAGGGGTCTGAGGCGGCACCTCCTCACCCCATCCCCGGGGTGAGCCAGACCCCCCGGTGTGGCTGGGTTAGCTCCCCTCAGCCCAGCATCTGACGCACCCGTCTGGCATTTTCTCATTACACTGAGGGCTGCTGTTCCGCTGCATGCGCTTGCCACAGCATTGTCAGCGGTGGAAAAAAAAAAACAAACCTATTTTGCGGGCTTGGCAGTGCGTGGTGGGAAAGTGGGGTGAGCAGGGAAAGTGGGGTGCTGTCCACACACCCATCCCACCAGTGCGGGTCAGGACACAAAGGTGTGCTGGGGACCCCCCCAACCTGTCACAGCAGAGGGATGGCAGTGCACCCCCGGAGCCGTGGGGGTGCACATCCCAACGGCTCGTGCCGTGAGGCGAGGGGGGACAGGGGTTCCCCCTCAGCTGAAGCACTTTGCAGTGATAACCCGCAGAGCACGGAGGCATGGAGGCAGAGCCAAGCACATTGGGGCTCATGGGGACTGTCACCCAGGCACAGCAGCCCAGTAAAATGGAGCTTCCCAGTGCCCAGGGTGCACTGGACCAACTGGGAATCCCACCGAGGGGCAGGTGGCAGTGCCCAAGCTGTGGCTCCAAGCTTGTCCTCACCGAGGACAAGATGTGTGGGGCAGGGGCGGGTGGGTAACAGAGCTGGGGGAAGGGGAGCCCATGGTGCCCCTCCTGCCCACAGCCCCCCTGCCTGCACCTCCGCCCGGCCCCAGCAGCCCCAGGTTAGCAGGGGGGGCACGGTGGGTAGGTGACCTCCAGGTACGGGGTGAGCTGGGTGGGGGTAGGAAGGTGGTGGGGTGTGGGTACGGGGTGTCCAGCAAGCACAGGTGGGTTTCTGGGTGTGCAGGTTGAGGGTATGGGGTGCACAGTGGGAGTGGGTACAGGTTTGGAAAAAGCAACGTCTGAGTGGGAGCCTGGGCAGGGGGCAGCGTACAGATTTTGAGGTGCGGGGTTTGCGATGCAGGGTGTGGGGTGCAGGTTTTAGGGTGCAGGATGCAGGGAGCAGCAGAGTTTGGGGGAGCACAGTGGAAGGTGGGCGGGTGCAGGCTTCGGGGAGCAGAGTGCAGGGTGTGGATTTTGGGGTGCAGAGTGCAGGGTGGTGGCCTGGCACGGTGCAGGGAGGTTCATGCCGACGCGGGACCCTCGGGCTGACATTCCTGCCGCTCCCACCTACGCCCAGCAGCCACCCCACACCCCAACCTCCCCGCTCCTCCCCGGGGCCGCGGCTGACCAGGCCTGCCCCAGCCCTGCCCGGGCAGGCTGTGCTCCCCCCCTGCCAACCGTGCCGGCCGCGGGCCAAGCCTGGCGCAGCTCCCCGTCGCCGCTGCACCCGTCCCAGCGCCGTGCACGGAGCCCAGGCACGTCTCCAGCTGCCTGGCATCGTGCCCCCCCCCCCCCCCTCCCCCGCCCCATTCCCACCCGCCTGCCTCTGCTCTGCAGGGCTGCCGGGGGGGGGGGGCTGCAGGCAGCTGCCTGGGAGTGGGGCACATCGGGCACAACTACAAGGATGTGGTGGGGTCCCAGGGCTGGCACGGTGTTGGGTGGGCGACGGCTGGTCCCCGCGCAGGGGCAGAGGCACCGCTCAGCCTCTGCGCCGGGGAGAAGGGCATCACGGGGAGGAAATCCAGCATCCTCCATCCCACCCCTTGGTACCCAGAGCCCCAGGGATACGCTGCGAAAGGCATCAGGCGGGGGTTGCTGTCGTGCTCCTTATATTTGCCTTAAAAATATGAAATCCAGCAGGAAGCGGAGCAGTCCCACAGTCCCCACTGCCCTTTGTCACCGGCAGCCAAGCCCCTGCCTTTCGCCCATGCACAGGTGAGCTCCGCTGCCACACACACGCACATTCACCGCCTGGTGTCCCACAAGAAACTGAACTGATGGGACCTGCAATTAATACCTGCGATAGAATAGAGCTGATTATAACTGGCACGATAATTGCATTACACTTAGGAAAGGGTGTAAGCAGAAAGCCCTGCAAAAGAGACTCTTTGTCTTTGCTTTTTTGTTTTCTCTCCAGCTCACAGGTAATAGCCAGGAATGGGCAAACCCTCTTTTAATGGACTCTTAACAATGCTGTAATTTCCCTTTGCAGGGAAAGTTTTCCAAACAGTCAAAGATTCAAAACAAAGCAATGATTGTTCCTATTAGCATTAAATTCTACTCTGGGAGAGAGAATAAATCAAGCAAGGGGATTCAATTCAAAACAGAACTATAAAAAATCCAATAATGATTTTTTAATATTAATAAGAAAAATATATTGTTATGCACCCTTAGCATTTAAACTTCTAATCCAATCAGCGCAAAGTGCAGAGATAAATCACAGCCGCAGAGGAGAAGGGAACAACCATCAAGCAGGCAGCAATAAAACGCTGTCTTACATCCCTGGGACAGGCATAGGTTTGACAGTCTCAAAAAAAAAAAAAAAAAAAAAAAGCCAAAATTTATGAGCCTGTCACCCTGCAAGCTTGTTAATTCCTTCCCCGCATCTCCGCATGCTCCCTCCACCTGGGGCAGGGAGGGCACGATGCCGGCCAGGCAAGTTGCGGGCGGGAGGTGACAGCGGGCGTCCCGGCTGCTGAGCCCGCCAGCGGTGCAGAGCCAGGGATTTGCCCTTCCTCATCCTCCTCAAACCTGCTCCCGGCCGGCTCCAGCAGCTCGGAGCGGCTCTGCAGCGGGACAGGATGGTTCCCAGTGCCCCGCAGCGGCAGGGGGAAGGAGCCAGCGGACCTGCTGCTAAAGGTCCCAAGCACGGTCCCAGCCGTGGTCTCCCACCTCTCCCATCCTTAGAGGTTGCACTGGGCGCTTCCCACCTCCTGCTGCCAAACACGCCCCTGGGCAGGCTCCAGGGATGCTCGAACCCTCAGCGCACACTGATGCGGTGCCCGCTCCCACCAGCATCAACAGACACGAGTATGGAGCCCGCGGTACCCCCCCAGCGCCCCGGCATCCCGCTCCGTGCCCCAGCCCGGTGTGCAGAGGGGCTGGCGGGCAGTCCTGCCCATCCCACCGGTCCGCACAGGCGGAGCAGCAAAGTCCCTGTGGAGCCAGCCATCCCGCTGGGATAGGAGATGCCCCCCCACTTTGCCAGGGACACAGTCCAGGAACAATGCCAGTAAGGCTCCCCCCACAGCTCCTGCCATGCCATCCTTGTTGAACTCATTACAGATAATGGCCCCACAATTCACCACTGACGCAGACAGGCTATTCCCCCTGATTTATCGCCTCCGGCAGATGATACGCTGCCATGGGGGCCAGCGACGAGCCTGGGCGAGCAGCAAAACGCCACAAAATGTGGCCAGCAGGTCTCAGCTCCCCCCCAGGCCCCCCAAAACCCCAAACCTTAGCACTCCTGCCGAAAGCAGCTACATCCAAGGGGAGGGAAATGCTGAACCACGGCAGCAGGAAGGAGGAGCAGCAATGCACCTGCAGCTGGCGATCTCGGCCATGCGACGGCCGAGGACAAAAGACATCTCAGGCACACAGGGAGTTCCCGGCCGCCTGGCAAACTGCTGACGCCACAAACCAGGGCGAGAGGGCATTTGGGGACAGGGGGACAGACACGCTGCTCCTGATCGGGAGTGCCCCGGGGCTTCATTCCTGCTGTCTCCCAGCAGCTGAGCTCATGGAGGAGGCTGATGGGGAGGGCAAAGGATTAATTACAGCTATTACAGGTCCAAACCTGTGGAGAGTTTCTGCTCCACTTTTGCTTTGGATGGTTTGGGCTGAGGGTCGGGGAGCAGGTGCCAGGCTCATCCCCATGCTCCCCAGTTTGGCACCATGGGTCCCGTGCGACCGGTGACATCCCATCTCAGGGTACCAAAACTGCTCTCCGAGAAGTGGAGAGCACCCAAGCCCTCCTGGCATTTTGCAGTATGTTTTAAGGAAAAGAAACAAAAAAACAAACAAAAAAACCCACAAAAAAAAAAAAAAACAACAACAACAACAAAAAAAAAAAGGTGATATAACCCTGCACCTGGCTTTTGGGGTCCCCTGCTGCCAACAGGAGGGGGTGGCTGCATGGTTCTTGGTGGGGTTAGACAAGTGGCACTGGGAGCACTGGGCTTGGCGACTGGTCCAACCAGATGGGTGGCCCAGAGGTTCAGCCCCTCCGCTGTGGGGATGCCCAGTGAGCCTGAGGAGGGGGGAACCCCCATCCCACCGTCCCCTCTCTGCCCTGCCGTCCCTGCCAGCCGGGCTGCTGGAGGAGATGCCAGCGGCCCCCGGGGCGGCACGGCCACCGGCACATGGAGCCGTGACTGGGAAAGCGCTTGGGGACCTCGGAGGGGGGAGCAGTGCCACCACTCACAGCACTGCAAGGCTTTCCCGCTGGGCTCTGAGCAGCATCTGGCTCCCTGGCATGCAGCACCCATCCCCGGTACCATCCCCCGGGGACCTCGGCAGCGCCCAGGCTGGGCACCGAGCTGGCGCGGCCCCACAAATGCCCGTCCCCTCTGGACCCCGGGGCTGACCCCAGCTGCAGCCTCCTCCCAATCCCACAAGGAGAGGAGCCAGACTCCCCGGGAGACACAAAGGCTGCCCCGGGGAGGGCGAGGGTGTCTGGCAGCACCGCTGGGAAGGGGATGGTTTACCCGGGGGGCACCCAGACCCCGGCCGCAGGGTGCCAGCATGGGGTGGGTGAGCATAAAGGGGGGGGTTGAGGAGGGGGCGGTTTGAACTTTTGAACCAGCAGGCAGGAGATCAGTGCATTACCTTAACGCGAGTTAAAAATAACCGTCTCGTCTCTTGAAATGAGCCTGTCTGCAATTACAGCTTGGCATGTCTGCTCCGGAGCGTCCCGGGGCTGGCACCGCGCCAGGTGGCAGGCGGCTCCCAACAACCCTCGCCTTTCTTCTCTTTCTTGGGGTTGGCTTTTTTTTCTTTGTTTTTTAGATTTGGGGTTTGTTTTCTTTGGGTTTGGTTTTTTTTTTTGTTTGGTTTTTTTGTTTTGTTTTTTTTTTTTACCCCCTTCCCAGCAAATCAAAGGTGGCTGCTGGGTGCCTTGGCTCCTGCTCCTCCCCCCCCCCCGAGCCACAGCCACGTCTTCAAAAGCACCCAGCCCCGCGGTACCCACCGCCCCACAGCAAGGCCACACTGTCCCCCCTGCTCCCCAAGGACAGGGGGATGCTGCCACCAGCCCGTGTCCCCAGGGGGGCCATGCAGCGGCCCTGGGGCACGTTGGAGGGTCCGTCCCCGCGCTGCACTCACACACCCGTGGCCTGTGCACGCGTGTGCGTGGCCTGTGCACAGGCGTGCGAGGGAGCACATGCATATCCAGGCATGCGTGCACCCTGCAGCATCGCTGCCCGCAGCTCCCCGTGCTCTGCCCGGCCCCGCAGGCAGGCACAAGCCAGGGTTTGCCTGCACCAGGGCAGCCAGAGCCATTCCCCTCGTGTGCCCCCACTGCCGGCACCATTTGGGAAACCTCCTCTGCCCTCCAGGCCCCAGGGGAGCCGTGAGCCGGGCTGCATCCCTGGCTCGGTGGGTACAAAGTGCCATCAACCCAGCGCTCGTGCCTGGAGGACAGCAGGCAGCAAAGCCCAGAGCCCCCCCCCCCCCCCCCAGCTTCTGAGCCCCCCCCACAGCACAGAGCCCCGCCTGGCACAGCTGGGTGCATGGGCTGGCAAGAGGGTGCTGGGGAGGGGAAGGATGACCCCCCTCCTGAAAAAGCAGGCACCGGCCACGCAGACCCCAACATCATCCCCTCCTGCTGCTAAGCCCCCGAGGCAGCCCCCCCTGGGGCTACCCCCCCACTCCATAGCACAGCAGCAGCCCTGGGGTGATGGGACACCCCATAGGCAGACCCACAGCAAGCAACAGCTCCGGATGCTCTGGGATGCTGGAGCATTCCCGCAGGGAGGGAAGGGACCAGCCTGCTTTGGGGGTCCCCGCGCCCCCCTCCCAGTGCCGGCTGCCTCCTCCTCCTCCTCCCCGCAGCGGGTGAAAGCAAGCTTTGTGCTGGGGCTTTCAGTTCTGGCTGGCGCCCGGCCAAGGCACCACATAATAATGAACAGATGCTGTCCAAAATGAGCTTCAGCAGCAGACAGGCGAGCCTCTCCGCGTGTCCTTCCGTAACCCAAAGTGCCTTTCACCTCGGCTCTAATCAGGCACCTTCAGCAGGAGAGAGGAGCTGACGGGAAGTGTCGGGCTAATTAAAAGTAATGCGATCAGGGAGCGGCAAACCCACCACCGGTGGGTGAGGGAAGGCAGGGGGGAAGGGAGCTGCCCCCCTGCAGGCAGAGCCAGGGTGCAGTGGGGTGGCCAGGGCAAGGGCGTGACCCCATACCCAGCTCCAGAGCATCCCCACGGGAGACCCAAGGGCATGGCAGCAGCGGGGCTTGGGGTGGGACCCTGGGGATGGAGGGGGCTGCCTGGGGTTGGGGGTCCAACCGTGCCCAGACCCCACTGTGGCGTTGGGGAGGGGGGATTCATCCCCTTCCTGCGTGCTGCCTCTGCAAGGACACAGCAGTGACGGGTGTCCAGCCCCGCTCCCTAAGCCCAGGGGACCTCCCACTGCCAGCAGCATCCCACTGAGGACCCCACTGGGATGGGAAGCCCCGCCACAGAGCTCCAGCTCGCTCCCACATCACACCTGGCCAGGCCCGCTCAGGGCATGGCCTCCCTGCAAAATATTTACGAGGCTTTTTAAGTACAAAGCCAAACACCACAAAATTTGTTTCCCAACCCGAGGTGCTGGTCCTCCCATCACAGCACTGGGCACGCGGGAGGGAAGGAGGCACACAGGGACTCGCATGCGGGGACGGGCAGAGAGAATGCCAGGCTGCGAGCGCTCTTCTAGTCTGCAGGATCTTAACTGTAGTTTATATTCCAGCGGTTATTAAAAATAAAGGGGGGAGCGTGGGGGGGAAGCTAAGAGCAGAGCAAGCTGTTCATTTGGAGCCTTTCCCTTGGGTTTAATAAAGCCCCACTCACTGCTGTAGTATCATTTTTATGCTATCATAAAGCCGGACCATTTAGCAGGTTTGTGTTACTTCAGCAGTTAGCGCTGCATGAAAAGTGATTCCAGAAGAAGGGGGGGAAAAAAAAAAAAAATTAGAAGGAAAATGAAAACCTCCAAAAAGAGAAAGAAAAATGAGGTGGGAAGGAAGAGAGGAGCCTGGGGGATTCCTCACAGCCATGCCGCCAGCAGCACCAGAGCACATCACGGCAAATCGGGGGGAAGCAGGCAGGCTCCACCAGGCCTGTGTGGAGCTGGGGACAGGTGAGGAGTTCCCTGCTCCAGCCCCAGCACCCTGCCTGCGCTGAGGAAAAGGGTCGGGGGGATCCCCTCAAATCAGGGGGACCCCAGGGGCATTGCACCTGGGGGGAGCGGAGAGCTGGGGCAGCTTATCCTGTTTGGGGGGATGAAGCAGAGGGGTTTCCCCGAGGTGAAGGAGCCGGCGGCTGCTCCCAGCCCTGCTGGTCCCCCGGGACAGCCGGGCTCTCCCGGCCCTGGGCAGCTCTCCGGGGAGCATCGGGCTCTCCGTGCTGCTGGAAAAATCTCCATATATGGAGAGGATGGGGATGCTGAGCTGAGCCAAACCGCCCCAACGGGAGCCCTGACCTGGCAGCCCCTGCTCTCAGCCCGGTACCCCGGGGCCGTGCCCTCAGCCGAGCCCCCCCGGGGCTGGCTGGCACGCACGCCACTAATCCCAGTGCAAGTGGGAGTGAGCCCACTGCGCACCCTCAGAGCCGCGTCACCCCATCCTCCCCACAACTCCCCCCTTCGCTGCTGTGCTGCCCCCCGCTCCCATGCTGGCACCCGGGCTGCACTCTGCGAGGGGAGAGTCGTCCCCATTAGTCCCAAGTGCTGGTTTCGAGCCTTTCCAGCCACACTGGGCAACATCCCAAGCAGACGCACGAGCCCCCACGCAAGAGGCGAAGGGCAGGGGCTCATGCTGGGGGTGACACCAGCGACAGAGCACACACGCCGGGAGCAGCTCCCCTAAAGGATGCTCCTGCCGTCCTCGGCGGGGTTGTGCACCAGGACAGAGCCACAGCTCTGCCCCCCTTGGCCATAGCTCAGGGGTCCCCATGCCCAGCGGGGAGCTGAAGCACCCCCATACACCCCAAACCCTTCGGCAGCAAGGAGCACACAGACCACACTCCTACTCAAACACCCTTTCCACCCATTTTTCTCCCCAATTCATTTCCATCCTGCCCTGCAAGGGGAAGGTGGCGTTTGGCGGGTGTGCGTGGGTGCATGTCTCCATGGCAGCCCCCAGCCCTGAGCACAAGCGCTCCCCACTCCCGTGGGCCAGCAGCTCCCCGTGTCCCCGGTCCCCCATGCCGGGAGCAGCCACCACACTACGAACCCAGCAATATAAAGGGGGAGGAGGTGTAGAGGAGAGTTGGGAAATTAAGGTTTTCAGCGCTGTCAGAGCTGCATCAAACAGGCATCCACCAGCTGATTGCTTGATTGTTATATTTTGGATGTCAAACTGGAGCAAGCAGAAACCTTTAAAATGCATCAGTGCCGCTGCCTTTTTGACGGAGGGTGTTGGTTTCCCATTAACAAGTGGAAAGCGTCAGCTGGAGCAGAAAACTTCAAGCGCTTTGGAATTGATAAAATAACAACTCCCTAATTAAGCAGAACTGTCAGTCAACGGGCGCCTGTTGCCCTGCATTGGGAAGCAGCAGCAGCAGCTCCTGGTGCAGGAGCCCAAGGTGTTGACCCAGCCCGCTGCAGCACGGGGAGAAGCATGGCCCGGGGGGGCAGTGTCCAGAGCATCCTCCCCTCCCCGTTAGACAGGACTGGATCCTGGTCCCAATGCTGAGCATGGCCGAGCTGTTCAGATACCGTGCCTCAGTTTACCTCGCCATAAAACCATGCAATGCAACACGCAGCTCGACAGGGAAGGAAAGGCCCGACCCCAAAATGTACCCATACCAGCATCCTCCCCCTCCAAGAGATAACTAACCAGCCTCGGGAGACATGTCCCCAACAGACACATTGGACACCACGGCCAGGCACGGGTGCAGCATTCCCACAGCGGGCTGGATGCAGCGAGGGGTCCTGCTGGGAAGGTTGTGTCCCCCCTCTGCGTGCTGGAGGATGGCCGGGGGTGTTTGGAGAAGCCTGGCCTGACCACCAGCAGCACAGCCAGCACCCCGCGGGGATGCTGTGCCCTCGGCCAGGCTCCCAGCCCTCCACTACTCCGCTCTCCCTGGCGCAGGGAGGCTGCAAAGGAGCTAATTAAAGGAGCAGCCCATTACCCGAGACCCCCCTCCGACACCGCTGTGCTGCGTAATGAAATACTTTAAATCCACCATGCTTCTCCCAGGCCTGGGGCAGGAGGGACGTGGCATCTCCAGGGTCTCTTTAATAAGCCGCCAGCAGCTCGTTACCACAAAATTGACTGCCCAGTGCTCTGGGTGCTCCCTCGGCACCACGAGCTGCCAGCCTGCCCAGGGGAGAGATGCGAAGGGGCACCCAGGGGGTTGGGGGCAGGGGACAGTCAGGAGAGACATGGGGCTGTGCAGAAGGTGTTTAATCCCCGACCCACTGGTGTCCAACGAGGCCAGCAAGCAAAGGGGATCCCTGCACACCACCTGTTGCCCCGGGGTTGGGCCAGCCCTCGCACCACCAGCCCCAGCCCGGGGTACCCTGCCCTGCCCGGTGAGCAGGCAGGTCAGGCAGGGCGTTTTGTTGGGCAGCCCTCAGCCCTCCCATCTGCCCTGCGACCCGCCAAGCACTGGGCTGGGCTGGGAGGTTTAAGCCACAGAGTCAATGCAGGGGCAAAGGGGGGCTGCCAGGAGGGAGCCCGCAGCAGCGGTGCAGCCCGGGCAGCAGAGCTGCCTGCCTGAAGCCCAGGGGAAGATAAGCAGAGCCACAGCAGAGCCGCCCTGACACGGAGATGGGCCAGGAAGGCGAAGAGCATCCCAACCCGGGGTGCACCCAGGCGAGCCCACCCGAGCGAGCGGTCCCTGCAAATGCCCCTTCGTGCCCAACAGCAGCTGGACCCTGAGCCTGTCCTCCCCCCTCGCTCATCATGGCACCTCAAAGCCTCCAGGGACGCAGCCCCCCCCCCCCCCCCCCCCCCCGAGAAAGCCACCAAACCCCATGCTGGGTGGCAAGGCTCCATTGGGAGCAGCCTGAGCAGTGCCACTTTGGGGACACAGGCCAGGCACCACTCGTACCCCAAGGGACAAGGGACACCAGGAAGGGTGTGGGGGGCAGGGGACAGGGCTGAACAACCCATGTTGCTCCCACACGCTCCCTGGTGGAAGCTTTGCCAGGAGAAGGTATTGGCCCTCCCACGGTTCTGGGACACATTAGGGGACCCCCCGGGTGACAGTTGACACAGGGAAAGGCCACTCCTGCTTTCCCAGGAGGATGGCCTCGAGGGTCGCCTCTGCCAGGACTGATGCGTGCAGGCAACGCTGCTGTCACAGCCTGTCCTTGCCCGGGGGCCAAAAGCCAGCGCCAGAGTAAGCGGGACAGGAAGCCTGTGCCACCTTGCACACCCACACAGACACACCTGCGCATTGCCATCGTCCCCTGTGCAAGCCCTGGCACGCCCTGAGAGGACATGGGTCACTCCTGTCCCAGAGGGGTGGTGATCTGAGTGGATTAATCCCCGGCACCCGCCTGTGCCAAGGGTGCTGCTGGCCCTGCCATCCTCAGCCAGGGTCCTTCCCGCCCAGGGAGGGCTTTGCACCATGGCTTTGGCTCACGTGCCAGCACCGGGAGGCATGAGCATCCCCCCTCCCCGCTCCTGCCTGCCCACAGCTGGGCACACAAACTTGTTCACGGCTCCATCCCCTCGCCCTCACTCCCCAAGGCTGCCCTTCAGGGACACCCAGCTGGGAGGGTCCCCAAGCGTCTCACACCCCAGTGACAGGCACGGCTGACTGGGAATCCCTTCGCTCCTCATCCCAACCCTCCCAGCCACTGGGCCAGAGCAGCGAGAAACCTCCCCGACATGTCCCCAGACCCCACCAATGCGTTCCCCCTGCGGTCCCCAAGGGGCGCAAGCCTTGGGGAGCCCCCCCTCCCCCAGGGCGCACCCAAGGCCATGCAGGTCACACCCTGGGTGGAGATTCGAGAGGCCTCCATGCAACTGCCACCTGCTGCCACCTCCACAGCCCCCGACACCTCCCCCCGTGAATCTCTGCACTGGAGGGACACCAGCTGCCCCCTGCCCATCCATCATGAGTGGGGGACACCCAGCCTCCGCGCAACACCAGCTCCCACAGCCTGGCCACGGGTGCCACAGACAGACAGAGTCTGGCCTCCCTGACCCAAAAGAGCCCTGTTTGCAACCAAGAAAGAACCCCCAAGGCGGGTCGGGTCCTGCCACTTCTGACAGAGCCAGGGCACACTGTGCCAGGACCTCAGGCTGCTATTAGAGCCCCCTGAAGCCTCGTTACACACTAATCACACTGAAGGTGACAGGGCTTAGGGGAGGGCTTAAGAGAAACCGTCTCCTTTTTACTGACACCATCTGGACACAGGCGATCTGATCTTTTCCCCCTTCCCAGCGTGAAGCTGGGGGAGCATCAGCCAGGGGGGCATGGGCCAGTGTGACACCCCCCCCCGGGGATCTGGCACCCTCTGTGCCCTCGCTTGGTGCCAGGATGGTCAGTGCGGTGCATCCCCAGCTCACACCGAGCAAGAAGGGGATTACTGCCCGCACCAGGGATTTCTAACAAGTCCCTGGTGCCAGCAGGGAGCAGAGCTGGGGAAAGCCAGCGTGGAGCCATGCGGGGCTGCATGCTGCCTGCGTGGCCCCCAGGGAGGGGGACGCAGCCCTGAGGAAGGTGGGGGCTGAGATGGGGGACGGGGTGGGTGACAGCCAGCCCGGAGACACCTGTTTGGGGACAGCCCTCCCCCCCAGCCGCTGGCACCCAGGGCCCTGGCATGGCTGGGGTGCCCACAGGCAGAGCCGTTACCGCGGGACTGTCACTCCCTGCGCCCCGGAGCTCGCACGCCGGCGGGAGAACCGGCCGTGAGCCCCCTGCCCGCTGCCGTCCCCGCTCCCCGCCGTCCCCGGGGAGGATGGCGGCACCCGCTCAGCTCTGCCCTGCGACTCTGCCTGAGGCCAGCGGGTGACCCGGGGACAAGCTCAACCCGGGGACAAGCTCAACCCGGCTCCAACATACAACGCCACGACACACCGGCTCTCCCCAAAACTTGACCGAGCCCTTAACCCCCACCCCAACCGTGAGGAAAGCGGGGATCCTCCAAACCCCGCAGCCAGGGGCAAGCTCCAGCTGCCCCAGGGGAAGCACCCGGTGCACCGTCGGGAGCAGGGGGGAAAGTTGCGCTGGGGTTTGGGTCGGGGCAGGGGGTCAGGTACCTTCCAGCCGGCGGAGCTGTTGCTGTCTCCTTTATCCTTAAAGTAGGGGACGTATCGCACCATCCAGTCGTAGATCTGCGAGAGGGTGAGGCGCTTCTCCGGCGAGCTCTCGATGGCTTTGGTGATGAGGTCGGCGTAGGAGAGGTTGCCCCAGGCGTTCCTCCGGGAGGTCTTGGCCTTGCGGAGCTGCCCGACATCCGCGCCGGGGGGCGGCAGGGAGGCGGCGGCGGCTCTGCGCTCCGCCGGGGCCGCCGCGTTCTCGCCTCCCTCCCCGCCGCCGGCCGCCAGCGCCGGGGGTCCTCCCGCCGCGCCCCCATCCTCCTCCTCCGCCGCGAAGTCGGGGTGGGGGAGAGGCCAAGTGCAGGACCGGGGCCGGCTCTGCGGCTCGAAATCCGGGTCGATCTCCACCTGATGCGCCTGGAGCTTTTCTTCCATGGTCCCCTCCCCGTCGCTCCCGCCTCCCCCCCCACCCCCCCCCCCCCCCCACACCCCGCCAAGAACCCCCTCCCCGGAGTTACGGTGGGTTTCCACCAAAAAAAAAAAAAAAATAACCAACACACCCAAAAAACACCAAAAAAAAAAAAAAAAAAAAAAAAACCAAAACACGAGAGCGAGAGGAGTGCGAAGAAGGGCTCCGAGCTCGGGTGGAGCGGGAGAAGGGGAGGAGGAGCCGCTCCGTGCACCCGGGTCCTGGCGGGGCGCAGCCCGAAGTCCGGCGGAGCTCTAGCAGGCGGCTCTGCCCGGCTCCGCGCCGGGAAGCGGGAGGCTAACGGGAGAGACGAGCCGAGGGGGACGCTGCATATTCATCGGTCGCCTCTCCAGCCCCGGGCGAGACGGAGGGGTTGGTTTTTGGTTTGGTTTTGGTTTTGTTTTGTTGGGTGGTTTTTTTTTGTTGTTGTTGTTGGTTTTTTTTTTTGTTGTTGTTGTTTTTTTTTACCAGCCGCGGAGCTCCGGAGTCGTTCCCGGCACGATAGCCAGCGGGGTGGCTGCGGGCGGGCAGGGCGCGGGGGCTGCCGCATCCATCGGCGGAGGCTGCACCGGGCTGGCGGCGCGGTCAGGCAGCAACAGATGAACCGGAGCGACCGGCGGCGGGCGGCATCCTCGGCCGGGGACCGGCGTACTCCGGAGCCGGGCGGCGGGGCACCTGGGCGGGGAGAAGCGGGATGGAGGTGGCGGGCGGTGGCGGCGGCGGTGATGGTGGTGATGGGGGGAAGATGCCTTCCCCCCTCCCGGGGCCGCGGCGGGCGGCCCGGCGCTAAGTCCGGCGGCGCGGCGGAGCCATGCTGGCGGGCGGCACGCACCTGACAGCGCCGGGCGGGCGGCTCCCCGCCCCTACGCCCCACCGCTCCGTTTCAGCGGCCGCGCACCTGCCCCCCCCCCCTCCGCCGCCGCCGCCACGGCGCGGGCGGGCCACATTGCTGGGGGCGGCCGCCGTTTCAGCTCTCGTTCGCTCGCTCCCTCCCTCCGCCGTGCCCGTCGCCGACTGCGGGCGCCGCCGTGACACAGGGGGGAGGGCCCGGAGGGGCGGGAGGAGGGCGGGGGAGGGGAGTGCCCCAGCGCCGGGCGGGACGGAGCGGAGCGGAGCGCCCCGGTACCGCGCGTCCGTCCGTCCCCCCCCCCCCCCCACGCCCCGGGGCCGCCGACCCCCGGCAGCGGCGGCGGCCCCACGTGCGCCCCGGGCTCCCCCCCCCCCCATTGTTGCCCCGAGCCGCCGCCGCCGCCTCATTGGCGGGTGGTGGCCGGCGGACACGCCCCCCCCGCTCGCCTATTGGCGCGGCGCCGGCGGGACGCTCCGCGGAGGGGGGGGGGGGGGGATTGGAGGGAAGGGGGGGGGTGGGGAGGGAGCAGACCCGCCCCGCGGGTGACGTCAGGGGCGCCGGTTGCATCCGCGCGTCACCCCGGGCAACGCGGCCGCCGCGGCCGGGCGGCGGGACACGCCCCTTTACAACGGGTCACGCCCCCTCGCCCGCCGTGCCACGCCCCCCCCGCCGGCGCTGTCGGGGGAGACCAGTGGAGAGCGGGCTCCGCCCCTAAACGGCTCGGCCCCGCCCCTGCCGGGGGCCACGCCCCTCTTTTCCCGCAAGCCCCGCCCCAGGGCCCGGAGCCACGCCCCGCCGCCCACGCCCCGGGGCGGCTGCGCCCACGTGGGGGGGCCGTGTCCGTGGGGGTTCCGTGCCCACAGGGGGGGCTGTGTCCGTGGGGGGAGGGGGGGCGTGTCTGGGGGGTGGGGGCTGTGTCCGTGGAGGGGGCTGTATCCGTGGCGGGGGGGCCGTGTCCGTGGGCGATCCGTGCCCCTGGAGGGGCGGCCCTGCCCCGCCCCGCCCGTTCGCAGCCCACCGGCCCCCGCCCGGGGCTCCCAGCCCCGCTCCCTGCCCCGTCCCCAGCGGCCCGGGCTCCCTGCGGGGCCGGGGACTCCCCGATGATGTCACTACAGGGGTAAGGTGATGGCAATGAGGTCAGGCCCACGGAGCCCACCCGGGGCTGGGCTGGATGCCTGCAGCCCCCTCCTTGCTCCGTGCTGGGCCTGGCAAGGAGGCGGGTGGGAGGGCAGCTCCGGGCACGGGAGACACCCTGCCCGTCTTCACGCACCCCCCGCACCCTGGGGCAATGCACGCCGCCCCTCACACCCACGAGGGTGCAGATGTCTCCCCACGCACACACGTGCACCTCTCACCCAGCACCCACTGGGGACATGCACCCGCTCCAACACCCACTGGGGACGCACGCCTGACCCCTGTCCTCACCCACCTCACTGCGAGGACACGCACCCACTGGGGATGCACACCTGCCCCTCACCCACTGGGGACAAGGGTATCTGTGACGGCTGGGTCCCACCCTTCCCCTTCCCCACCACACACCCAGGCTGGCTCCCCCGCCTCCCCCCAGGACTGCCGCCTGCCCCCCCACGCTGCCCACTCTCCCCATGCCCACCTCAGACCCATCTCTCCACACCCCCCATGCACCGCTGGCCCTGGGGACACTGCCACCGCGCTCCCCGGGTGTCTCTGGGGCTTTGTCACCCTTGCTGCCACCAGCTGTGCCTGTTACAGGGTCTTTAATGCCACAGCCACATGCGATACTTTTCCTGCAGTCCCATTTATTGTCCAAGGGGACGGGCTAAGGTTACCCAAGCAACTATGAAGCTGATGGTTCCAGCCTTGAAGTGCTTGGCCTGACATCTCTAATAATATAATAAAGTATAATGTAATATAATTAATATAATATAAATAATACAATATACAAGGGGGACTCGACAAGTGCTCTGTTTCACACAACCTGCAAGTGGTAGCGGTGGCTGCAGATGCCCCAGCCGTCCCTGGAGGCACATCCCAGCTAGCTGGAGGCTGAGGTGTTTGCATTCCCCAACCCCCCCCCGCCACACCGCCGGGGACCTGCTGGCCAAACCCACATCCACTGGTTCAGCTGGTCCGGGCGGGCTGCCCCAGGCTGGCACCAGATGCGCCCTGGCCAGCCTGGCTGGGAGCAGCCTTGGACCTGACCCCAACCCCCCCTCGACCCTACAGACCCCAGGGCAGAGCCAGCCTCCACATCTCCCTGTGCCACCCTCCTCCCTGGAGCTTTCTCCTGGGATCTATCCCAAATTTCCCTTGCTATGGTTTACACCCACAGTCTTCTTCCCCTACCCCAAGGGCCCAGAGGCAGGATCATTCCCTCCTCTCTCAGCAGCCTTTTGCCCACTTGGAGCCGGGCAGTGTTTCTTCCCTCAGTCTTGCTTTTATTAGTCAAAACCCTCTCCCATTTCTCACCTGCTGTTCTAGCCTTGTTCTTCCAACCCAGGCTCAGCTCCCCTGTGCCCAGCTGAGCGGGAGGGTCCTGGCCTGCACAACCCTTCCCGTGCTGCTCCCAGCCTGCCCTGTGCTGCCCAGTGCCACTCCAGCAGTATTTCTCCTCCTCCACTGCAGTGGGTACATCTCCCTGCGATCACCCTGAGCCACCTTATCCCTCGGGCGCTGGCACAGACCTCCCTGCCCGTGCTGCCAGGTCACCCCTGTGCTTTGTCAATACCTACTGCTGCAGAAACATGCTGGTCTTGCACACCTGCTGCCTCAGTTTCCCCACCTGTAGAGCAGTATTTACCCTTGCAGACAAGGACGGCTGCCGGTGGTGAAGGTGACAGGCAGGCGTTAGATGGCTTCATGGCTCCTTGCACCTAAAAGCAACCAAACCTGCCCAGTACTCCCACCCCTGGCTTGCCCAGGACCTCATCCCTGGCCTCCTCATTCAGCCCCAGGGGTGTGGAGCAGCACATTTCTGGGTGCGTGTGGCCCCAGCCAAGGCACCCACAGGTCTGGGGTGTGGAGAGGTGGGTGTTCAGCCCTCTGCCCCCCCAGAAGCAGTGCAGGGCTGGCTTCCAGCATCACCTTCCCAAGCACCTGGTTAATTATCACTTAACCGCCTGGCACCAGGCAGGAGCATCTCTATTAAGCCAGCTGCACGCTGCCACCATCCCCGTTAAGCAGCAGGCCTTGCTGCTCAGCCATTGCTTTATGGTAAGAGGCAGTCTCGGGAGCAGAGGTGGGGGGCACCGAGCTGCTGCGTCTCTCCCCCACACCCCGGGGTGCACCCTGCTCCTGGCTGCCCGATCCCAGATGTGCAGCCATGCCTGGGGAAGCATGTGTGTGGAGGGGGAAGTCTGTGAGGTAAGCACTAGGATTTCAGAGATTTTTGTTAGTCAAAACCCTCCCACATCTCTCACCTGCTCCTCCAGCCCTGTTTTTCCAGGGCCTGGTGTGAGTATCAACACAGTGGGTCTGGGGGTGGGGGGAAGAGCAGAGCAGAGCCTGGCTGGGCGGCAGCAGCAGCAGGGAAGGGGGTGATGGGAGGGGTTGGGGCTGCCAGGTCTGGGCACAGAACCCTTTCCAACACCCTTCCCACAGCCAGCACGGCCCTTGCCCAGTGCACCTCCCTGCTCTTCCAGCATCATCTGGGGCAAAGATGTCCCTGGGGCTACCGGGAAATGGGGCTCCTCTGTCCCCCCGGCTCTAGGACAGAAACCAGTTTGCTCTTGGATGATGATGCTGCAACTCAACACCTTGGTTTATCATGTGAAGGTCACACTTCAGGAGAGGGAGGGAAGGGATCCCTTACCCAGATATGTCCTGTTTCAGTAAGGTGCCCAGCACCTCCAGGGTGGGAAGAATGAGGCTGAAAGGGAAAACAGGAGCATAATGGGGATGGAGTGAGCAGGATCAGCTCTGATACATTCTGCCACGCACGTGTGAGCTGCTCCTTGCAAGTGAGAGTGGCAGCAAGGGGGGCTGTGGCTGCCCTGTCCCAGCACTGCCCCCCCTGAAAGCACCAGATCTGTGCCCACCATCGGTGGATGGATGCTCTGGTGCCTTGGGTGCTGCAAGTCACCTGCAAAACTGGTCTGAAAATGATCCGAACAAGAGGAACTCCAGCGTGCACCACGCTGAGCCCCACAGCATCCTCTCCCCTGGGGAAACCCTCCTTCTGAGGGGGGAATTGGGTTTGGGCAGAGCTGGGAGGGTCATACCCACCAACAGGAGGTATGAAGGGAGAAGGGCCCACTGTGGGATGAGGAGGAGGAGCAAGAGGAGAAGGAGGAAGAGGAGAGCTGCTGCTCCAGCCATCTCACCAGCTGGATCCCAGCCTGTGCTCTGCCATCTCTCCTGCAGCTCTGGGACAGAGCCAAGACTTGGTGTCCTTGCCTGGTGCTGGCGTCACCTCCTGTCCTACCAGGTCAGCAGGACCTCCATCTTTCCTCCACCTGAGTGATTCCTGCAACACCCCACTGCAGACCCCCTCTTCCCTCTTTCCCTCCTCCAGATTTACACCTGAGGGCTGTTTTGAAGCCCCCATCTCCTTCACCATTCCCGCTGGGGGTGCCCAGCAGCTCCAGCATCCAGAGCAGAGCCCTGTGAGCGGAGATGGAGCTGCAGGAGCCAGCAGGGACCACGCTGGGCAGTGCCCCACTGAAAGGCAGATGGGGATATCTGCCCACGCAAAAAAAACCACCAGCAGGCTCCAAGGACTGCATTTGTGACCGCCAAGGACGAATCCAGCTTTCAGCATCGCAATTCAGAGTAGCCAGCTGCAAGGGCACTGCCCTGGCACCGCGGTCTGGCTGGGTGAGAGGAGAGTGAGAGGCAGCTGGGGAGAGGGGAGCACCTCCCGGGTGCCCATCTCACCCCACAGCCCATCACCCTCACCTCAGGCCACGCCTCCAGCCCCCTGATCCCAACGGGAATCAGCAGACAGGTTTTCCCACAGGTGTCTGCAGAGACCTGGGGGGGGTGGAAGGACCAAGAAAATACCAGCAGCATGCAAGGTGTCTGCTCTGCATTGAGAAGCAAAGCTACACGTGCAGCACGTCCTATGCAACGGAAACTCACCCGAATGCTAATTTGGGCCTTTGAAACACTGTGTGTGATGATCCAGCGTCGTCTCCTCGCAGAGCGCCTGGATATCGTGGCGCAAAAGGATCTCAAGCGGCACATATTAAAAAATACTTTCACGGAACATAAAGTGGAAGTTAAGCAAATGAAATGATAAAGTCAAAATGAAATATTTTTACTTTCCTGAAATGAGCTTGGTGTTTTGACATGATCAGAATAAACATTTTGACACTGCTGAAACAAGAAAGTCAAAGTGATTCTTCTAGACTTCTTCCTGGAGAAAATGGCAGCAAAATCAACAAGTTCCCAGGGAAAGCTCTGATTTCAACAAAACCCTGGTTTTTGACAGAAAACCATTCCAGGTGATGTTTTCCTTCAGCCCTTTGCAGAGAGCAGGTTTCCAGGTGAGACCTGGGTCACTCTCTTGCTAGGCACCTGAGCCATTCCCAGAGAGAAAGCTGCCTCCATGCTGCCTGGGAAAAGGAGGGGTGGGGAGGGATCGATGCACCCCTGCTCACCTCGGGGTTGGATTCCCCAGTGTCTCGTAAGGGATGATGCTGAACCCTTAGTCTGCAAAAGAGGCACAGGCAGTCTAGCAGCAGCAGGGTTTGTCCCCTCCTTCGTGTCCATGTTCATGGTCACATCATGTCAAACCAAGTGCATCATAGTGGCATTAAGTTTTCATATTTCTATTTGGGGAAATTTCAACAACAAATGTTTTTAGTTGAAAATCAAAATTGTTGCATTTTGAAAGTCTGGAGCTTTGCTGAAGAAACAAGCAAACACTTTAGGAATAGTCTGATGTAACTGATAGCTCCATTTTTTATGTGATACAAGTTGGGTGGAAAATTTCTGACCAACCTTTGGTGTACGCTATAGGTATTAAAGTTCGTTCCAGAATGGTATTTAAGGAAAAATCTGCTCTTTGATAATAGTAATGCTTAATAATAGTTTTCAATGCTAATCCTTGATAGCAATTCCATGTGATTAAATACACCTTTGCCTGATAGAAAATGGTGTATGCCATGCAACAAGTTCATGAACCCTCTAATCTCAGCTTCTGGCATAGCTACCACAGCCAAGCACGAAGGCAATAAAATCTCTCCAGCCCATCACACGTTTCCCTGTCTCCAGACCAAAACGTTGCATCAGCTCCTCTGGCTCAGCATCACCCTGACAGCTCATAGTCACTTGTCACAGTCCCCGTCTCCCCAGGCAAAGTCCCCCATCATCTAAGTGGGGACTGTTTCAGCAAGAGACCTTAGCGGGATGTGGTGGGTTCCCGGCACTTGTGTCCCACAGGTGAGGGTATGAAAACCTTGCTAGAGCCTCATTTTTTTTGTGTAGATGCCTCACTACGCTGTTAGCACCCACGAGGCCACAGGAAGCATCTACTGGCAGCTGAGCCCCTTCGGGGAGCCCCTCCACCTCCCAGGCCCGTGCAGGGGAGCGTGCCCCTCATCCCCAGGCTCTGCTTTGCCCCTGCCCTGCTGACCTGGAGGAAACCACCAGCATCGGCCACCGCCCCCAGTGTCTCTCCTTTTGGTGCTGTTGGTGGCCAGCGTGGAGGTGAGTAAAAGGGCACCCCAGGACCAGTACCCCTCCAGACACTTCACCAGGGGGTCCCCAACATCCCTGTTGGGCCCCACCCTGCCCAATGGCATTAGCACCAGGGGCTTGGTTACCCCTGAATTTGCAAGAATGATTCCTCAGACTGAGATCAGTCACAGCTTCTTCAATAGCTTCAACCTCTATTTGCATTTAGAGGCGAAAACATTCCTCTCAGAGGTTGCATGCTAATGCAGCATCCAGGAATCCCTGCATGATCGCTTCCTAGTTAGTCTCATCTGCCTGAGTGAACCGAAAACTGTTAAACACATTGAGTGTGTCAGACCAGATATTATCAGAAATAAGACTACCTTTTGCTGGCACCCATGGCTTGCAGACACACAGCAAAGAGTTATTTAAATCTTTTCCAGCTGTCTCCCATGTTTCCAGAGACACTCAGCTCTGACAGGTCTTTTAACCCTTCCTTTCCATTAGGTGATGTTCTTTTGGTTTGCTCTCTCCTCTCCTGGGGTCCAGGAGTCCCTCTGGCCTTGCCCAGCTCCCATGGTCCCATTGCCCTTGCTGGGCTCCTCTCCACCAGCATCAGAGATGTCTCCCACCACCCTCTACCTTGCTCGTGTGCCCGGTAGCCATTCTGGCTGGAGACACCACTGGCAGCCCCGGACGCCTGCAGGCAGCCCCCTCTCCTCCAGTTTTGGATCCCCCCAAACTTAATTCTTTCCTTCACATTTCAATTACAAACCCCAAAGCCTCTCGGCTGCCGGCCCGCGGCTGCGTCGTCCCTCCCCAGCCTGGCTTGGCACTCTCCCCACCGCCTCCTCCTCGGAGCAGGGCTGTGTGGCTGACTTCCCAGAGCACATACTGAATACGCTGTTTCATGAGCCTGCCTTGGAGCAGGAGCAGGAATCAAGAGTAAAACCCCAGTCTGCACGGCCAGCATGTTTGAGAAGGGCCATCTGGCCGGGCTCGCGGTCCAAGCTGAATTTGCTGGATGGTTTTGAAGGTCATTGAGCAGGGACTGAATACGCTTCCATATTTTCATGTATAAATACCTGCATTTCCAAGGGAGCGAGCAGGAGCACATGCCTGTAGGAAGTGTTCAGGGGCTACTCACTGTCAAAAGGGCAGGTGGGCAGAACCCCAGGGCAAAGAAACAAGGTTGCAGGAGCATGGGTACAGACACACATGCATGTACACACGTGTGCACGCAGACGCTTGCTGACACACCCGTGTGTGCCATCTCACGTGCACACACACGTGTGCCACAGGCACGCATCCATACCCGCACTCATACCCATGTGCCCACACTCATGTGCATGTCCATGCACGTGCACACACACGCACACCCGTGCATGCATGTACACCATGCAAACACACACACGCTTAGCTCCGAGGCCCCGGTTCAGGGGACAGCCTCCAGCACCAGCCAGCTTGCTCTGGCTGCCCTGCTCCTGCAGCAGAGCTGTGCCCCCTCTTGAAGCAGAGCCCTTGTGTCCGTGGACTCCAGAGACCCCTCTGTGTCCCCACAGCAGCCAGGAAGAAGGCAGGAATGACCCAGGATCCCCAAGGCTCTTGAAGACCCTTTGTTCCATGCCTTCCTATGCCCTTCCACAGCTACCCACCCTTGTCCTACACCACACAAACCAGGATCCAGCACCCAGATGCAATGCTCAGGACCTTCTCCCAGCCATTCTGACCGCTGCAGAGGAACAGCCAGACCTGTGCCTTTCTGACAGAAGCAGAGCTCTCTTCTGATTTGTGGAGATCCCCAGAGAAGACCTCTGGGCTCCTGAAGCCATCTCCCTTTGCCCCTCAGAGAGCAAATGCTCCAGGCAGGCAGCTCGGTCACCAGCCAGGAATGAAGCATCCTTCGTGTGTGTGGGACAGGGGGTCAGTGACGGGGGGTGGAGGAGGCAGCACGGCTGGTTACCACAGTGAGGGAGCGTGGTTTTCATCAGCAAAAGCTGCGAGGCATGGTGGGGACAGCGTGGGGACGAGCACATGGGTCAGCGTCCAGCCTGCTTGGAGCAATTCTTGGTATGGCCAGCTGACACTTTTCTGGGCTTTGCTGCCAGCACCACGCTGCGAGAGTGAGGTTACCTCCGCCAAAGGCACAAACTGGGTTCTACAGTGACCATCTCACTCCATCACAGCACCAGACCCAGGTGGGTCCTCCATCCCCAAGGTCACAGGGAGCTGAGACCATCGCCGGACCAGCACTGCACTGATCTTGGGAAGGCAGATGGGAGGTTTGCCAAGGCCCTGCACTCCTGGCTCTCTGCACGGAGCTTACGTCCATGCCAGCTCCCACACACAACCCCAGCTGGTGCTGAGGATCCTGCCCCCGCCCCTGCTTCGGGTGCAGGGAGAGCAAGGAGGTCCCAGCAGGAGAGGACACGCATGGGAGAGCCCATCCAGAGGCAAAGATGTGTCTGGTGGTGCCGCAGCCCTGGGCAATCCTGCAGAGGAGATGGGGCTGAACTGGGGAGCCACAGGAGGGCCAGGTGCTGGAGGGCTGGGTGTCTCCCAGTGCCGCAGGGCCCTCCGCCGTGCCTGGCTGAGGCGGAGGGCTGCACCCCATGGTAGGAACACACACACCTCGGTCCCCTCCCTGGCCAGCCCTGCGGCTCTTCCCCTGGCTGCCTGCTGGGGTTGTCCCCAGGGCTGTCTCCAGCTCACCAGACAGGGCTGAGTCCTGCACCCAGAGCCTGGGCAGCCCACTCCCATCCCAGTGCATCCGCACCCCATGCGTGGTCCCCTCTGGGCTTTTCCTTTGGGCTGTGCTCTTTCCTTCTGCTGAGCCTTTTGCCCCCCCCCAAGCTTTTCTCAGCTGGATGGGCAGCCCATTCGTGCTTTGGGAGTTTCTCACCCATAGCCCCCAGCGCCACGAAACCCACCCAGAGCCTTAGCAGGCAGAAGTGGTTCTGAGAGTCATCTCTCACCTCCAACCCACGCACTTGGACTGGAGGCTCACGCCTGGGAACATCCCTCACCTGCCAAAGCCCCAGCCAGCGTCAGGCACCCCCCCTCCCGCCAGACCCCAGTCGAAGCCCTTTCCCATGGGAGCACAGCTGCCAGCCGGGCGGTACCGGCACCCACGTGGGAGGGAGGCGAGATGCCGAGCGCTGGCACAGGCATTGCCAGCCTGGATGGAGCACGGGGAGCAACCCTGAGCGGAAAACAGCCGGTGCGAGGCGGGGAGGAGGGTGCGGCCGAGCGGGTCAATGCAGGACCCGCTCCCTGCTCTGCCTTGCCAGAGGTTTGCCGGGAAGCCTTAGGCGGGTGCTCGCATCTCTGTGAGCCTCACCCCGCGGGGCCACGCTGCGTAGGCAATGCTCCCTCCCACGCCAGCCCCGCTTGTGAAGGTGCTGGCAGAGGGGGCCCGACTGGCTGCAAACCCCCCCAGCGCTGGGCAAGGGACTGGGAGCAGCCCCGGGGGCAGGCAGGACAAACAATATGCCTTCGTCCTGTGGAAAATTACAGATTCCTTTTTTTTTTTAAAGGGTTAGGTGTTTGTTTTGGTTTGGTTTGTTTTGTTTTTTCCCCTGTTTGTGCAGGTATTTGTCAGAAGGATATTTTTAAATGAGAGCAGCACTCGGGCTGAAGTTGACCAGCGCGGCATCCGACCGGCCTGTGCTCCAGCATTCCTGTGGCTCGGGCCAGCGGGGACCTGCTGACCCGGCAGGAGAGGTCAGCCGGGAGAGGACATGCAGTTCCCTGCCGCTGCCCACGGGGTGGAAGAAACACCAGGCTTTCCAAGAGCGATGGAGGAGAGCTCAGCTCCCAGGACACCCCAGAGCAAGGCACGTCTCCTGCTCCAGTTGCTCAGCAGTGCACAAGGCACCCGTCCCAAGACATCCCGAAAGGCAAACCCGCCCAGCAGCGAGCCTGGGCCCCCCCCACCCGCCCCGGCTGACACGTGGCCCGAAACCCAGGGCCGTGCTCACCCGCCAGCTCCTCTCCAGCCGCTTTGCAAATAAACAGCACAGCCTTAGCCCCCAGGTCCCAGCGCGGGAGGTCCCACCCTGTGTGGAAGAGCCCCATGGATGCGGTCACCTGCTCCCCGATTGCCTCAGGGACAGCCGGGTCAATTCATGCCACTTGCTTTTTGCTTACAGCCTGCAGCAATGCAGACCTTCTGCCTTCCCCAGCCCCCTTTTTTCCTGACTGCCTCAGTTTCCCCTAATCCTGGTGTAGCTTGCAAGACGTGCTGTGCAAGGGGCAGTGCACAAGATGGGCAAGGCTTCAGCAGAAAAGGGGTTGCAGGCGAGCTCCAGGGCATGGGCAGGAAGGGACCTCTGAGACCTCATTCTCAGACCACGCACACACCACGCATGCACCAGCACTTGCTAACTCCAACCTACTCAATCCCCACGCAAAACCCGGCAGCCTGGCACACAGAGAGGTGCTGCAGCAGCAGCCTGGGAGCGGTGCAGTGTCAGGGGGGTCGAGCATCCCATAGCCCAGGGAAGGGTCAGGATGGCCAAGCATTCCTGGCCCAACGTTTGGGAAGCGTTGCCTCCAGCCAGCCTTGGATGGGAGTGCTTCATGTTGGATTTGAGCCCACATTCTGCTCTCCACCCGTCCTTCTCCCACACAGAGGACTGATGGCCAGTTACTTTTGGGGTTATGGGCTACTGCTAAAGACCAGGAAAAGTGGGTGACATGGGCACCATGTCCTGCCTGGTCTGGGGCTCTTTGCTGGGGGTGCATCTATGGGGAAACCCTTCCTGGGGGTGGTGGAGTAGCTGCCCTGGTTAGGTGATCATGATGTGCCTTACACAGACTCTGGTGAACTAGGACATTTGCCATCAGCTCTGGCCAGACTAGCACCACAGATGTCTTCTTCTTTCACTTGACATGGGCATTTGACGGAGTGAAGGAGGTAAATTAGGCTCCAGGAGCCCATTTCTCCCCCAGCCAACCATGGACGCCTCCCTGGGGTCTGGTGCTTTGGATATGTGGGTCAGAGGAGCTCAGCTACTTCTGCTGGCTGATGAGTGAATTCAGAGGATGTCATTTCATGTCTGTTTTCCCCCAAAGAGTGGTGGAATCCCAGAAATCCTCAACAGCTGGGCTTTACACTCTGTGTTCCTGGGGCTTTGCCTCTCACCAAGGCTCAGCGCAAAGGCTGCACTTCCCTAAAAATGCTCCTTTTGCTTATCAGGGGCTTGGCTGGCTTTGGCAAAGAGCTAGGGAGTCTGTGTCAAAGTCTGTTCTTGTCAGCAAATCTGGATGAATTACCTAATCTTCTGCAGGCCTACAACAAAATGTATGTCTTGATGCACTGCAGACATGCCAATAGCTCTGCAATTATCTGCTTAAAAGCTGGACAATCTACAGGACTCTTTAAGGACCAGCAAGTATGAGATGAAGTGTTTCAGTGCCAGGTAATCTGCATTTAAATACTGCATGCACCACTACCCAGAGATGAAAAGGTAGGAACTGGACTGCTGTAGACAAACTGGTTAAGCAACGCATACGTGATAGGAAGCTGGCAGTGAAGGCATGCACCAAAATTCTTGCCCCAGCACTGAGCATCCACCTCAGCCTTTCCTGCAAACCCCTGCCCTCTCCAGCATCCTCCTCAGGGCCATCATCCAGCAGCACTCGGCCCCTGCTCAGCAGATCTTGTCCTGGATCAAGTGAGGCAACATCCCCAGTCCTCCCCTTGGCAGCGTACGGGCTGAGCCACGCCTCCACCTTGTGTGCCTCTGCCCTGACACCCATGTGGCCCCTTATTTGTGACAGAAAGTATCAGGATGGAAATCTACAGGAAAATCCTTGTCCGTGAGCAATGTTGACATGAACTACGTCCACACTCAGGGGAGACAACCATGAGCTCAGGCATGGGCAGCTCTCAGTTGGTGGCACATCCCAAGAAATTAGCCAGTCCATCAGTGGAGAACTGACGTCTTTCTCTTAGAAAAGACATAGCCAAAACCCACCCATTTTCCCATTTATTTTACCAGAGCATATCCGATAGTGCCAATGTAACCTTATTTATGGTTAGCTAACACAGCCGAGGAGGAACTCTATACAATGCAAACACTATCCCCTTCCCCTTGCAAGCCATATCACACTTATGTGATGTCCAAAGGCAGGACAATCTCCTGCCCTGAGCCCAGGAGATCCCAACACATGGCAACAGCCAGTTGATGCGGCCAAACAGAAGTGGGAAGCACTGGGAGTAAGAGGTCTGCCAGACCAGCTGCTTCATCATGCTGAGGGTTACAGGCAGCACTGAGTCAGAAAGGGGTCTGAAGGAGAGCAATGGGAAAACTCAGCAGATGGTTACAGGCCTTTGGCAACTGTGCAGGACACCAGAGAGGAAGACACCAAAGTGTTGTACCTGCTGAAGGTGGCACACAGACCCCTAGACAGGGATAATAATAGTAATGCACTGTATTTTATCCCACAGACACGGGGAGACCTCTGCACATACCTGCTCTGACATCTGCAGCACAGCTGCCATCAGCCTCTCAGGTGTTTCCCCACACATTAAGCAAAGTTACAGGAGCACCAGTCTGTGATGGTTTCGGGGGACCCTGTCACTGTTTCTCCCATGAGAAAGATAGATATAGTGCACTGGGGTGCGAGCTAAGCACTTCTTTCTGCAAAAAGTCTCAGCATTAGCTAAAAATTTACATCAAAGGCCATTCATTAACACTCTGCACAGTCCTGAGTACCTGAGGAATTATGTAGCAAATACTGCTCAAAATATATTTATTAGGAGTTTGAGTCTATGGCCATCACAGTGGCAAGGTCCCTTTGGTGCAGTGGTGCCTACATCCACGCAGGCAGACGCCTCCAAGGAGGCACAAAAGGGCCAAGAAGCTCTTCGAGTGCTTTCAGCAGTGTCCCTACAGCAAACACCGTCCGCCCCGCACGCAGGACACTCTGCCTGTTCGTGCAGAGGCGTGCTGGCCCCGTGCCTGGCGAGGGTGGTGCTGCACTTTCTCTCTTCCACAGAGCAGCTGCAGCCAAGCTGATTTCCCCACACTGAGCATCTCCACCCTGGCTGGTGTCGTCTCCTCCCACTTCCCTGGGAGCCTTTCAAGGGGGTGTCAGGTCCTGTGGTTTTGGTGCTGTCCCAGAGGGGACGAATCATCTCCCTGGACTGTCATCTCCTTTGGAAATGGCGTTGACATCTTTGGTTGCTGGTCTGTCCAGCCAACCTCCAGGATGGTGCTTTTAGCCCTGTCCCACCAGGGTTTTCACCAGGATCTCCCATGTAGACCTCTGTGGCCACCTCCTCATGTACACACCTTTGTCTTGATGAGAGAGGACATGCCTGGAGATGCAGACCACACAGCTGGAGGTGCTTATGAAGGAGCTGAGGTGTTTGGATCTCCCTCTACTCAACAATCATTAGACTAGAGCTAGATACCTCATCTGGTTCTGGGCATCAGTAAAGCGGAGTGAGTTGAGAGGAGACCGCCAAGATGGTCCAGGGGCTGGAGCGTGTGTCATTCTGAAGAGAGACTGAGGAAACAAGTTTTGTTCAAACTGAGGATGAGAAAGCTTTGAGGGGAGATCTTCAAGGCCATCTACAAGGAAGTCATTGAGAAGGCAGACCCAGGCTCCTCACAATTGTCTACAGTAGGAGGACAGAAGACAACAGACATGAATTGAAACAAGTTTGGATCGGATGTAGGGGAAAAATTTTTCACCATGGGGAAATCAAACATCGTAGCAAGTTGCCCAAAGAGGTTGTGCAGTCTCCGTCCTTGAAAGCCTTCAGGACCCAACCGGTCTTGAAAACCTGGTCTGACCCTGCTTGGAGCAGAAGGCTGAATGATAGACCTCCAGAGTCCCTTCCACCCTGAATTTTCCTATCATACTGTGCTGCTGCAGGTGGTGGGATTTTCCTTTTCTGTACAGCTTTTCCCTTATTACATCTTCTGTCTGGATTCCTTAAAAAGCCATTTCACTGTTGAAGGAATGTCTTGGGAATGGCTTTCTGCTTTCACTTCAGGAGCATTCAAGATTGTTTCCATTTTCTGGTGGCTTGGGGGATTTTTCACGCCCGTGACTGATAGTGTGCCACATACAGCAAGCCCTGCATGAGCACTTAAGCTGCAAAGCAAAGCAACTCCAACTCACAGAAATGCCACAAGTGAGATAGCCCACAAAACTGCAATTGTGCCTTCTTATACATATTCAGGCTGCAGGGTATTTAATTATGAGATCCCAGATTATTAGCGAGCTCCTGCCTTGTTCCGTGAAGGAGGAATGATGCGTCTTGAATGACAAAGCTGCTCAATCCTTTCTTTTCCTTGGTGTTCATTCAGTGAATCACAGGCTCATTCACATCTAACCCTTGCACTGAGCAGGGTAGAAGGGGCCTGTGTCACAGCTGGTGTGAGCAAGACAGGAACCACCAGAAATGCATTAACAAGGGCAACAGTCAAATATAGCAGAATTACTTCTGCCTTCTTCCATCCATCCATCTCTGATTATCTCACCTCTATGCCACCCATCTATCTCCCTCTAGAAAATTATTCTTTAATCCTAGGGGTTGGTTCTGGGAAGCCCCTTTGTGAGCACTTGTAGAGAGGGACAGGACTGCAGGGCAGTCCCACGCAGAGGGTCTGGCTGTGTGGGTGGGAGGGATGCAGCCCCCCAGCCAGCCTGTGCCAGGACATCACTGGAAAGAACAGAGCTCGTCAGCACCTGCGCAACCCGGCACCGGCATCTCATGCAAGGTGCTGCCCCTCGGGCAGAGCCTGGGCTCCGGGATTGCAGGAGGGGATCCCCTGGGGGTGAGCTGCCGACGGGGGGGCTGAGCCAGACCCTGATCCCTGCTCTGTGGGCAAAGCAGTGCCCGTCCCAGTCTGGGATTTCCAGTCCCGCTCTAGAGGCCAGGCAGCTGTGCCAGCCCTCTGCAGCTGCGTGGGCATCCCCCCGCCGTGCGAGCATGCGTGAGAGCATGGGACCCGCGTCTTGCCCGCTTGGCACTCAGCCTAGGAGGCCAGCTCAGGGCAGGAGGCAGCTGTCTGCTCCGAGCAAGGAGCAGGCGGGGAGCTGGCCCCGCTCTGCTCAGCGGAGAGCAATTTAAAAATTGCTGGAAGGCTTCCATTGAAGGAAAAAAAAAAAAAAAAAAAAAAAAAAAAAAAGGTGTCAGTGAAAAACTTGTTTAGCCAAGCGGGCTTCCCTGGCACAGGGACTGGGGCTGGGCAGCTCCCCGCTCTGCCATGGTCCTTACCCCATGCCAGGCAGGCAGGCACAGGCAGGGAGCAGAGCGGAGCTGGCAGCAGGCAGAGCTGTGGGATCAGCATTGGAGGATGTGCAGCTCCTTCCAGGGCGACGGGGAATTGGGGACCTGCAGGCCAGCCTGGATCTGCCGCAAGTTGCAAGTGTTTTCTAGAGCTCAGCATCCTTCCAGCAACAAAGGTGGAGGAAGACAAAGGCCCTTCCAAAGAGCTTGGATCCCTGGAGCTTCTCCCCCTCCTGCCCACACACTGCCTGTCCTGCCTGCACTATCCCACATGGAACCACCCACCCAGGTCCTGCCCAGCTGCCTGACTCAGCCAAGGGGACTCCCAGCACTGTCCTGAACTGCAGCGCTCGCTGCTGACCCAGCTGGGCCAAAAACCACACGCCACCCCCCCACACCCCCCCCAGCGAGGGGGTGGAGGACAGCTCCTTCCCTGGTGACAAGGCTCTGCACCCTGGGGTGACTCTTAATGGGGGCAGACAAGAAGATGGCTCCAGCTCCCTCTCTGTGTTGCTCTGTGTGGCTCAGAGCCAGCCTAGCCCTTTAGGCTGCTCAAGCGTGGATTGAAAGCCTTCCCTCAGTTGTCAGTGGGTCGGTATCAACAGCAACTGGGGGGTTTCCTTCCATGTAGAACACACCAGGATTTTTCTTTGCAGGTGGGGGGTCTCCTACCCATTTCCACAGCCACTCATGCTGGCCACCATGTCCCAGTGATGCTCTCACACAAGGTGCCCAGGTGCCTTTTGAGGTCTGGAAAAGCACCAGTGCTTTTGTAGCCCAGTACATCTCTCCTACCCTAGGTTTTGTTCTGATAACTTCAGGCCATGCTTCATCCTCCTTCCCAAATTTGCGGTGGTTTCACCAGGGGGGGCCTGCTTGCTAAAAAATGCCACCTGCTTTGCCGGTAAAAGCACCAGATGCTCCGCTGGAGCCCTCACCTTCCCACATCCCTGCTCTGAGGAGGTGTCCCGCTTCACTCCGTGGCTCCCATCAGCGTACAATGCTGTTGGTGAAAAGAGCTTTCCCCAAGGCAGAGAAACTTATAGCATCTCCTGCCTGCCTGCCTGCACCAGTCTGGCTGGCACCCCCGCCCCAGGGCAATGGTCCAAGCAGCCCGGGAGGACGGGCAGACCCCGAATCAGCCGAACAGATGGGCTTGGATGCAAGCAGCCAAGAGGCCATGTAAATACATGTCGTGTTTGGAGGACAGGGTTCCCATCAGTGAGTATCTGGCTGGCTGGCTATGCATGTTTTGTAGGCAGGGGAATGCTCAGCTGCTAATCCACGTAATCCTGCTCTAGGCTGGATTCATTTTAAAAAATAAATAAGTATCTGAGAGCAGTTTTTGGTCCATCTGACTCAAGTACTGGGCTCTAATGGGGAGAGGCAGAACCACAGGAGCCTTATTTACATTGATTTTCACTGAATGTGCTGCTTGGATCAAGGAATTAAAGGACTACAAGGCAAGAGTAAACTGCAAATCAGGCGAGGGCATCCCAGTCGGCACACAGGATGCAAAGATCTGATTAGCCACTTGCCTGTACTTTCACCCCTGCTTAGTGCACCGTTTTCATATTCAAATCCAGTGCCCAGGCGTACATACGAATGAAGCAGGTTGCTGTGCCTCAGTTTTGAAATTTTGGTCAAAGATCGGAGCAACACTGTAAGAAAAGACCCAAACCATACCTTAGCGCAGGACAGGGAGCAAAGGAAGACCCCCCCCCCCCAGGTTGTTTTCCCCATGGTTATGGTGGTGCAACCCTGGGCACTCAGCAAGTCTTCTCGGCGCTGGAGCACCCCACGGGGACAGCGGGACCCTCGTGAGCATGCGGGCAGCAGCCATCAGGAGGGCACCAGGGAAAGTTTTTCTCAGCCCGGCAGCTGGAGAGTGTGGAACAGGCGCCGCAGTGACGGGGGCAGCACCCTGCAGAGGTGTCTGCTCTGCTTGGCTGGAGCAGGACCGGCTTTTGTACCACACGGACCACGGCCTGGCTGGCAACACAGCTTTGGCCAACCTCTCCCCCGCCCCAGGAAAACCTCATGAAGGGCAGCACCTAGTCTAGCTGATCTGTCTTGCATTAAAGAAAATAATGCATTGTCTCCAAAGCAGCTTTTGGGTTGCTCCTAGGAGAGGGGCAGCCGTGACCTTCAGTGGCATGCCAGGAGGAGCCAGGGCCTGAAGGGACTTGCATCCACTGTGCATCAGGCACCTTCAGTTAAGAGCCAAGTTTCTGTGATGATCTCAGGGCCAGATTCACAACTGCAGCTGCTCTCAGCCAGTGGAGACACACACTCCAGCCTGCTGAAACTGGCAGGAGGCAGAAGCCAGAAAGCCCTATGCAAAAATTCACCTGTGGTTGTCGCAGCCAGAGACAATCTGGCTGCTCTGCCTCTTGTCTCCAGGTTCCCTGGTATGGTGCCGATGCCCACGTCCACCCATCCCCAGTGTGGGAAATGCCTGACCCAGATTCAGGCCTCATTAGCAAGTCAAGTTCCTCGTGAAAATCAGGTTCTTGATGCTACATCTGACCATGACTAACTCCACATGGTTACACAACACTTGCTTGTGCCATCTCGCTTCCCTTTCCATCCTGATGAAATCTGATGCCCAGGCATCGTCCTTGGTTGGTGCTGGCAGGTCCCTGTGGCACGTGGGTATTGCCATGCTCAAGGCACCTGCAGGACTGGGGTCACCAGGTTTCCCAGGCCAGGAAAACCTGTTTCCCAGGTGAAATATCTTTAGCTTGTAAAGGAAGAGGACCCGACTCTAAATTCTTTTGGACCCCAGCTGCAAACAAATTTGGCAGCCCTTGCTTGGTCTTTGTTCACAGGCTAATTTCTCACCAAAGTCCACAGATGAGCCTCAGAGCTGTTTTGCTGCAGGCTGATCACTGGGCTGGGGCCGTTCTGCACCGTGCAGGTGTGGGGGTAGGAGACACTGGAGAAGGACAAGGCAGTGTCGGGATGGACATTGGTGTCTGGCACGTGGGAAAAGGTGTGGGGAGGTTAAAGGAGGATGGAGGACCTGCCCTACTGGGAGTTTCCCCAGAATCCTGGCCAAATAAAACCCCACAGGAATTAGCCATGTCTGTGCCAGAGGTGAGAACATCTGTGCTTGCTTTGGACAGCTCTGACCAACCTGCAAAGCAAAGACCCAGCAGGAGCAAGCTGTCCCGAGGCTGATGGGCAGTAGGCAACGCCCGGGTGAGGCCGCAAGATGGGCAGCAGGGAGAGGCAGCCCCAACGACGTGCTAATGGGCACGGCACAGTGATTGCTGCCCTCCTCCCCACCCGTGTGCAGGGACATCTGCAAGCCCCAGGTTGTCAGTCTGAGGCCTCCTATTTGTTAGGCTGGTACAGACTGCCAGGACTACATCCCCTCATTAGTGAAGCGTTCACTGCGTTGCCACCAGGTTCAACAATTTGCATCAATTACCCCCCAGCAAGTCTGACGACCACATGAAACCTGTGCACTGAGACAGCAACAGGTGAGCGTGCACCACACTTGGAGCCTTCAGTGCATCGACCAGGGTGACTGCTATGCACTGATATTGGGTTCTGAATGCCCCAAGCATGGCCATGCCCCTTGGAGTATCCTGCATATCTTTTTGGACTCTTGTGGTCTAGGTCTTCTGAAGGCAATGGGAGATATTGTACGTGCCCACGGGGCCCTGCATCACCTCTGAATGTATAAGGGACATCCAGGGTAATGGTCCAGTGTCACACAGGGGGCATGGGGTGCAATACTCTGTGCTTGGATGCAGCACGTGAAGGCAGGGTGTGAGAACTACCACAAGCATCCCTCTGAGACCACTCAAGTCCTTGCCAAACAGTGGCAAGTGAGGAAACCTTGCAAGACACACAGGGAAGATTTCTGTTGGCCCATCTTGTAGATGAAGAAGTGTCTTGCCTAGGGTCTTGCAACAGGTCAGTGGCCAAGCACATTTTCCTTGCCTTGTCTTTGCTGGATTGAGGCCTCATTGCCACAGGGTGGGATCAGATCCCACTCCCATGGGAGCAAAGACCAATGCTCCCGTCTCATGCAGAACCACCTCACCACACAACCATGGGTGTCCTCAGCAGGCACTTCCCCAAAACCAGCCTGTGCCTGGGAAAATACACATCGTCTGGCATGGAAATGCTGAAGCAGATTCTCAGAGTGATTCTCTCTTCAGGGGCCCCAAAAAGCTGCAGGAGCTTGTTCCTCCCCACTCCCCACCAGGACCAGAGGAAGGCAATCCCCCCCTCATGGCATGTTGTCCAGCAGACAGGACACCTTGCAAGAGAAATCTATTTCCTTGCACAGCAGCACCTGTCAGCTGCAAACCTTTCACTGCCTGGTGATTTAGCTTCCCGTCTGCTTCAAATTAGGGAATAAAAAGCAAAAGTTTTAATGTAATGGAAGTCAGTGGATTGGCCTTGCAAGTTGTTAAAATTTAAAAAGGCAACAATAAATCTGCTGAGCTGAGAAGAACTCTCAAAGAAAAGGGATAGATTTGTTTTCTCTTTATTATCTTCCAGGTGATTTTCAAGGCTCACTGGTATTTTATTTCTTGTTAATTGTTCTCCCTTCTGAATTAAAAGCTCTGTCACCTCCCAGACCCTGATCTGGGCATGAACAACTGGCAGGGCAATAGCAGCAAGATGAGAGTTAATACCACACCTGCCTGCCTCAGGGTAGGCTCACCCTGGTGCTGGGTCAGATGCTTTTTCTTACCTTCTTAATTTCCCCAGATCAAATTGAAATGTTCAAGGTCATGTGTCCTTAAGAAGGGAGAGCCACATTTCACGGAAACGCAGGTTTTCAAGCCATTATCAGTGACTGGTCTGAACCCCGACCTCTCGGGGGTGAGCGGGTCACCTGCACAGCTCACCTGTTCCTCTCTTTGAGGGTTCATGGAGCTGAGCACTCCCAACACCGGGAAGATCTGAGCACCTCAAACCCTGCAGATCATGGGTCTTCCTGATTCCCAAGCCAAGCAGGGCTCAGCCTCGATGAAACCTAGGAAGCAGTGAGCAGGATGGGTGCCCCGGTGTGGGCGGGGGGGTCCCCTAGCCAGACAGTGCTGTCCTGTCTCAGATCTCCTCATCCTACCCCTTCCTCTTCCAGTCCCACACGTGGTGGTTCCCCATGAGCCAGAGAAGGGGACAGCTGGTGGGAAGAGTTTCAGGCTCTGTTTGGGATCTCACCCAAAAAGCTTCTGAGCAGCAGGAGTAGCAAAGCGAGCTGGAGAGAGAAAAGTGATGCTGAAGGCTGTAGTCGTATTCTTCTCCTCACAGGAATACCCCATTCATCCAGTACAGCTATTTACTTCTCCCTGAGACCTGACAGCAGAAGCTGGAGCATAACGTCTAGTAGCAAGCTGTCAAAGAGCACAGACCACCAGACCACGTAGAACAGGTCACCTCAACCCTGGAGAAAACGGAGACCTTCAATGCAGACAAGGCTACAAAGGGGGGAGCAGCTTTGGAGGGTTGATGAGGAGGGGTAAAGTACCTAGGGAGGAACGTGTGATGGGACTCACCACCTTCTTTAGGACCAAAGAGACAATTAAAAGTTCACCAGAAAACCAGATGACTTCAGAGTCTGCATTACTCTGGGGCCAAAATTTGGAGTTTTCTGGAGGAAACTGGCCTAAAAGGCACAAGAAGGAATAATCCCATGTGTGTGTGATTGCTCACATGGTCTCATGTGGATCAGGAGCTCTGGACTTTAATGTCCCTTGTTGAAATTGTCCAGATGGAGGAGTGATTGCTCACAGTGCTGCCCAAAACCAGCAGCTCCCATTGCAGTGCGTTGAGGTAAAGTCTTCATCTTCCTGGAGTCATCCATATGAACCCTGACAAGCAGTTAAATAACACCATGAAGAATTAATCACAACCCCAGGGATTTATGAGCACTAAATTCACCGCAAGCTCCAGGAGAAGCTGCCAGCAGCCCTGGGTTTCCAGTCCCAGGGAGCCCCAAGCACCAGCACAGCATGAGAGGGTGTTATTGAAGATGGCATGATTAGGCAGGAGCAAGCAGCTCCAAGCACATGGCTGGTTTCTATCCCAAAATTCACCTATAAAAGCACCTTCAATGCAAGGATCACCCAGGAAGGAGAGTGAGGGTTGCACACACTGTGGGAAGGGAAGAGCTGAGCACAGCAGAGCCACAGGGCAGAGCCTGCTCAGGTACACAGGATGGGGAAGCATCAGAGCTGCAGAGGAGGGAGGGCTCTGCACAAGCTTCTTCAGAGGATTCTGCCCACAATCACCTACATCTCTGGGCATTTGTCTCTGCAGAGTCTGATCTGCTGCAGAAAAAGTTCTCCCCTGTCAAGGACCTGACCAGCAAGGCCAAGGCCAGGATCAGGATGGAGAGGAGGGGGTGCCCCTTGACTGTGGGTTGGGGCCTCCCCATCAGGCTGAAGAGGGGTCTGGGCTAGAGAAAGAAGCAGGCAAGGCAAGAGGGGACAGGAGGTGAATCACAGCTGGGCATGGGAGACATCATGGAAGTAGAGCTTCAGCCCTGGACCCCAACCCCTGGCCCTGCTTGCCGTCTGGCATGGGAGCATCCCAATGAACCAGTCTGTCTCTGTGCTCCTCCTGCTGCTGCTGCTGAGCGGCTGGGAAGCAGTTTTAGGGGATGTTCTTGAGCAATAATGAACCAGTACATGGTGTAAAGCAGTCTAGAAAAACGTCTGGGATGTCCCAACTGATAGAGTGCAGAGTTCGGGGTGAGAAGAGGGAAAAGGGAAAGGCAGAGGGATAGACAAGCATGCAAGAGAGAGCAGGGTGGCAAGGGAGCCAGAGCAGAGCCCAGGTCTCGGTGGAGGGGCCAGGTTTGTGATGCCCCTTGAGGCTCCTGCCTGCTGTCTCAGCACTTGCCCTGTGCCTGTGAGCAAAGCAGGGCTGCCCCAGCTCTGCACCCCGCTCAGGAAAACAAACCCCACAGCAACCGTACAGCCAGGCCCCCTCAGCACACCCCAGCTGGCTGCACAGCACCACCCCTTGCACCAGCTCTGCCAGCACCTCCCTGGTGTATTGGGCTTGTATGGCAAGGTTTTGGTAGCCAGGGGGATACAGGGGTGGCTTCTGTGAGAAGCTGTTAGAAGCTTCTCCTATGTCTGATAGAGCCAATGCCAGCCCGCTGATAGACCTGCTGCTGGCCAAGGCTGAGCCCATCAGCGACGGCAGTTGAGCTTCTGGGATAATGTATTTAAAAAGGGGGAAAAAAACCCCTGCACAATGGTAACTTCAGCCAGAGAGAAGAGTGAGAATATGTGAGAGCAGCAACTCTGATGACACCAAGGTCAGTGAAGGAGAAGCCAGGAAGGTGCAACAGAGCAGAGACCCCCCTGCAGCCCGTGGTGAGCGGGCAGGCTGTGCCCTGCACCCAGGGAGGTCACCGGTGGGGCAGGGGACACCTGCAGCCCAGGGAGGACCCCACTTTGCTGGAGCAGAGTCTGAAGGATGCTGTGACCCCGTGGGAAGCTGGTGCTGGAGCAGGGTCCTGGCAGGACCTGCGGCCCCGTGGAGAGAGGAGCCCACGCTGGAGCAGGTTCGCTGGCAGGACTTGTGACCCCACGGGGGACCCACGCCGGGGCAGTCTGGTGCTGGGAGGGCTGCAGCCCACCGCAGGGACCCACGCTGGGGCAGCTGGGGAAGAGCTGCAGCCCGTGGGAAGGACTCACGTGGGAGAAGTTCATGGAGGACTGTCTGCCGTGGGAGGGAGCCCACGCTGGGGCAGGGGAGGAGTGTGAGGAGTCCTGCCCATGAGGAGGAAGGAGCGGCAGAAACAAGGGGTGATGGACGGCCCACAGCCCCCATCCCCTTCCTCCTGCACTGCTGGGGGGAGGAGGGAGAGAAATAGGGAGCAAAGCTGAGCCTGGGAAGGAGGGAGGGCTGGGGGAAAGGTGGGGGTTTTAGGATTTGGTTTTATTTCTCATTATCTTACTCTGATTTGACTGTCAATAAATTAAACTAATTCCCCCAAGTTGAGTCTGTTTTGCCCATGATGGTGATTGCTGAGTGATCTCCCTGTCCTTGCCTCAACCCACAAGCCTTTTTATATTTTTCTCTCCCCTGTCCAGATGAGGAAGGGAGTGATAGAGAAGCTTTGGTGGGCACCTGGCCTCCAGCCAGTGTCACCCCACCACACCTGATAAGCACATGACTGGGAGTGGGGCTGGGACCCACGGCGTGAGAGCAGCAGTAGATGCCAGGCAGGGTGCTCCAGTGCCAGCCGTGTCAGGGAATTTCTGCAGAGACCATGCTCCCTTTCCCAGAGTTGGAGCACATCAGTCTCCAGGAAGGGATCTTGCAGAAGGGACTCATCCATGAGCAGCTGGTCCCCGTGCCATACCTGCCCACCCAAACCCAGGTGGAGCTCGCTGTCCCAAAACACAGGTCAGCTAAAGAGCTGCTTGGTGTGGGATGGTAGGTGCCACGGTGGAGTCCAGCCATGACTGGGGTCCAGTGGAGTAAGCAGCAGTTTCTCCTGATAGAATTTCCACTTCTTTACAGAGAGAGCCTTGTCTACACTCGGCTGAATGAGATGCAGTAATCGTAGCTTCTTTGGGTGTGAAATGTTTCATTTTTTTGTCATGAAACACAACCTATCCTGGCTGGAGCCCTTGGCATGAAGTGCAGGCAAGCTCATGAGAGGTGGAGGAAGCAACAGCGAGCGATGTGGCTGTTGGCTGCCCAGCTAGACCTGGCTGGATCCCACCAGTGGGTCAGTGCTCTCCCCAAGGTGACCTCACCATCACAGCAGCCATCAGATCCTGGCCAACTCCGGGCACTCCTCTGCACCGGGCATCTTTATAAAGCCAGTCATCAAAACCAGTGCAGAGTATATGGTGCTGCATATGACTGAGGGCAAGTATGACCAACTTAGGAGCAGCTAATGCAAGGGACTGAATGAGTGTCTTCTGGTGGGCCACTAAGAGCCAGGTAAGCTGAGCAGGACCCTTGCATTTAGGGCTTATTTCAGAAATACAAGTCAGGAAGCTGTAGCACCCTGTCCCCACAGGACCTGGTTCTCCCCTTGGTGTCCCACACCCCACAAACACCCATTGCCCCTAGATCACCTTTCATCTGCCTCTATCCCCTGCCTCCCCCTCTCCAGGCCTGCAGACAGTGAGGCAACATCTCTGGAGGATGGGACCTCAAGACCTCCCCAGGAAGCAGCACGTGTGCTCACCTTAGAAGACATCCAGAAATCCCCTCCCTTTGCAAAGAGGTGCTGGCTATCAGTGAGTGATCCCGTTTTCATTCAACTTGTGAATCACCAGAGGGTGATGCCTAGAAAGGTATTTGTTGGGACAAAAATATATTTTTCATACATTTTTTCTCTTTTTTTTTAATTTTGTGTTGGTTACACAGAGTAGTGCCAAATCACATCAAGTAAAACCCACCCTTTTACTGCCCAAACCTCTTTCACAAACAGTGGGAGGTCACGGCATGATTTATCCAGAGGGAATTTACGTTTTACATCTGTGGATACTACAAGCACTGCATCAAAATGAACACGATCATCAAGAGCATGGTGATGCCCAGGGTAAAAAGCCAAGGAGTGATTCCTTCCAGCCTTCCTGATTCAAAACACAACTGAATATGGTTCTGGGCAGTCTGCATTAGCTGCCCCTGCTTTGGGAAGAGGGGTTAGACTGGGTGATCTCTGGAGGTGCCGGCCGGCCCCAATTCTGAGTCACGCTGTACAGCCCAGCATCATGGAAGGAGCAGCTCTGCTGTCCATCCGTGCCCCACTGCCCAGGGTTAGCCCCTGCACAATGCAGCACCACATCTCCTCAATCCCTTGCCAAAAGCAGGGTGGGGACCTTGGCAGCTGTCTGTCTGGCCCCCGCAGTGATGGGTGTCCCCTTCTCCTACTACTTGACCCAGCCTCATCGCTGGGTTGGTGCCAGACGGTGACTGCAGCACCGTCCCAACCACTTCTGGCAGGAGATGGCCTGTGGGACGCAGCCAGCAGCTTCCTTGGTCTGGAGACCAATGCTCTCAGTTACCAGGAGGCATTCCCACACCTGGAACGCTTCGCATGCCAAGGTACAGCAGCAACAAGCACGAGGTGTGCCCAGGTCTCCGTCCGCAGCGGCTCTCCCAAAGCCCCAGCCTGCTTCAGGGTCCAAGATGTTCCTCTGCCCCCCAGGGTTTATGGAGAACCAAGTGCTGCAGAGCAAACATCCAGGTTAAACCCCACAGCGCTGCCTCTAAGCAGCACAGTCCTCATCCATCCTGCAAGTGCTGAGCAGGCTGGGCTGGCCCGTGGGTTACATGTGTGGGATAGGCTAGGGAGGAGATGTCCTGCCAAGGATGAGGGTGCAATACATGCCATGACATTTTCAGTCTGCACATCAATAACCTGGGACTCCTAGTTTTCTTTTTTGCTGCCCAGCCCAAGCCTGAAGGTTATACCTTGGCAGGCCTAAGCATTTAGCTGGGTCACATCCCAGCACAAGCCCACCTAGCTGTTTATATTCATGTGAAAAATTGATCAGTTCCTCCCTAATACTGGAGACTTAGATTCTAAGACTGAGAAGGGCACCAAATTTTGTTTTAAAGGGATTATTTTCATTCGCAAGCTGTGTCATTAAAAGCTTCAAAACCTGACAGTGATATGCGGTAGCACCTCAGCAGATAATACACAGTCTGTGCTGCTTGGAGGCAACTGTGCCTCTTAACCTGCTTTTCCCCAGCGATCTCACAGTGGTGTTATCTGAACTTCCCCCAGCCATTCAGTTATCTGATGAGAGAGTCCTGAAGCTGGTACTGTTGACTTCTTAAATAATATCCAGAGCTGCTTATTGATTGTAATGTGCCCCCCCCCTCCCCTCCCCACCGAAGGACTCGGGTGTAATCAGTGGCTCTGTACAGTGTCACACAAGTGCTGCTGAATGCCAGCGGCAGCTCCCACCAGCCGCCTGGCTCGAGCGTCTTGTCATCAGCCGTCTGCCTCCCGCTAATATCCAGATGAAACCGTGTGTCCAGCCCTCTCCCCCTGCAAGCCTTTCTCCTCCCTCCACATGGGGTGCGGGCTGCGGATGCAGAGCATGGAGGAGAGACTCTTGTTTCCCTTGCTCACCAAAACGGGATCATTTATCCAGTGCTGCAGGCGATATGAAGGGGTCCCCTTGCCACCAGCAGGTTATGGAGCCATCGCCACTCCCTGCGGGCAGCCAGGGCTGGAAGGCTGCAGTGCTTCATCCAGCGGCACTGCCTGGGGCTGGCAGAAGGGCATGAGCCCAGGGTGGTGTGCCCCAGCCTAGCTGGGGTGGGAACGTGGGGCACAAGCACCCCGTGCTCAGCACTGGTGGCCTGGGAAGGGAAATGCCCTCTGGAAACCACCACCACGAGCTGCCTTCCACAGGTATGTGTGCAGGGCCAAAGCTACCGGGGCTCCACCCCGGTCCTGTGAACTGGTCTGTATCAAAGCTGCACAAAATAGACTATTTATTATGAAAAAACTCACTCAGCCACGCACAGCAGGGATGACCTGCCTGGAGAGCAAGAAGTGATTTTGCCCACTGTTGTGAAGCTGCAGGCAGCCCCACAGTGCTCATGATCCTATAGCACATCCCAGCTCCAGCCAAGGACCTCCACTGCCGAGTCCTGCTGGTGTCTGGCCCCTGTTTCGGGACACACGAGCATCCCTGGCTTCCCCTGCCCTGTCCTGGGGCACCACTGCTCCCAGGCACCAGGTCCCCACACCGGCTTCCAGGCAGCTCCTGTTACACCCATCTTTGGGCTCTCCCTGTTTGCTTTCTTGTTTCTGGGCTGGGAGAAGGTGACAGTGACAGCTGAATTTGCCAGGGAGTTACCTGATTCCAGAAATGGAAGCCTTAAAGAAAAGCACCACAGAATGAAAAGGTTTTGCCTGTGTTTTCACTCAGGGAATACAAGAGCCCAGAGGATGTGGGGGAGATAGCAGGCACAGGAGGCAGGTTAGCTGAGACCAGCCTTCCCCAGCATGTGCACGTAATGGAGTGGCATGAAGGCAAGTGAGCTAAATATTAAACCCTGGCAGATCACTCCAGGAAAGACTTGGAGGAGCAGCTTGCTAATGGTGTAAAAGCTGGTAATAAAAGCTTTTTCAAATACATCAGAAACAAAGAGCCTGCCAAAAAGTCTGCAGGGCCAAAAGATGGTGAAGATGTAAGAGAAACACTCTGTGAGGAAAAGGTCACACAGATGAATTATCTGCATCACTGTTTGCAGGGAGAACTGCATGAGGTTCCTTTGCCAGAGCAGTTCTTTGGCGATGGGGGTCTGGGAAACATTTCAAATCCAAACATCAATCAGAATCAGGAGCAAATCACCAGAACCAGGTGGATTTAACTTGGGAGATCTGAGGAACTCAATGGTGGAATCACTGAACTACGGATCCTCAATTATCCTCGGTACCAAAGGAGTGGGGAGGGCAGATGAGCCGCCTTCTGAAGGGGCTGGAGAGGTGATCCAGGCAGGGAGACCAGAGCCTGGATTTGTACTAGGTGGGGACTGCAAGGTCTGTGGGGAGATGCAATATTAGTTTATTAGACTGAATGACTGTAGTGGGTAAAAACAGAAAAGTTTTCAGCACACAAAACTGGAAATCTGCTCTCGGCACTGCAGGGCTTGTGCTCCAGTCCCAGTGTCTGCTTTTCACACCTCCCCTGAGCCCTGTCTTGCTCACAGCTACACCTACCCTGTCTTGCCCATGGACTCGAGTATCTGGGGAGGGGGAAAATGTGCTACCAGCCACCTACCCTGCTCCTCAGCCAGGACAACCACTACCAGTCTGGACAGATTAATTCAACAAGCTGGGAAATAAAACTGCAGATTAAATTCAGCACTAATGAATACAAGGCAGTGTACATGGGAAAGGAGGCGTCTACACAGAGGTGTGCAAGGATGGACTCTAAATTAATTCACATTACTGAGAGAAGCAGGTAGAGAAGCACTGCAGAGAGTACAACAAAAACATCAGTTCAGAACTCAGTGATGGTCCAAAAGGCAAACTGAAGGAGAGGACGAGGAACAAAACACATAATTCTGCAACCATACGATCCTGCAACAGATATACACAATACATCCCTGCCATCAAAAAGAGAAATGCAAATAATGAGGGTGCCAAAAGGCAGACCTGAGGATTAGGCTTTAGACTATCTTCACCCAGGTGGAAAGAAATCAAGTCCCCTGTGGTGTGGAGAAGATGTGAATGGAAGAGGCTTGACAGCAGTTTTGTAAAACCAGCAGCAGCACCAGGAAGGGACCATTGGTATTTCTCAGATTGCAGGAGCTGAGGTTTCCCCACGGTTAAACAAAACCACCTGTAATCACCCTGTGGGATTCATGGCCACCCGATGCTGTGGAACTGAAAATGGTCTTTGGACTCAGACTGTGATTAAGAATCACAGAAACACAGGATCAGAGACAGATTTAGGCCAGAAGGGATATATGGAGGTCTCTGGTCCGACCTCCTGCTCCAGACAGGACAGGCTTCAAAGATGCAGCAGGTTGCTTAGTGCCTGGTCCACTAAATTTTTAAAAATCTCTGAATGTGGAGATGCCACCTCCCTGGGGCACCTGCTACAGGTCTGTGCTGCTCTTGTGGTGAAGGATATTTTCATTGCATCCACATAGAATTTCCCTTTTTGTAATTTGTGTCCCTTGCCTCTGGCCCTTTCCTTGTACACCCCTGACGTGAGGCTGGCTCCATCTTCTCTAAACCATCCCTTTCTAGCAGTGGAAGACCATAATTTGTTCCGTCTCTCCTCTGCAAGCTGAACCAACCTCGTTCCCCCAGCTGAGCACCGTGTGTTATGTGCTCAAGCCCCCAACCATCCTGATTTCCCTCTCCACCTTTCTTGTACTGAGCATCCAAAACAGAACCCCAGAAATGTCATCACCAGGGCCAGACAGAGGGAAACAACAGCTTCCCTCAACCTGCTGGCTTTCCTCTTGATAATGCAGCCCAATATAAACTCAACTTTCATCACTGTAGGGGCGCAGTGCGGGGAGGACAGGTCAATGCCTCAGGGTGGCCCAGATACAACCATGATCTCAGAAAGTCCACAAGTTGCTGCTAGAAGAGCACAACAGAAAAGATTCCTGTCTACATAGCCCAATTCGTTCCCCAGGCACCCATCCATGGCTGTAATTTTGCAAGTTGCAACTCATGGTACATAAAGAAGGATCAAATATCTGATCACAGAGTGAGGGTCTGCAGCTTCAGGGGGAGATATCCAGGATCTCTGGTCATATTACTCACTTGGGTGTCACACAGGCTGATAAGCAAAGTAACAAGCCACTTGAGTTCTTTGTTCTTTAGGCTCATTTTCTTGAGTGTTCCAAAGGACATTGAGACATTCAAGTCCTGCCCCAAGAGTTCAGGTGCACCATGGAGCAGAGCCCATATGGGCTCTGTGGGCACAGGGTGGAGGTCTGCAGCGTGCTTACGATTTCCAGGTAGCAGCGGTACCGTTTCTTAGGTGGGGTCTGTCCCAGCAGGCATGCACTGAGCTCTGAAAGCACACTGAGGGATTTGGAGCCAGCACGGGGGGCTCTGTGTTTATACTTAGCCCTGCAAATCTGGGACTCCAAATCATCTGACTCCAATATCTACATAGAAAGGTGAGAAAAGGGTGAGAACAGCACAGAGGCTGTTTGTCCGGGTGGAGCTGGGACATCCCAGCTGTCTGGGACCAGAGCACAGAGGTCAGGACCATGGATGTAAGTCAGAGCGCAAAGCCCCGGTCCCAAGCTGCTGTGCCAAATAGCTCAGCAGAAGGATAGTGAGCCTGTGCTGAGAGGCGCCAGTGCAAACCACAAGAAAGCCAGGCTGGGCATCTTTGTAGCACTCCAAGCTTGACAATTAGTGCATGCAAGCCACTGAATTATAGGCTGGAGACACTGGGAGCCCAAATGGCAGCTAACGAGTGCTGTTGATTGGCTTTCCGGAGGACATGGAGACACAGACACTTATTCTTAGAGACACTGATCCCAGAGGGACCCGAGCGGACACAAGAGTCTCTCCCCGCAGCACTCACATCCTCTCTGTCCTGGCGCTGGCAGCAGTCACGTTTCCCCTTCATTGAATGGGGAGCAAGTCAAGGATGCAGGGAAAAGTGGCAATCAGCCCTCACTCCCACCAGTTTGTTCAGCCTCAAACATCCCAATAACTTTATCTCCTTCTTTCATGCCATATACCTCCACCCTAAAGGGCAAAACTTGCCCTTATGAGGGAAGGGGTGTGAGGCAAGCAGGTGCCTGTCCCCTAACAGCTGGGCAGAGCTCAGAGGATGCTCTTGCAGCAGTGGCTCTGGAAGTGAAGGTAGAGAAGGCAAGGCGGGACAGCTGGGTTTCCTTAAGGCAGATCAATGCTGCAGAAAAATAACCCCAGCATCGAGAAATCATATGAAAGCATCACATCAGCACTGCTGTGCAAACACTCACACATGTCTGTGTTTCCAGACACGTGATCCAGCACAGGAACATTTTTACAGTCAGGGCATGCTTCCTGTCACACTACCAATTAATTGCTGGAGGTATTTGAATCTTTGGTCTTCTCTTCATCTAGCCAGAACAGAGGCCACGTGCTACCGACCTTCCTCTCATCTCCATGCTGGATTTTTCCTCCCTGATTATTTCTGTGTTTATGCTCTCCAAGCACCAGCTAGGCATGCTGGCTCCTCCTGCTGCAGGTCAACTCCAGCACTGACTGGAGCAGCCAAGGGCAACCAGCTGGAAAATGACTCCCCAGATCCAGCACCACTGCCTCAAGGTCAAGGCAGCCCTGTGAGGTCAGGTCCCTGGCTCTGGGGTGACTGCATCACCTTGGGGAGCTTGTCTGGTGCACACAGGGTGAACTGGTTCGAATGCTGGACCAGAGCAGACCCCCCTGGGGCAGTACTGGACAGCTCAGGGCACTCCTGTGGGCTCCTGCAGTGGTTGAGAGACAGATCTGGGACTCTCACAAAGGCATCACTAGAGATGAATAAGCATGTTTGTGGGGAAGGGTTTATTTGCCAGTGCGAAAAGCAAACTCCCGAATCCCACTGCTGAAATCCATGACTGGACATCTGAGAATGTCCCCAGATTGGATGCTACATTTCTCAACACCTACAATACAGAGATACTTGGTTAGGGCTGAAAAGGCTGATTTCTAAGGCTGTCCTCAGGTTTTTGGGCCAGGAGGATGTTTGTGCCTTCAGCAGGCTCCCCAGCCAGGAGATGAAGCTGTGTCCCTTGTGCCCCTCGCTCCTGCTCAGGCACTGGTGGGAGGCCCAGGCTCGGATCCTGCCTCAGCTGGATACACAGCAAGGAGCTTCTCCCTTCCCCAGCTCTGCATGGCACTGACATCCTTGCCTGGCTCCAGCTCAATGTTTCCAACTTTGCAGTTGCCCTTAAAACGCAGCAATCTTGAAACATGTGAAAGTGCAATATGGTTCTGTATGTTTGTTTTGTTGTTTGGTTTTGGTTTTGGGGGGTTTGGGGTTTTGGGGGGGGGAGAGGAGGGTTGTTTCTTTTTTTACTTTCCTGGAAATTCATATTCTGAGGGGGCACTGATTTTCCAGGTGCAGCAACAGAACCAGAGAAACCTCCACACTTCCTAGAGCCGAATGGAGCAGAGCGGCAGGGTGAGGGCAGGAGGGGGCTGGGTGCACCCAGCTGCCTGCACCTCGCCCTGCCAGCCCCCAGCTCTGCCCCGAGCTCGGCCCTCGACCAGGCAGGCTTGTGCCAGGCTCCGTGATGGGTGGTGGGGCTGGGCAGGAACTGCGCAGAGGATGAGGAGCTCTGGGCTGGATCTAACCAGGACAGACACTCTCAGCCCCTGGTGCTCCCAGTGGTGACAAGACTCTGCTGTGCTCTTCGCAGCCCTCTGCCTTCCCAGCTCCTGTCTGGGCAGGTCAAAGGCATCTGCAAGGAAATTCATAGCCATGTGCTTCACTCCAGTAGCTGCTATAATGGAAATTAGCTGGTGGGACCTCAAGGGACAAATTTGCAGCATACATGCATGCACGTGTGTGTCTGTGTGCTTACATCAACAGAGGTGCAAGAGAACAGTATCTTGCAAAGCAAGAAGGTCATTCACTATCAGATTTTGAATTTGTTGAATGATGAGTGATGGACCTGTCGCCTGCCGTTGTCTCTGTGCGAAGCTGTGTCCCTGTTTTGTGTTATCAGCCTTCTGTTGTGCCACCACTGCATCTCACTAGTAAATTGCGCAGTAAAGACGGGAGTGAGACCCATGCAGTCCTGGTGGGGATGGACCCCACTGACTCGAAGGTAAGAGCTTCCCCAAAAGGCTTCACTGCCGTCCCAGCACAGCTGATCTGGGAGACTGTGGTATCATTTTCGCTGGGTGCCTCTCAGAACAACACTATTGTCCTAAGAAATTTACAATTATCTCTTATCAAAACTCCATCGTTTCACCAAAACCCCCATGGTTTTGATTTTTTTTTTTAATTACACTAATTACATAATTACTTTTTTTTTTTTTTTCTATTTTCAGGGTGTTTTAGCAGATTACTATTTTCTGTGTGCCTTTGTCAGACCCTGGTTACCACAGGTTGAAGGGCATCAGCCTTGTTCCTTGGGTTTTTTTATAATTTTCCCCTTGCTAATGCCTAATTTTGCAAATTTCTTCACATTATAAAATCAGCAAAAAAGACTGTGGGTAAAGAATGAAAGTAAAAAGCTAAAATAAACACAGAGTCCTTAATAAATCTGGGTACCACATTTTGGGGGGTTACTAGTAGTAAAATGAAAGAAATTAAGAAGGTGGGAAGAAGAATAAACAGCCCAAATCTCTTCCAGGTCATAGCTGTTTTACTCAAATAATTAAAAGACTTTCTTCCTGCTGGGGAAAGAACATAAAACATCGACAATTGGGGCATTTCTTACCCAGTGCTACTGCTTTCCCCTCAATAAATTTCACCCCTGAGTGAGCTTGGTGCTGCCAGCTTCTGGCAGATGTCTCTGAACATCCCAGAGGCTGCATTGATTTGCACAGGATGGTGATTTTAGGAGGAATGATGCAAGTGATGGAGAAGACTGCGGGTCGGACTGGATGACCTTTAAAGGTCCCTTCCAACCCAAACTATTCTATGGTTCTGTGATTCTGTGAAGACACAGAGGGGTAAGGAGGGCACAAGCCTGTCCCAGACAGCAGCCCACAAAAGCTCTACTTCAGCAGTGGAGGGTGTTCATGGAGCAAACCCATGACCTCCAGCCATCAGCCAGGCAGCACTAGTTAGAAGCAGTCCCAGCAAAGACACGAAGATCCTGACTGGTGTGAGTCCAGGACCATCAGCAGAGCCAAGTGCACACTTGCTTGCAGAAGTGAAGACCAGTGATGGCCACGGTCAGCACAAAGTTGAAGGGTCTTCTCTGTCCTCCACAGAAGCCGCTCAGCTCAAAGGGGTATCATGGGGTGCCCCTCATCTGTATAGCAGGTGGTCCTGGGAACAGGAACCCTTTTTGTATATGTGGTCGGACCTGTCTAGTAAAGACATTTGTCTTCATTTCCATAATAAGAGAGAGCCTGTCCCCCCACCCTCTTCTGGGCACCTCCCTTGATAAACAACATCTTGCATGCAGCTCTTAGAAACCTGTTACTTCTCCATATCAAGAGTGATCATCTCAAAAGCAGAGTTTCCAAACTACTTTGAGGTAATGATTAGATTATTTGGGGATGACAAACCTCCCTGGAAAAGTTACAGGGACAGTTCACTGGCATTTGGTCAAAGCTAAAAAGCACTGGATTCAGCAACGTGGATGAAGGAAGAAGATCCCAGCTAGCACGTATAAATCAGTCATGACGGTTATTTCTAAGAAGATGTAATTCAGACAGCCTGAAGTTACAGTATTTCTTGGGATAGGCTGACTGAAAGGAGTTCAGGAATCTGAAGTATGGGTGATGAGAAATTATCTTGGAACCAGCATATTCACTTTATTGAGAATAGTGGTAAGATGCCCATAAATCTTTCTAAGAGCATTTCAGGTACTTTTATGACTCTTGCATGGGATTTATTGCATATTTTCAGAAAAAAAAATATAATTTAAAAGGACATTGTCAAGCACTTTTTATAGCTTTTATTTATTTTTTAATCTCCATTGTTTGCAAAGCCCTCCTCAGAGCTGGAAAATGCAATTCTGCCCTGTTACATCTAGCAGACAATGAATTTTTCTTTCTCTCTGGTATGCTGAGCAGGGACAGAGGTAGTGCTTCTTGGGCTCTGACTGGTCTGGGGGAGGAGGGCTGGCTGTCCCTCCTGCACAGCTGGAGGAGCATCGGCCACGCTGCAGCAGCTCCCCGCAGCCGGGCAGTCAGATCCGAGCACAGGCGGTTGGTGTGTTGGATTTCACTGTGGGACAGTAGCAGATAGTTTTTCCGTTGTATTTAAAAGCCCATTTTTTCAGTGGTGTTGAAAAACCCCATGTGGTCCTGGCACATCCACCTTGGAAAACCAAGTGGGTAAGGACTGATGCTGCTAAGGAGTGTTCCTCAGTTTTAGGCAGAGCACTTTGGGAGGAGAGGGTCTGATTTTTAACTGATTCCAACAGAACCACCTCTCACTAATGATAAAATCAGACCCAAATCACATCTAGGCTGGATGTTCCCCAACTCCAACAGAGATGTTTTCCAAACGTGCAGCACTTCTGGCCGGAAATACAGCTCTAGAGCTTTGGCTCCTGCAGCTTTCTTTGGAAAGGCTGAGTTGACTTAGCCTTCCTTGACCTTCCTGTTATCAGTTGAAGTGCTGCTCCTGAGGCCAGTCACGCTGTGCTGGCGTCTCCTCCGCCTGTGACCGTGTTACAGCGATGCGGGGCAAGCCCCGGTGCCACACACCGCGGGCCGGCAGCGCCTGGCAGGGAAGAGACCAGCAGCGTGAGTGGCCGTGCTCTGCTGCAGGGAGCTGCCTGCAAGGGCTCCACCCTGGCGGGGAGGAGAGATGCTGGGGCCAGAGGATGGAGTGGGAGGATGGACCAGAAAGCATTAATTCCAGCCTGACTCCTTCATGGACCGGGACAGCCCCTTCCAGCAACTCCTTCCTAGTAACACTCCCTGAAGGTTCTGCAAAGAGGAAAAAGTTAAACGCATTAGTCAGGCAAATCTGGCTCTTTTTCCCTTTCTTTGTCATCATCACTGACCCCTCCGGTTTTGTGGTTTTTTTCCCTCCTTCTCTCTCCCACTTTTCATTCGGTGGCTGTTGTTCCTTTAAATACTTAATGAAAACTCATAAAAGTATGTAGAAAAGTAGCAGCACTTTTCTTCTTAGAAAGAAACTTGTGCCAGAAAAGCAGAAAAAAAAAATCTTGCTCAAGTGATGCAGAGAAAAGGAAGGAATAAAGGAAGCAAACAGGAGAGCAGGGAAGCAAGCAAGGAAGGTTTATTTTCATCTGTCCAGAACATTTGCTTTGTCAGAGACAGTGTGACCATGAACATCAGCATTTTCAAGGCTTGTTCCAGAGAGTCCATGAAATCTAAATGACAAAAATGGGCTCTTCCATCTCCAGCTGTCAATTACTAAAGATGTGGTGTGTTCCGAGCAGAGGAGTGCAATGTGGAAACCACTCCTCCTGTGGCCGGTTCACTTTTCCTACAAACTGCTTCAGCACAGAGGGGTCGGGCCGGAGGAGGAGGAGGAGGTGCTGAGCCCCTCCTGCTGCGATGCCTTTTTCAGCAGCTGGGCTGCAGGGAGGCTGAAGCTACTCCCAGCTTTGCCTGCAGCCTCAATGGAGAGGATGCTTTTGTCTGGATAGTTTGATATCAGCACCAGTCCTTGACGAACATTTCTCGGGCCACTCTGTCTTCTTGCCAAAGGGAGGGTTTGCCCACCTCTGTCCCAGCCCTCCAGGACTGTGCATCAAAGAAATATATTGCACTAAGGAAATGCTCAAACTTCAGCCCATGGATTTCTCCTTTCCCAGGGCACTAAGGCGCTGAGCCCCACCAGCTCCTCAGAGAGGGCAGGCTGATGGTTTTTGAGCTGTGAGTGTTCAGCCCACTTGTGCTGGTGTGAAGAAGTGGTCCTAATGCATGTTCTTTATGTGCTGTGCTCCTTAGGTTGGTCTTGCTCAAATCCTTCTGGCAGAAGAGCCCAGGATCTGGTGGCATCAGTTTCCCAAGCAAGGGAATTCTCTCCTTGGAGTAAAATCACAGCAGCTAAAAAGCTTCCTCTGCAGGTTCATGAGTTTGTTTATTTCTGTTGCCTTTTATCTAGTAACTGATCTATTTTCTTGCGTTTTCCACAGTGTCATTGGAAGCTGAAGCTCACAGTGGGCTCAGCAATTAGTGGTAGCACAGAAAAATAAGGCAAAAACAAGTATTGCTAATGAGCTGACACATTAAACAATGAGTCACACTTCCATAAGGAGCCCAAATCGAGTTATAACCCTAAATAAACAAGCTGTGAGAAACAGTTTACAAAATATGAATGTGTTACTTATTTAACTGCTGTTGAGAAGCTGTGATCTGAACCCTGAGATGTATTTAAATATCTGAAACAAATATTCGATGCGTGGTTTATCAGACCAACGCAGTGGAGGCTGGCACAGTTGGGCTGGATGGAGCCTGCAGCCGGACACGAGAACGGGCGGCACAAGAGGCTTTGGGGTTGTGTCCCCCACCCTGCATCCCTCCCCACCTGCCTGTGGACCGGGCAGGGGCTGTCCTGCCCCGGGGGAGGGAGGCAAGGAAGGCTGAGAGCCAGGAGATGCTGCAGGTGAGGATTTTCTTCCTCACAGAGGTGTCTCAGCACCTCCGTCAGCAATTTGGGATATCTCAGGCTCCTGCAGAAAGTCATCACAGGGTCAGGCAGAGCCCCATGACTTTTCATTTGCAAACTAAAAGGAAAAACTAAAGATAAATGGTAAGTCCTAAATCAAATTAGAAACTTCCTGTTTTTTTCTCATGGCAATGGCACAGTGAAATACTGAGTTAACCTGAAATAACTTACTCCACTCCACATAAAGTGGATTTTGGTTTTGTATCTGTTCTCCTCTGGGTTTTCCTTTCACCATCTCATCATGGTCAGTTTTAAAAGAAAGTCTGCAGGTATAAAATGGAAATCTTACATTATCCTACCCATGCCCCACTTTGCTTTCAGCCAAAATGATTTGGTGAAGTGCAGCCAAATTCCAGATCTTTCCCCCCAGAATGACATTGAGAATTTATTATCCACGGAAATGGTCCTTGCAGCTCTTGCATTAAGGGACCACAGGCTTTTGGCAGAGGTTTCTCACCGCTCAGACATTAAAATTTGGTATTACCTGGATAATGTCCCATCCCAGGGGCAAATCTGATTCTGCTGAATCTCCATGTACTGATGTTCCCAAAGTGTGAACTGTATCAGAAGTTGTTTGCAAGCTCAGAGAAGTTCATACACGAGTGCCCAGCTGTCACTTGTGCCCTGGAGGAGATGGAGAACATCCTCTGGACATCCTGACACGGCAAGAAGGGAGCAGGGCCAGTCATCCCAAAGTCAGCTGTGGGCACATCTCCTCCAGAGTGTGTGCACAGTCTGCCCTGAGGTTGGATTTGCTGGGAACAACACAGTTCTCCTGTGATGGTGGGACATCCCTGGCAATTCATCATCAACCCCATTATCTGCAAATCTCTCTCTACATTTGCAGTATGGCTGGGCCACTACAAGCCAGGGACCAGCAGGCTGCAGATTACTTGGTGCAGGAAACCTGCTGGTTCCTGCTCCTGGCTGCACAGCCAGAGACTCACGAACAGGATTCAGGGGGTCTCTGGCACGGGGAGAGCACCATCCCCTGTTCATGTGTGACGAGTGCGGGGGGTGGCTGACAGACCCCAGGCAGGTCCAGGCCAGGTGCTGCTGCCCCAGCTCCAGGGCACCACAAAAGGCTGTGATGCTGCACGTAAGCCAGACCGGACTGGGACACTGTCCCTGCCGTGGCTCAGCTGGAGATTGGAAGGCAGATGTGTCTCCCTCCCTCTATCTCTCCTGTCCCTGGGGGAGCACTGGGACCAGGGCAGTCTGAGAGGGGATGGTAATACCCCCAGAGTGGAGGCAGTTCGTAGAGAGGAGATGGTATTTATCCCAAAGAGGGGACTGGCTATATGCTGGGGAGGGATGGTGTTTCCAGCCTGGCAGTGAAGCCTCCCCCCAGGACAGCAGTTGGGAAGCCCCAGCCTGCAAGTGCCACCAAGTGAGGAGGAGAAGGTGCGGGGCTGTGGTGCAGGGATGCTCCTGCTGTGCCCCCTGAGCAGCAGTGGTGAAAACCTCCCTTGCAGCGTCCTGCTGCTCTGAGACATGCTCAGAAGAAACTGGGGGGGTGGCCACACCAGTGCAGCCCTGAGTCCCCCCAGATTGCCAGTCCCCAGCCTCACCCCTCCGCTCTGCATTCAGTCTGTCAGTGCCACCAGAGCCAGATTTGGGCTCTACAATACCCACCCCAGAGTTGTCTCCAGTGTGCCTCCAGGAGCTCAGAAGTACGGTCACAGCTCTGATACCCTTCTGGCATCCATCCCATCCTCCCATCCCTCTCCCCAGGCTTTCCAGCCATTCGCACCTCTCCACACCCACTCCTCTGACCAGAGAGTGACAGTCCTCAAGTCCACAAGTGGCAAAAATATTGGGACAAGCTCCTGGGCTGGCAAAGTGAAGAGATTTTAGAAGTATTTTAAGAGTAAAATAAATCCCGGTGATGGCAAAGGGTGCTACTATGTAGAGAAGGTAAAATTGCTCATAACAAAGGAGGAGAGGCAGACGTGATCAATGAGTATTTCTGTTCTGTATATTTGGAAGGAAGCACTTGCAACATGCAAGGACAATGAAGTGCTCTTCAGCCTCTTTGTATCTGAGGAGAATGTCAAACAACATCTACACGGGACAAACATTTTAAAATCACCCTAAAAATAATAATAATCTCAATAATCAGTCTAATTTCACATGTCAAGAGTCTGAAAAGAGCTGGTCGAGGGTGTCTTCAGCCCTCCAGTGTTAATGCTAAATGATTTTGTGACCAGAGAAATAAGGTACATCATACTGGGCAGGTCCAGAGCTCAGACTCTGCCTGGTCCCCATATGCATCAGAAGAGCACAGACAAGGTTCAGCAGTTGCTGAAGAAAGACACAGCTGTAATGAGTTACTGAAACTGGCATCTGAGAGGCTGAACTGCCTTTGCAGTCTGTCTCCTCTACTTACCCATAATTCCCCCATTAGGTACCTTCAGACAGGGGCTTGATACTGGATTTGGTGGCTCCAGCCCCTAGAGACAACTGGAAAAACTCTGTGGAGAACGTCCACACCATGGGGGTCTGGAGGAGGTCTGTAGACACAGTACCAGCTTGGCTGCCGACTGTTTTTCCCCAACCATCTGGAGGTAGCTCTAGTTCCCCACTCGTGATCAGGGTATTGAGGAATTGAGAGGGGAGGAGGCGGTGGGGAGCCATGCCTACCTCAGTGCCTTTCATCTGCAGTGGGAGCTTGCAGGGCTGACCATGGCCCCTGCAGAGCAGATGTAGCCAAGGTCACCATCCTCCTTTCTGGGAGGCTGTGGGGCACTAAGGTGGTTCAGGAAGGTGTTTTCCTGGGGCTCATGTCTCCCACACCTGCAGGTCAGCGGCAAGAGGATGAGTTGTCTGCCCTGTTTCACATGAACAGCTCAGGACAAGCTAATTCATGTCCTGGAAATGCCCTTTTGTCTCCAGTGTCTGCAGAGGAGCCTGAGGTGAGCAGCCCAAGAGACCCACCTGCATGGAAGACGCTGGTGTTTGACAATTTGGAGTCTCTTTCTTTCCATGCACACAAGGACATTAAAGTGACTGGACTGTGCCGGACCCAAGCTCCATCAAACCGCTGGGCCATTTCCAACCAGGTCAGAAGCAGATGCTCAGAGATGCAAGGCCATCACCGAGCCATCCTTTCCCATGGTATTTTTTCTGGTTTCTGACAGTCAACGATTCAGGGACTCCCAGAGCTGCACATAGCATTTGGGTCAGTCCAGCAGGTCCTGTGGCAGTCATTGGTGGCCCTATCACCCAGGAATGCGTCTAACCTGCCTTTCCAGACATTTACATTTTTGGTCTTCATGACGTAATGTGGCAATGAGTTTCACAGTCTAATTATACACCGCACGAAAAAGTGTTGCTGAGGCAGGTACTGGAATGCTGGATGTGGTTTTGGTGTCTGGATTTTGTAGAGGTTGTGGAAAGTTTGCAGATGCTGAGGAAATAGCCACAGAAGTGATACAAGGGGTGAAAAAACCACCTTGCAGGAGGCAACATTCAGGAAGCACAACTCAATAGGAAGGATAAACACACTGTAAATTCAAAGTGAATTAATCCCAGGTCTGGCAGAGCTCTTTGGTCTACAAACGCAGAACCCATACCAAGTTAGATTCCCAGGTAGAACCATTTTTGTTGGAAACAAGGTACATGTTTTCAGTGCAAGGGAGTTTAGCTACAGAAGGGGGAGGCTTCATCCGTTGATTCTTCTGCAAAGATGTTTCAGCTACCAGCTTCAGGCTTGAGCTGCAAATCAGTGTAGGAAACCCTCTCATCTGTGAGGCAGTGGGGACAGATCTTGTCATTTCTGGCCTATGTTAGTAAATGCTACAGGACCAGCCAGAAAGGTCCTCAAAGGCAATGAAAAAGAGACCCAGCCTGCCAAGAGGGCTAAAACTACCTGTCCAAGAACATGTCCAGTGATGGATCACACCAGAAAAAGCTGAAACCACCACGTCTAGATGGCCCAATGGTTTCTCCTGTCTTTAAACTCAGTGAATCACAGGCCCTGCCCCATGGCCAGCAGCACTTTCTCCCTCTCTCAGAGCTGTCCCATTAAGTGCAACTTGACCGGAGCCAGTGGTACGTGCTTCCACGTTGGTCTCAGGTTGTCACTGTCCCCAGCAAATCAGGCCATTCCTGTACACACACTGGCCAAGATCCATGTCTATAGTGCCAGGCTTGGCCCAAACCTCTGCTCCAGTGGCAGGTGGGACATGAGTGCAACCTAAAACTGAGCATCGAACCTACAGACTGGTCTAGGGCACCCCTGCTCCCTGTGTAGTGAGAGTGCCTCATGCCAGTGATGAAGAGAGACCACCTGAGAGGGGACCCTGTCTCCATGATGAAGCAGAAAAGACCCTTCTCTGTCCCTCCATCATGCCAACCCATTTCCACACCATCCATCTAGGCAGGGTGTTAGGGAGGGACAGGGGGACATTGCAGGAGCTGGTGGGCAGGGAGCCACCACACACTCACACCACGCACCTCCTGTACCTATACGAGGGCTGGGACTCCTGCCAGAAATGTCCTGGGGCAAAGCAAACATGAGAGCATGTCCAAAATCTGTGAGACCTCTGATGTGCAGACAACATTGCCAGATGCAGACTGCTTGTACTCATCCATATACAGACTCTCCCCTTTTCTCCCATTTGAAGACACTCCAGGCACGCCTTTAAAGCCAGTGCTTGCCCAGCACAGCACACAGTAGGGGTTTTTGCCTCCCTCCTCCAAGGGCAGAAATGACCCTGCATCCAGGCAGAGCACCTCAGTCTGGCTGTGCTATGATGTATAATACTCTCGGTCTTCGTCATGTGCTAGGTGCACAGTCTGTAAAGCCACATTTCTGCCCCTGGGTCAATCACTGCGAGTAACAGATGTGCTAGAGAAATCCCAGTCAGCCCCTGGAAAGCAGATGAAGTGGTGGGACTCCCCTGGGAATGATCAGCTGCCAGTCCTATCCCTTAGCAGTGATAAAGAAGGTGAGGATGCTAAGAAATAAAGGAAGGTCACACGGAGAGGGGGAAAAAGGTGAGTCCAGCCCATGGGGCACATCAGAGTTGCATGCCCCCAGTCCATGGGGTACAGACCACATCCTAGGGCAGTTCCATGGTCCTGTCAGACTCACTCACCAGAGCAGCATCTCAGGAAACTCTGGTGGCTTCCACCCTGCACAGCACGGTTGCTCACACTGCTCGGGGTGAGGGTACAAGTATGTGGTGCAGGTACAAAATCCTTCTGGGTCTGAGGAATGGTTGGAAGACAGACCCATCCCCCTTGCCAGAGAAGCCCCAGGAGCTTCAAGGAGAGGGGGGCTCAGAGCCCCATGGTGGGTGCTGGGTCCTCCTCCCCACCTTGGGCATGGCCGAAGCCCTCAGTGCTGCAAGGAGAACCGAAGGGTCAGAGATGGAGCTGTGCCTGGAGCTGAACCTTGACGTTCCTCCCCCGCAAGATGCCAAGGGGTTCCCAAGACCTCTCCTGCCCCGAGCACAGCCCCAGCCCAGGGCAGGAGGGGCTGTCCATGGCCCCCAGGCAGCAGGCAGCCCCAGGCAGGCAGGCAGGCACAGACATCGTGGGGGGGAGTCAACTCCCAACCCCCCCACTGGTGGGCATTTTTATCTCCCTTCCTTAGTCTCAAGCCTGCCTCTTTCCAAGCTCACTTTTCCCCTTTGGGCAATTTTCTCTCCTCGAAGCGCTGTGTCAGGGAGGCTCCCAGGCTGTGCCAGGCACCTCAGCCCCACATCGTAAACCATTCTCCATCCCTGAATAAACAGCACAAAGCTCTCACCACGGGCAGCCTACCTCTGATAATTACTTCAGCATACACCTTGGGTCTTAAGTACATGGTTAGAAACAGATCAGTGTGAGACATCTCCTTAAGTCTCATCTGGGAATCACTGCTATCAACGAGTCCTGCTTTCCCAGTCAAAGATGATTTACTCTGATCTGCACTATTGATTTTATTGTGGGAAATGTGGTGATACCTAGAGAGAGAGAGAGAGACAGAGATTTGACTTATGCGAGCATGTGGGGAAGACTCCGGTCCCCACCATAGTGCCTGCCTTTTCTGCATCTGTACCAGAATTATTTGTAGTGTTTTATGCACCCATCTGCTCCCTGCATGCTCTCTATAAATCTCACTGGCTCTCACACACACACACATGTTTGCTTTCCATGTAGATTACTTATGATGAGAGTCTAATTAGACCCAGGGAAGCCTGCCTACAGAGCGAGCCTGGGGAGAGCTTAATTAAAGTCAATGGAGAAAATTATAGGTGAAAAAAAAAAAAAAAAAAAATTAGGGCAGCAAGGAAAAAATATCAAGAAAGAAATCAAGGGAAAAAAAAGAAGCAGGGAAGTAACAGCACCAGGGAGGGAGTGTGCGTGGCTGCCGGGCTCCCAGGAGCAGCCACCCTGAACACAAGGCATCGAGGCCAGGACCCACGGTGCTGTGGCGTGGAGAGCCCGTGGGGTGCCCGTGGGTCTGCCTTGCAGGGAAGGGGGCAGGTGACAAGGTGGGTGGATGCATCCAGCCTTCTGCAAGGGAGTCAAGGCTGAGCGGAGATCCTGCCCTCCTGCCCTCCTCTCTGGCATGTCCCCTGCAGAGGGTGGACAAGAGAGGCTGGGAGAGCCACGCAACACCGGATCTCCTCTGCATGTGTGCCTTGAGTTCTCCCAGTCTCATCCACACCACGTGGCCATGAGCTGGGCAAATGGGAGATGTGTAGTGGATGCATGAAGTCTGGTTCCTCACTGTGTCTGTCCCCCAGTTCCCCAGAGGGGACACATTTCCATTCTTGTCTGGTAATTTTTGTCCCTGTGCAGATTAACACATGGGCTGCAAGGTGAGGGAGAATCCGGCCTGAGAGGGCAGCAGGGATTTGGGGGGGTCACCACAGAGCATCGAGGGCACCCTTTGTGACCTCTGCAGGGCAGGGCACTGTTCTTCTGCCCCAGCAATGGCACTGTTGAACCCAGAGACTTCTGGCCGAGGAAGAACATCTCTTTTAGAAAGTCTTGTTTTAAAGACCACAAATGATGGAGAATCCGCCACATCTCTTAGCAAATTGCTCCAATGGTTAATTATGCTCCCTGTTTAAAAGATGCATCTTATTTCCAATTTAGGTTTTTCTAGCTTCAGCTTCCAGCCATTGAATCTCATTACATTTTTTATCTGCTAGATTAAAAAACCCTCCATTATCAGAAATCTCCTCCCTCCGTAAGTATTTATAGACTATGATCAAGTTGCCTCTTAACCTTCTCTTGATAAACGAAATAGGCTGAGCCACTCGGTCTCTCCCAGCCAGCCAGGCCTTGCACACCTCCACTCATTCCTACTGCTCTTCTCTGAGCCCTCCCTGGTCCTGCACCATCCTGGCCCAAGGGTGGATAGTCCCTGGATCAGGACAGAGGGGGAGGTGGTGCCCTGGGGGATGCCACATGCAGATGGAGGACCAGGGCAGCTGGTTGTGCCACTGTGCTGCTGCAAGAGGTCTCGGTATGGGTAAGAGGCACTCTCTGCTTGGTGTGGTACAAACACAGAGAAAGTCCTCCAGCAAAAGAGGGAGGGACAGGATGGGAAGGCTTTGGGAATGGAGATAAGCAGTTAGGATTGATGTGCTAGTAAAGTAAAAGGGAAACCAGAAAAGAGGTGTGATGCAGGGAGAGCACCAGCTGGGCAGGTGATTGATGCTGCAGCAGTTTGGGTGGCAGGAGCTGTGAGGTCACATCTCACAGTCAGCTGGGGGTGATGCTGCTGTAACAAAACTGCTCAGCAAAGAGAGCTGAGCAAACAGGGTCTGTGCAGCAGGCAGGGAAGGAGCTCTGAATGGCCCATATGGACAGGTCCAGGGGGTCTGCTAGCTCTCGGAGATGGTCAGCTCAGGTTCAGGGTCAGCTGTGCCCCTCTTGGAAGGTTTAGCCTGGGAAAGGTACAGACTTCACCTGAGCGAGGATGGGAATACATGGAGAATCTGAGCTGGGAAAGTCATTTACATTATGGGTCTGTGCTGCTGCCAGAGGTGTGCTGATCTCCCCCAGAACTGTCCTGTCTGGAATAACTTGGCATCAGCAATGCAGACATCTGTCTTCAGCCAGCTGGTTGTCCTGCAGAGTTGTGCTGACAAGCACGGGCTGAGATTCCTGATGCTTGTTGCTCCAGACCAAGGCAAAGAGAGAGGTCCCTGGGTGATGCAGTATGTCGCTTACACAGTGCCTGCTTAACCCCTGGCTGGAGCATGATCAGAAATAGCTGGTAATGGGGCAGGATGGGCCGAGGGACTGCTTCTGGCATCATTACTATGGAGCCCCAAATTGACACATGCCCTCCACAACATCACGTTGTCAGTGCTCTCACTTCTCCCAACCTGTTAGGTACCTTCTGGATCAGCGCTGTGTCCTTCAGGTGACTTGCTGTCAGCCTTGGCCAGATGCTGGCATCTGATGGGAACATTGCAACCCCTATGTAGTGCTGGCCACAGACTGGGAACAGTCTACCACCCATGGCTGGGCAGCCTTCAGTGCTTCCCCGTCCAGAGCTCCCTGTCCTGTATCTCACTACATCCCCCCTGCATTGGTGTATGACAAATTCTACAACTAAGGGGTGCACTACAGGGAGCGATGGGTCCTGCTGGTTCTGCTCCTTCCCCTTCTCTATGTTACAGACTGTTAAATCCTCTCAGTTTGGGCTGAAAACGGGCTTTCCTGGAAAGCAGTGGTACAATGTGCTTCTGCTCACAACATCCAGCTGTGGGTTCCCATGCGTCAGCTTCACTTCATCCTCCCTGACTCACAGCTGGAGCAATTTGGGGCAGGGCTTTGCCCGAAGCCACCTGCTCTTGTGTGCTGGAGACCCAGGGGCTTGGGATCTAGGGCATGCAGAGTCCCCCAGGCTCTGGGGAGCAGGTCATTGAAATCAGGATCCTGATGTGTGCACCGCCAGCATGTGTGGGGGGGCTGCCTCCGTCCCTGGAAAGCCTCCTCACACCCACAGCCACAGCCTCTGGCTCCTCTTGCCTGGCGTCAGATGCAATAAGGGAGACGAGCTGCCCCAATACGGCCAGCACACACTGTGTGGTCTCCCTCTGGCTTTAGGCTCCCTGAATTTCTTCTTCTCTCTGAGAGATGTCAGACTGAATAAAACTAAATAGATGTTGATGGAGGAAAACTGCAGTTAAGTGGGTTGGCTGATGGCTTGCCTTCTTTTTATTTTGCTTTCTGACTTGTCACAGATAGAAAACCACCAGGGAATTGTACTGGCAGGCCCTCGGTCATGGTCCCTTGCTCTTTCAGCCAGTCTCCCTTGAGCATGGTTAGACCTGCCTCCCTGCCAGGACAGGAGGCCGCCCCAGTCCCAAGAGGAGGGTCGGCACCTGACAACTATGAAATGAAACTTGTGTCACCTTGTGCCTGGAAGATTAGCAAAGGATAACCCATCCCTCGTGGCTCAAAGCCAGCAGGGTCCTGCCATCCTCCTCCTGTGTGCTCCTCCAAAGACCTGGTGGGAAGCAAAGATCATCCCGTGGGGATGCTCTGCCGGTAATCGAAGGTTGGGGAAGACAAAGATAAGCCCTAAGTCTTTGCAGAGTGATCAGATCTTGTGATCTCAGTGTGCATCTTGTGATGTTTGATGCTATATTCAAATAGTCTCTAGTCCCAGCATCATGTGAGCAAAGTAGTCTTGGCTCTTTTTCAAATGTTCAAGTTTCTAGGACACATGATGGTAGAGACTGCTTGCAAACGGGATGATGAAAGCATCCTGAGAAGGCAGGATGCACTCCAGCAATTGTTTTCAAATCTTCTGATTTTTGATCTAGTCTTACGATTCTGGAGGGAGGCCAATTTGTGTTTTTCCTTGTTTGGAAGCTATCATCCAAATCACTGTCCAGAGCACCTGTTAGGCAGCATGCAGCAGTCATGATACTGAAAAAAATGCTGGCTGGATGCAAAATAGTGGCTAGTGGAGAGCTGCTTCAGCACTGACCTTTTAAGAGTCCCTGAAAAGATTGACAGTGGAATGGCAGACAGAGGCATTTGGGGTATGTAACATGACAACAGCCCTAAACAGTATTTGATCATTTAGAAGAAAATGCTCCCTACAAAATGTCTCCCAAGTTCAGCGAAGACCAAGTACGAAAGATCATGCAAATGTACTAGCCGAAAGAAATGCTAAGACTTTATCTTTCAAAACTTGCCTCATGGCACTGAAACTGCTAAACATCATGCACAGACGTGCACTATCTGGGATCAGACAGCCTGTGCCGCACCACACTGGCCAGACGAGATTATTGACAGCAAAGATAGACCCCCCCATGTGTGACCTCTGTAGCCAAAGTCAGGAACAGAGCATAGAAACACCAGGGAAACCCACAAAGTCTCAGAGTATCTTTGATCCAAGGTTAGCACAGACCTGCTGGATTTAACAGAGAAAATTGCTTCTTGTTAGAGGAACATGATTCAAATTCTGTGAAATGGTGGTGATTGGCAACACATCAAGCAGAAATGTAATTCTCTCTCAGAGTTTGCTCACTGTGGATTACTAGAGGCGTTGAGGACAGCAGGCGAGCATCCATGATTTCAGAGGCTCAGCTCAATAATTCCTTCTTGGTGTATCAGCTCAGATTCACACCCAGGTGATGAACAGTCAGGTGAGTTGGAAGGCAAGTCCAAATGGCAGAACCCTGTAAAACCTCAACCATCAGCTGCCACCAAGGGCAGGTGCTGCCCACAAGACCCTCCTGGGGAGTACTGGAGTGATATTATGAGCACTAGCAGAAACATTTCATTTGTAGACTCTTCCCTGAAATAATTTTTCTAGTTTATTCCAGATGTCCTGGTGCTCATTCCAAACCACGGGAGGTTCCAGACCTGGGGTTTCATCTCTCCCTTTCTTTTCTGTTTTCTTGTCTTCTTCCCCTTCTTATCCCCTTTGCTTTTTTGGTGAAGGAGGAGATAAAACCAATGGAAATTTTTAGGTCATTTAAACTGAGATCATTCTGAAATACTACCTTTCTTTTAAAGGACATGGATTTAGTATATTTTTTTTCTGCTCCAATGTGTGATTTTTCACTCATCTGTAATCACAGCAAATTTCAGAGATCCTCATTGGAGCCACCTCCTCTGCTGTCTGAAGGTGTCCAGAATGGATCCCAGAGCTTGTGAGTTTTTTGAGTTGCACCAACTGATCCCAACTTGTTCCATGAGCACCACAAGCAAGAACAAGAACAGATGTAGACACATGGCAAGAAGCAAACACAGCCAGGTCCTAAGCAGGGAACCATCCACATCCTGCCAAGATGGTGCCACATCTTCTGTCCAGGAATCCAGCTATGTCACCTTCACCCAGCTTCAAGCATGCAACACAGGTATGTTTGAAGCTCTGTCATTTCCTGGGATCTGTTTTTATATGCCCTTCTGTAACAGTGATGTCTGTCATGGGAACAGTACTAGCAACGGCTGACCTCTTCCCAGCCCTACCTGTACATCAGTCTGTCAGGCCAGAAATGTGTCCACAACAGGATGGCGGATGATTGTCTTCCTTTCCTTTACCACTGAAGGTCCACTAATGTGTTTTAACAAGCTCAGTTTGTTTTCTGCTATTACCAGGACATTAGAAAAGTTTGGACTGGAGTCTAACTTTGCAGCTGAAATGTCTTACGCCTCCCAGGAAGGAGCACTCTCGGTATTTCTCATGGTAGGGGGCACCTCTTTACCCACCACCTTGTAATGTGATCCCACCGGGAGGGCTCTGCCGCTGTTGTTTGGTCATGATTTTTGCATGAGAAATGAATTGTGGTGCTAAGTGGGAGCACAGACATCTCTGAGCAGCTCAAGAATCAGAGCAAGTGCTGGAAATCAAGACCTCCGCGTGTGCAGGGCGGACAGCCGCCTCTTCCCACTCTGGCAGCTGAGGCTAATCAGTGCTGATTAAACCAAAGATAGATTTTCCTAGAGAGGTTTTAAAAACCTGAATGTCAAGTTGCACCCCCCCTCCCACGCTCCCCACCCTCAGACCATTAGGCTGAACTTCTGCAGACTTGTGACCTTTCTAGGGCTGAGCCCATGATCCCTCTGAGCTGGTGGTTTTGGCCACATCTCTGAAGCATTTTGTCCGAACAACCCGGGTCTGGATACACCAGTCTTCATCAGGCTCCTGGGAAAGAGAGTGGGGAAGGGAAATCCAGCCCCTGTGATGGTGAGAAGGAAGGATCCCCCTCGGATGCTGGGGCTTTGCTGGCAGACTGGGTGGCCAGCGACTCGCTGGGGCTCATCTCTGATTTATCGGCAAGGCCGGTAGGTGTTGCATTAGGTTAAGTATTAACAGATCTCATGAGCCTCATTAGCTGTCCCCTTTTCACTCTCCAGCTGAAGAGTTACTGCTCCAAAATCTATAGTGCCTTGGCAGCTGCCTGGATGATTCCCAGGTTAACCCTCACCAATCCTGCTCCCTCAGGCTCACTGCACAGATCAGCGTGCACATCTCATGTGTCACAAACCACAAGCGGGAAGCATCCCAGCCCTGGTTCTGTCCTGCTTGCCGAGCAGCAAGGCATGAGGTCTGTTGGACCGTTGTCACACGCTCGTGTCTGTTCTCCATAAAACTGTGATCCTCTCAGCACAGAAAGCCAGACTCCCCTGCTCTCCTTGTGCAAGGTCTGAAGGAGGGAAGGTCTGGCTGAAGGTGGGCATTTGCCCATTGGCATCTCCATCAGGGTCAGCCTCCAAGTCCCCTCCAGCAGAGCCCATTGCCCCTCAGTGACGCAGATGCCACCTGCAATTATCCCCCCCCAGAGCAGATGCCAACAGCCTCAGGAGATCTGGGCTCTGCCAGGTGCAGGACAGATCCCCAGGGTGGCCAGGTCCCATGGAGGCATTCGGACTGCAGAAACCCATGCCTGGTCAGACAAATCCCATGGTCAGGTGTTGTTTCACAGGGGGCCCCCCCTATAGCCCCCTCCCCTGCCACCAAAAAAACCCCACCACTCACTCAAGCCAGGGCATCAGGGATCTCCTGTACTGAGCAGCCGGGAAGGGTAATGCAGACCATAACAAATGGATGGAGTTGTTGCAGCTCCACCGGTCAACTGGGGCAGCCATGGGTCTGCAGGTCTCTGAGAATCTTTGCTCCAAATGTCACTGAGCACAGGGCCAGGAGCAAGCATAGGTCTGACCCCACAGCCATGACTCAGGCTCCTCTTACAGGTAACGTGTTCCTCAGTCATCCCTCAGATCTGGACCAGGAGGCATCAGGGATGGGGAACACAGAGCTGCTCGGGCAGTGTACGCAGCTGCTCAGTCCCCGTGCTGTGAAATATTTGGACCTGATCTCCTGTTGGAGTGCATCTGGTTTCAACTTCCTCCAGAAGAGTCTTCAGCTGTCTCGCAGTGTCTCTCCCTGGCAGCCCAGACCTGCGTAATTCACATCAGATCCCAATGGTCTGGCAGAGGCACGAGCAGGACGTACATTTTGGGGTGGCTGGAGTGACTCTTGCTGCCCTGCCGGGATCCAGCCCCTCCAACTGAGTGACCACAACTACTGGTGACACAGGAGAAGCTGACAGGGGCTGCAGATCGAGGGTGGCATGACCTGGCTCTGCTTCTCAAGGACAGCTCTTGCTTCAACAAGCCCTGGACAGTTTCTGCAGCTCTCCACTGGAAAGCACTTCCTTCAGACCTATTAATTGTTAAACAACACTACACTTTAATTACAAAAGAGAGTCAAGCAGCCAAGTATGTTACAGGGAGAGATGAAGGTTAACAAGCTGGGCAAGGTCATTATCTGGCCTGCTCCTCCTCTGCCCCTCCTCTCCTCCAGCAGGGCTGGGAAGGGCTGTACAATCCCACGGCCGATGCTTTCACATCGCTCATTAACCAGCCCCGCACTCTGTACAGCTGATTGCCCCTGCAGACAGGCTGCTGCCATGTCAGACGCCCTCCAGCATGCAGCCTGTCTCCCTGCCGCTGCTGCAGGCTGCTGCTCTCAGCGGCAGAGCACCAGGGCACTGGGAGCTGCTAGTGGGGATCTGAGCACAGCTCCAGTGCTGGGGGAAGAGCTGTGCTGGCGCATATGAGAGAGCAGGTAGCATCCAGGGTGAATGTCAGCCTGGCTCTGCAGCAGGCAGGTGGATTCCTCATGCAGCCTCCTGCTACCTCTGTGGGCCTCTTAGAAAGACCCCACATGGCAGACAGATTGAGATGGGCTGGGGAAAGACAATTATCTCGGGGGACCTGGGTTCAGGCAATGCTGTCCCATGGTGCAGAGTTGGCTGTGAGCGTGGACACACAGGCAGTGACTGCTGTTACTCACACGGTGGCAACTTCCCCCAGCATCTCTCTGCTCTGCAGTGCGATGCTGCTGGTTGGTGCCCGTGGCCAGCACACTGCCCACCTCACCTCACCTTTTGCAGGGCTCTCCTGTCACCTTCTTTCAGGCAGGAACTATCCCCTTTCTTCTTCTAAGGAGAAGAAAGCTAAGTGTTTGGAGAGGTCTGTGTCTTACCTGGGGGAAGAAAAGATGAGATCTGATGGCTCTCATGATGCTTCTGTGGAGATACTGGTGCTTCCCCGTGGACCTTGATGCAGTACCCAGGACACACATGATGCCAGGAAATCAGGTGAATAAAAAGCTTAGCACTTACTGTCACTGGTGTGGAGCTTTATGTGCTTAAATACCTTTGCAGATACGGAGCTAAGTGACATCTTGAAGGTCAGTGAGGAGATCAGCACACAAGCTAGGAAACAATCCCAGGCTGGCCACATCATCTTAGCGCTGAAGGGATGTCAGCATTTGGCCAGATGCTATTCACCATCCCATCAATAACTTGGCAGTAAATACCCAATCTCTCCGGATAAAATTTGTAGATGACATAAAGATTGGCGGAGTGGTGAATAATGAGGCAGTCACACAGAGCTGGACTGCTTCCCTCACTGGGCCCATTCCAACAAAATATGTTTTAATAGCCTCAGATGCGAAGCAGTACACCTAGGAGCAGGGCTGCGGGCTGCGCCTGGAGGCTGGGGCCAGCCCTGGCAGCAGGGGCCATGCGCGGATCTGGAGGCTGTGAAGATGTGCATCACCTCCCAGGCCAAGCAAGAGCAGGGCAACAACCTGGATGGAGAAACGCTGGGATAAACAAACCCATCAACCTGAGGTACAACCCGAGGCTTCAGACCACTGAGCCTGGGGGTGTCTGTCTGCATCCAACGGGCCTGAACAGGAGGCTTAGGGGCAGCTCAGGACCAGGAGCTGAACGGCACTGTATGGGGGACTCACAAGTGGAGAAAACTGGAGGACCCCTGGCACAGGTTGTCTGCAGACCAGAGCTACCTGAGTCCCCTCCATATGAAGCAGTGACCCAGAGGGAGGGGCAGTGGCTTTCCCTGGGATGCAGCATGTGTGAGGACCAGCAGCAAGGGAGGGCAGGTCACTGCTGTCCTGCACACAGAGCTTCTAGAAAAACGCAGAGAGGAAGGAAGCAACCAGAAGTGATCAGAGAGCAGGCAGCTTTACATGTGTGTGGATGCTGTCCCAGCTGGCTCTCAGGTACCAGGGGGGTCACCCTGGATGAGGGAGATCAACCAAGGGGCACTGGCTGGAAGACAGAGGCAGATGGGCTCAAGTGAGAGATCATGCTTGGCATCCGGAGCATGGATAGAAAGGCTCTTGAACACATTTCCCAGAGAGGTGGCATCTCCATCTTTATAAGTGTCCAGGACCAGGTGCCTTGAGGAGCAACACTCAGGCTTGTCTGGGTCAGAAGAGCTGGCCGGGGGTGCAATGGGGTGCTATGCCAGGTGGTGAGAGCAGCTGGTCTAAGTGTCTCCCCTCCCTTAGACCGAGTCCAAAAGTCACTGCCTAATACCCTGACCCTTTCTCCCTCAGGCTTCCCAAGCCCTTTGGGGTGAGTCAGCCCCTCCAGGGAAGGTGCATCTCCCCAGGGGTACCAGGAGGTCCTCCCCAGCCGAAAGCAGGGAGCTGCTGGCAGCCGGCTGGGAAATCACTCTCCTGGGAAAGAGCCTTTTGATTTTAAGTATCTCCAAGACAGTGGCTAAGACTCTTTAAGTAAGCCTGTTGAGCATCAGTATTAACATTTGGCAAGACAAGGAGAAGGTATTAGTGGGGTTGGTTGGCAGCGTGCCCCATGCCTGTCAGGCAGGGAGTGGGGAGCATGACTCCACGACCCTGCGGGGCAGCGCAGCCGATCTCCACTTGTCCTTCTGCCAGACAGAGCCCCTGTTCCTGGGATTTAATCCTCCCTTGGAGCTCCCTCCTCCTCGCAGGTGAAGTGGCCGTACCAGCAGGATTTTGTAGACACGAGGTTGGTAGCCCCGTCCATGTTGGGCAGCACCCAGTTCTGTGCACGGGTGCACTGGGTGTGCTTGGGGGGGGGGGGGGGGGGCACAGGATGGGTCACAACTGTGGGAAGGTATGTGGAGACTGGGCTACCAAGGGCCACTAACCTGAACCCCAAATCCTTCTCCCTTCCTAATCCATAGGAACAACCCTTCTCTAAACTTCATGAGCCCCTAATGTTCAGCCCTTCGATGAGGTCAGCAATAAGAACACTAATGCGGAAGGGTTAAACAACCAAGATCTCAGAGGATGCTGCCACTGTCCCCATGATCCTTCACCCCGCAGCCTGGAGCCAGCCCTGTCCTTTTGTTCAGCATCACCACGTGCATGCGTGTAAACTGCAAAGGAAACATGGGTTTGCTTTTAGAAAGAAACCCCAGAGCATGCCCCTGCACGAGGGTACCAGTCCCAGTGCCAGGGAACCCCTCCTTGGGCCTGGTAGACCTCATTTCCCATCACCAGTTCCCCCTGCTGCTCCCAGCAAGCCCTTTTCCCAGAGCTCATTGGTTGCTGTTTCCCGAGAACAACAGAAATCTCCAAGATCTTCAGTTATAGAATCATAGAATCACAGAATAGTTTTGGTTGGAAGGGATCTTTCAAGGCCATCCAGTCCAAGGCCTCTGAACTGAGCCGGGACATCTTCCACTAGAGCAGGTTGCTCAGAGCCCTGTCCAACCTGGCCTTTAATGTTTCCACGGACGGGGCATCTACAACATCTCTGGGAAACCTGTTTGTGTTTCACTGCCCTCATCATAAAAAATGGCTTCCTTACATCTAGTCTAAATCAATTCCCTTTTAGTTTAAAACGATTACCCTTCTCCTATCACAACAAGCCCTGCTAAAAAGTCTGTCTCCATCTTTCTTATAAGCCCCCTTTAAGTATCGAAAGGCCACAATAAGGGCTTCCCAGAACCTTCTCTTCTCCAGGCTGAACTCCAACTCTTTCAGCCTGTCTTCACAGCAGAGGTGTTTCAACCCTCGGACCATTTCCATGGCCTCCTCTGGACCCGCTCTGACAGGTCCATGTCTTGCCTGTGCCCAGAGCTGGAAGTAGTACTTGAAGTGGGATCTCACCAAAGAGGAGTAGAGGGGCAGAATCCCCTCCCTTGACCTGCTGGTCATGCTTCTTTTGGTGCAGCTCAGGACACGGTTAGCTTTCTGCCCAAACCTGACTATTTTGTCTACCAAGAGTCCCTCAGCCCTTATCTGCAGCCCAGAGGGTGTTATCCACCTGAAATCCTGGGGATGCTGGATATGAACAGATTTTTGAAGAGGATCCTCAGATTAGGGGAAACAAGGAGAGCAGGAAGAGCTCCGAGGACCCGCTGTGCAGCGTTAGATGCGCCAGGACAGCAGAGCTCTGCTGACGCTTAAGGTCCCTTGCAGATGCCACTCGTGCTGTCCCCGCTCCGTGTGATGAAAGCCACCCCTGCCTCCTGCAGAAAGCCCAGCAGGATCTTGGCAGCGACTGCTCCTAGCCAGGGCACAGGGGCTGCTTCGCTCTGAAGCGGCTGGAGCCGGGCTGCCAGGTCGAGGTGTGCCCAGACCCCAGGGTGAGCGGAGCCCTCCCGCCTCCCTGCAGCGCCTGCCACCGCAGGTGAAACCGTTGGAGCGGCACTGGCAGGGATCTGCATCCCTCTGAAAATAATTATGGGAAGAAAAGTGCTGGTATTAATAGGAGCCTCCATTTAAAGATTAACCACAACAAATGTGTTGCATGCGGGAAGTTTATTTAACAATGCTCCCATTGTACACCCCAAGAGCATGTTTGTCTTCATTAGTGCAGTAATTCATTATATGGCCTCTCTAACATTCAAATCAGAAGGAAGAATATTAAAAAAGTAATTATACTTTTCAAACTAAAGCTTTATGGGTAAATTGTATGCAAATCGCTGTCTAAATCAGGGCGGCATATCTTAAGCAGATCTAAAAGTTGCAAAGGCTTCCACCGCATCATTGATATGTAATCAACATAGATGTATGATTCTGCTCCTTACTTAGGCAAATTTGAATGGCAATACTCAAGTAGGTAATTGGTATTTATCACAATGGCTGATGTGGAGAAGCTATAATCTTGTTACGGGTGGGACCGGCCTGTCATAAATCAAGCTGCTTGGAGGTTACTGCAAGACTCTGTCACATTTTGGTTTCCAGATGCTTTTAATCACCTTTTTTAACCTTCACCTCATTTGTAATATGGGCAAATAACCTTCAGGTCTTTGAAGGCCTCTTCTGCAGGTGTCTGTGTGTTCAGGGAAATAGCTGAGTGCCCTCACACCATTTGTCCACCCAGTGATGACAGCCCCTTTTCTCTAATCAAGATAGTTTAATGAGATTTTTTTTTTTTTTTCTAAAATAGCGCTAGGAATAAAACATGAAATTGATCATTTATGTGCACCAGGGAAATCATGTCATTTGGAAAATAATTTAACAGGATTGGATGGTTCAGATTTACTGCCCAAACTGCAATCACCAGCTCTGGGGAACAGGGAGGGGAGAGCAGAGGGCACCCCAGTGGGTGTTGTGAAAGCATGGATGGGTGGTGAACACCCACTCACATGTCCCTGGGGGACAGATGCCCCCCACCACCACCTTGTGTCCCTTCCAAATCCATGCTGCTGCCCTGGGGCATCGGGGGCAGCAGCTCAGATCCCTCCCTCGGGTCCTGGGCAGGCAGCTGGGGCTGGCTGGCTGCACCCCAGAGCTGTGGGGTCTGGCTGAGCCCTGGGATGGGGTGGGCTGGCGTACAGACGACTGGGCAGCTCCCTTTCCCCAGATTCGTCCCCTCAGGTCCTGGCTGTGACAGTGGTGTCCATACATCCCCCTGTGCCCCCACTGTCACACAACGCTGGGGACAGCAGGCTCCCACAGAACCTGGGAGGTGTCAGGGCTTCCCAAATATGCAGCAGAGTCTTGGGCTGACAGGCCAGGGCAGCCCAAACAGCCCCCACCACCACACACCCCCCCACACACAGGGGATTCACAAGCTAACGAGATTATTGCGAGTTTCTCTGAGGGTCACTGGAATCAGTTGCTGGGACAGTGCAGGGTTGGCCATGCTGCTGAGGGACCACCAGCCCCAGTTCCCCACCAATGCTCGGGAGTGAATGATGCTGGGTGCAGGTAGGAGCGTACCTCTCCTCTGGGCAAGGGAGGCATGAGGTGCCCAAGATGCCAGGGCCCAATTCTGCCCAGGCTCAGAGGCACCTAGGAGCTAAGCAGCCCGTGAAAAGCTGGTGCAAGGCTAGGGTCACCAAAAAGGAGCCTTTCTATGCATCGAGACTTTTCTGTGATGCCTGCACGGCTCCTCTGTGCTGACAGCTCCACAGAGCTCCTCCCAGCACAGGCTTTGGCATCCCTGGGTGTCCCTCACCCACAGGAGACATCAGCATCTCTTCCTTCTGCCAGAGAGCAGCTTCAGCGCATCCATCCCTAACACCAAGGGTGTGCATGAAACTGTCAACTCTGAGCACCCTTTCAGAGGCAAGATCCCCGCTCTCTTTATTCATCAGGGTGCTGCGTGGGTTTTCCATTTCCTTTTGGGGCACCCAGAAACAGCCACCTCTGGAAGACCATGTCTGGTGTTGCTTCTGGGATTAAGGAGAGCTGCATCTTCCAGGCAAACAACCCCTGTGCCACAGGTATCTGCAACCAGCCCAGCAGTCCCTGTCTGAGCTCCCAGAGCTGACTCCTTGCACTAAACTAGGGGAGAAGCAACTGTAGACCTGGGAGCATCCAAGGAGGCTGATGGGGAATTGTGGCAGAGAAAAAAACAATTCAAAATGTCCAAAGTGACTTGAAGAGGATTCACAGGGGTGGAATGATTTCTGCCGGTTATTAATGCCATGCTATTTGTTCCATGTTATTAGCAAGTGATAATGTGCCATGCAGAGGTGAAAAGCAGATACAGAAAAGCACGGTGGAAATTCATCTTCTCCAGCACAAGGTAATTGCAGAGCTGAAATGGGGCACCACTGAGCACCGCGAGCCACGGGAGATCTAAGCATTTTAGGCACTGGAGAAATGAACATTTTTTTCATCCCCTTTCTTTTTTTTGGAAGGGGGGAGAGAGGTTACATTTTTCTGTGTCAGAAATATGCTGTGACATGAGAGAATCCATCAAATGACACTGCATGTCAGGTTGTGTCACAACATCATTAAAACATTATATCTTGTTGATGAGGCTCTTGCCATCAATTCAGAGAGTGACTGATTCGATCTGCAAAAAGTGGAAGTTTCTCTGCCCTGTTTGCAAGACAGCTGGCAGATCAGCGAGAGGAAGCACTATTTCATATTCTATTTAGGACATTAAGCCTTAATCCCATTAGAAGATTCATAGCATAGCCAGCCTTAGATAGAGAGATACTTCCATAGCTGGATGGATTTCTCCTATGACACCTGCAACGCATGCTACATGAAGCCATTTGGAAAAAAAACAAGCCTACCATCTTCCCAGCTCCTCTCTGAGAGCTTATCTCTCCCTCTAATACAGTTTAGTGCCAGGTTTTATAGACTGCTCATGCTGTCGGGAATGTTTGCTGGTATTCTGTTAACTTGATGCTTGGCTGTTCCAACACTATTCATTTAAGGCAAGCATCTGGCATGTAGCAACAAGATGGCTGATAGAATAAAATTAGGCAAGTTTATATGATTAACCATAGCTAGGAGCCAGCATCAGTCTCAGTTTATAAAAAGTTGTAATATATCCTGTAGGTTATTTATTGAATAGAGTGAAGCTGCGTTCACAGGTTGAGAGTACCCAGGGAAACACACCTTTGGGTGCTGCTGTCAAGCGCTCCCGAGAAGATGCTGGCAACCCTGAGGCCAGGCTCTGAGTGAGGCTGGAGGGAAAAGTCACAGTGCTTCAGAGCAGGGGGTTGTGATGGCACAGGATGGCTCTCTCTAACCCCCTTCCTGAACCAGCATGGGAAATGGGGACCTGGCCAACAAAAGTGGGACCTATGTGAGCTCAGGATACCCACCCTTCATCCCCATCTCGTGCCTTGGTGCCAGGGCTAACCCCAGCTGCCTGTGTGCCCTACAAACAGGGGCTCCTGCCCACCAGGGCAGGCTGAGCTCCCCTCCATTCTATTTAGACCAGAGGATGATAAACCTAGGGTGCCTGATTGCTCCTCTGCCTTGGTTTGCTGTGATGGCAGGAGACAGCCCGAGCCCTGACCCTGAGCAGGGATAAGCATTTCCCAAAGCACATGTGCAGCCCTGGTCTGGAGGGACACAGTGTGGCATGTCCTCCTGGCACGTCCTAGCAGCTCCTGCTCATTCCCCTGACTCTGTGGGGTCACCACAGACCCCAGGTTGGAAGATCCTGGGGCTGTGGGTCCCTCTGGCCAGATGAAGACCTGCATTTGGTCTCTTGCTGCTCAGCACCCCAGCAGCTAAGCTCATGTTTAAACCAGTAGCCCTGATGCAGCTGGGTGAGCCAGCTGGTGAGAGAGTGCTGGGCTATCTGCAGGGCTGCCGTGTCCATATGACATGAAAACTGTGCCCCAAAGTATCCCACCCTAAACATGTCAGCACAGCTGTGCTGGGGGGAACGTGCCCTGCCCTGACTGATTTGCTGGGGAGGGTCAATGTGACCATCACCCGCCAGGTTTTGGGGAACAGTCTGGAAAGTATGAAGTCCATGCTCTCTTCAGGCCTAGAGGTGTCTGTAATACAGACATAGGGCAGGGAAATGGGTTTCAAAAAAATTAGAAATTAAGAAAGAAAGAAAATGCACGTTCTCAGCTGAACTGTTCAGTTCTGCCAGTCTCTGTTTAATTTTGCTTTCGTGACATTGCATTTCTTACCATAGTTCAACAAAATTTGAAAGAAATAGTCATCCTGAGCTGAGGAAAGAAGCACTTATGATGTTGTTAAATTATAATTCCAATTTATTTATTTATTTCAAAAAGTTTTAGTTTTGAGGTGTAGTTATTTGCTGAAGAAAAAAAGAGGATGGAAAAATCCCACTGCCTGATCTCAGGTCTGGGTCTGTCCTTGTCCTGTCTCAGTATCGTTCTCATCAGGAAATCCAGCCACCATCTACCATGCAATAGAGATTGATAACTGTGTAATAACACTGACCCAAAAAACCACACCTGTAATCTTCCCCTGATGAAGACTGCCTACATACATCGCATCAGAGTGTTTAAATGCCTCGCCAGTCTCTAAAGTAGTTAATTGACCCAGCTAAGCTGCAGTGGTGTTCCTGGGGTTGCTGAGGAGGTCAGAGCAGAGCAGAGCACGGCCACTTCTCTGGTCCATGCTGTGGTTGCTGGTGCCCTGCACACGCTGTGGGCTTTGCTGGGGTCTCCATCCGCAGGACACGTTTCCACAACGTGCTGTTACTCGTCTCTCCATCACAGTCCTCTCCTCTTCCCCATCCCTCCAGGATGTCCCCACTCATGGGCACAGAAACCTTTCCCTGTCAGCAGCTCCCCATCTCCGATGGGTGCCCTACCCCGCAGCCTGAAGTCAGAGGCTGGGAGCAAGTGAGACCAAACGGTGGCCAAGAGTTTCTAAATAAACACTGAGAGCAGCTCTTTTCTCATTTATTACAAATGAACTAACTGTGTGCTGAGCTCTGTGCCAGGGTCGGTCTGTCTGTCTGCCTCTCTGTCTCCCATAGCCCTCCAACTAGGTTATCTATTTACCTATCTATTTACATGTATTTCTTTTCCCAGTGAATTATGTCAGGGCGGCAGTAAAGTGTTATGTATTTGCAAGCCCCATAATCTTTAAAAGCACAGTGATGCATGCTCCAGATGAGAAAAGAGCCTCCATCCAGTATGTTAATAGATAGCATTAGGGCAATAATGAAAAGCACTTGAGACAAGTAAGCCCCTATCAAAAGCTGAGTAATAGAGATGCACAGAATGAATCACAATGCACCTCCTCTGCAAAAGATATTAAGACGTCTGCTTTAGTGCAGGGTCTATTCACTCCAACAGCTGCTTCATTTCTCTGATTAAAATGGGAGTGGGGATAGCTTTTCCAGCCATTTCCCCTTTTATCCAGTACCTTACACACAAACTCGTACCCACGATGTACACGCAGCAGAGCCATCATGCCACACTGAACAGAAACACCCTGGACACATATAGGGCAGGACACACGCATACCGCATGCAAGGACATGAGCTACGTAGGCATATTGTTACACACACACACGCTGACACAGACATATGGGAACTACATCTTCTCATATACATGCAGCTCCCAGACACAAACGGGCACCTTCAGACTTCTTGCCGTACGTGGATACACCCCACCCCCAAACAGACCTTTGACGCACGTCCCGCGCTGAGCGCACACGCAGACGCACACATGTCCCTGCACACCTCGTTCTCTGACTCTCCCATCCCCACCACGGGTCCTGTACTCCCACCCCAGCCCCCCTTGGGTTGCACAGAGCCACCACGGGGATCTAGGCTACAGAGAGCCTCTCCCCGCCCCTGGTTACAGCCGTGCTCTCAGGTGCTGATGTGCAGCGAGCAGGGGAAGCCAGACAGGCTGGGGGCTGGGGGAGGAGATAGTAGTCAAGCATCCAGGACGCCAGAGAACTTTGGTGGGAAAAAAGACACCAGACATGGACGGAGGTGTTGGCAGCTACAGGAGGGGATGGGCAGACCCACAGTGGGACCGTGCTGGAGATATCAGGTACCGAATGCACAGAGGAGGAAAATGCCCTGCTGCAGTGCCTGAAAGGGCTGCCCAGTATCCTGGACTGGAGCCGTGGCTTTAGCATCCACCAGCGTTGGATGCCATTGCTGAAGATCAAGCCACTGTCCGGGAGGGTCACTCCAAGACACACAGCCACGTGCCAGGCCCTGCTCCAGGAGCAGCAGTGGGAAGGGGATGAACCCATGCCATGGGGACAACGAGGGCTGGCACAGTTTACAACCACCCTGGCAGTGCCAGCCCAGCCTTTGCCATGAGTACCGCAGGCTTCAGGGCAGGCGCATGAAAAGGTGGGACCAGAGGCCTGAGCCCCAGGTCTGCTTCTTGCTGTTGGCTCCCTGCTGCTGCCAGCCAAGGCTCTGGCCATGCTGCAGGTCTCTGGGCAAACACTGCTGGGGCCCAAATGAGCTCTGTGATATGGCATATAAGCTGGCGGGGGGGGGGCTGTGGGTTGGTGATGTTGAGGGTCTTCCTGGGGTATCCTACACTCATAAGACCTGACTTCTGCTGTTCCCCCAGGGCACAGCACAACACAGATGAACATCCTCAGATGCACATTATCGACTACAGCAAACCCCTGGCTTAGATTCTGGGCAAGGCTGTAGCAAGAGCAGGAGATTGAGACAAATAGCAGGAATATGCAGCCTGATAGTAGCTAACAACCATAAACAGTTGGGATATTATGCCTGTGATCAGCTTAGGCTCATTTCTATTTACCAAAGACACGGATGAGGGTAAATCATTCCCCACCATCCACTGTGGGCTTCTTACACCTTCCCCACAGGCATCTGGAAAGGGTTGGTGTTGCAAGATCTGTGGATCAAAGCCTGGTCCATCCCAGCAATTCCCCAGCCCATGCACTGTGCCGTGCATTGCTGGCCTCATTCTGCTGGCCCTCTCCCTTCCCCCTGCTCAGGGATATTTCTTCCTCAGATTTTGGAAGCAGCCAAGAGCATATGGGCACCAGTGGTGACAAAAGTGCCCCTGGCTGTGGCAGGGAATAGTCCTTGAGAGGGAAAAGCCCCCTGTCAAGGGGTAGAGGGGTTTGGGGAGGTAACCAAGGACTGGCAGAAACGGTGAGAGCAGAGCTGTGTCAAGGTCCTGCTGCCCCCCAATGCCCAGGCGGCTGCTGCTGGGTCGATTCAAGACTTGTGCAACAAGCAGGGGAGAGGAAGCAACTGAGAAGAGCTGCCCTGATGACAAGCCCCAGAGGAATGCCATAACCAGGTGAGAAATAAAAGCAACACAATTAGTGCATTAGGCACAGAGCAAGCAAGATCCGGGTGAGTCACGTGGCAGCAGCATCGTCTCTGAGCTGAGAGAGGGCACGAGTCCTGCAGCAGGGACAAGCACGGCACGAAGCCCGGGCTCTGCACGGCACCGCCACATCTCCACACCAGCTCTTCTCGCCCGTTCGGTGCTTGTTTGGGCCGGAGGGGAAGGCAGGCTGCCAGCAGCCCGGTTATCTGCCTGGCAGTCAGCCCGTGCAGGGAGCGCCCGGCCGTGGGAGGCACCGTGCGCGGGAGCAGAGCCGGGCTGCTCGCAGCGTGGGTCTGGTGGGGAGCGGCGTGGGGAGCTGAAAAGGGCTCGAGCTGACCCCTCTGTGGGGCACTACTGGGGCAGGACAGCTGGGTTCTCCTCCTTGCTCTGCCAGGGGCATTCAGGTGTCACGGGAAAGGATTTTCCCCATTTGTCAGGTTCTGCAACGCCCAGGACAAGTGTTTGCCATGTGGCTGCACAAAAGCGCACAAAAACCCTCCCTGTGGAGCCACCTGGGCAGGGCGATGTTGACTGCATGCCCAGTGAGAAATAGGCTCCTCAGACCTCATGCATCTGTAACACTGGTGGCTACAGACTAGCAACCTGGGGACATCCCTGCAGCCTGTGGCTCAGCTCTGGACAACAACGCTCCAGGACCAGTTTCCCCACCCCAGTTTTGGGAGTTGGATGAGCCTCACAGGAGCATAATTTTGGGTGCAAGCCTATAGCAAAGCTCTTTATCAATAGGTCAGCTTTAAAGCTGAGAGCCCTGCAGTGTGGGACACCAATGTGATGGGCATGCAGCAGACATCCCCACTCCAATTCCAGGTACCCTGAAGCTGAGAATGATGAGCTTCCCCTTTTATAGAGAGGTTGTCCCCATGGTCCCTGCTGAGCCACCTTCCTTGTGGCATGGTGGCGGGGGTGTGACATGTTTCTTTAGCGAGCCCTGCTCAGGAGGTCAGTGGAGCTGACTGCTCATCCTCTCTGCACCCTGTTCCTCACTCTCTGGGTTCCATCATCCTGGGCATGGTCTGCTGGTGGGTCCTGTAGACAAGCTGCGTTAGGTGGAAATGTAGTCTGTAACCATCCAAGAGCAGAGGGGATCAAGAGATGAAGTGAGGACCCCAAAGAGGATGAGGCAGATCACTGAGGAGAATCAGGCAGAGGAAGCAACTGACGTGGTGTTTGTCCAGCTCCCAAAGACAGTTCAAGTGCAACCACACATCTATGGGATCCGGTCGTGTAAGGTCCCTGTGAGCTGCTGAGCAGCTGCTGTAGCAGTGTATCTCCAGTCACTTGGTAGCCCAGGGTCTGCAGTCTGGCCCATGAATGTTCCAGCATCAGCCACAACCAAGGTGGACACAAGGCAGTTAAATCCTGGGGAAACGGGGAAAGATCTGGCATGTCATCAGAGGGCTGCAGCTAGAGAGCACAACATGAACAGAGTCTGACACCGGGTGAAGGGCACCAAACCTCCCCATGTTCATGTGTGGGCTACCAGCAACAAGCATCCACCCTGCCAAGCCCTTCGGTGGTCTCAGAAGTCACCACCCAGCACAAAACCCCAGACAAGCAGGGGAGGAGGCTGCCATCTTCACTGGCACCTCCACGCACGCTGCCAGATGCCCAGGAAAAGGCAGCGAGGCCTCAGCGGGGAGCTTCAGCACCGCGTCTGCTGCTGACTGCCAAAATTAACATCACTGACAAAAGGCATGATCCTGAAATTGCACCACCAAACAGATGGATTGCTGGAGTATGGGAGGCCTCGTAATGGAAAAGATGAGTAATTCAAGGAGAGAGCCTAGTGCCAGCTATCCAAGTGCTTGGCTGCTGTAGCAGGCTGGGAACCTGGAGTACTGCCTGTCGCAGGGCTGGATTCCTCCAGCTCTCCAGCAAAACCTGCCGGGACGGTGCTGGCGGGTCCCCGTGAGCTGCCGGCGGTGCTGGTCCTGCCGAGGATGCGGCGGGCATCATGCGGAGCTCGGTGCCGTGCCCGGCGGCCCTGGCCCGTGCAGGGGGTCCGGCCTCGGGGGCAGGCAGCTGCCTGCGTCCTGCCCTCGCCGCCCCGAGGGCGGCTGCGCTGACGTGCCGCGTGGCGTGGAGCCGTGACCGCGTCCTTGGAGCGGTTGTGCTGCAGGCAGGCAGTGCTTGTGATCTCTCCATAACCCCTGCCATTTCCCTCTGCAGAAAGCCAGGAATATGCAGAATATCCAGCCGCCTTTTGTCCAGCAGAGGAAAGGGGGGGGGGGGGCCGCATAATAGCAGTGACTTTGTCTTGCTCTACCTTAACCATCCCAACAAAATGCCTCCCCAGAACAACCCCCAGCCACCAACTGGCTCTTTGAGCACCCAGTTCTCAGCAAAATCCTCACACTGAGACCTGTGGGAGCTGGATCAGTCCTTCGCTATGGAGTGACTCATGAGAGGATCAGAGAAAGTATGACTTTCTTCTGGCACTGAACAGCGAGATGCATGAAAACAGGGACAGGCACCCTCTTCTAACCACTGCTGACCTTGCTGTCCAGGAGCATCCTCACTGCAGCCCGCAGGGCTCATGCCAGGGTGAGGAGAAGGGGCTGGGATCCATCGCCCTGCACACAGGGAGAGCACGGATCCTGCCAGCACAGCTACACTGATTTTACAGTCGCAGCAGAGAAACAGGCACAACCCCATGTCCCCCCTAAAACAAGCAGGTCCCAACCCCACTGCATCCACCACAGTTTACCCTGGCTTGTTATTAGACCTGGGACAATGTATTCTTTTTTTTTTTTTTTTTTTTTTTTAAGCACAACTCCACTGAAATAATCCATTTTTCAACACTGTGACTGTTGCTACATGAAAGTGACACAGCACGTTTATACTGGCCACCCAGAACTAAAACTAATGTGGAAAATTTAGTTTGCTGGGGTTTCAGCAGAACATTTGGACTGTTCACGTCGCCCAGCCCTGGAGGTCCCTGGGGTCAGCATCTCCTCCAGCAGAGACCTCCCGTCTCACTGTGCCCCGAGGCCGCACTGGGACGTCAGGACTCTGCACCTCCTGCGGCCAGCATCACTGGGCACGGAGTTATTCCATAGTAAATGCTGTTTGGCCCACGCCCCTGCTCAGCTCTCCCTGAAAGTCCCACCTGACACACTGGAGGAGAGTTTAGATGGCTCAACATTTAGGCGTGCCTGCTCCATCCTTTTTAAGCTCCCGGAAAAAAAGACAAGAAAGTGAGGGAGGCATAAATCAGTCGCTAACGTAAGGCCCCTTATCTCAGAACAACGCCTTGCAGTCTGTAATGGCTAATGCATCCACAGGCTCTCTATCATGCTGCAGGGATCGCTGCAATTAGATGTGCTTTGCTGCGTGCTGCCTGCACTCTTGCTGCTCCCTGCACGCTGCCCCCCCCCCCCCAGCCTGGCGTGGGGGTGTCCGGGGAGCGCTGGGCTTTCGGCCGGCTGTCTCAGGGCGCCGGGGCCCGCACGCTCCTTCCTCCCACGCGTGAGGAGACGCCGAGGGGCCGACTTGTGGGGCAAAGTCACTCTGCGGAGCAGCAGAGAGCGGCTGGCGGGAGGGGCTGAGCAGAGCCGCAGCCCCCCCCCCCCCCCCCCCCAACCGGCCAGAGCACCCCCGTGTTGTGTGATTAGCACCAGCCCAGCCGGCTGCGCTGCGCGCTCGATGCCATTTCATAGGCAATGCGACATTTAATACGATTTATTTACTGTAATGGTTTGGTTGGATTTCTCCGCGGGTAAGGCTGTGAGGGGACTGGGATGCCGCTGGGTTCCCTGCCTCCCCGGGGCGGGGGGTGAGCAGCAGCACCCTTCGGGCTCTGGTAAACACACCCCCAAGCAGACGGGGAGGGGGAGATCGGGAGCCCTGTCAGTATGAACAGGCTGGACATGAGCAGGAGCCGAGTGTGAACACGCATGGGGCCAGGTCAGAGGAGAGCACCACGGGGCTGGTGGGGGGCACGTGGGAAAGGACTTGGAGGCAACACCCCTGGCACCCCAGCATGTTGCTGCATGTCTGTCCACAGACTGCGAGGAGACAGGGGCTAAAGCCGCTTTCCCACCCCCCTCTGAAATGCAAAGGTAAGTGTGTGTGTGTACCAGAGAGCAAAAACGAGACCTATATGTTTAAACTGGCAAGTTCTGTGTTTGTCATCGAGCTGTAAAATGATACCCTAACAGATGAGGACAGGAACTTCTTGGAAGGCTCGAGCACAGACAGCAGGAGTGGGGGAATAGCATTTTGCTTTATTTCTTTACATGCAATCCAAGGTTTTATTTTTTTTTCTTGCAGTGTTATATTTTTCTATCCAAAAATGGTTATGAGACTGCCAGCTCTCAGAGGCAAGAACTCCCGTTCAGTTTGAGGGCTTGTACAGCGCCTGACACAACAGGGTCGTGGTCTCTAGCTGGGGTACAGTTAAATTCACAAATAATAAACACTGGGCTTGAGGGGTAATGAAAAAGCAAAACAGCGACTGGAAACAGTGTGAATATGTGTATCGGCGTGTGTACGGGCATTATCAAAGAGCTCGCATCCGAAATGAACACAGAACACCAGCTATTTCCAGCTGACTAGCTACATGGAGATGCAGAAGACATTACAGCCATGCAGATGATACTGAGCAGCAGGCTTTTTTTGTGCTGCATTGTAGGAGAACATGTGCTTAAACTAGCAGCCGGCTCCTGTTAACGCTAGAATATAGTACCTATTTCAGTGGGTGGATAATTTTAGGTGAATGAGAAAATGCTGCTTTTCTTTGGGTTAATGCCATGTGCTGGTTGAGATTATGCTCGCAGCAGTAACTTTTATCAGGTGCTGCGGGGTAGGAAGACAGCCACTTAACTTGGCGAGTTCTCCACGGTTTATTTATCACTCAGAGGTGGTACCTTATTTGGCTGGATATGGATCTTGTGCGAGGTTACGATGTGGGAGGGGGATGTGTATGGCACAAAGCAAATGTCGCCTTTCTTTCTGAGATGCTGTGACTGTCAGGAGACAGAGCGCGTGGAGCGACAAGATGCTTGTGAGCTACTGCCGATATTAAGGATGTTCTTTTTTAGCTTAAATTAGGGGAAAATCCTTAACAAAATCCTTAACAAAATCAGAAAGGTTTACTCTCCAGTCCTTCTGTGAGATGCCAGCCAGCATCTAAGCTGCATTTCAGCTCTCAATTGAGCAACAAAAATCTTGAGGCATCGCAAATGTCTGAAAAACAATTGGGGTGTCCCCAGGGGAGTGTCAAAGAGAGATGGACTTGGGCTCTGGGGACCGACCCAACACGGTCCCTGCCCACCTCGCAGACTTTTCTTCAACCCTCCGGCCTCAGAAAACAGACTGATCCAAGAAGAGGGTGAGTGGGCTCAAAGCAGAATGAGCAGGGACCACATTCACTGCTCAGGGCATCAGCAAGGAGCTGCCCTGCCGTGGGGGCCCTTCACCCAGCAGTGACGCGGGGGTGCCAGCCAGCACCCGCTTTGCTATTCGGGGTGTGCTGAAGGCAGCTGCAGCCCTGCACGCCTGGGCCCTTGGCAGAGCAGCGTGGCCAGGCGAGCCCCTACCCTCCGTGGGACGCTGTCCTTTCAGCGCTTCATGGCCATCGCCGTATCCCGGTGCAAGCCCAGCCTGTCCCGGGGGGTCACAGCCTGCTCAGATGGATGATGAAAGACCGTCAGGGAAGAGAGACACAGGAGGTTTTCCATCCCTGAGGGCTCTCCCTGGGGGCACACCTCATTTTGTGTTATGCTTGGGAGGGAAGGGGATGGGAAACCTCAACTCCTGGAGTCAGGAGGGCTGTAAGAACAGATGAAGTGAAAGAAAACACCAGTAATAGTGGAAAAACTATCCCCCAAGAGTCAGGCAGTGGATAAAGAGCCCATTAGACATGAGGGCATACCTCTTCCTGGCCACGTGGTGTTGCAGAGTGTAATACGGTTTAATGATGCATGGCACTGACAATCCTGGGCATTGATGTCTTCCTAGAGAGACGTTCATCCACTGTGTGGTGAGGATTGGGTTAGGGAGCCCAGGATGTGCCTCCCATGCTCATTCACAGTATTCTTTCAGAGGCTGAGAGCCAAACACCTGCAAACACAGTCACAAAGTGGAACCACGAGGCAAAGCTCAGTCCATCCAGGGCTCCCAGTAGTGACACAGGGGTGGCAATGAGGGGAGACCATGGGGACCATGAACAGTTCATGGTCCACTGGTGTGCTGCAGAATGGTGGGGACCCAAAATGGCCAATTTCTGGAGGCTTTGGCACTTTTGGTGTGGGGTGCTGTCACAGGAAGGACACAGGCACTCTTTAGACCCTGCTGTGACAGTCACAGGGCATGGACATGTTGGTCCCACTGGCTGTCTCGGATCTCACGGGTGGTGTCTTAGAAGGAACATGTTGATCTCTGTGCTCCAGGACCAGCCTGGGGCTGTGGGAAGCAGTCCTAAATATCCAACCTGCTGGTGTGTCCCCAAAACACATGTTGGTCCAGGCAAGGTGGCTTTCAGGTTCCTGGGGCCATTGATGGAGAGCCATTCACACAGGTCACAGGCATACCAGGAACAAGAGGAGAGAGCCAGCAACCCCCCATCCTCCTCTGTCTATACCACTTCTCACCCTCACTTCGCAGCTCATCAGGGCGGTGCTGGGGGCCCGGGACAAGCAGAGCATCAGAAGTAGGGCAGTGTGATGCGCTGTGGGGCAGGGAGATCCCAGCGCTGAGTTATGGGCTGGGTGCTTAAAAAGCCTGACACAGCTGGGCTTGAAGCCAGAGCATTGTGTCTTGCCCTCACCCTGCTCAGCCCAAAGCAGACCAGGGTATCAGCAGGGGACCTGGCAGTGTCCTGGTCCGGCACTCACAGACCAGCAGCCATCTTCAGATATTGATGTGGTGTTCCAAATCCCAGGGTTTGAAAAGCCTCCGGGCAACTTAAGAAGCACAGTTAAAAAATGTGTCATTGAGAGCAGCAGCATGCCACAAACAAACTACAGGGCAGGGCCACAAAAACCCGGTTCCAGCAACCCCGCTACCTGTGGCATTGCATCTCCCTGCCAAGTGCACGCGGGGTCACCGGTGGTGGCAGGGAACCCCCCCATGCGCGTGCATGCACACACGTGTGCAAGTGGACACACTGGGGCGGGGGGGGTTGGTGGTGTCTGTGCCTCAGCACACGTACGCGTGTGAGAGTGCGTGGCCCCTCTCCCGTGCCAAGGTGAGGGACATCTAAGGATATCGCTGTATGTCAGCACAGAGCTCTGTGGGCTAACCGAAAACAGATGTATAAAAATAAACAGAAATACTAGAGATGTGATTACCAAGGAAACGCATTTACATACAGGAAAACGTCCAAAATGACTGTCATTTACTTCCTTTATTTATTTGCATTTCTAGAAATGCTCCTACCCAGGGATCTGGGCTCAGTCGTGCTCAAATCGCAAGAAACAGAGCCCACTGGACCCTTGCCCCATCACCTACCACCCACCACCATCTTACCCCTCTCCCATGAAGGAAAGCCAGCCGTCTCGGATGGGGTCCGGAATATGCACTGCTGGAAACCACTTTCCTTCATTTCCCATCTCTGGGCACAGAGATTCCCCATCAGCTTTCCTGGGACCTCCCCGGGAAAGGATTTTGTGGGCTCACAGTGGGGCAGCCCCCACCTGCACCCAGCTCCGGGAGGCCTCAGGGGGAATCGGAGACCGGCAGCTGCCAGAGTGAAGCAACAAGAACATTATTGGGGCAGGGATGTGGGGGAATTTCTCAGGCCAGTTGCCAACAGAGAACCTGAAGGGGGGAGACACAGGCCGAGGCAAATCAAAAGAGAAGCGTTTTAACTTGCAAGAAATGGAAATCAGAAAAGTGAATTTGGGTCATGCCAAAGCATTCGTTCTACAGGAAATGAAATGTTTTACAAGCCTTTCTTTTTCTCCCTTTCTTTTTTCTTTCATGCCTTCTTTTAGGGGGATTTTACAATAAAAAAGTTTTATTTAGAAAACACACAAAGAAAATGTTTTAGCTGTCCTTTTTTCCTGCAGTTGTACACTGAATGCAGCAGCCCTCACACCCAGCTTCAGTCCGATCAAAATGGCATTTGGGGCTCATTTACCAGCCATCAGCAACAAAAAAAATCTGTACTATATCAGCTGGGATTCTCTCAGACTATAATCTTCACTCCAAACCCCTCCCAATATCCACAAAAGCCCAGACACTGAACAGGGACATGAGGGTCTGGCATTAAGGCAAAACCCACTTTGGCAGATGAGCCAGCTCCATCCCAGCCCCCAGAAAGCCTATGGAGATGCTGGGGTGCAGTGAGCTGAGCAAACCTGGAGGTTTGTGCTGTTCTGGGAATGACTACAAAGGAGACTGAAGAGATTTGTGCAGCTGGGGGGGGGGGGATGTGCAGAGAGGGGACATATTTTTTTACGGTGCAGCTTTGCCTCATGCAGGGACATGCACAATGTCATCAGACTGCTGGTCTCAACTCTGGAGATGCTCTGGGGAAAGCAGCTCTGGTCAGGGGGACAGTGACCTGCAGAGTGTCCACATTTACCACGTGAAAGAGGAGACACGGGGGCCCTGGGGCGGCTCTGCCATTGCTGAAAGGAACACTGGGCGCCCTGGACCTCTTGTAACAACTGCTGCATTCCTGGTCCATGTCGGGTCCATCGGCTCTCCCGTTGGCTGGGCGGTGATCCTGCAGGACTGAGGGATGGTGTTACGGTCCCCAGGCGCCGGTACAGGCCAGGAGAGGGAGGCTGAGTCAGCAATGCCCACTGCATCCCCCGCGCCAGCCGCCTCTGGCAAAGGGCAGCTGGAAGATGATGCAGTTTGCTGCTCTGTTCTTGCGCTGCCTCTGCTGGGTAATTAGAGCTGACAGGGTGTGTGCAGAGTTACTGGGTAATTGCCCACACACCTAAGGTGTGGTAGAAGTCAGGAGGTGAAGTAAAATCTTCCACCTGACCTAGATGCAGAGGTGCTGCCCAGCAGCAGTGGGGTGAGGAGGTGGAGAAGAGGAAGCGAATGATGAAACGCTTCTACGGGCACAGCACGAACCCAGCCTTCTCCCAGGTGCTCCGGGGAAGGGACTGAAGTAACCCCAAATCCTGCTGGAAGTGGAAGGCAGAGTGGCTCCCGGAGCAAGGCATGGAGCTGGGCGAGAGCATCTCTGCACAGACGGGGAGCCGGGGGCTGGCACGGTGACACACTCTGAGTCAGCCCTGCGACGCTGTCACATGAGAGGGCTGTATTAGCAGGAGCCTCACGTGTAGGACAAGGAAGGTAATGCTCTGCTGGCTGCCCGTGTTTGTGCCCACATGTTCAGTTGATCAGGTTAACCGGCTCATTTGCCTAGAAGTAGGGTGCCAAGCACTAATGGCTTTGGACAAGCAGCCGGTGCAATGCTTTGCTCTCCAGCCCTTCTGGGGGGCTGCCGCAGGTGCTGCCGAGCTGGCCCGGCTCAGGGCAGAGGGGCTGGGGCAGTGCTCCAGGAAACATGCTAGTAAAAGTGCCAGCAAGCAAGAGCTTCTGCAGCCATTGGCTCGACAGAGCAGTGTGGTCCCCATGGAGCAGGGGGACCGGCGTTGTTGCCCTGCCCAAAGGAACAGGGATGGGCCACTGAATCCAGTTCACAACCTTGGCAAGCAACTGGAGAATAAAGAGTAGGGACGGGCTACTCCTTTCCTCCCTTCCAACATCTTCTCGGGTTCACCTCCAATTCCTACAGAAAGTCAGGAGGCTACAGCATGCCCCCGAGCAACAGCATGGGTGAAACTCTCACAGCCAAGAGGAAAGCAAAGCCCAGGTGACTGTCCCATCTTAACCTTGAACCTGTGAGTAACTCTCACCAGCCAAGTGCCATCAGCACACCAGCATCAAGCAGACCAGTAGTCACCTCCAGTCTGGGCAACCTCATCATGCAGTGGGAGAACATATTTATGGTGCCACACAGGCAGCCCCCTGCCAGAGTGTTTCTCTTGCCCACAGAAGCCATAGATCTCCTGCCTCTTGGTTTTCCTTACTAAAGCCTGACATCGACCCTTCCTACTTGTGTCCCACCTTTCCTGGCCTCAGCCTCCCTCCCCTCCCAGCCTTGCTGTTTCCTGCCAGCTCTCTGGCTGTGCTGGTGTGGGGCTGGTCGGTGCTGGGCACCGGGAGCCCTTCCCTCCAGCCCTTTCCTCCCGCAGGGATGCAGGCTCCAGGCAGAACCAGCCATTTGTCCGCACTCACCGTCTGAGCTCCTCTGGCCAGGCAGCCTCCTTATCTGATTTGCTCCATTTCTCAAAGTCTGCATGCCAACACCCAAACCTCGAGCAGAGACCATTTCATGTCCACCCCAGCCCATTTAAGAGACACCAAACCGAATAATGGCAGTTCAATCTGAGGTTATTGTCAGGACAAAAATTCCTTTTTTCGCTCTTCAGCAAAACAGACTCTAAACTCATCTCCCCTTTTCTGGCTGGTAGAGCAATCTAACTGTGATCAAGGATATCTGTAGCACTTGTTCTCTCATCTATGCCCTGGAAGATAAGTTCTCCCATATCCACAGTTCCCAGGATTACTCATTCCTCCTGGATGAGGCCTTCTAATTCTTCCATTTTATTGCTCATGTTCCTGGCATCAGTACAGAAATACTTGAACTGTTTCTGCCTGGTCTTATCTGAGCTCTCAGCCGAGGAGGTGCCGTCCATTTGCTGGCTGGAAGGCCTGACTGACGTTGGTTTTTGGCAAGGTAAGTGCTCTCCCGTTCCTTGCTGCTCTCTGCTCTTCCTTTCTTGGTTGCCCAGATCCTACTGACATGGTCATCCTCCCACTTTATGTGTATTCCAGACAGGGTGCAACCAAGGCCAGGAAAGGAAACACTCACTGAGACAGTCCCAAGATCCATCCAGAGGGAACATTTCTACTTATCTCGCTTCCTCCTGATAACCTCCTTTTAATATTATCCACTGCAAACTCACCCTTCACAAGTTCTTTATCCACTTTAATTCTGTGATCCCATCTTCTCTAGGTTAGCTAATAATTTCCCATGGGTGCTTTATCCGATGGTTGTTTAAATCTAGACAGATGCAATGCAGTACATTGCCTTTGTGCAGAAAAAACATAGCTTGCTTAGTCTCTGACAATCTACGTTTGGAGAGCCCATGTTGCATTTTATTCCATTTTTCCATACATGTCAGTGACTTTAACTGTTGTCCCATTTAACATAAGCTCAAAAACCTTATATATGACCGAGGACAGATTATCTGCCCTGCATTTACATGTTAAGATACCTGCTTTACAGTATTCACTATGGCAGCAGCGCCTTGGACTGACTCCTTGCTACTAGTTCTGCTCCTTCATGAACCAGTTCTTCCAGGACTATGGCAGAGGTGAGCTGGTTTCTCACAATTTCAGTGCATTAAACTGTTGGAGCTTTCGCCCCATCAAGGCAGTGGTCACTTCCATTTCCACACCATCATTCCCCTACCCAGAAAGAGCATCTTCAGTGCCAGTGCAGAGCATTCAGGCAGTGAGAAGGCATGGCAGCAGCCTCTTCCCCCCCATCCTCCCATACTCACCCCAGACCTCTTGTCATAATGGACATTTACCAGCTGTGCCACCTTCAGCCCATGAAGACTAGTTCCCAAAGTTCCCAGGGAAAATCCCACATTTAAGAACAACCTTTTCTTCACTAATGTTTTCCAGTGGCAAAGCCTTCTTCGCAAACTCAGACCACCTACCAGCCTCCACTGTGCTCACTCCTTGCCATTCTCCAAAAGGCAACCGCAGAACTCCTCTGAAGCTCACCCAAGTCCTTCTTCTCTCTGCTCGTATTCCCCACCTTGGCCTAGACACCCTGGGCATGTCAAAGCAGAAACCTGGCCACCACTTGTCCCTGCCAGGAGAGTCTCCACCTCTTTGTCTGCTCTGTCCTCTCTCAGTCTTCTCTGCATGTCCCTTTTCACTCTAATCTCTGTTTCTTGGTTAACAATATTATCTCCTTCTTTCTTCTTTTAGGACTAGCTACTATTTTCTCTTTTATGGCCTACCTTCTGTTTCTCTTCCTTGAGCTCTGGTGCACCAAACTTAGGTCTCCACTCCATTTTACGTTCTACTATCTGCCTCCTCCTTTTGCTTTGGGTTTCTAACCCTGTTTCTGAGGGTGTCAATCCTTATTCAGACTGCCCTTCAGATCTTTTCACACAGCAGGTATCTGCAGTTCTTCGGGTTTATTATGGTTCCTCCCTTCTCCTTTTCTACATTGCTTTAAATTTCTCCATCACAGTACCCAGCTGTTTCTGTACTTTTGGGTCTCTCTTGCATCATGCTTTCTGGACACAGCCCTGTTTTACTTGCAGGCGCTGGGAGGATGAGGCAGTGGGCAGCTCTGGGATCAGAATAAGGGTGTTCTTTTCTAGCTTATATCAGCCTCATCCCGTATACATCGCCTCTGTTCTTCCTTTTCTGTGTGGCTGCAAGTGAGAGGGGAATCAGGCCACATAATATATACAGCAAAGGCTATACCACTCTGACCCTTCGTCACAAGCAGCCCACTTAGAAAATAAAGAAACTGCAGGACACATTCAGCCACACAACAGCTGGGATACTGAAGTACAAGATATCCATCCCATTAAAAAGCTCAAAGATAAAAATCCTCCTCTAGCGGCATTGTTGTTTTCAGGAACACCTTAAAGATGCTTTGATTTTTCATTTCTTATATCCTTGTTACACAAAAGCAACAGAACAGCTCTCCACACAAGCATCATTAACTACTTAACGCATCGGGGCCAGAAGGAATAAAACCCGGGTTTATGGCTATTCTTTGGGCCCAGCTCATCCAGCTATGCAGAGACACACCAAAATCCAAGTGATATAACAAACCCTGTAACCACTGCCACAGAAGGGACCATTGTGAGGTGGTTTAATCAGTCAGGACCATCACTGTCACTTGTGGACCTCATCCTTCTCTTGAACAAAACGGAATACATGAAGTGCAGGCTCCAAGCTCATTACAGACAGGGTTCAGCAAAGCTGTCATCCTGAGCCACCCAGACGTACAACAGTGAAATTCGTTTTGGGAGACAAACACAAGGAACCCCATCCACAAGCCAGATTCCATCACATGAAGGCTTTGTTCACCTATAGACAAGTCTATCAAACTCAGGATAAGCCAGACCCAGACATCAGACCCAGAAATACAGTGCAAACCATTCAGCGTTTCCCAGCAGTCGTTTGTGTTGCCATTTCTCTTCTCCTTGCCTCCTGGCCCCTGGGCTGCTTCGGAAGAAAGTTCCACAGTGAAACCAGCCAAAGTCGAGAATTTCCAAGAGACGTGAAAATAGCAGAATGCAAATTTTGTGGAGGCTTGAAATTTCAAGTGATTTACCGGTGTCAAACCCGTAAAATCAATTTGGCAGGTGTTCGCTGGTTAAAATTAGTTTTAACTGAAAGCTGGAGGCATTATTGTGGGTGTCTTTGAGCATTGTTTTGGATGCACAAGGCGTAAGCATGACTGTGTGCATACAGCGCATGTATGCACATTGTAAAGTGTAATCCTGCTTGTGTGCCTTGTAATTCTTTTTGTGCATGCTCAGAGATCTCTGCGGGCTGAAGCCATGCGGCTGGTTACTGCAAAACAGCATTTGCAGAGGTTTTCTGGCATTTAAAAATCCCTGCTTTGCTATGGTCCTGGGGTGGTCAGTGTGTGGTCAGCAGTGTGACGGAGACAGGTCCTGCCCTGGTGCAGCGCTCGTGCCTGCAGATTTGCTCCCAGGATGAGCCCAGCCAGGAGAGCCGGGTTTGAGGGGCAGCAAGGGTGAGAGAGACCTGATGAACTCATGGCATATAAAGGCAAATGGGTTCTGCTCACCCTGGCCAAGGCAGCACCAGCCTGTGCTGCTTCCCCGTGGCGGAGCTGCCCTTCCAGCAGACCTGGCTGGCTGTGGGGTGTGGGGTAGAATTACTCTGCATTCCTCCTGCCCCTCCTGCTCCTGCCTTTCCCAAGGCCTTTGCTTGCTAGGTGACATCTCCACTGAGCATTTGGGCTTCTCTGGGGGAAGGGAGGATTACTGTGAGAGGATGGGGAGTGGTACACTCCAGACAGAGCTACATGATGCAACCCCATCTCTTCAGAGAGGCGCCAGGCAGCTGCCTGCGTGAACCAGCACAGCATCCTGCCCGCCCCAGCGCTGGCTGTGGGTACCATGCCTCGGGGCAGCAACTGCTGCCACAGCCATGTCACTGAACCCCCAGCAGCAGTGGGAGCACAGCTCATCTTGACCAGTTCCTCCAGCTTCTTCCCCTCTACCCACATAGGAGTAGGGCCACGTCTTCTCCTGACTCCTTATTCTTTTTCCCAAGGAGCCTGGGAGCTGCAGGAGAGGGATAAGGGGCAGCTGCAGGAGGAAGGTGGTTGTGTTTTGCAGGGGTAGAGGTAGGTGGCTGCACAGAGAAGGGGGTCAGTGAGTCCTGAGTGGAGATGAGTGCAGACCTCAAGTGCACACCCCACACCCCGTGTGTGAAAGAGAGGAATAGGGAGACCTCCTCCTTCATCCTGACTGTTCAGACCTCGCCAATAATCTCTGCCGCTGCTGTTCACCACCCCGGTACTCCACAGCCCTCCCCCAAACCCCCTTGGTCCCGGAGTGCCCTCGCAGGACCTGCTTCTGTATTTCCATGACACTTGGCTGGGAAGCCTAAAGCCAGTGCTGGCAGGACTTGTCTTGAGGAACAAGCATCCTGCAAAATCAAGTGAGAGGGTCTGACTCTGCCCTTGCACAGCAAGCCAGAGGGGCACCATCTCCCTGATCAAACCTTTGTGAACTGAGAAGGGTCAGGCCCCAGCTGTCTGTCTTGCCCTTTCCTTGAGAGGAGATGCCATTTCGTGACAGTCCTGCTGTCACCAGAGAGCTGCTGCACAGCGCTGCCTGCGCATCCTGCCATCTCTTGAAAAAACACCGTGTCCCAGTGACCCTGGTATATCCCATCTACCCGCGCAGTCCTACTGTGCCACTGCTCGGCGAAATCCGCCCCAGAGGGACTCCCACACCACGTCTCATCCTCCCAGGAGACTCCAAGGAAAACCAGTGCAACCCAGTACACAACCCCCTATGCACTCCAGCATCCCAGTCTGCCCCACCAGCGACATGGTGGGATTCCAGGATGCCCCAAACACCCTGCTGCAGTGCAGGGCCCCGCTGGACCCTGCTGCACTGTTCCACTCCAGTGTTTGCCTGTGCAGGATCCCACTATACCACTGTACACAGCACTGCCAGCAGACTCTTCCTCACTCTACTCCCTCCTCTCCCCACTCCTTGCACCCAGATGGCCATCCTGGAAGTGACTTCTGTCCATCAGTCGGTCACCTGGCAGGGAATCTGCCTGATTCTGTCTGTGGCTGGTGTTTCCTCCCACAGCAAAGTCAGGTTTTTTGGAAGCTGATGCTAAGGACACCAGCAGTCAAGGTGGTCTCCCCTCCATCACAGTGTTGTGTTATGGCAAGGGCCCTGGGGTACAGAGGAGCAGCCTCCAGAATGCAGGTGTTGAGTCCTTCAGCATATTTTGCAAGAGAAACACTGCAAACTCCATTGCCCCTGTCAAATTCTCCTGTGGAGTTCATGTCTGACCTCCTCCCTGCCCTCTTAGAAGAAACCCCTTCCCACCTCTCCTGCTGCTGCTGTGCAGCGAGCCTGAGGCCATGGGACACACTGACAGTGGCTCTGTCTCTAGGCTGTGCACCGTGTCCTTGGGCAGGCTGACACTTAGGACTCCTCTGGGGAGTTTCCAGGGTCTTTTGCTCAGGCATACCGCTCTCATGGTGGCTAAAGCTCTCCAGACCCCCAAGCAACCCATGTTCTCTTTTGCTCCATGCATCCAACATGGACTTCCACTCTCCATCTACTCCTCTTCAAACACAGCATCTCTGCCCAGCTCCCCATCATGCTGGGACATCACCCAGTTCCCCAGACAGCACCCATTCCCAAATGCTTCCTGGGGATCAGAAGCTGCTCCAGGACCCCAGGCCTATGGGAGAGGGGTCAGGAGAGAAGGCCACGCACAGGTCCAGAGGCTCTGGGCTGGCTCTTTGACAAGCAGCAACAGGGCTGGACCAGCATCACTCCCGCCCTCGCCCCAGGTCAGAAATGAATCCGGAGGGCAGGGCAGGGAGCCCTTTATCTCCCCTTTGGAAATTAAAAAAGAAGCAGAAAGGGTTTGGTTTTCATTAATATTTTTCTTCAAAAGTTTTCTGGCTTCCCTTCCCTTCTCCATCTTCTGCCAATATTTCTTCGAGGGGGCGGGCGAGCGAGGAGCAGGGAACGTCTGGCAGGTTTTTGTTTTCAATTCGCACAAACCGATTTTGTGTGTGTGTTTTTTCTCTTTCTGGAAATTCACTGCAGACAGGCACTTCCTGCAGAAATCGTCATTTTCAATGGAAAAAATATCTCGCAGACACATTTTGTCCCTTTCAGTTTGCCCCAGGGTCTGTAAAACCCTGGGCTGGGCTGCTTCATGTTCCTGGCCCTGCTGTGCACCATCCACCAGCAACAACCGGCTCCGTGCTCCCCATCAGCCCCGCCTGCGCCCCCTCCACGCCCAGCACACCCCTCCCCGTGCTGCTCCACCGCTCCCGGGGGGCTCAGCCTGGGTTTGTCTGGCTCCCATGAAGCCAAAGACGTGGAGGGAAGCTCCAAGCCTGGGTGATGGATATGACTTTTGGGTTTGGCCGAGACAGGGGTCATGCTGGTAGAGTTCCACCCCAGTGTCCCGCCCTGGTAGGACAGAGATGCCCTGCCTCAGCAGAAGGCCACTCCAGATCTTCTACCAGCTGTTCACCTCTGGTTTTCTCCTTGCTCTCAGTGCCACCACCGGCCTCCGCAGTGCTCTTGAGGACGGGCAGGCAGTGATGGCTGCAGCTGGGCAGGAGCACCTGGGGGGAGCGACTGCATCTGCAGCTCGCAGACCCACCGTAGGCTTTGGCCTCTCCCCACACGGGTCCCCAGTGAGCCCCACACCACGTGCTGAGCAGCATCGGTCACACATTGGCCCACCCAGACCTGGGCTCCCTTAGACAAAGTTCTCCAGTCCCAGAGTCTGTGCTGGTGGGCAGACACAGGGGTAGCCAGGAGTGTGAGGTTAAATAATTCATTCCTCATAAATCTTTCCTAGAAACAATTTTTTTCTTCCCAGGGAGACACATTACCACCTTGCACACACAAACCTGACCAGGAATTATAAGAGCAGGTTTCTGCAGCGGCAAACGGGGCAGGGAGAAGGAAGAGAAGGGAAGGAATAAAATATAGATTCTTGAACTCAGACCTGGGAAGCGGCAAAGCATCAATCTTGTTAAAGGACTAGTGTGGACTCTCCAGCCAGCCCACTTCATCCTGACTCCTGACAGGCCCTGATGATTTGTGCCTGCTCAGCAGAGGAGAAGTCCCATAACTCACCCGCTGAGACGGCGTGGGATGGAAGCACGACCCGGCGAGCGGGGAATGACTCACCGCACACCGCATCCTGCGCCGGGGCTCCCCGCACGCCAACCACCCCCGCAGGCCCCCGGGACCGGCGGGGGGTCCATCCTCATCCCGCACCTCCAGGGTGGCACAAAAGCCTCGCAGAACGGGTCGGGATTTGCTCAAAGATTTATGGGGCTCGTGGTGCTTTTAGCCATTGGATGATCCAGGTTATAAGTGGGGGGGTGAAATTCTTGGGTTGCCCCAATTTACGATGGCCGGAAAACAGGCACAGCGGCTGTCACCCATCTTGCAAGCTAGAAGGATTTGCTCTTTACACCCAGCCCTCGCTAAACCAGAGGAATCCTGGCGCTGCTTCTGACAGTGGCGGGTCGAGCCCGCAGGGCTCTGCGGAGATGTGCTGAGCATGGTTATCATCTCGGAGATGGACAGTACCTCTGCTCTGAGCCCTGCCTGCAGGCATCGGGACTGAATTGTTGATTAGTGCAGAATCCCGAGCAAGGAGAGGAAATTCTCCCTGGAGCCCTGCCAGGCCAAGTCCGCATCCAAAAATACATCCTGCTGTCCTGCTCCAAGCCCAAAGGTTTTTGGAAGGGAGGCTGCAGCTGCTTCGCATGCAAAAAATAATAGCAGCCCTGAGATCCCTGCATCCTCATGAACAGCGCTGGAGTCACTTTCAAATCACAGCATTTATTCCAAAAGAGAGATGGGGAGAAGAAAAAGAAAAAGACACACATACACCACCACGGATCTGGCAGGCAAACACAGCTCCAGGGCTTCTGTTTGCCCATCACAGGAAGATTTAGTGGGGGAAAAATATAGGCTGATTAATTATGCAGCCGGTTTGGTCCATTATATCATAAAACCCAGCTGTGTAGGACAACCTTGGAGATGCTACCTCTCCAGCATTATCTCAGCCCGGAACCAGGTGCCTGGAGCCAGAAGAAGCCGTCTCGGCACTGAATTCTTGCTGCCGTGTGGAGCGATAGCATCTTCCGAAACCCACCTTTTCCATTTGAGATTAGGAGTGCAGTGAACTTTGATATTGTACCACTGCTAATTTCAATCGGCAGGCCCCTCGCCGGTGTCACCGGAGGCCTTGGGTTCATTCAGAGAGCTGCGGCAGCTCGCAAGGGGAGGAGGGAAAACAGCCAAAGACTCCCCTTGAATATTAATGAAGCATCAAAGCTTTTAGCTGCATGGCCGTGTCTGAGCGCGACTGCTCTCCAGGGCTCTGCTATGCTTGGCACAATAAAGCCTTGGTAATTATTTCCAATAACTAATTTAGATTATCATTAGCCCCACATTGGAGGCACAGAGAATGCTGCCCTTTCAAACACTTGAACCACTGAGCCTCAAAAATAAAACGCTCGCTCTCTGCAAAGAGATCTTTGCCAGCTCTAATAAATTAGAATATATTTGTGTGCGTTAGCGCCTGTGGTGGCTCAGGATAATGAGAGCAGGTTGTGTCTGGGAATGGAGGAGAAGGCAGCACCTTCTCTGCCCCCCCGCCTCCCCCAGCTCCACACAGTGCACATTCCTTCGGGCCCCAATTTGTCCCCATTATCCTCCTGCACCCCCCAACCCCAAATCACCCAGGCCTGGCAGCCAACCCTGTCACAGCCAGTAATAACCCATAAATCATTCCACGCCTTGAAAGAAAATCTCTCTGCGGTGTTCGCAGCCTCCTGCGCCCCAGCCCTCGCTGCCAGCCCCATGCTGAGCTGGGCTCTGCACCCCACGCTGGGTGCTCTGCCCCGACCCTGCTGCCCTCTGCACCCGGGGGGGCTCCAGCAGCTCTGCCCACACCTCCCCAGCTCCTCGGCTGTGCCTGCGGCCATCACTACCAGCCCTGGGCACACCCGGGAGGGTCCCAGCACTGGGGTCCCCAACACCGTGGGGCCCCTCCGGCCACGGGCAGGCTCACGGAGCAGCCCGCACTGCCTGCCTGCTCACCCACCCACACCCACACCCACTCCACCTCCAGGGAGCAGCCCCCAGCCCGCAAGGGCGTCCCAGGGAGGAGGTGGGAATGTGGCACATCTCCAGCCACAACCAGCCAGCTGACCTCTGGCTGCCCCAAGACGAAGGAGGAATCTCTTGGTGTCCCCCCCACCCCGAGCCCAGAGCCTGCCCGCACCAAGGAGACCTGCCTGTAACTCCTGCCTCTGCCACCGCAGGGGCCCTGGGACCTCGGGTGAATCACTCCAGCTTTCACAGCCTCCGTTTCATCAACCGTGTCATTAGGCTAATGATAATTAATGCCTGCAAAGGGTTTTATGCTCTTCAGCTGGAAGGTGATAGTGAAGGGTAAATTATTGTTATTACCATAAACACAGGGTACCTACCACTTACCATGGGTGGGACCTGCTTTCTGACTTGCCTCAGCTCTTCTTGGATTAGGACCAGGGTCAGGTGTGAGCTTCGCTTCTTCCATCGCTTCCAAGTGAACCTGCATCCGAGACAGGCATGGCTGGGCTCTGATCCTTTTCCTTTTCCGTGCAAAGACTCAAAAGTAAGTGTTGAGCTCATTTCACAGAAGCGTGCGTGTCGCAGCGCTTGCTGGGGTAGGATGCCAGAGCTTCCTCCCTCATCTCCATGCCCAGTCTCTGAGGGGACGGTCGCCTTCCTCTCACTGGCTTTGGTATCTGCCCCTTTAGTGGTGAAACCAGCTGAGCTGCGCCCCTCCTTCAGTACATAAACACATGTATGTGCATGGACGTGTGTGTGCACCAAGAACATGCACGTGCTAGGAAACTTCTTGTTTCAGACAACCCGCACTGCTGCCCTGGCACCCAACGCAGCCGCTCTCCCTGGCGCTGTGCACATCCAGTGTCCCCCCGTGCCTCCCACAGCCAGACAGGACAGCGGCTAGCGATGGGATGTGAGCAAACCCTTCAGCCCTGGGAAGCATCCCACACCACCCAGTGCAGTTCTGCGTGTCCCAAATCTTCCTGACCACCACTTGTCCACCCCTTTCTCCATCATGGCCATGCATCCCAACACCCCTCCCATCATTGTCACACCACTTCTTCCCACTTTCTTATTAAACTTGTTTGTGGCTCAAATGTGGTTGGACAGCTGATGAACTTTGGGGTTTTTTCAAGCTTCTATTCTCTATGGGCAGTTTCAGTTTTCAAGAGAAGTCTTTCACCAGAATGAGCCAAAATGGTCAAAGTCTGTTTCTGGTTTTTGATTAAAATCTGAAATCTACAGTGGAAAAAGAAAAACATATATATATATATATATATATATATATACACATATATATATTTTCCTCCATCCCTTACCACCCCTTCTTCCCATTTTTATTCAAATGCTCCCTACAGAAAATTCCTGTTGCTGATTTGCGGGATTGCCTGCTGTGTGGGATGGAGCAGGGGCTCCTTGCTCCCAGGCAGAGAGAAGCAGGAGCATCATCTAGCCATGCTGGCTCCTCACCCTCCCCACAGGTACTGGTGAAGGCTAACGGCAAGTTCAGATGAGGGACATGGTGCTTGCTGCCATGCTTGGCTGCCGTGAGCAAGCTGGGACATCGGCAGGAGCAGGCACGCCGGTACCCGCTGGTGGGCTCTCCTCAGGGCTGTGTCTGGCTGCACGGCTCGTCGGCTCTGCCTGTCCAACCGCTCCCAGCCTCCGCAGAGTCACGGCAGTGCTGGCGGTGGGGGCGTCTGGAGGTCCCAGTCCATCCTCCCTCTCGGAGCAGGATTGTCACCAGGACTAGATCAGGGTAGCCGTGGCTTTGCCTGGCCAAGTCTCACCAAGGCTGGAGATGCCTGCGTGACCGCGACCCTTTTCTGAACTGCGCCAGCCTCTTGCGGAAAAAGGTTTCCCTTCTACACAAACCTCCCAAGCTGCAATCTGTGGATACTGCCCCTTGCTATTGTGTCTGCCACAGCCAAGAAGACTTTGGCTCCGTCATCTTTGCATCTACCCTTCAGGTAGCTGCAGGTCCTTACCAGCTCACCCTTCCCCAGACTAACGCAGCCCAGCTCCCTCCCGCTCTCCTTGCAGTTTGTGTGCCCCAAGCCCCTCACCATCCCTTCACTCCAGTTTCCCCACATCCCTTTTGAACTGGGGGGCCGGCACTGGACACGGTACTCCAGCTGCAGTCTCACCCATGCTGCGTGGAGGGGATAACTGCCCCTGACCTGCTGGCTGGCCCAGCACAGCATGGTACCTTTCCCCACGTGCAGCGAGCGTACACTGTTGGCTGGCACTCAGTCCAGACTCCACCGTAACCTCCAGGTCCTCTGTAACCTGCTGCTCAGCCAGTTGTGTCCCAGTCTGGACCAGTGCACAGGATTAATCTGTCCTGGGTACACTATACTCCTCATTGCCCTCAAGAGAAATCAAGCAACTCTGGTTGAACCGCTTTTCACCAGCAGCTGGACAAGCCAGCTGGTGTGCACCAGAGCTCGCAGCTCCTAATTTCTTTCCATACTTGACCTGAAGCTGCCCCTCAAAATAACCTCTAGTCAAATGCACCATTCCCACTTTGTGTTGCAAACACACACACACACGGCGTCTTCAAAGACCTTCATCCTCTCTGTGGTTCCTGGGTCCTGCTCAGAGGGATGCCCTGCAGCCCCGCTGCTGCCCCTGCATCCCTCCTGCCTCCTGACCACAGGGCCAGGATTTGTGGTCTTGGTTCATGCCATCTAAATGATTATCTATAAAATGTAATTATCTCTCCTGCTTCCCCCTCCCACCCCAGTTCCTCTCAATCCCAAAGTGATTTCTTCCAGCCCATGTTAATGTTCTTGGAGGAAATGGGTTATCTTTCCTATCTTTCCATATGTGCAAAATCGCAGCTCCTACCCCCCTGGCTCAGCACTGCATACTAATAGGGAGGAGGCTGAGATTGAAATGTATCAAAATGTAAGTACTCAGCTTTGCTTTTGCATCCTCAGAAGCCTTATTTTGCTTTTTGGGCCAAACATATTGTGCATTTTCTGTAACAATGAACTTATCACACTTATTATGATAAACTGAGAAGGCACTTTCCACAGTAGACTAAAATCCTGCAGATTGACTTCAGCTCTCAAATATTTCTGGATACACGTACATTTTTCCATGGCTTTTCTGACACGGGGAGTATCCTGTCTGCAGCCAGTCTTTGTGTGAGCACAGCAGCTAAGCCCCAAACGATGGGACCTCTCGTTGCTCCTCGGTGTGCTGAGAGGGGGCAGCTGATGCCGTGTCCTTGCTCCCAGAGCAGTGCCAGGGAATTAGTTACCCTGCACAGGACTCATCTAAAAGTACTGGAAAATGTTGTAACGCTGGGGTAAGTTCAGCTCCAACCCTGTGACCACCGAAAGCACAGGGGCTTTTCAGCCCTCCACCTGCCAGGACATCCCACCCTGCCTGTGCAACCATCCCCCTCTGGAATACTGTCTCTTGGGTTCTCAGTTACCAGGAGGCATGGGAGAGCCTCTGGAAAACTAAGTCAGGCAGATGTCCCTGTAGCTTTGCTCTCTTGCTAAGCAAGATGAGACAAGAAGTCTCATTCACCTAATGCCCCATCACAGCTAAGCCACCGCTGCAAAATTCCAGGCTAAGCAAACATCTGGGAATTGCAGCTGGAGCATTTCCCTGTGTGACAATCAGTGAGGACAGCAAACACATCCCCTTGTATCCCACACTGACCAGCTACATCCCAAAGTCTCTGCATCTCCTTGACTGCACTCACCCAGTGCTACCTCAGCCTCCCCCAGCCACCTTTTCAGACACTTGGTTGCACATTTCTCCAGACAGCAGAGATCCTCCATCCACTTCATCCATCACATACCCACCAAGCAGTATCCAACCACCTGTCTCCAGGGACCATGAGCAGAAATATGCTTAAAAACACACCAGATATGGTAAAAAGGTGTTTTCCTTCTTCCCACAGACTGGCCAAACCTGGGAGGATGCTGCGTGTGGATAAATTCTCAGGACACAGCAACCCACAGCCAGAGCCTTTAAGCACATTTGGTGGCACGGGGAAATAATCGCTGTGTAAAACTCTCCCGAGTTATTTCCTGGGAAACGAGAGTGCCACGCCGTGGTGAGCGCCTGGCAAGCAGAGAGCTCACCCCACGGCTCGCCCCGGGCAGCCAGCCCAGCCCGCAGTCTCTACCGAGGGCAAGAGCCGGGGCAGTGGAAAGCTGTATTTTGGCACATCACCTCCATCCTTCACCTTCAGAAATGAGGCATGCAGAAAATGAGAGCAGAAATGCCTTTGCTGACAGGTTTGAATTAAGAGATTCCAGCTTTTTATAAACAGTCTTTGGATTTCCTGAAAGTTACAGTGCCGGGCATCATTTGTATGCAGGATGTATTCTAGCTCAAAGGTACCAGAACTAATGCTGTCCTGTTAATGAACTGAGTGAGTAATAGCCATGGGTATAGAAAGCTTATGTCTGAAACTAATCCTAGTTAATGAATCTATTGTTACAGGTATTAAATGGTGACAGGGGGTTTCATCCATCAGCCCTCCATTAATCACAGTGTCCCCGCCTATGCTTATTATTTAGAAGCCAGCAAAGGGATCTTAATGATATTAGTAATAGACCAGTTGTGGTACGTGACCTAGGACAAGCTGGGGATTTAAGGTGATAAGTGTCTGATCGCATAAGGCATTTTAGAGGTGATCCAAGCGGCTTTGCTCCCCATGGCATGTTATCTTGTCTCTGCCAGCTTGCTCTGCTCAGGCAGCACGCTGCTCTGCGAGCAGCAGTGCACAGAGCCACGGTGGCCACGCTGGGAGCCTCACCTCGTCTGCTGCTGCCTGCAAGGAAATCCAGCGACTGCACAGGGCTCTGCCCATGCTCCTCGGCAACCCCCTCCCTGCAGACACACACCAGGTGCCCGAGCATCGAGGGGCACAACGTGGGGCCTGAGTATGCCCACAGGGTGCACGCATGGGCGCAGGATGAATTTGTCTGCACAAGTAGCCAGGTGCAAGCCCACGTGCATGAGCACAAATACCCACACACCCACACAGCCTCGGAGCAAATGACTCAAAGGTTTCTCTGGAAAGACGTGAGGAGCATCTGATATTCTACGCTAATTCTCCATCTGGATGCTTTCAGCATGTACGTTGGGATGGGATTCGTCTCTTTGTGGTCACCTAAAGACAGAGATAGTTCAGCCCGGCGAAGGGAAATCATCATCCCCAGGGCAAGGCAGGCTCTCTGAGAGGGCCAGGACAGTGTCTAAGGTAAAACAAGCCACCACCTTCAGGGGTGGTGCTTTGCTGCCTGCCTGAAAGGCAGCCTGCGTGGTTGGCTTTGCCTGCGCACACCACTTTGGGTTCTGATGGTGGGAATGAGTCCCAGCTCTGCACACCTTGGCTCCAAGTGGGTGAGGCTGCACTTCATGAGGATTCTCAATGGGGGCATGGATGGGTAGGTTTGGGAGGAGGTCTTGCTCTGGTGGGTTAAATATTTCCTGTCCATTCTTCTCCAGAAGACTACTGTACCCTAAAGGTTACTTCTCCTGAAGATTACCACAGTGGGTCTGGGTGAGGGACTTACCCAGAGCCACGGCAGCAAGGCTCACTGGACATCACGGCAGCAGAGCCAGCAGGTCATCCTGGCACCAGGAGTCTTCCCTCAGGATGAGAGTGCAAAATCCCAAATATGAAAACCTGCAGTAAACGAACAACCCAGAGATCCCCGTGTCTCTGCACAGCTTTCACCTTCAGCCACCACTGCAGTTCATAATTTGCTTACAATTTCCAGTTGAGAGAGAAAGCTGCCCAGTTAGGTAGGTGCCATAACTGCAGCAATCCTGGCAATCTGCTCCAGGTGATGGAAATAGAGGGATGCCCAGACACCACACAAGCAGCCGCGGAGCTGGAAGAGGAACAGTTCCCAGAGCTTGGTGCTCGGGTACCCACTGTCCCTGAGGTGCTCACAGCACGTGGAGAGCATCTCCCTGCCAGGCCAAGGCTGTAGGGGACAAGATGCACCCGATTCGATGACCAAGTGCAGTGATTCCAGAGGTGGGCACTGATGCACCTGTGCAGGGAACACCATGAGCTGTTGTAGAGTGCTCCAGCAGAGACCAGCTCTGGAAGGGAGCCAGGCGCTGAGGGTGAACCCGTTCTTCTCTCCCAGCAGATTGGAAAGAAGAGGTGAATACTCACCACCTGCCACCACAAGAAGCTCTTGGGGAGTTGTGCTGTCAGGACATCTTGGGGCCATTTCAGTGGTGGGAGGACAAACTACATGGTCCAGCAGCCCTGGAAATGAGTGATCCTCCCCTCTTGTGGGAAGCCAGGCACTCAGATGGGCACTGAGATCATTTGCAGAAGAGGGGGTGCCAAGGACTGGGACTCCCCAGGGCTCTGTCTGTCTGCAGCAGGGGAACCTGATCTGTCAGTTGGTGTGGGAGACCTGTGTAATACCCCCTGTCCTGCTGTGGGGTTAGAGCTGAGCTGTGATAAATGCTGTACATCCAAACACCGACTGGGCATTCTCGGGGGTTTCTTCCCACCATGCCCATTTCACAGGGTCATCCTGTGCTGCATTGGCACCAACAAGCTGGGCATGGACCATCTCCGGAAACCTGCAGGGTTGATCAGTCCTTTTTTATTCTCTGCAAGGACTCAGAGCCTTGAATTTCCATGAAAATCGAAGACAGGTAATCTGCCACTTTGTTATATTTTTAGGTTAATAACAGATGCGTAAATATATATATGTCTCATCTTCACAGGTATTCAGAGCCAGGAGCTCACCATTTGCCAGTGTTTAAAACAAGCCCAAATCTAACCCGATAAGCTGAGTGTAAACCCAGATCTAACCTGCCACCTTGCCTTGCCAGCCACACAAACATCACCCTGTTACGCTGCCATTTGCAGAACGCAGCCAGCATGGCTGGAGCCCAGCAGGGAGATTTCGGAGCCTGCTGCTCCACAGAGCCCGCCGAGCCCCAGCCCTGCCAGCTCCTCACAGCCTGCTTTTGCTCTGCTGCCCGGGTTGAGGTCGCAGAACTTCCCGGGACAGCGGACACCAAAATCTGCCCACAAGCAGGAGGGTGACCCCTCCAGCTGAGCACTCGCTCCTGCCACAAGAACAGCGTGGTTCAGGGGTTGTGTTCTCTTGCAGTGTTAGGAAACCATCCTCACTTTCCTGCCTGCTCCAGAGGGAGAAGATGAATTATTGCTCCAAGGGCTACAGATCAGGCCCCCAAAACCCCAGGGGACTGCCTGGTAATCTCTTCCAAAAAGGGTAAGAAATGTTGGTGCCTTTGCTTTGTCAGTCTGTACTCACAGCTTTCTTCCCCATCAGGAAGGAAACTGCCTTTATCCAGGAAAAAGAGCTGAGATCCTCCCATCACCTGCTTCCAAGAGCTGGGGTTTCCAACAAAATCCCCAAGACTGCAAGCTCTGCCAAGCAAGCCTAAACCCTGGCCAAGGCTGGTCAGAAAAAAAGAAGCAGGGCTCGGTGTCCCCATGCTGTGTGAGCCCTGGCACCGAGCAGGTGGATACCTGGTCTCCAGTAGTTCCACACTGCACTAGGACAACAGCCAGCAGAGGAGGAAAAAGGAAGAGGAGAAATAATTATTAGTGATTGAAACTGATTGCATGAAAGAAGGACAGATGTTTCTTGTTGTGCTTGTGTGCCTGAGGCTACAGAGCCATGCAAGGGACTGGGGAAAACTCCTTCTCAGCCTGGGAATGCTGTGGCACTGAGCTGCATTCAGAAAAGGACTGAAATCTGCACACGCTTTCCCTCTGACTCTTGCAAACTCAGAGAGAGTCTGGTTAAAACACCAGTCTCCTCATTTCCCCGATGCAGGCAGGTGATGTCCATTATAGGCACCCTCTGGCCATGGGCCACAAGGTACTGCAGAGATCCCCCAGTTTCCCTCCACAGACCCAGACACGCAGCCACCCCAGTAAGGCTGAGGCACTGGGAGATGATGGGACTGGAGACAGTGCAGCCAGGTCTGGCAAAGCAGGCAAAGGGTAGAAATTTTGAGCACAGCATCATATAAAGGCACAGGACTGGAAGGCAGGGAAAGCTCCTGGCCATCCTGCTGCTAGAGCAGAACAGGCTTTTCTGTGAGAGCAGGAGGGTTTATTAGTCATCATCCTCCCTTGTAACACCCAGGATGGGGGATCCTGCTGGTGTTTTCCTTCAGAAGGGATGGGTCACCCATGGGGAGAGACAGCTGGTGTCCCCACCAAGCAGAGGAGTTGCTGTTGAGGGGACACAAAGCCCCTGTGGCATGTGGTGTGAGCTGCAGTGCACATTTAATGCTATAAAATATGTAAATAGAGGGCTTGTCTTAGCAACGTTACTGAGGTGGTGATGTGCTTTTGGCACTGGTTCAGATGGCTTCAGTGCCAAAGCACGATGGAGCTGGAGATGCGTTGTGGGAGCTGAGAGGGGTCTCGCCCCACCGTGAGAGGAGTCAGCCCCCTCCAGCATGGTGTGGCTCCCTTGGGATGACCTGAGCTCCTCCCTTGGGAGCCGCTGGAGGGACGACCCAGACTCTGATCTGCATCGATTTCACTTGAAATAACTGATCAAGCACCTTAGTTTCGAGGGAGGCTTTAGGGAAGGTCCATGGGAGGCAGCGGGGCTCAGAGTGGTGTGGGTCTCACTTCAGAAGGAATAAAAGGGAGATTAAATGAGCAAACAGCGCAGTGGACTGGGAGGAGGTGACAACTCAGCGCTGGAGGTGCCAACGTCGGTGCCTGCCGTCGGCTGAGCCAGAGGACCCGCGAGGAGGAGAGGATGGCCACCAGCCCAGCGGGCCCATGTCCCCGCACTGACCCCAGGGCCACAGCAGAGAAGCCCCGAGGAGGAGCCCAGTCACCCGTGGGGTGCTGGCAGCCGATCCCCGGGGGGTCCTTCCCCACGCCGGGCTGCAGAAGCCTCCGGTGCGGAGGGATGAGGGCTGGGAGCCCACCCCGGGGCCCCGGGCTGGCCGCAGGGCCGGCTGCCCCCCCGCTCCCCCCCCCCGCAGCCCGGCCCCTCCCCGGGGCCGCGGCGCATCCACGAGTGCCCACTGCCCTCTGGTGGGGATGCTCCCACTGCCAGGAGACACTCGGTTGCCACGGAAACGGGATGTTCCGCTGCTCGGCGCCGCTCCAGCGATGCCGGTGGCTCTCGGGGCCCCGGGACCGAGGGGCAGGGGAGGGCAGGGCAGCGCCCACCCGTGTCCTCATGTCACGGGCAAAGGGGCAGATGCTGGTGCCAGAGGCGCGGGGAAGGCACACAGCTGGGGGAGGGCACGATTGCCTGTTGCCTATCCCACCATGAACCCACCCCCAGCCCCATCTTCACCCCTCCGACAGTTTTCCCACACAGCCCCCTGGACCTGGGTGTCCCAGTTCCTTTCCAGCACTCCCCTGGTCTGGCACTGTGCAGAGGGAGGTCAAACACTTTTCAGTTCTGGGGCAAGTCCCCAATCCTCAGGACCTCAGCCCTTCTAGGCCATTCCTGCTCGTTTTGGGAACACCCATGTGTGACGTTTGGCCTTTGGATGGCTCTGCAGTGGCCTGGTGGCAGCCAGGGACCAGCTCCTGGGGTCCCTCCGGTCACTATCTGCCCTTCATTGCAGTGCCAAGGCAGTACTGTGGCCCTCCCATGGCCTAAAATCACCTTCTTCCAGCAAGAAAGGGCATCAAAGGAAAGCCTTGTTCCCCTCACACTGTACATGTCACCTGGATATACCATGCCAGGCTCCCAAGTACAAGTCAGTGAAGCTTCCATGCCTGTCCACAGCTCTCCCCTGCCCATGGAGCAGCTTCCCCCATCCCCAGGACCTGCCCAGGCCTCCTCTCCATCTCCTGGGAGCAGCCCAGGGACATGGGGGTCAGGGTAGCCCTAGGCTGCTCTGGGCAGTTGAGCTCTCCTGGTGCTTGGACACGCTCCTGGGAAGGCCCTGGAGTTGTGCCGGGGCCCTGCAGAAGGAGGAATCCTGTTTCCATCACCTTCTCCGCATCTTGTTGTGAAGATCTGCTCCTCCAAGGGAGCTGGTTGCGGGGCTTGGGTGCTCACTTGGACACCTCCTTCATTTACCCTGCGCAGACCCAGCCCGGTGCTCAGGGGCTGAGGATGCAGCAGGGCAGAGCCAGCCCGTGGCAGGTACAGGAGGAAACAATCCCATCCCACCTCCAGTGACAGCCCAGCACAGCCACAGTGACCCTGTTACCACCATGCCCAGCATAACTCCTGCATCCACCACAGAGTGGGTGGGCACAGCCACACAGGAGGGGTGCAAAGGCAGAGAGAACGGGCAGAGAAGGGGAAAGTGATGATTTACTGATCCTGCAGAGCCTTTCTCCTCCGCCTGCCCATCCCGCTGCCCACCAGTCCACGGGCCTGGGCTGGGACTGGCAGGAACAGGGAGCAGGGCACTGCCATCCTCAGCCAAGACCTGCCCAGCAGGGTCCAGGCGTGCTGGAGGCTGGTGTGCACCACCAAGCCCTCCTGACAGCCAAGAGCCCAGGGCGGGGGGGTCCCAGCACCCTGCTCCCTGGGACAGTCCCAATTATAGCTGGCAGCAGGCATAAGCATGTCCACTCCTGACTCCTATCTTCTCGCCTTCTTCCAAATAAAATATCATGTGAAGTGCACTCAAAGAAAAGGAACTGGGCTCCAAAATTTTTGCCACCTGGGGGAAGGGCCTACAGGCTCACTGGTGCTTGAGCACTTCCACGTCTCCTCCCTTCTTTCCCTTTTGCTGCTTTTGGCAGAGCCACAGCAGGGCTCAGCGCAAGGACCCCCTCCTCTGCCCAGCACTGACAGCAAGCAGGTCCGTGCCTCCATGCAGTCTGAGGAAGATGCCTGCTGCCCCTGCCTGATGCTCAGTCTGAGACTGGCACGCTGTGTCTCACCCAGACCTAGCTTGGTCCCCAGGATGCAGGACTTCATCCCTTTGCCTTTGACGCTGCTCTAGCCCAAGGATTCTCCTCCCACCTGCATCTCTTTCACCCCACGCTGTCTCCAGTCAGGTACAACCTGCACCCAGATCTGGCAGCCCTCTGTTACTACCCTGTGGGCCAGAAATGGATCCAGAGCAATGGGGTGGAGAGACCAGCCCTCACAGCCTCTACCATGCTGGGACACGTGAGGTGTGCTGCCGAGGCAGGTCAGCCTCCTGGTCAGGAGCCCTTCGGCATTAGCTGCATCCTGCCGGCACCACGGCTCCGCTGGCACAGGCATCGGGCCAGGGCAGGCGATGCCAAGCGAGAGCCAAGCACAGCCCCCAGGGCCCCCCTGGGCCTGGCTGCTAGCATGGGGTCACTGGTGGGAGCAGCCTGTGGGCTGCAGAAGAGGACGCCGGCCAGGGCTTGGTGCTGCCCCAGAGCATCCCCAGATGCCACCTCCTCTGCACATTGTGTGGGGGCGCGGACGGCCACAGGCAACCCAGCCCCACGCTGCTCGCCAGGCTGTGCACAGTGCCGGGCACGTCCCGGTGTGGAGGTCCCACACGCTGGGCAGGAAGGTGAAGCACTGCCGTCCACAAGCCACACTCCCTCCCATCTCAGCCCAGGCTCGTAGCCCTGCTCCACAGCCCCAGTGGGATGGCTGGACTGGTTCTGCCCCTGCAGCTCTGCACCAGGACCACAGGTCCTGCCCAGGACAGCTGCAGAGATATGACCTGTTCAGAGGCCCGGCTCATCCCACAAGATCTCCCTGCAGCCTGACACTGCAAGGACAGCCCAAGCCAGGCTGTGTGTGGTTGCCAGTGTTGCTGTATCTCCGTGCATTTCCTGCAAAGGATAAAACCATTCACAGAGTGACACGACAGCTGAGGTTGGAAGGAACCGCTGGAGATGGTCTTCTCCAAGCCGTGCTCAGAGCATCCATACCCGTGTGTGTCACCAAGCGCCTGCCCATGCACGCATGTGCATGTGTGTCCATGTGAGCGTCTCTCCCCCTGCAGCTCTCTGCCTGGGATTACAGCTCTCAGCACAATGCAGGCAGGCAGAGAAGTTCTGTAATTTGAAAGAGCTGCTTCTCCAGACATCAGTGCTGCCTTTGAAAGCACATGAAAGGCAGGCACCTCGTGAGCAACCAAAGCCCAGCTCAGGGAGACAAACGTCCTACGCACCCCCAGCCTTTTCCTGCGACACGTGTGATCTTCCCCGCTCTCCTGGGCAGCAGGGTTTGAAAGGCTGCTATTGTACTGGGGCTGGGAGCATTTGAGAGGATTAGCGTGCCTGGGAAGGGGCCTGGCTTGAGTCAGGGAGCTGCTGGAGACACATGCCGCACACCCCACGCCACGGGGAGAGCTGCCACGTGCCAACATCGGCCCCAAGGGCTTTGTGTGTGGGTATGTGGGGAGGAAAAGCAGCAGGGTCTTGGCCCCCTGGCACTGCCCTGACACCTCCTGTCCCTGTCCTGGCCTTTTGCAGGGACCAGCACTCGCAGCCCCCAGTTCCCCTGCGGCAGGCAAGGGCAGGCAGCGTACCCTGCCTGGGGCAGGACAGCTCGCCCCATCCCTCCGCCGTTCCAGGCTGGCACTGAAGCAGACACAGGCCACCCCCCAGCAGGGCAACTGAGCCCTGAGACCTATGGGGGCTGTGCCAAGCCTCATCCCTGACAGGCTGATGCACCCACTAAACCCAAATTCTCTGCTTTGCAAACTTGCTTTGGCTGCACTGACCACAACCCAGGAGACGTGTGGAATGATGCAACCTTCTTCTTGTGCTCCCCAGCACAGTGCCCGAGCACAGTTCTCCTTCCTGAACCTACAGCAGACAAGGCCATACTCACAGTGACTGCACAAGACCATGCACGGCCCCAGCCTCTCCCACCAGTGGCATCCCCCAGCCCCTGCAAATTCCCAACTATTCACCAGCTCCTTCTCCAACCTTGGCTAACCTCCTCTGCAGTCTCCCAAGACCAGAAATCACACCCTGAACCAGAGGGAAGCTCCTGACAATGGCTTAATCACAACCAAAACCTTTTTGCAGGAAGTTTGGGGTTTGGGAAGTCACTGCTCAACTTTTGTCCTGGTGTAACTTGGTGTTCCCGACTTGTCTCAAAAAGCCTCTTGTTCTTTCATCACTTCTCCCCTCACACTGGAGAATAATATTTTTACTCACACACTGAAATTAGATCCTGATGTTTCTGCCAGCAAGGCTTTTCAATAACTTGCTTATGTTCCTGGATGTAATTGCCTGGCAGACTTTCGGGCCCCTGTACATTTGGACAAGAGGGTGTGTGTGAAAAGAGACCCATTAATCTCCTGCAGCAGACCCGAGCCCATTTTCAGAGCCCAGATGAATGAAGGTCAGAGGAGATCAGGGGGCGAGCACAGCAATGGGATGACCTCTCAGTCCAACACCACAAGGATGGACGAGCTCTGGAGGAGCCAGGATCCCCAGGCTCAGTGGCGTGCAGCTCCCTAATGCCCATCAGCAGGTCGGTGCAGAGCCCAGACCCCTCCCCAGCAGCTTGCTAGGGGACCTGAGCTGCATCCCAGCCTGGAGGGCCCTGACATTGGATGAGGGGTGCCAGCAAGTGGGACCAACAGCGTCCCTGCCTTGGTGACACCCTGCTAGATGCAGCCGCAGAGGAAGACCCCCCGAAGTGCTGCAGTGCCAGAGATGGGATTTAGTTTCTGGGGCTCCCCAAACTCACAGATTTCCCGCTCTGCGGCGGCTGGCCAGGCAGCCACCTGGGAGTCCTGATGGTCCCAGCTGCTGAGCATCCTTCCAGGTTGCTGCAGTGTTGGGCCAAGGCGCCCTGGGGAGCAGGCCAGCCCGGGGATGCCGACAGCCTGCCAAGCGGGCAGCAAGGAGCAGACGATTCCTGCCAGCCTGGTGGTCCATCTGGCAAGCTGTGGAGCGGTTTGGCAATCCTCGCTCTGCAGCAACCTGTGTGGCAAGCTGCTGAGGACTCAGCGAGCCGGGAAGCCACGGGTGCCCATCTGCCGGCCTGGCAAGCACCGGGCAGCGGAGGATCCCTGACTCCCAGTGCCAGTGGGGTGGAGCTGGGAGGCAGACGGAGCATCCCGCAGGTCACTGCCAGGAGTTTCAGCAAGCTTGGCAGGAGCTGGAGAGCCCCAAATGCTGTCTGAGCCACTCTCGTGTTTCAGGAAATCAACCTAGGGAAGAACCATCCCTTGCCCATCAGGAAATCACAATTCTCCAGGCTGCAATTGCAAAGTTATCCTTGAACCGCATCTCCATCCAGGCCTTTGAAGATCTGTACCAAATGCCTGGTGCATCTTGTGGGTTTGTGAACACCATCTCCTGCGCTCTGGAGAGCTGCTGCACCAGTGGCACTGCCTGCACCTTCCTGCACCCTCCCCGACACGTTACCCATGCTGCCTGCCTAGCTCCGGTGCTCAGGACCAGTGCTCCCCACAACTTCCCATTTCAAATCTTGGTGACCCATCCAAACCATGATCTCAAGGATCAGGGCTCAGTGCTGGAGCTCTTGGGAACACCAAGCCCACCATTAGGGCAGCCTCAGTGGAGACCACATTGCTTCTGAACTCCAGCATCTCCCCACGGGCTCTTCCAGCTGTAGAGCTTAACTTCTTGAAGGCACAAGAAGTTGTTTATAAACAATGGGGAAATAATATCTGTCTCCTCATATCCTCAGAAGTATCATGGTAATTTTCCTTTGGTTTTTCCAAAACAGCTCATCCTCTGGCACAGACAGCATGTGGGAATCTCAGTTGGATGTTTCAGACAATTACGAACATCTAAAAAAATGAATGTAAGTGACCTCTGGCATTAGCTGCAGCAGTTCCTTAAACTACTTATGGCTTGCTAATAAACATCGGGATGTTAACAGTTATAGCCCAGATCCTGCAAACTTTCCATACGCGATTAACCTGAAGTTGGAGTGTGCTCCTTTGGGAGCGGGGGTGTTGGCTGGCTCAGAGCTAGCAGGGTGCAGCGTTACCCCTGAGCAATCCTTGCAAATGAAGATGGAGCCTGAGCCAGCGGGTCTGACACTGCTGGTGTCATCGCTGACGTCCTCCCAGCACGAGGCTTTCACAGACACCCAATGCCTGCCCAGCACGTTGCTTCCTAACCTGGGTTCAAATCAGGTTCTGCTGCTCTTGTTCAGAGGAGGCTTTCAATTACTTCAAAGGAGGTTTGCAGGACCAGGGCTCATAACTTCTGGCTGGAGCCCTCCCAGTTACCGCACACCCAGCTGCCACGGACAGTCCGCATCCCCAGCCTGGTCATAGAAGCAGAGCGTCCCAGGGCACGAAGCAGACCTGTGTGCACTGGGGAGAGTTGGGCCTCACTCATCTGAACTCCCCCATAGCATTTGTCAGGGATGTCAGCCTTTTTCCAGCCCTCTACCCCTGCTCAGGAGATGATGCTGCTCAGCCTGGGCACTGCAGCGGGACCGAGAGGTGAAGCCTCCTCAGACCTTGGGACCAGATGCCCAGATACAGTCTGCCACAGAGGCATGGCAGGAGGCTACGCTGTGCAGTGCGCAATAAAGGACAAAGCCGGCATGGCGATTAGTCCTTCCTTTGCTTGGTTTCGAAAGAACACACATTGCAAGTTTGGGGTTTTTTTAATCAGCTCTTGGAAACTGTGTCTCTTTTTACCTCCAACAGCCTGAATTCCTGCCCGCGTTTTGTGGTTTCAGCTGGCTGTAAAAATGCCTGTACTGCGGAGAAAGACCGTTTGCTTCTCTCACATGAACCACGCTTTCCAACAACAGTTGCAAATAATTCATGCCACATTCAAGTGTGTGTAATTTGGAGATATTTCATCTTGCGAGTGCACTGCCACGGGGAGAGGGGGCTCCCATGGCCAGCCGGGCAGCAGGACCTCACCTTACTCCCCTTACTCCAAGCAGGAGCCACCTGGAAAAGGTCTGGCAGGATTTATTGCTTCCTACAAAGGGGCAGTAGGTGGATGCTCGCTATTATTAAGGCTGTATTTCTCTTCCCCGGCAACCTGCAGCTTTTGCCCCCTCCAGTGGGTTCCTGCTGCCATCCCTTGCTAGAGCCTAACAGGGCAGAAAGAGCTCAGCTTGGGCTTGCACAGCTCCAGCCTCAGCCCCTCCATTTGGGCACAGGGGCCCGCAGTGCCAGGAGTGCCCAGCACCACGGAGCTGGAGCCCGGAGGGAGCGAGGAGACCGGGTGGCCAGAGGACCAAAGCCTCTCCAGGGCATCTGTGTCCTCCTCCTGCTGCCAGCCTGCCCGTGCCCTCGGAGGGCAGAATCACAGCAAATAGGATCACACTGTGCTCCAGGAGCTCAGATATGGAGAGAGCTGACGTAGCACAGCCCAGCCCTGGACCCCTTCTCTGAATTCCAGGTGAGGGGATTATCATAAATGAAACATCCGTATTAAAAGTGACACCATCCATGCCACATCTTTGGCTACTGTAGGGCTGAAACAGTCAACTCTCGGTATTTCTTGAGTCAAAGAGCAGAAATGGAAGACTTTGCATCAGGAGTGTCTGTGCTGGATGTTCCCAACTGGCCTTTCTGCAATAAAATGTGTGAATCAAGAACAAAATGACAGGACGGTGCAGAGCCTGGAGTGGATCAGTCAATGAGAAGTGTAGCAGGGAGCTCTCCAAATCCTCATGCTGCTTCAGTTTCCCCCTTTTGGGGGAAAAATTGTCCACTAAAAATTGTCCAGCACCGACAACTCAGACAAACTATATTCTAAAAAGCATCCCTAGCCCCATCTCAGAACAAGCTCTCCAACCCATCTCTTTTTCCCTTTCCCACAGTGGTCTTTTAACATGGCCATGTCCTAAGCTTTGCAAAAACCAGCCTCAACTTAACCCACCTCTCATGGCCAGCCCAGATCTTTTTCCAGGCTGTTGCACCTGATGATGGGTTCAGTCAAAGGTCTTTTTGGAAAAAAGGAGAGGAGATAGATAGGTGGGAGCTATTTGGGTCAGGAGCCAGATCCTTGGGATATGAAATCTGCTGAAGGCAGCACCTCCAGAGCATTGTGGTCCCCAGGCCCATGAAGAGCCTTTCCCTCACCGCCAGCAGCAATGGCACAAGAGGTTATCACTGCACAGGTATGTTTAGCAAGGCAGGAGCATGGGTAGCAAGTAGCTGAAGTGGCTAAAACGAAGATAAAGGGAAATGTAATTTTATGGAAAGTCAGCTAGCACATGAAAAGGCTAAAGTACACCTTGAAAAAATATAGGAAAACAGCAGTTTTCTTTGTTTTCGCCAAGATTGAGAGAAATAGCCTTCTGAAATACTGCTATAAGCACCAGCCTCCCCTCCAAGTGAAGGACCCTGCGCACCCCATCACAACGAGCCTGGGGGAGCTCCGGCCAGGCGCTGGGCAGGTGACACGGCACGGGGCTCTGCCCAGGCCTGCGCGGGGCAAAAGCAGCTCCAGGTTTCAGAGGGACTTGAGAAATCAGCGGCTGATGTCACTCCTGTCATGAGCTTACTGCAAATCCGGCTGGCTCTAATTAATGCTGGAGAGCTGGAACCTCAGGCTTACACGCTCCAGCAGTGACTCAGAGCAGCGAGGGAGCCTTTCCATTACCTAACAAACACGGTTGGCCCCAAAAGCAAAGGAACAGCCCAAGCCCAGGCGAGGGACCGAGAAACGCAGGGGCTGGGGTCCCCCCCAGTATCACCCGCACCTCCATCCTGCTCCCTCCTGGTGAAGTGCCCACGCCACCAGCTCTGCAGCATGGCAGGAACTTAGGCAGTGGAACTCTTAGAAACAGGAAATAAATTAACCTGCTGTGGTTAAGTTTTCAATCTCCTAGCTGTGCTGAGTCAGTACTGGACTGGTTTTTAACACATTGGCCGGGGTTAGTCCCCGCTGGGTGTGTTAGAGCATCCTCCTGGATGGCGGAGCTAGCAGTGGGATGGCAAAGTTTTGCTGTTTTTACCAGGGCTTCAACATTGTCCTTCTCTCTGCTTGGGCTGAAAAAATGCCCCCAACTCCAACAGTGCTTCATCTCAGTCCCACTCCAAGAAGCAGAGACCTCTCTGGTTTTGCAGAAGGATCGTCTCTCCACTGCCCTGAGCACTAGCTGACCCCAGGAAGGAGCTGCCTCAGCCTTTACCTTATAATCTGATACAGACAAGCTGAGGAACAGAAGCCTCCCCCAGCCCCAATGCAGCAGCACAAGCAGAGCTATCTGGTTTCCCAAGGGAGGCTGATGGACGGCCACGGCACCCTAAAGCCCCTCCTGGCTTCTGGGTGTCCACACGCAGCCCCAGCTGCACCACAGGAGCCCGTCTGCCTGGGGCTCAGCCGGGCAGCATCACCCATCACGGAGCCACATCCCTGGGTGCCCCCGTGAGGAGACGGACCAAGAGACTCCAAGCCAGGGCTGCCTCCACCGCGCAGCCCGACATGGTCAGGGCTGACCATAAGGGCATGCGGGAGCAGCCCTTGCTCCCTCGCTGCACCCCTGTCTCTCTTGCATCCCCCTCATTTACTCACAGTCTGGTTTTCACAGCTTCACCTACTTATTTCCTTCTCCAGGACTAAGAGGAGAGTCAAGTCCAGGCCTTTGAAGAATGCTTTATCTGGCAGGGAAAACAGAATTATTTTCAAAACCTTGATATCACTAATTCCATTGGTTTAAAAAAATAATTTTTTTCCTACCCTATATTTCATATGTTGTTTTCCTTTTGTCTTCTAAGCATTTTCTCTCCCCTTTGCTCCATTCTGTGCCTGGCCACTGAAACACTGTACACTGGAAAGGATGAAAGCAAGATGGCAAAACTGTCTTTTCTTCATTTCCAATTTTGTCAAAATTGAAATGTAAAAAATAAGCTTCTCCGTTTTTTTTTTTTTTCTTATTTAACAAAAGGCACTGTTGCAGGGGAAACATAACTCTGAGCAGCTGTGCTTCCAGGCTGCTTAGCACCACTGGCATGTCTCCTACCTATGAAAGCAGATGGAAAACCATGGTACCTGTGAGGCTTTCCTCTCCTATCTGTTTTTCTCTCTTTCTCATGAGTATCATGTGTTTCTTTCATCTTCCAGACTCATAAGTCCCATGGGAGTTGTCCCAGGCATTGTTTTTTGTTGGCTCTTCCTCTTTAGTCATTTCTCCCATATACCATCAGTATTCTCATATGAACTTACACATCTGCAGATCACTTTTTCTAGCATTTTTTTTTATGGGCTTGTTGCTTCTCCCTTGCTAAAATTCCCCAAGGTTTTTTCTTGCTCAGTGCTCAGGCACACTCTTGTATCTCTTGCCATGTTTAAATTGCCACAGCTGCTTACAGCCATATTCTCTTGGAAAACATTTGATCTCCTCTGGGCCCCTCCTGGAGCCCGTCTTGCACTGCCCTTGCCACCTAGACATGTCCCTCTCTTCAGGATCATCAGTGGGAAATCACCACCAGCCACGCTCGATGATGCCACAAGCAGCCACAAGCTGAGCTCAGCATTATTTTGTCCCTAAAATAAAAGATGGTCACTAAGCCGGAGGCAGGGCTCTTGAAAAAGAGCAATTTTGTCATTTCCAACCATTACATGACCACTACTACCGTGTCTTCTCCACCACAAGGTGTGGGTCAAGAAGGGACCTACCCTTCCCTGATCTGCCAAGGACCGGTGGGGTTTTTGCTTCTTTCACCTCAGGAGCACTCCTCATCTTCTAATCATCTGGTTTATTTTACCTAATCATTACAAAGCAGGATCAGGAACTCAAGGCACTGGCAATGCCCATCCTCTTGTCTCCTGCAGGCCACCACAGGCTTTGAGACTCCATGTTTAGCATCCTGCAGATCCCATGCCTGTTGCACAGTTGGTGATACTGTAATAAACAGTGAAACTAATAGCAGGTATTTGTAAGCCATATTTTGCTCTCTACAAAATGTTAATAAAGAAAAATCTGCAGCACCATGCCAGGAAATCTTTTTCTATCTTATTTCCAGAATACTCTAATATCAGTTTATATCTGCAATTCAATTAATGTTCTGGGAGAGGCAAATGAGCATCCCCAAGTCCTTCCCTTCTCAGCAAAGTGAGCTCCCACAAAGGGGAAACGTCTTGCACAGCCCTTGTCAACAGCTCAGAGTGGATGAAGGCAAGAAACAGAAATCTTCTAAATAACCAGGGAGAGACTTCAGATGTACCTTGAAACATTCTTTGTGTTATATAACAGTACTTAACCCCTCCTGAAACTGGTAGTGGGGTGCAGCATGACACTTCATCTGTAAATCTGCCTGCTATTAAGTGCATCATGTTTGGGCTCTATAGATTTTAAAATATGAATCAAACCAGACGACGTTACTCAGTTGTGCATGTGGCCATTGGATTTTATGCTCACAGAAGCAGTAGGACGCTGCAATTAAAGAGCATAACAAGAGAGCTGGTCTTAAAAGACAACAGGAGTCTTCTGCTCCTGTTTAGCTCAGGTGACACATGCCAGCACCACAGAACTCCTGTCGCCCAGTGTTTCAGAAACAACCATCCTGGTAACGTGTGCCAGGAGAAAGGAACAAGCCTAATACCACTCCTGTGGACCACTTCCCCACTGGCAGCCCCGTTTCCCCCAGTCTGCAGCCAAAGCAGCATAACCAGAGCTGGGAGAACCACCAAAAACCACCACAGCAGGACACTGCATTGCCTTGGAGCAGGGGTACATCTGCTCCAGGACCCTGCAGAGCTTTATGAGAGCAGGACCGAGCTCCTCCACCGTGACCACGGCCAGGGAGACGCTGGGAACAGCCCACCCAAGACCTGCGGGCTGCAGCGTTACAGCAGAACAAGCAATACGTCGTCTTTCTGGAGAACCATCGCAGCTCATGCGGGACTGCTGGCTGGCGAGAAAAAAAGCAGCTCATCCCCACTTCACGTTTCCCAGCCGCCGGCAGGATTCCCAGGTAAGAGCTGCATCCAGCACCGCCTGCCAGCCCGCGGCCAGCGCGGCTGGCTGGAGCCAAAGGGCCTGTTAGCATTGCTCAGCTTAGCCCGCTGCAAACCAGGATGAGGGAAATTAATCCCCAAATCTGTTCACAAATTCCCAGAAGTGCTCAAAACGGTCCTGATTTGGTGCTCTGTGAGGTTGGGTGTGGAGGAAGGGGGAAGGTGTGGGGGAACAGCATTTTATTCTGCTCTGAATAGCCCAAACAGGCTCAGGTTTGAGGCTATTTGAGCCTGGCAGGTTGCTCAGCGTGGTCCTGTCACCTTGCTGCCCGTGCTGCCCTTGCCAACCTAGCCACATGGAGAAGACCTTCCAGAAAACTAACTGCACTGCTGGGACACCCTTCTCTGCTTCTCCAGCAGCACCAGGTTGGCTCTCCAAAGCCCACCCCAAGGCTCCTCCCAGGAACTGCATAGATCATTTTAGTCACCAGCATTAAAACCAGCTGCTTAATTATCATGATGGTTCCAAGCTGAGCCCAGGCACTTTGCAACACTTATTCCATCCTGGAGTATAACAGGGGATGACTGCTATCAAATGTTTTCTTACAGATGCTGGTATTTCAGGAGAGAGGCAAAGTCCTTCACTTCTAATGTGTGAAACGACCACTCGCAAATCAAGATGCAGAGAAAGTTTTTCCTTTTTAGCTTGTGTTTATGCCAAAATGTCCCTGCAGGGCATGGGCTGGGGTATCTCTCAGTGCATGGCCAAGTTCTTCTCTGGAGGTCTGTTTTCATGAGGTACAGCACACCACAATGGACATAATGTGCCTTAGAGGAAATTCTACTTCTGTTTCAGCCATTTTTAAGCAAAAAAAATGTCTTTGCAAATGTGCCATCAGGTCCCAACAGCACTGTGATGTCAGTGGGTCTGTACTTGCTCGTATCTTCCTCCAAGCCTGTGCAAGCTCCAGCTGCTCATGGCACTGCATCCTTGACCCGGGGATCTTCCAGGCCTTGCTCTTCTGCCCGGGGTTTGTTTTGCAGCCCCTTCCCCTGGCGTTGGGGCTGGCATCGGCAGGCACACCCCATGCAGTGGGTGCTTCCAGGCACATGGGACCTTGCTCAGCTCTCCCAGGACTCATGGCTCATTCGCCAGCCAGGCTGGTGCTGCTGAAGGTTTTCCCTCCCGTGAGGCAGTCTACTGACAATCTTGAGGATATGCAACATGGCAGACGGACTGAGACGTCAGATATTAAGGAAAGATGTAATGTTTTCCTGGGCATTTCCACTCAGGTGGAAAGAGAGCAGGACTGGGCACGCTGCAGCAGCAGCTCCCTGTTGTGATGCATCTGGCATTTGCTGTCCCGAGTGGTCCAGGTGACGGCAGAGATGCCCAATCCGGCTGTGATCAAGTGGATCCCCTGCGTTGGCTGCAAGCACGGAGGAAAAGCAAGGCTGGGGCTCCTCATTGCTGCCTGCCCACACCACAACATGACAGGCTCCTGCCCAGGCCTCAGCAAACACAACGGTCAGTCTGACGTGGCATTTTGCAAAGTCATTTTGGTCCCACAGAGCTGTCAGGCTGTGATACTGCCCATAAGCTTTCTCGTGCTTTCTGACACCATTTCCAAACTTAGCCACAGCCTGGAGTGACAAAGAGATCCCGACTCCCAAAGCACAGGGAGGCCGGATCCCCCCAAATGCAGTGGGACACATTGCTGAGGGAGGTGAAAGCTGCTGCTCCATGCAGTGCTGCAGGGTGCAAAAAGCAGCTGCCACAGCACCGGGACAGCCCGTCTGTGTTTTGGGTGCATGTGGATGGCCAAACTCCTCAACACACCGGAGCAACCCCAGTGAGCCCATTGCCAAACACTCCCTCGCCCCTTCTTCCAAACTTGCACAGGGCTCCGTCTCCTGCATGCTGCTGTGCACGGCGCACTCCTCCCCACCCTGCTGCGCCTTCCCGTGCTCAGCTACACAGCCTCTCTCGGAGTAGTTGAGAAATGCTACCAGCCTTAGCGCAGCTCCCCTGCAGCGAGGGAGCGTGACTCTGAGCTCTGCAGGTGCCGCACTTCTGGGCAGTGCAATTTGTGGCAGTGCAAGGGGACGCGCAGCGCAAAGCAGAAGCCGTTGCCGCAGGCAATGCATGGTGCAGGCAGCGCTCAGTGCAACCTGCCACACAGAGCCACCGGCAGCGCCCGCTGCAGGCGCTGCCTGATGCGGGGCTGTGCGCTCCCCCGCCGAGTAGCGCACAGCACAAAGTTCTGCACAGCAGCGCGGGCAGGTGGGGCACGGCGATGCAGGCTGTGCACAGGGCAGAAGGCGCGGCCCAGCAGCGCAGGCACTGCATGGTGCTGCAGGCAGCGTGAGGCGCTGCAGAGGCTGCGGTGTGCAGTTCACTGCAGGCAGCGTGCAGGGCTGGCAGCGCGCGGCGCTGCAGGCAGCCGATAGCGCTACAGAGAGCAGAGAGCACAAGGCGGCGCGGAGGGTGCAGGCAGCAGGCAGCGGGTGCAGGCAGCGGGTGCAGGCAGCGGGTGCAGGCAGCGGGTGCAGGCAGCGCAGGGTGCTGCCGGCAGGGCGCAGGGCAGGCAGGGCTCCGAGGCAGCACAGGGCGCTGCGGGTGCCCGCAGTGCCGGGTGATGCAGGCTGAGCAAGCGCGGGCAGCGTTCGTAGCTGCAGGCAGAGCCCGGGACTGCGGGAGGTGCAGAGAGCGCCAGGGTCTGCAGGCAGGGCAGGAAGAGATGGTGCAGACGCTGCAGGGAGCGCGGGTGCGGGCAGAGCCCGGTGCGGGCAGAACTCCGTGCAGGCAGGGCCCGGTGAGGGCAGACAACGGTACGAGCAGGTCCCGGTGCGGGCAGCCAGTGCCCAGAATGGGCAGAGTCTCGGTACAGGCAGGGCCCGGTGCGGGCAGGGCTCGGTGCGGGCAGGTGTCAGTATGGGCAGGTCTCGGCGCGGGCGGGGCCCGGTGCGGGCAGGTCCCGGTGCGGGCGGATCCCCGTGCGGGCGGGGCCCGGTGAGAGCAGGTCTCGGTGCGGGCAGGTCTCGGTGCGGGCGGATCCCGGTGCGGGCGGGGCCCGGTGCGGGCGGGGCCCGGTGCGGGCGGATCCCGGTGCGGGCGGGGCCCGGTGCGGGCGGGGCCCGGTGCGGGCGGGGCCCGGTTCTGGGGCGCCCCCTGCCGCCCGTGCCCGGCGCTGCCGCCGCGGGGGGAGGGGCTCCAGGCCGGTCCCCCCGGGGGTCCCGGCTCTGTTCCCGCCGCCGGTTCGGGCCGGGGCCGCGTCTCTCCCCGCGCTCCCGCCCCGCGCTGCCCGCAGCCCCCGGCCCCGGGCGGGACGGGGCCCGGGACCGACCTCGGGGGTGACGGGCCCGCGGGCAAGCACAGGGCACCGGGACCTGGCACCGTCGGGTCGGCGGGAGGAAGCTGCTGCCCGGTCGATATCCTGCACAGCACAGCCCGTGGTGGGCAGAGTGGGACCGTCTGGTGCCCGGTTTGGGCAGATGCAAATCCTGCATAAGCCCGGGGAAAAAAAAAAAAAATCTCATGCAGGTCTCCTAGGTACGCTGGCCAGGGTTGACTGCAATGTCTTGAGGAGAGCTAAGACATTATGTAGGAAAAAGTACTTTTGAAAGCAAAACCAGCCCCATTTCCATAATGAACAGCCTGATTTCCAAGTTCATATCCTGAAATAGCCATGTAAGCCATTTACCCGCAGGATTGCACAGGAACACCTCCCCTTTTCTTTAATGCAATCTCTGTATTGCTATATCTATAGATGGGCCATAAATAAGCAAGTGACACACCTGTAGGAACACAAAATGATGCCTGGAAAATGCTCTTACAAGATCCATGTGGCTCCCGGCACCCACCTACGCCAGGACCTGCATCCCCACAGAGCCCAGCCACGCATCAATAATCAGAATGAGCAACTCACACAAATTAATTTCCCCAAATGATTTTTCCAACCCGCTTTGAGCAGAGAATACACTTGAGGATCTGCTGCAGGAGGTGATGAGAAAAAGGCAAATGCAGGCCCTGGGCTTCCCTGATGTCGTGGTTTGAGCCTGGTCGGCAGCCAACCACCACACAGCCGCTCTCTCCCCCTTCTCTTCTGGCAATGAGAAGGGACAGATGAGCCAGGCTTGGGGTTCGAGATTGGACTGGGATGGGGAAAATCACCCTTTATGGTCACAGGTAAAAGGCAGACTCATTAGGGGAAGAAAAAAAAGAACATACGTTTATTACAGACTCTAACAACACATAACAGAGTAGGACAGTGAGAAGCATTGCCACATCTTGAGAACACCTTCCCCCCACCCCTCCCTTCTTCCCGGGCTCAGCTCTGTTCCCGATATCTCTACCTCCTCCCCCAGCGGTGCAGGGGCAGGGAATGGGAGGTGCAGTCAGTGCTGCTGCTTCTTCCATCTTCAGTGGGGGCAGCTTCTGGAACTTCTTCACCCTGGTCCATCGTGGTCCCCCTCTCACAGGAGACAGTCCTCCACAAACTTTCTCCGACATGAGTCCCTCCCACGGGCCACAGTGTTCCCCACACTGCTCGGTCGTGGGACACCAACTTTCTCCAACCAGAGTCCCTCCCATGGGCTGCAGCCCTTCCTGAGCTGCTCTGGTGTGCGACACCCCCGCATGCTGCAATCCTCCCAGCGCTGAATTACAGCAGCAGGGCTGCCTTTTCCCATGAGACCCCGGCCTTCTTCGGTCACAGCACCTTGATCATCCAGGTGAAACACAGGCCATAAATCACTGTCTGCTCCACCGTAGATCTCCATGGGTGGCGGGGGGGGCCGCCCTGCCATCTCCCCACAGGATACAGGAGGGTCTCTGCTCTGGCAATCCTCCCCCCTCCTTTCTTCCTCCGTTCCTCCACTGACCTTGGTGTTCACGCAGCTGCAGCAACTCCTCACAAGTCCAACTGCTCATCACCACGTCCCTTCTTAAATACGTTATCGCAGAGGCGCAGCTGGTGGGCTCAGTTTTGGTGTAGAGGTGGAGCTGACTTGGAGCTGGGGAAGCTTCACGAAGCTTCTCCCAGGGAGCCACCCCTAAATCCCCCTCCCCTGCTACCAAAACACCCCACCACTCACTCGAACCCAGGACACCTGAAGCAGGGGAATTCAGAGCAGTGCCAGCCCCATGGGAAGGGCCGAGGGCTGTCCCCTGCTTTCCCACCATCACTAGTTACAGGATCTACCTCTGCCGGGCCCTGGCACTGCAGCAGCTCGGCATGGGGAGAGTGAAAGCATCTGAGATTTGTCAACCTGTGAGAGGCTCTGCACAGGCAAAGAGCAAATAATTTTATTTAATTTGGAAGAGATGAATGGACTAAGCATCTATTTCTAGACACAGAGGGGCTGCAAAATTTAAAGTAAAAGGTAATCATTAGAGACCATTTATTGCAACTTCTACCTCTCATAGGCCATAGGCTCACCCAAATAATCTCTACTGAGCCCGAAGACTGTAGTGAGGCTAAATACTTCAGTCCTGTAAGACCCAGCTGCCAGCAGAAAGGGACCAGCAGAGCCACTGGATTGGGTGGGATCCATCATGATCCCCCCCTGGGCAAACATGGCAAACCACGTGCTTCGCGTGAAATTGAAACCCCTCAGGTCTCTGTCAGCCTGAGGAGCAGGTTCTTCCCAGGGTTCATGCTTGATTCAAAGACATCAGTCAGGGCCAGTGGAGACTCTCCGTCGTAGATAAAAGTAGGCTCTACCATGCACCATCGCCGGGTGGGACAGGCCTGCAATAATTTGGGGAAAGGAAAACACAGAAAGGCACAACAAATCAGCAGCTCAGCGTGTAATATTTAAGTCAGTGCAGGACTTCCCCTGTTCCGCTGGGGTCACCAATGAAGGGGTAAAGCCCAAAATCATGACCCAGAGCACTGCTCATAGCGAGTTGCTCCGTTTCCCTGGCGCCGGTCAGGCCACCCCGCGCACCAGCAGCTCTTCCTGCTCTGCGTCACCCCGTTCCCACCCTCAGCCCCCTCCATTTCACTGCACCGTCCAGCTGCTTCTCCTCAACAGGGGCACGCCATGGCAGAGATCTTCCAGCTTCCTGCGGTGAGCATGAAGAGCTCCTTGAGCTCAAGTCAAGGATGTTTTCCAGCTCCCAGAAGACTTTCATAGCTTTTCTTCCAACCCTCTTTTGTGCTCCTACAGGCCTCGTTGGAGGCTGACAGCAGAGCTGCCGCAGTGTTCCTGTAATAGATTTTCCAATGCTGTGTGAAGGATCTAGGTCACTCCTGCCTTCTTGCTATTCCCCTTTTATAAATCCAATGTCAGGCAAATGCACAGAATTACTCTGAAGCCTCCCTGAATTATGCTTTGTGGGACAGAGTCTCTCATCCTGGGGAACGTGTTTTCCTGACTCTCAGGTGCAGTTTTGTGGACGGCTCTTCAAACAGAGCAGCTGGGTTGGGACCGTTTAATGATCCTGATGGTTTTACAGCAGTAACCTGTCCTGTTCAGTCTTTTTGTCATCTGCAAACATTACCATAGATTTTAGGACTGTCATCTACATCTTTAATAAAATGACTCCATAGCTTTCTTTTTCCAATTTCTAGTCCCAGTAAGAACAGCCTCTCGCCTTCATCTCAAGGTCCTGATGTTGGTAAGGAGCTCTGTCATGAAGCCAGAGACAGCTAACATTTAACATTCCTAGTTTAGAGCATTTAATGATTTCCTTAGTGATACCATTTCCACACTGACTTGTATTCAGTTTCCCTGTCTCATGGTGGTGCCAAGGTGCCTGCTTAAAACTGCTCAGGCATGGCCTGGACCAGCACGGATGTTTTCAACCAGCTCCAATCTCTCACAGCAAAGACCATGGGTTTGTCTGGCAAGACCTACTTTCCATGGCAAAAGCCATTAATTATGTTGTTTCACCAACGCTTAGCTGTAGAAACTCAATTATCCTTCCCACCATTTGATCTGGGTTTGTGGCTTCCTTTCTCAAAGGATCATGAAAATTTTGTAATCCCCTAGTCCCTTGGGATTTTCCAAATTTGTAAGGCTTGCTAAATCTCACCATTTACAACTCATATGGCTTCCCAGCTAAATCCCTTGTGAGTCCCAGGTTTAGGCTTTCCAGAGTGTCACCTTTAAAATATTCAATGTCATTGAGCTTCCACCCTCCTCGGTGCAAAATGACAGATTTTCCAAGGCCAACCAGTCAAGCTGGAGCCGTACCTAGATGAACTCATACCAGATTCACAAAGAAAAGCTTCCCAAAAAGATGCATACAACCTCCAGTCACTTGTGGACTCTACATCTGGGTTTGTTGATTATGTATTCATTAAATTAGCTTTTTTTTTTTTTTTTTTTTTTTTTGTATTCTAAAGGGATATTTTATTCTGAAGGGACTAGAAAGGTGCCATGTTCACTGGGAGTGTGATCACAGACAGCAGTCTATGAGCCTGTTGCTTTGGAGGAGCTGCTGCAAGCTATTGGCCAGACTTTTGAGAGGAAAAATTTGGTCAGAAAAATGGAACAGAGATGAGGACTTCCTGGAGAAACTCTTTTCAGATACTCAGAATGGTCACAACACTGGAAGGAGAACAACAGCTGGAATCCCGTCCTGTTTCACTGGAACAGGAGGGGAAAAAATAGCAAATTGATGATCCCAAATTGATATGTATGTGTCAAAGAGCAGTAAGGGCAAACAAATAGCAAGACATATAAATAACAACATTTTATATCGATCCAAATTCAGTGAGTCCGAAATGATCCTGAATCTAAGCAATGCCAGAAATGCAATGGATGATCAAAGAAAAGATGAATCAAGTTGAATCAATAACCTCAGCTGTTTTGTCATTCCAATAGTTTATTGTGATTCTGAAAAGAAAAATCTTTTGTTTGAATTTTCTACGATAATTTGAAAAGCAAAACAGGTGTTACGTTGGAAAAAATGGCAAAAAGGAAAGAAGGGAGAGAGTGCAAGAGGAGGATTGAACATGAGAATTTCTCTACTAAATTAAATACTTCAAACAATCAGTTTCAAAATTTGGATGGGGGGAAAAGGTCTTTTTTTTTTTTCTTTTTTCTTCTTTTTTTGGTGCAAGAGAAAACTGATGAAAATTTTCATCCAGCTCTGACATGCTTAGTGTTACTCCTGCATGTCAGGAGGACAAGACTTAGAGACGTGGTTTATATTCTCCCACATCCACTTGCATCCGTGAGCATCAGGAAGGTTCTTTCTGCTCTCCTGGCACAAGCCAAGGCATGGACACGGCAGCTCACCCTGCCCTTCCCCGCGGGCGGACGGACTGACTGGCCTGGCTGGGAGCCTGCGAGCCCGCAGTGGCAGCACCACGGCCCACCAGCTTGCCACGGCCTGCGGAATGGCTCCTCTGTCCCACAGCTGGATCCACGAGGACTCTTGAGTCGTGAATCCCTGCGAGAGGATGAGAGGTTGGCTTGGATTGGGACGTGCAGTAATTCGTGAAGGGTACAAATAGAAGAAACGAGCTATTAGGGAAAATATTAGTGGCTGGTGGGATTGAAGAACAACCGTAGGAAATGTTTAGAATAACCTAGGAACAAAGGAAATTCAAACCCATGTGTCTATTAATAGACACAGGGAATTTGTTAACAGCGGTAACAAATCAGGTGTTCGATAAATTCCCAAGTTCTGCTTTTGCAGAGAAACCAGATCATTTTTCTTGTAATACAGAAGGCTGATGAGGTACTTGCAAGACTGCTACTCGCCAAGAAATTTAAACAACCTACACTCAAAATAAATTTATTTTCTGGATAGTCCAAACGGAAGCATCCCTAAAGTGTTGACAGAGGTATATAGCAGGCTTTTGAAATACCAGACAACTGCTGAGACAGGAAGGGTGCTGGTATTCAGCTATCACGAGAGCCTGAAATCGGATAATTATAGGCTGGTTAGTTTGATATTAGAATAACAGAACGATGATACATATGTACCCAAGCTTGGTGGGGTGCTAAGTACCAAAGGTGGGGTGGATGAGGTGGACAGTTATGCTCAAGAGAGAAGCAATTCTGGGAAAGAAGATAAGGGTGAGCAAAGCAGACCTGAACTGCAGGAACAACTCTTTAACAGAGGGGGTTTGGCTTAAATTTGGGTGCATATACTGGAAAGGAGGGGGTATGATGAATAGAGGGGGTATGAGCCCTGAACATGGCATGGTGACACCTTGGCACTTTGCACCCAGGCTTAGTGTCCACAGTGGATGTGGAAAAGATAGAAGTAGTTGAAAAGAGCCATCAGAAATAGGAGAGAGAGGAATGTGTTATAATGAGAAAATTTGTTCTTTTGCTTTGTAAGGAGACTGAAAGGGAAGGAACTTTGCATGGGTTTGCACAGTGCAGCCTTCTTGTAGAAGGTCACTCGGCAATCTGTCAGGGAAAGGCAGAGCTGCCTGCAAATGTTTGAGACATGAAGCCAGACAATTTCCCACTACCAGTAGAGCTTACTTGTATTCACACAAGTGATTTTCCAGCCCATGAAGAACAAAAGCCCAAACAAAAGTGGACCCTTTTGGGAAGATGTACCCTGAGTAAGTTCAACAGCTGGTCTCAGTATGAGACTGCTTTTGGGAAGGGAATGTATGGGAGGTCCCGAAAGGTGATCTGCTGCTTGTTGGGGCTTTAAAGTCTGTAAATAACCTTTCCTCTTGCCTTTTCAAGGCATGAAGAGGAGATTCCCACCTCCCCGCTCTGAGGGAGATGTTAGGTCAAAAAACACATGGATGAGAGAGGATTACTGTGTGCACATATTCTTTTGCATCTATCCCTGTGCCTTATTATTCACCTCTGTATTAAATATCAGATTCAGGATAAGAAGGTCATGGACCATGGGACATTAGGCTTTTTTTCTAGCAGAATATGGTCCATGTTTATATCATTCATGCCAGATCCAAGATCAATTTCTGACAGAAAACAAAGTTGATACAATGGGAACGTTGCAAATAGTGGGAACCAGCCTAGGAGGAAGTTCGGTCCCAGATTGCTGAGGCACTAACAAGGGAGGAAGAGGGAGGGAAGTACAGACACCAGGAGGTTTTCTTCTCAGTCATATTGCCTTATGTTCACCCTCATCCTCTCCTTCTGAAGATCCTGCTCCGGTGTGTCTGACACCACATGCATCAGGGTATCGGTGCCCTTTTGTAGTCATTAGCTCCCAGTCATTTATTGTGCTGGCACTCACTGAGAGCTGGCCCAAACCAGACTGCAAATGTGCTTGAGCTTTTTTGGCAACACTTCATAATAAACGGCAAACCACTTCTGTGGCTCGTTTCCATTGTAATATTAATCAAACTGAATTCCTGTGGTGCTCATATGGATGTCATATGTAAATCCTTCTGAACTCAGCTGCTGCTAACTCCAAATTAAAGTCAATGGGAAAATTTCTCTCCTGTCTCCATCTTGCAGATCTTAGCTCTTGCGCATTTATTCCATTCATGAAAACCCGATTATTGTGGAAATGAGGAAATTCCAGAGTTGATGAAACCCATGAGGAGCATTGATAATACTTCTGAATTTATAGAGAAGGTGCTCAGATGCCGTGTCGATAGGCAGCACCATGAAGCCCTGATATGGAAGTAAACATAGCTCTGTGTCCTACTATACCTGAGTACTCCACATATTAAAACAGAAGTCCTCACCAGCATTTCCAGCTGTCCATCCCCTCAATATGAATATTTTAGGAACAAGAGATTTTCCAGGTCAGTGCTTGTCTTCAGCAGTGGTCAGTACCACTCTTCAGCAAAAGACATGAGAAACCTCCAAAGAGCAATTCTGGAACAGTTCCCTCTCAAAGAGTTTTCTCCCCAGACCTTAGAAATCCCACCCTGTTCGATGAACTGTATGTCTGTCTGTATTTTTTGTCGTGGGAGAAACAGGCAAATACAGGTTGCATTTTGCTCTGAGAGTACTGATCCCTTTTTTTTCCTGAAATGGGTCAAAGAGCTGCAGACTAGTTGCTGGACCCCAGAAGTTAGCCACTGGCCAGGCAGAAAATCACTTGGCCTTGGGCAAGATCTTCAAGTGTTGCATAGGCTGGACCAAGTCTAGCACCTGAACCAGGACAGTGTTAGGACCTACATCGTGTTGTCACTTGCCTTCAGTAGACAGAGGACAGCCATCCATTTCTGTTCCTTGTGAATCCTCCTGCAGCCTTCAACCCAACACAGGCAATGGCACTAACTTCCCCAAAGGAAAAGGGAAGAGCACAGGAATTGGATGAGGTGGTTGCAGGCCTTGCTGAAAGGTTGTCCCCTGGGCAGCAGGGGGAAGGTCCCCCCTCTTGTTGCACCACCAGAGCCCTTGCTCACCGTGTGCCTCTGCTCATCATCAGCATGAGTTTCTGGCCAGGACCAGGAGGTACTGCAGATCTACCGGTGGGCAGTAAACAGATGAATCATGGCTTTACCTTCCCTCCATCGCATATAACAAAGCTACTTACTGTAGGAAGCCCTGCATTTGGCAGAGCTTTCTCAGACACAACCTTTCCAAGATCAACCAAGCCCTGTTGCACCAGGAATGCTTCTTTCTGATCCTTTGCTTCAGATTTGACCTAAAATGCACAGGTTTCCATGTAATCCCCCAGAACAAGAAATCATTCAGAGAGATACTCAGATGTCGGACATGTCACTACACACACTTTGGAAAGTGTTCAGGTGCTTTCTCCCTGAGAAGGCTTGTCACATATGTCTGTGAGTCACTCCAAGGTGATGTCTCCATTGTCCCAGTGAAATATCTGGGTCATGAGAAGTCACTGGCACCTAGCAGGAGTCCTGTAGATCCACTGACCATTCACATGAGCAGCTTAGAAGATGAGAACTGAATCTCCAGAACCTAAGTTGTTTTTTTTTTTTTTTTTTTTTTTCTCCAGGCAATCCAGCAAGCAGAGAGAGGACATGATGTCATGCTCTGTATCCATCTGCAGCATGACCTGGTTGCTATTTAAGAGGAATGGCTTTCTTTAGTTGTGATACCTTACAGTGGAAGTAGGGTTTTCAGCACAGCAAACCCAGCAGCCAGAATATTTGCGTAGAGCAAATGGGAAATGATACCCTCAGCTGGGACCCTGGCTCCAGGAACACTGTGTGCTGACTGGCAAGGGTGGGAGCTGGCTACACTGGACAGAGGGTGGAGGGCTTGGGGTGAGCAGATGGTGGGCTCTGTGACACGTGGATGTGTTGGCGAGGCGGCTGTGTTGGTGCAAGGGGCCCAAAGCTGTGTGAGGGGAGACAACACTGATGGGGCTCGTGAGGGCAAAGGTGGCCCTTGCAGTAGCCGTGTGTCACATAGAGGGTTCCCTAGCTAAGGGATGTTTTTGGGGTATTGTGTGTAAGCTCTGGTTGCTCTACAGGACAGAGGAGGTCTGCAGGGAGGTCCATCTCTGGTCAGGAGAGGTCACCAAGGGTCATGGGTGCTGATGGGGTTGGCTTGCACACTCTGTATGCAAGCTGGGGATGGTGCTGTGAAGGCCATGAGATACAACAGTGGCATGAGGTATCCTTTTAGTGGGGAGTCAAAGGGAACTTCCTCCGTCAGGGGGCATTTGGGGGCACGGAGGTGCATCTGTGGTCCCTCTGGCTGGCAGGGCGCTGCAGGGCTGCATGCAGGGCGAGGTCCTGCTTGGGGTGGGAGGACAGGGAACATCTGGGGGTTGTCTGTCCCCATGGCCTGCCTGTGCTGCACGGGGTACACCCCGCTCCTGGGGGTCTCCAGTGGGGCAGGCACAGGGCCGTCCCCAGTGGGGACCCAAGCATGGACGGACGTCGCTCTCGGGTACCCAGGGGGTCTCTGGTGGGTGCTGGGAGTCCATCCCCGGGCAAGGGAATCACAGTGGGGGTCTGCCCTGTGCCCAGAGGGTCCTGAGTGGGCATTTGGGGATCCATTTCAAGGCAAGGGACCATGGTGGGGAGTCTGCCCCGTGGTCCGTGTGTCCCAGGTAGGCACGGGTAGTCCATCCCCAGGCTGGGGATCACAGGGTCTGCCAGAGGGTCCTGAGTGGGCACGGGGGGTCTGTCCCCAGGGATCATGGTGTGAGTCTGCCCATACCCAGTGTGTCCTGGGTGGGCATGGGGGCGGTCCGTCCCCACGCTGGGGCTTGCAGTGGGGCTCTGCGCCATGCCCAGAGGGTCCCGGGTGGGCACAGCTGGATGGGGAACAGGGCTGAATCCCCCGGGCGTGGGGAACACAGTGAGGGGCTGCCCCGTGCCCAGAGTGTGGGGTGAAGACGGGGGCCTACCCCTGCGTGAGCACCGGTCCCGAGTGGACACGGCGTGGGGCTGCCCGCAGTGCTCAGCGACGCTCGAGGGGGCCGAGCCGGGCCCAGCCGAGCCGAGCCGAGCCGATTCGAAATGAATCGAGCCGAGCCGAGCCGAGTCGAGTCGAACCGAGCCGAGCCGAACCGAGCCGGGCCGACTGGAGCCGATCGGAGCGGCTGCCGTCCCGGCCCCGCCCCGAGCGTGAGGCGGCGGCGCCATCCCCGGCGGCAGGGGGCGGGGCGGGGCGGGGCGGGGCGGGGCCGGGTCAGCCCGCGTGCCCTCCCCCGCTCCCCGCCTTCCCTGCGCAGCGGAAACATGGCGGCGGCGAGGCACTGAGCAGCCCCCGCGCTCGGCGGCCGCGCAGGTGAGAGGGGCGCGGGGCGCTGTGGCCCGGCCCGGCGGGGCGCTGCCGGGGGCCGGGCGGGGGTTGGGCGCCTAGGCCCCGCGGCCAGGCCCGGCGCGGCGCGGATCACGGTGGCAGTGCGGCCCGGCCGCCGCCTCCCCCGCGGGGCCGGGGCCCGGGGCCGCGGTGGCTCCGGGCCGGGGGCGGCCTGTCACCGCCGACACCTGTTGGGACCCGCCAGGGACCGGCCCCCCCCCCCCCCCCCCCGGCTCCGGGGCCTCCCCGGCGGCGCTGCCGCGACTCCCGCCGGCAGCGGGGCAGAGGCCCGGGGGGGCTGCGCCGGCCTCCCTCGCCCGCCCGGGGGCCGCCCGCCTCTTCCCGGCCGGGTCGTAGCTCCCGGTAAAGCACCTTCGAGGGGCTTTTGTTGTTCTTCCAGGTGTCCTCGGGCAGGTCGCGGAGGGGACGGGGCGCAGCAGCACCGGGCCGTGGTTATGTTCACCCTGAGGCCTCGGGGCGGTTTTTGCGGACCGCCTGAGCCTGCCCTCCTCGCCGGCGCCGTTATTATCTACCGGACACTCCTTGCCTGAAAAGGGAAGCAAGACCGAGCTGCCGGCGGATTCGCAGGAGGTGGCTGTTGCCTGCGGGTTGTGCCTGGGGAAGGTTTGTCCCCTTGCCTCCCGGCCAGCCCTTTAGGACATCAGCAAAACCCTCCTGTGACTTCAGGGTGGTCTGGAGATGGGTGACAGTGCTCTCAGCAGGATCTGCCACGATGCCCCTGCTGCTGGAGGTGTCAAGGGTGATCCTGGGGGCTGGACAGAGAAATCCCATAACTCCGTCCCCAGGGAAGCATCTGCGCCTCCCGCACAGCCCCCCCGAGTCGGGTGTTTGAGTAGAGCTGGAAGTAAAACAAGGCTTGAGCTTTTTGTGTACAGTAAGACGTTTGAAAATAAATACAGTGTCAGGCTGGCTTCTGCTGCATGTCGTTCAGGTTTAATACGCAGCTTCCTTGGTGATCCTGTGTGAAACCGTGGCAGCAGTTTGGAGTCTTGATGACTGAAGGTAGAGATAGCAAATCTAAACGGGCAGCCTAAGTTTTGGATGCACTGAGCAACTTGGCTCCCTTTGGCCTTGGGTGTTTTTCACTCCGCATCTGAATGCTAAACTAATTATTTCCATGGGTAAAGTCAGGATGTGGAGACCCAGCTCCGGGGTACCCAGCTTTGATTTTGGCTCTGTTTCTGTTTACTGTTGTTGTTTATAGTAAACATCGCGCACTGACTGGCTGAGAACAGCCATGTGGTATCTCCTCTTCGGCAGCCAGTAATATTGGGGAAAAATATTCTCCCACCTCAGTTCAATTGCCTGAACGATGGTGTGCGGCGGGTTGTACCGAGGCTGCTGGCGGAAGGACGGACGCCTCCTCCTCTCTGCCTTCCTCTTCTCTTACCCTCACCCTTCTGCTGGCAGGGCTGTGGTGTCCCCATACGCTTGCTGGAAATATTTGGAGTATGGGATAGTGGTTTCATACCTCCCTTGCGCTTCGTAGCAAGCACCGGCTTGTGGCTTGCCGCTAATGTGGGGAATAAAACTCGGCTCATGGGGGGCTCAGCTCGGGACGAACTGCTGCGGGCTGCAGCCTTGCAGGGCCTGTGCTGTGCAGTTGGGTAGTTCAGGATCTGCCCAGTAGATGGTATGAAAATGCAGGCAGAAATAGGGGAGTCCTTTACAAACTGCAAGAGGGAAATACAGGTATTTCTGTGCTATTTAAAGTATTTATTTTATTAAAGTGTGTTTTATTAGGGAGATACACTGACCCTCAGTCCTCCTGTTTCAGTATTTACATCTTAAGAAATGATAAATCTACATCTTGATAATCTGCTTTTTAGTCAAATATTTGTTATTAAATAATTCAGGTGATTAGCTAACTAAAAGAAAGGAAATTCAGAGTTTAGAAGAAGAGTGCAAGTGAGTGGCATCCCCAGCAAGTTGTGAGCCTGTGTCCCCTGGTTTTCCTGTGTCCAAGCTTCTAATATTTAACTCTTGAGCTACTTCTCTGGAAACTTGATGAATATTGCAGCACAGTTTGGAATCTTTAAATGAAAGATGCTGTTAGGGTATAAAATGATGATGTTATTCATCAAATAGCTATGTTTGAGACTTGGATGCAAGTGGTCTGTGGTTTGTGTCCTTGCCATATATCTAATTTAAAGGAATCTCTGAAACTCTGTTTCATAGCCTCAGAGGCAGTGTGTCTAGAGAGGACCTCCAGAGATGTCATCGTTGTTTCCCAGCACAGGGGTAAGGTCAGGGACACATCTAAAACCCTTCCTGAGTAGTGTTTCTTCTGTTAAGGCTCTTCCTGCTGGCAATTTCACATCCTGTGCAGATGATGTGTGCCAACACTCGGGCCTCCTCACCATTAGAGAGATTTTCATGGTCTTTAGTCTAAATCGTTGTCTTACATTTTAAGTCTGTTCCTTCTCTGATCTCCAGGGCACGTGGAAAAAGCTGTTCCCTACATCTCTGCAGCTAAAACTGAAGTGATTGAAGACTTTTTTTTTCCTGTTCCTAAGCTGAACAAACTCTGTTTCTCTTCTCTTTTTGCATGGGCTTGTTGTCTCCACAGCTGATCTCTGCCCTTCTCTGGACTCTGCTATGGATCCACACTTCCCTTAAAGCGCTGTGGTCAGGCTGGGCTTGGTAGGACGGTGATAGTTGAGCTTCTGTGGAGCAGTTGTTCTCCAGAGATGATGACCCCATTTTGGTTATGTCTAACTACTGTTACGTGAAAAAGAATTCAGATCAGACATTTGCATATTTGCATGTTGAACTGTGTGTTTGTGGCAGAGGACTTGGCGCGCTCAGTGAACTCCTATTTGCAAAACCTGGAATAGCGTGCTAGAGGGCTCAGAGCTGGTGTAAGTTAAAGGTTGGCATGTTTGGGTCTCTCAAAGTTGTAATGTTTGCATCTAGCCCCCTGTCTTTTTTCCTTTTTCTTGGCTGAAACAGAAATTCAGTTTGTGATGAGACACGCAGATTTTGAGTCATTTACTTGTCCATTTGTGTTTGAAAAGTTTCCTAGCAAGATAGCCAGGAGGGGTCCATGAGAAATGAAGCAAGATGTATTGAGGACAGAACAGCAGCTCTGACTGCCAGCTTCTTTTGCAAGGTGGTTGATCTCCTGCATATTTTATATAAATCAGAAACATGCCAAGGTAAAAAATCATCCACACAGTTAAGCTCCCAGTGTAATGGAACTATAACTCTGACCCCCTCCTTCGCCCCAGCAATAAGCTCTAGTGTAGCATGTGCACCCCAAGCTGGGTGACATGAACAACGTTTCATCCCGCTTTATTCGCAGGATGACAGGGTCTAGTCCTAAAGGAAAATGCTTTTTTTTCTAATACATTTGTAAAGAACTCCTTTCTTACCAAGCTCAAATAGCTAACAGTGGAAACTTTTCTAAAATGCTTGCTCAACGTCTAAAGTGATAATGCAAGTCTGAAAGTGTCAGGAAGCACATGAAATCTTCCATCTGTATCACCAGGTCTCATTGGACTGGGAGCAAACAAGACTTGTCCATGTCTAGTGGGCTGAGTTGGTAGTGTCAAACCAGTATCTAGTGGGGGGCACCTGAGCACTGGAGATCACTGTCTCTTGTTTGTGAAGCTGTGCTCTTTGCTGATTGTCCTGCATAGCATTTCAGAGGTAGCTTCAATTGTGAGCTCCCACCAAACAGAAGGAGAGTTCAGTACAGGGACGTCGCTGCAGCCTGGCTGGTGCTGAAAACTTTAATTCCCATAGATCTCCATCTGCATTAAATTTCCTTAAAAAAAAATCAGAATAATACTTGGCTCTTTTACAAAGGTTTCTGACAGACAGCCTCTAGCAGATTTAGACACTGATATACGGTATTGCAATCTGCAGGGTTTGCTCAGACATTTACCAAATGTTTCTACCACTGTTGCAGGGATTTAAGCAGAGGCTGTGTCTGTGCCTATGCTCTCACTGTGCATAGTCTTGTGGTTTTATGCAGACTCATCCTGAGCAAAACTTCAAGAATTTGGCTGTGAACTGAAGGAAAAGATGAACGTCCGTTTTGCTGCCTTTGCTGCTTTCATGGCAGCCTCGTCCAACAGGCCAGATGGACGGGGTGACGTCTTAAGCTGCTGTAGAGCAATCTACCAGCACTCATCTTCCTGAAATCTGACTTTATCAGCAGTGGTAAGTCACCCTTGCAGCTCCGCTGTCTTGTTGGTAACTGGTCACTGGAGATAAGGAAATGAGAGCAGAGATGAGTTGATATGTCCATGACCAACACAAGGGAGCTGATGTGAGAGTTACAGGCAGGACTGGCTTTTTCCCTGGGACAGCTTGTACTTCTGAAATGCATACAACCCTCTCCATTTCTTGTTCAGAAGTTTTTTTTGTATGTGTTGTCAGTCAAATAGTATTAGCACCAGTCAGAAGCCTACCTCCTTCTGGAGGTACCTCCTCCTAGCTGATGTGCTCCAAGTTACTGAACTTCAGTTAGCTCTTAAGTTTTCCAGACTGACACAGTATGAACAGTCCAGAAACCTCCCCCATGGCTCGGTTTTGTTTTTAACAACGGAAACTGTAGGAGTAGATGCCAGTGGAAATTTGTGAAGTTCCGTCTTTGCCCATTGAGAAACATGCGATTCCGCCCCTCTCCTGGCCCTTCCAGTGCTGCAGCAGACACTGTGTCAGGTCCCTTCTGGATATTGTGGTGAGGGAACAAGTATGTTTGACACATCGCTGGAGCTACATCTGCTGTGGTTTGCTTGGGCTGTGGGGGGTAGGTGCATCCTTCTGAGCTCCCCCAGGTTACTGCTGATGTTTGGCTCCAGGGAAAGGTCCTGCTGGGAGAAGCAGTTGCTTTGCAGCAAGGAATTTGCATCTTGAGGGGGAGCTGGAGGACAGTTGTGCTGTTTCTTCCAGTTTAGCTTTGTCAGAGCGCTGCGCAAGGTGAGAAACCCAGCGTTGCTTCGGCCCACAGCCAGTTTGCACTGAGTGAGCCACGGCCTCTTCAGATGCTGTTTGCGATCGCCTTGCCTGCCGCCTGCCTGGAAGAGGCAGTGCTGCAACACCTCCTGCAAACCAAGGCCAGCTTTTGTGTTGGCCTCCGGCCCCCCCCCACTCTCCCCCACCACCCCCCCCCTTGTGTGACAGCCTCACCTTGTCCCCTGCTCCTGGGCCTCTCTTTCCCTTCCCTGTTTTGAGTCAGCCCCTGCCTCCTCCCACCATGCTGAGCCCTCTCCACCCGCATTTGAAGAGGTGGGACGCGCATCCAGCTGCATCTCTAGCAAGCTGGGAGGGTGGCTTGTGTTCCCTCACTGCTACCTCCTGGCTGCTGGTGCTTGGAGAGCCTCGGAGGGCTGCCTGCCTGAGGCTGCCTGCCCTGCCCGCATCCCCTGCTGCCTGCAGGAGAGGCGGGCAGCCAGCGAGCAGAGCCCTTGGCAAGCGGGGCTGGGCTGCACACACGTCATGGGGGGACGGGGACGAGCAGCACTTGTCTGAGGCAAGAACCCGAGCTTGGCTCTGGCTCCCAGCAGCACGAAATGCTGTCCACACTATGCTGCTTTATGTCCCTGAAACCAGACAGTCTGCAGAGGTGAGGTCGGCTCCCCAAGCTGGGGTAGGACATGCTTGGTGGGCTCTGCAGCGTATTTGGGCATCTGCTAGCAGGTTCTCCCCTCCCTGCTGTCGCTGCTGCAAATTGGGCCTCGCCTCCCTGCTCCCCTTTCTCGCCGGAGCATGGCCTTTCCTGCCCAAGTGGCACACATGAGGTAAGAGAAATTTTTGCTCTGTGCACGTGGAGCGTTATTTAATTGAAGGTGCAGTGAACGGGCAGGAGAGCTGATGAAGTCTGATGTGGACCGAGAAGGAAGTTGCACCAATTCCACTTTCTAAAAATAAATCAAGCAAATGTTCCCGCAGCCAGGAGGCTGCTGCTCTCTGTACACTGAGTATGGTTGCTATTTTTTTTGGTCTTGTTCTGGCAAGTTTAAAAAAAAAAAAGATGCTACTGTCTATCAAAACACTGCAGTGGCTGTGTGATCAGATATATGCTTATGAAGAAAGTCTGGGTTGTTCCAGTGTTTCATGAAGTGACCTTGAAGGATTACCTACACGTAGTGTTTCCTAGAGATTTGTCTAAAGATTTCCAATGATGGCGATTCAGGCTTTCCTCAGCAATCTACTCCAGTACCTGACTATTTGGATGATTAAGGAGCTTTGCTTGATTTCAGGCCGATATTGCTGTACTTTAACCCCATCATTCTGACATTTCACCTTCTCTCTGGCAAGCTACCAAAGAGAAGAAAAATTCTGTAAATGTAAAAACAATAATTCGTGTAGAGTTTGATCTTCCTTTCTACCTTTCCTTTCTGTGTTCAGAGAGCATCTGCTGGCTCGTGTGCATGGCCATGTATTTAATTACATGTGTGTGGCAGCCAGGAAGCTCTAGTCCTGACTCCTCATGTTGTATTGGCCATAACTAACAGTCCTTGATCTGTGCTGATGCCAGTGAAAATGTGGTGCTTGGGGTAATGTGTGTCTTATTAAAATTGTGTATCACAAATTCCCCAGTTGTCTCATACTTTTAGCAAAATGCACTTCTCTAACATCTTACAGAGTTTTTGGTTAGTAATATATTTTACAAAAATCAACAAGATTCCATTAAAAGTTCTGTTACTTCAAAACTTCACATAGAGACGCTGCTGATAAAACTATTGCTGAATAGGAAAGAACAGAATATTGTTCTCTGTCACGGGGTGGGTTTTTGTCTCTTTTGCCTGTCATTGAACATTTTATAAAATGTGTATTTGCTGTGGAACTTCATCATCTGCAGCTGATTTCCCATCCCTTTCCAAGCTGTGACAAGTCTTCCTGATAAATTCAAGGTGTCATCATAACATTTCTTCATTTCAATCATTGATAAAATAGTTACGATGCATTTTTAGGAGGAGATCTACAGTTGAAATAGGCTGTGCACTCAAATTCTTTCCTGGGATGAGAGTTACTGCCTTGCAAAGCCCTGATGGGCTGGGGTGGACTCCTAGTCATAAAGCAGTAATGATACTGAAGCTCTCTACATTGCATGAAGATTTCTGTAACACAGTTATCTTGATTCCTTACTGTATTTTCTAGCCACTAGTATCTGCTAATTGTTATCTCTGGGGCTCATAAATTTTTCCGGATTGTGTTTTTGTACTGGCAGTGTCTGACTGGCTCTGCAGCCTTGCAAGGAGAGACTGCATCAACAAATGTGCACGATGCCCTTAAGGTGCCTCTGCCCTCCTGCCTGCTCAGCTCCTGGAAATCATTGCCACTGTAGTTTTTAGTCTCATTGTGTATTTCCATTTTTCTTCTACCTAAGTCTTTGGTGAAACTTTCCGCTCTTTCATGTACCTAGAGCGTGTTTGTGTTGTTTTGAATGCTTCTGACGGCTGGATGTCTCTACACTCTGATAAGAAATGCCCTTCTGTGTGTGCATATGCTCTTTCTCCAGGCCTGCAAGGCTGGTGAAAGATACCTGTCAGGTGGAAAGCGATACTCCCAGATTTTTGCTGATAGCAAGCCCAGTGTGAGGCAGCCCTGTGCTGGGAGTCTTGTAGCTGCACGATGCTGTGTTTGGGCTGGGCAGCCGTGGACTGACTGCAATTGCACAGTTCCAGCTCGGAGTTTCTGGTGTTTGGTGAGTTTATGCCTGCCTGCAAAAAGACTGTGGAGACATCCTTGTCATCAGCTTGTGACCTGAGTTGTTAGTCAGACTCTTAAAGAAAATAACTCTTGAGGTAGTGCAGCATCATTAAAAAAATGTTTTCAGGTGGGGGTCTCCATTAGAGTATCAGCTGTGGATGGAAGATTGGAGACTGCTAATGTAGCGATGTGCTGTCAGCCACTAAATGTTAGTGTCATTAATTTACATCTGTGTTAGTAGTTGTTACAAGTTCAGTAACAGTATAATGTGTGGTTCCAGTGTTGTTCCCAAGGTGGTGGAAGTTTACATCTTTCAGGTTTTGGTGCTATTAGTATTTCTTGTGTGCAGATCACTGAGTAAAATGCTCTTTTTATTTTTTTTTTTCCTTCTCATCTGTAGCAGAATATCTGATATACCTCATGTTATGTACAGTTGACATGACTTCATCTAGAAAATATTGGTGACTGATTGGCAACAGGTATCAGCTCTAACCAGTGAGGCCACCACCTCGCTGCTCACCTGGAGCCCTTGACTCTTACCATAAGGGAAATAAACCGTGGCAGATGGCCAATCCTCCTGGCTTATCGCATCTCCAGAAGTGAAGTCCATGTTGTCATTTCCACAGTCCCCAAATGGAGGTTTTTGGGTGGCTGTACAATGCCACACGTCCCCCAGCATGGGAGGAGGTACTGACTCGCTTGACAGTGAATTGCCTGTGCCCCACACAGGGCAGCAGGAACTGATTCCACTTGGGCATTATCCAAGCACCTGCACTGTAAATCTGGGCAGTCCCACTCTTGTTCCAGCATTACAGTAAGGCTGAGGGATGGCTTTGTTATCTTGACTCGTTTTCTTTCACCATGAGGTTTACTCTTGTCTTGTGCATAGCTGGCACAATTTCTAGTAGTGTATGTGGCAGTATATATTCAGCATTATCCACTGTGCCTGACCAGAGGACTCGGTCTGTTCTGGATCTTTTCAGTTATTTCATATTGTTGTCAGCTGGGAAATCTGTAAATGCCTTGTGATATTTTATGGCTTTATAAGCTGTACAAAATGTCCAGCAGGTAGTTAAATGTCTAGCAGATACAGACTGTAAGTGCGTTTTTTTCATTAGCTCTTTGGCAGACACTGAACATACTTTCATAGCTGCAGGATGGACTTTTGGTTGCTTGTGGTCATGGTTTATGTTTGGGTTTTTTTTATATTGGTGTCTACTGTTTGTACATGTTGTTGCCAAAATAAGAAATTTCATAGTGTCTTGTACAGAAAACAGTGGAGGGCCTCACAATGTATCTTTTAGTTTTCCAAACTCTTGGCCCTTCAGGAATTTAAAGCAGACTAACAACTTTACATAATTAAAAGCAATCTGTTCAGGGTTTCTTGTAGGAACTGGCTAGTAATTTCTCTTCTCTGGGACTAATTCTCTTGAGATACTATTTCTGTGTATTATATACTACATTGCTCTTTCTTTTCATATTAAAATTTACAGAAGTTTTGATGGGCACTTTGTTTCTTTGTATGCAGACTTTGCAGCCTGCACAGGATATTTCACCTATTTCAGTAGATTTACAGTTTTGACTCCTGGGATTTTAGCTCCTTAAGTCACAGATGAGACCACAGTTATACACAGGATAAAAATAGAAAGCAGTAATTAATACCCATCTTCAGTGAGCCTGGCTCTCCTAGTCTCTCTTGACATGTTGCACTGCTGCAATTTCATTTCCTTTCCCTAAGAATTAGATGAATTAATATCTCTCCGCATGAGCGAGAAAATAAAACAAAGATGTTTGCTTCCTGCATTCCCCTTGAGGTACAGTGAGTTTCTGTGAGCTCTCTTCTCCCGTGCAGCCCTGTTCCCTTGGCACACTGCTGCTGGGCTGGGGGAGGCCAGACAGCAGGAGTAATGGCACAGCCTCTCCCTTCGCCCTGCTGGACATCACTCCCTCAATCAGGGACTGGATTATCTCTGCCTCCATGCTCCAAGCAGCAGAGACTGACTCCTCTTCAGCTCTGGCAGGGGTAAATCCAGGTTTGTGTGGCTCCACTCCGTACTGCAAGGGTTCAGATTTTTATTTTTTTTTTTTTTTTATTTATTTCGTTTGCAGATGGGGCAGATGAGTAGGAACTTTTTTTCATCTGTCCTCTGTTTGCACAAGAATCAGGTGCTGGGAGTGTTGGAGGGAAAAGCTTGACTCTGAATCTGGCTGTACTGCTTGGCAGGAGAGACCCTGAGTTTTGTCACTTTAAAGATATATATACTAAAAGTATACCTTGTCTTCTCTGAGAAAACCAGTTCAGGAGGCAGAGAGAGTTGTATTTGGCAGGTCTGGGAAGGCTGACTGTATGGATGTTGAGTCAGGGACGGGTTTTTGTACACAGATCTATGAAGAACTCACCTTTGAGAGTGACTTGAGTTCTGCTTGCCTGTAAGGATGTGACTGTTGGTGCTGGACCCCAGGAAGTTAAGAAATACTTAACTCCAGAAAAGGTTGTTACTTTGTGCTGGATGAGCACTAAGTAACATGTTTAGCGATTGCTTTGATGCCGTGTGAGGCTGAAGGATGAAAGTTTTCATCCTATGTGTTTTCCCAAGGGTTATGGCTAAGTATTCAATTTAATTGTTAGGATTGGCTACAGAAGGAAAGCAAAAAACAGGAAAAGGCAATTCTAGGTGTATGTAACCATCATCAGCCCCCATGCCTCTAGTATTTTAGCTCATTAGAGGGTGGTGATTTGGTCCTTTACCTTTTCTTCAGGGCTGGTTTGCTCTTGTCTGCTCCCTGGGCTCTTGTCCCTCTTTCTGCCATTTCGGTGGAGCCACCTTGCCCTGTGTGTCTGTCCCTGGGGACCATCCTCCTCCCTTGTGCTGGGGTGCTTTCAAGATACAGGGAAATGTAAAGGATCGGGTCATCTCTTTCCCCTATCTTTCCAAGGCTTTCCTCATTTACGTTTCTGTTGTCCTTTAATTACCATCCCTTTGGTTTATTTATTCTCTCTCAATCTGCCTTTTCCTGCTTGTGGTCTCCTGAGGGTGTTATGTGGAAACTTTATCAAATTTACATTACTAGAAATAGTTAATGCAAAATCTTTCAGGAATTCTCCCATCCAGCTTGCAGCACTGTTTCACAGTCTTTTGTGACATTTCCAATAGAGACACAACTGGAAGTCAGATCTTTCTTTCTGGATTACCTTCTGTTTCCCCTTGCTAGGGACATGGGTATATACTGTCTTCCTGGAGTTAAGGTACATTAATTCCATCAATTAGTATTAAAAATTATGTATATATTTATCCACCTGATAATTCCTTCCCATATCTCCCTTCCCATAAAGAACTTAGTTTTTAATAAGATACAGTCCAGCAGAGTATAAGGTTGATTAAGCAGGTTTTTTTTTTTTGTAGAATACATACTGGGCATTGAACAAAGACTTATAAAGAGTTTACACATTGAGGCACATTTCTGGGGCCACATACATCATGTGTGTAACTGCTGTCTGGAAAAGCATCGTGATTTACTGAGGGGAGGGGTGCTGTATTAGCCTGTCATGTAGCTGGGAGAGAAGATTGTGCCTCTTACTGTCTGGTGATGATACGGAAACCATGCACTGTTTGGTTTTGGGCTTTTTTTTTTTTTTATGTACTGCTGTTTAAATTCTTATTTAAAGACCTTGAAGCATCCTGTGTGGTTTTGTACGGGGTGACTTTGTAACACTCATGGGCAGAATCCCATTTCAAGGTCCTCTGTAAGCCATCTGCGTTCATTAATAGCTTTTGGATTTGTCATGTGGCTCAGTACAGATTAAAATAGCCACACTGCTGCAAAACTTTCTTTACTGCCTGCCTCTGTTTGGCCTTCCCATTGAGCCTCTGCAGCCTGGGTGCACCCTTACAGGAGAGGGTGCTCTGCCTTGCACCCTGCTCTCAGTGTGTACCCTCCAGCTTGTCCTCGGCTGGTGGGGGATGCAGGACTCAGTGCAGAGGTGTGTTGGGATGCACCATATCTCTGCATGTGTCCATGCTCCTGGGATTGCTTTGAAAGGAAGCCCAGGTATGTGCCAGACTAGCATGTGGGCTGGCTGCCAACCATCAGCGTGTCAGGATATGGTCACGATATGATGGAGTCAGGACTACAAAGTGCCTCATGTGAGAGAAATTCTCTCCTCTACTTAAAGGTGATGTCTGTGGGTTGGGTGGTGGGTACACTGGCACACCACTCTAGATAGCTTCCACTGCTGTAGCCCAAACCATTCCCCTTCTAAAGGCAGAAAACTTCAACTTTTGACTTGTGAGTCCTACTGACACTAAATAGTTGCAACAGATGGTTCAGTGGGAGAAACATCAGCTTAGAGCACACAGATTCAATTTTTTGCTTTGGCATGTTCGTCCTATACAGCATTTAGTAAGTCCATCGGTCCCTTGGCTTCCTACATGTAAAAGGTGCCTCACCTGCCCAAACAGCCAGTCCTCTGTTGTTTTCTGGTACAGTGCGTCTGGGAGAGCTCCACTGGAGGTACAGTGGTGGTACAGAAATGTCTCTGCTTAACACCCAGAAACAGAGACCTGCTGCTTGTTCCAAAGGAGCTTTGGGAAAATATATGGCGAGCCATTGGTCATGGTGGGCTCATTCACGTTGGGATGTAGTACACGGGCATTGCTCACCCAAGGGGAAACAGCGGGGGGTGCAAAACCTGAAAGTCAGTTCAGGAACAGGACCAGTGATGATGGGATCTGCTGAAATAATTCCAGAGCATAATGAAGCTTTCTTAACCCTAACTGTAATGACAGGGGATTGGTTATGTATGATTAGCTCCCTGTCTTCCTGTCAATGGAAGGCAGCCGAGGGCTTTGCTCTAAGCCTTGAGCGCTGTACTGCCTCCAGGAGGAGCAGCACAGGATCCTTTGCTTGATGATTATTCCTGCCCATGTCAGAGGGGTTGGCACTAGATGATCTTTAAGGTCCCTTCCAACCCAGACCATTGTATGTTGCCTTGCATGGGGAGGCTTTAGGTTTTGCGGTGTTTTCTTTCTATTTGTGGGTATTTTTAAGAAGCAAAGCAACACTGGTCTTAACAAAAGCAGTTCTGATTTTTCAACAATGTGTGAATTCCTTACAACAGTCAACCCCTGTCTTTCTAAAGAAGATTTGAAGGGCCAGAGTGCTCACTCCCCTCTCTACAGAAATGGCAGATGCAGAGCATGCCAGCTTTAACTCCTGGCTCATTGGTAGAAAATTCTGTACTGAGAAGATTCAGCATGTTAAGGGACTTCCTCTCAGCAGACTCAAGCCAGAGTATCTCACCTGGCTTTTTTTTTAAGCCCATTTATCTGGGCTTGGGTATCCTGTTCCTGGAGTGTGGCAAAAATACTTTTTATTGCAACCTCTTGAGTCTTTGTGGAGAGCAAGGTCTGCTTTCAGTGATATATAGCAAGATGTTTCTATTTTGAGCCAAAGCCCATGCTGGGTTTTTTTTTGAGAGAGGAGGAAACCTTTATTGGAATCCCACAAGGTTTTATTTCATTTCCTCCACATTCATGAGAGGTGGTAACTGCTGCAGCCTCTCTTGCTGTGGTGAGTGATTTCTTCCAGTGGTCCCTGGTTTTCACCCTCATCCTGAGCCGTTGGCCTTCCCTTGAGTTCAACTCAGCAGTGTCCAATGATCCAGCTGTCATTTGCTAGGAGGTTGACCCCTCTCCTCTCCCCTCCAACCTGAAGGTGTCCAAAAGGAAGTCATAAAGTTGATATTTTCATTGTAAAGACATGGTCTATCCAAGTTTTGTACATGTTTTTGTCTCTCTTAAAATATGTTCTCCCCTGAGACTTGGCTCAGGGCCTGAGGAAGTGTGTTGCTCATGATCACATCTTTGAGACACCTCAGTGTCTTAACATCTTTCACAAGAATGTGTTTCTGAGGAGCCAATTGTTAAGTCTGGAGTTTATCAGTCCACTTCTTACATGGTAGAAAGATAAAATTAGTTCCAGAGAGAGAGAGATGTTGGAAATGACACAAAATCCCTCTGGTAGAAAGAGGAGTAATGGTTTGCAGCCATCAGATATTTCAGATCACAGGAGGAGATCAGTACTCCAGATGGAAATACCAACATTCATTGTTACAGTGTTTCTTTGAAAAATTTTCTAGTATGAACTTAAGGACCCTTCTGACCTAACAAGGGGAGATGCTTTCAGAGGTGCTATGGCTTCATCAACTTTTGTTCAGAGCTGCCAAAACATGGCTTTGCACAGGCAAGGAGAAATAAAATCCCAGTCTTGTCTAGGAGGATGATAACAGGGAGGTGGAAGGAAATAAACCTGTTGATCAAGATAAATTCTGACACCTCTTCAAACTTTGCAGGTACTCAGTCTTGAGAGTTTTGTTCAGGTCCCATGTGAACATTTGTCATTTTGTTTTAGTACTCCTTGTAGGTTGTGGCTGGCTCCGAGGAGGTTGGCGTTCAGGTTGGTGTTGGGAGCTGTGTGCTGGCCAATGGCCTCTACCCAGAAGAGGGGTCAGTTGGCTGGCTCACCAGAGCACGCTTTGAGGGGGAAAACCATGATTTTAGACCAGCAAAAGTTATGGTGTCTGCAGGTCAGGAAGAAATCTGAGGAGCTAAGTCTGGTGTGAAAACCGAAAGAGAGAAGAAGTGTTTCAAATCATGTGCTGGCAGTCCTCTAATTTCTCAAGTAGACTGAAAGTGCCTTTCTTTCTCTGCCATAGACATTTGAAATGGCAAAAAAATAGATTTTAAATGAGCAGGCTGAGGTGGTTATATGCATCTGCTCATCATGTCTCTCTGCCTGGTTTTCTGATGCTTCTGTGTAACCTGTGGTGCTTGTATTGGCTTCCAGAAAGATGCTGAAGCAGAACCTGGCACAGCCTGACCCTGCAGCTGGGAGGCTGAAATGACAGCACTGCCATCACCCTTGACTGGCAGGAACTTAGAATGCTGCCCTCACATTTCCCAAGGAAATTTGTAAGGGATAGCTCTTTGTTATTGGAAACACTGATAGTGTTTGATGGAAAGATACCTGTGAAGAAAAACTCAGTTGAAGGAGAAGCTATATGGAAGGGATTCTTAGTAGCTGGACCAGTCGTGGTGTTCAAGACCCATGCTTTTGTGGGGAAAAAAAAAACAAAAGAGAATCGATGACTGCAAGCATTTTGCATTATGAGAAACCATCAGGATTCTCTTGTTGCTGTCCCATGGGATTTCCAATAAGCGTCATTCTCACAGTCCTCTGGCAATATGCAGAGTTTTCTTCTTTTTTTTTTTTTTCATGATCCTAATCTGTGTGGTATGTATCCGACCTAATAAAACCATTTTTCAGCTTCGCTGTTGTTAGTTTTCTCCCTCTTCTTTCTGAAAACATCTTGCCTGCTGGCAACTGCATTGTCCAGAGAGGTTTGAAGCTTGGCATGCTGTCAGCAAAACTTCAGTTACCCTTTCAGTCAAACATGGTAGCACTGTGAACTGACTTGGCCTCCATCCCAAGGTTCACCATAATCTTCCTCATATAATAGAAAGTCCAAACAACCCCAGGAAATAATTCAGATGCGAGCAGTGCCTTTAGTGGAATAAAGAATTTCCTAGAAGAGACATTAAGAACCTCAGCTTTAACTCTTTTCATAATTATGCACTCTGAAGAAGCAGGGGCTTTGTAGATAAAGAGATTACATGCATCTTATGAGGTCTGTATAGATGTGACAGCATCTTCCACCCATATTTTCTCACTTTTTGTTTTACTGACACTGCAGTTGCAACATTTCATGGAAGAATATTGCAGAGCAGGCTACCCTATAACCCTGAAGGCCCCTTCCAATCTGGCACAGGTAAATTGAATTATTCTCCCCTTAGGGATGATAAGGATGAGCTTTTGGAAGAGCTGGTTGGTAAGAGCAGTGGGGGGAGAACATAATTAGATTAAGATGCATTTCGGCGGTGTTTGTGCTGAGGAGTGTGTGGTGTGCCTGCCAGAGAGAGCAGCAGTCAGAGCTGGGGGGGCACTGGGATGTTCTTCCCAGCCCTGGCTGCCTCTGTGCTGCCTTATATTTTCTTTTCTTGTTCAAAAAATAATCTGAGGTGTAAACCAATGCAGGAGGTCACTGCGGTGCTAACAAAACTGTCTCAAGCCATGACCCAGTGCTGGCAGCCTGGCAGGAAGGCAAGTGCTTGACTTTTCCTTGCCAAAATGCAGCAGCTAACATGGTAATGTGACGGGTAGGATTCAGCTGGTCACCCTACCTTCCAGTCAGCTTTTGCTTGAGGTGTGAGTGCCACTGGCCTGTGAGTTTCATACTTTGATACAGTTATAAATGTTGTTTTGCTTATGAATGTCTTTGTCCTTTTTTTAGTGTTACTTGTTTACTTGTTTTGATAACATCCTCCATGAGGAAGTTGTGTGTCTGTTAGTTTCCAATAAACAAAATTTCCTTCTCCCTGGTATATACTTGGGGCTTTTTTTAGTATTATAACTTTGCCCTGCTGCACTGTGGAAAGGATAATTTGGATTCCCCAGTTCACTCCCTCCATACTATTCATTATTTCATATGCCTCTCCTGTGGTCTCTCTCCTTTTTATTACTAATCAGGTCTAGTCTTTTAAATCCTTCTTTGTGTGATAGTTGCATTTTACAAAAGCTGAACTAGTTTATATCAACTCAGTTGATACGATCTTACTCATATCAAAGGTGTTTAACAGCTATGGTTCCGTGTAATCATTGCAAGCTGAACTTAAAATTGTGTCAAGTTCTGTGCTGCTTTGCTATGGCAAGTGGGAATGTTTGTTGCAGCTATCTTTAAATTTAAATTTGGATGTTTTAAATGAATTAAATATGAACATGAATAATGCAACTGGTAACCTAGCCTTTCTGCAATTAAATGCAAACTTTTTCATTTTGTCTCTATGCTTTCAGGTTTTGATATGCCGCAGTATTTGTACTGACTTTGCTCTCTTGTAGGAATGATGGGGAACTAGAGCCCATGACAGTTCAGTGGAGCCGTTGGCACTTTTGATATCTTGGTGAGTGGAAGTTGTTTGAAACTGTGGGAAAGGCACTTCATCTGCTACAAAAGTCAGCAAATCAGGTGGCCATTTTAGATTTTAAAGTAGCATCCTGCTGAAACAAGTTTGCACACTGATCTGTCCTTTCAGGGTATAAATTCTGGAAACCAACACCACATAAAACTGTGATCCATGCTTGCAAGATTATCTTGATATCCATAAGCATGAGAAATACAGCTTATGAAAAAGAGGGGAGTTTTAACTCCGGTATGCAGCTTTGTATACGTGTCATGTTCTGGAGATGGAGTATAGCAGCATGTGCTGGGCTATGTAAATCTCAAATGCTTTATTTGATTCAAAAGTAAGATTGTCTCCTTCATGCCATTGACCCAGCTGACAAGTTCTCTTCAGGGGTATGTTTGTGTCTGAAGTCATTCAGAAAGATCTATCTGTGTGGATAGACCATTTTTTCCCCTTAGATACCAAACTGTACCTTCTGCTATTTATTACTTTAAGATTATTTTTTTTAGTCTTCAGTCCCTGAACAGCATAAAGACCACATACATCTGTACTGTATTTCTCCCTGTCCTGCACTGCCTGTTAACTTGCCTGTTCTGCTGTTCACATTCTTTTCTCTAGACTGGTCTGTATTCTTCACTGGGGTGGTTCAGGCCTACAGGACGATTCCCCTTGCCTTCCAATCAGTTGTCAGTGAAATAAAATCATAGGGTATTTCAGGTCAGAAGGAACTTTTGGGTGTTGTCTGGTCCAGCCCCACAGGCAGAGCTGGGCTGGCTTTGAAGTCAGACTCAACTTCCAGGTTAGATCAGGCTGCTCAGGGTGGTAGCTAGTGATGCTTGGAATGTCTCCAAGGATGGAGATTTTAGTTTCTCTGGGCATCTATAGAATGAAATTGGAGCCAGTGGGAATTACTAGTTCCCAAGCCCACCTTATACCAGTTTCAGGAGGGCTGGGGCACACAGGCTGTGTCCATGGCTATAGAAGAGGGGCAGGTACCGGTCTCGATCCCTGGGATGCGGTGAGGCTGGTGGCTCACATCTGGCTGCACAGGGAAAGCTGCTGCCAGGGCAGGCAGGCTGAAGCAATTCATCGTGGAGTTTGGCTCTGGCTCTTCTCTGAGCATTACATGGCCCTGAAGCATGCTAATTATTTTGCCTTTTTTTTTTAAAAAATTTTAGGTTATGAATTTGCAGAATGAAAGCATGTGTTGCCGTCCTGTGGTGTGAGGACATACAGGGGAGCTGGATGGTGCAAAGCTGTGGTGGAAGACTGTGAAGGATGGCAGGAGTCAGACTGGGGCAATCTCATTTGGATAGTTTCTTAGAAGCATGTTTTGGAGAATGCTTTCCCCAGGCTAGCACCCACATGGCTCTCAGCAGAGTGGGAGTCCCCGTGTAGCCTAAGAGCTCTCCTTTGAGGAAGAATCACTTTTTTTTTTTTTTTTTTTTTTTGATAGGAGCAACATTTACAATGTCTCATGCTTTTCCACGACATGAGATTTTGCTGGAGCCCACTACAGCGTTGGCTGAGGGACACCAGCAGTCATCGGTGTGCTTGACAAGTACTTAGGGTTACTCCCATTGCCATCTGTGTGAGGATGGAGGGTGCAGTAGTTTCACCTCTCCTCCTGAGCTGCAGCCTTCCACAGATTGTATCTGAGCATTTCATACATGGTCATGAATTTTTCCTCCAAATACTCTGCAGGGAAGATTTACACATCTCTGCCAGATAGGGCTCTGAAGTGCTCAGGCTGAAGCAGCTTTTCAAAAGCTGTCTGAGTGGCACAGGAGCACCCGTCCTGTGCCAAACGTGTGTGATTTATGATTCGTGTTTGGGTACTTCAGAAAGGCCCACGTTCAGGGGAGCTGAGCAGACAGCAAAGGTGCAGAGCCAGAGATGGTGAATGCTTGTCTGGTGCCTTTATATAACACCTTTCACCCTGGGTTTTACAGCTGGGGGACTTTTCCTACCATGACTGCTAGCTTTTAATAAAAATGACTGAAGAAAATTATGAACAGAAGCATTAGAAGTTGTAAATAAGCTTTCACATGTAGATTACCTTCCACTATTGAAAGGAGAAGAAACTTTACTCCTTTCACAAGTATGCACAAACAAACACACTATTTATGAGAGGGGCAATAAGAGAGTACTGTGTCCCTTTTCATTTGGATTGAAAAATAACTAGGGTTTTTTTCCTTTAATATTTAATATTCCTATAGTATTTTCCTTCTCAGAGTATTGCTCAGTGTTGCAAGCACTGCATGTAAAGGCTGTAGTTTGTAGCACTTTTAATAGAAAATTAAACTCTATTTCTCTTAAGTTTGGAAGAAGGCTGGTTTTCAAAATCAAAACTTCATGCCAAGTTGGATCTGTAAATAACCTTTTAAGCAGAAACTCAGCCTTGCGTCCTGAGACAGCTTCCTCTTACGTCCTCTAGCCTGACTGCCCCACTGTGAACAAAATGGAGTTATATTGACACAATTAATCTTTCATTAGTTAGTGTAGTGTCAAAACATGCTTTTACTAGCTTTCCTAAGGGCTTGTTGCAGCTCAGCCATTCGTTTAGATATTTTCTGTCAGGGCTTGGCAGGGCTGGGTGCATGCAGTAGGCACTGCCCTGCAAGACTGGCTGTGCCGGAGCACTGGTCTCCATGGATGTGTCCAGCATGCATCTCCCAAGAGCTCTGATTTTCAGTAACATTTGCTTATAACAACAATGCAAATGCTTTTTTTTTTTTTTTTTTGCTAGGGACAGTCTAGCCAGTTTTCCTCCAACCAGGAAAAAACCCCATTCAGTACAACTTGGATGCTCGTTGCAGTACTAATAGCAAAAATATTTCCTGGGTCATTGTCCAATTTCTCATCCTTATTACCCAGAACTGCTGCGAGCAATTTGAATTGCAAGTGGCAAGCTGGGGATTGCGGTGCTGCTTTGCCAGAGTTAATGTTATGTTTCCATGTGTTTTCTTTCATAAATTTCAGCTCTGCCTCCCTTTGTTAGTGAGCAAGAGCAGCCCCCCCTTCCATGCACACACTCGGGACCTGATGTAGAGTTAGCACAGAGACTGTGGCATATGCTCCTCTTGCTTATTTATGCTGCTCCCGCTGCCATAAATTTGAAATTGTCCACATGTTGGAGAAAGACTTGTAGTTTCAGGGGGGTTGAAATGAATTGTCTGTGTTCAGTAGGAGACGTTCTATGCAACCCAGGGTGAAAGAGCATCTATTTTCTCCCGCTGTGTGATTAGTTAATGTTGCAGATGACTGTGTGCTCTAGAATGGGGAATTTTCTCATGTTTATTTCTTTTGTCCTAGACATCTTCAGTTATCCAAAAGCAAGCCAGTCCCAGGATAAGGACAGCAGCAGGTGATATAATGCGGAAACCAGGCCCTCAGAAAGGTGAGCGGTGACTCCTGGCACAGCCAAAGGCCCGGTAGCAAACTGCTGTGGACCGAAGTACCAAGCACACTGGGAGGCCAGCAATGGGATGGGCACGTGGGGAATGTGTGTTTGTGCAAGCTCAAAACAGAGCTGCTCATCTCTCCGGCAGCGTGCAGAGAACGTTTCGCTGATCCACCCCCGAGACGGGAGGAGGAAGAGTCCCTCGCCGGGCGCAGCCCCGCGGCTTGTGGGGCGCAGTGTCAGGCGGCGAGGGGGCTCTGCGGAGCCCCTGGCACACACCATCTGCTAGTGCTCCCAGCGTGAGGCAAACTGCTGCTCCGCTGGCACAAGCCTCCCCCTTCTAATGAGGCGTGAAACCCAAGACCAGCCTACCTCGTGGAGACAAAATCTGTTACAGACGCTTACCTCTCACTGCCTGAGCGTCTCGTCCCGTTACACACAGCGGCAGCCACACGCATGCTACCTGTGCCCTGCTTGCCCCAACAAAAAGGGTGAAATCAAGCAGCTTGCCTGCAACTGAGCTGCTCAGACTCCTTGTGCTTAACAAAAATATTGATTTCCTTTAGTGTTGTGCCATGCATGTGTGTTCGACTGGAGTGAGCTCATCACATGTGCTTTGGAGGGTGGGGGAAGGGAGAAGTGTAGAGGATGGAGCATCCTCCGCAGTTCTTTGTTCACATCTGCTACACGCTCACAAGGTTTATTGCAGGAGATTTCTATGCTCGATTTCTTTCCTCCCTTTATTTTTTTTAAACGTCTCCTTTGCTTCTCTGGCGGTTCATCTTACAGAAGCATTATCCTCTTCCTAACGCTGCATGTCCTTTAATGGAGTGAAAATAAATGAGGGAAAGCAGGGAATGGGGAGAGCCTGCTGCGAGGCAGCTGGAGGGCTTGGTAATAAAAGAGGCAGGTTGATTAGTCAGCAGTGTGACTGTGGACAGGGCTGGCTGAATTTAGCCTCGCACACAGCTTGTCCTCTCTGCCTCGTGGAGCAGGCTGCCTCTGGCCAGCGTGGCTGTGTGACCTGTGCTGTGAATGCCGTGCCGTAGGCTGCAGAAGCAACACCTGCATCCCACACACGTGGGTTTCTGTCCTACTTACCTGCTTTTTTAATAATGCATTGAACTTTTTCTTTATTTGTCTGCAGAAATTCTTGTGTTTCTTTCTCTCTCGGCTGCTTTTGCAGCCTGTTTAATGAGAATTTTTGCATGTTAAAGGTTAAGAATAAAATGTAACTTCACCTACAGAGGATGGCAAGAGGCTGCTTTGCGTGCACAGATGCTATTAGAACACTACTCTGCCACACTGAGAGGAGTGTTACCCATCCTGGGGAGCTTTTTTGCTTCTGACTTAAATACTTTTGTGTCCTTTATTCTTTCTTTCTTAAGGAGATAGCAGAATACTGTCCTTCATGGGAATACATTTATAGGAAGTATGTCCTTCCATCTTTTTTGTTCATTTGTGTCTGTCTGAGGAGGCTCTTTGTCTTCATGTCCAGTGATGCTGTGGCCACGCTCCATATGTCCTTCATGTTCATTTAAGGGATAAGACCTACATGCCGTCCTCCTGTGCATTGTATTGAAAAGAACATGTCAAGAAGAGAAGATTGCAAAAATAATGGTCCAAAAGCAATTTCAGACATCTTAAGACCCACCATGTGACCCACCAAGCCACTCTAGCAGCAGCTCATGGCCTGCCTCTTTCAGCTATTTGTCAGGAAACTTCAAAACTTTTCCTGCTTTCTTTTTTCTTTCTTTGAAAAGGAGCTGCTTTTTGTGGGGGCAAGGCATGTTTTGTAGAGCACTACCAAATTGTTGTTTATAACAGCCCTAAAAATGCTTTGTAAAGTAAATGAGCTGGAGTGCAGCAGCGCTCCCAGGGCGCATCGGTCAGGCAGCAGTGGGTGTTGGAGCTCGCTCGGGGTGAGCTCTGCTGTGGCACGCTGATCTGGCATCCCTCCGCGGGGCTGAAGGCTGCCAGCAGCAGGGATGGACACCCCCCACTTCTCGCTCTATCACTTTCCAGAGCTGTCTTGGGAACTATGTTTTTGCAACTCTGAGGCCCAAAGCTGTCGTGAGCAAAGACAACTCAGATGAGATGCTCTTCAGTGCTGGAGCTACTTTGCTGTGCTCTTTTATGAGCCGCACAGGACACGTTGTAACCTGGTGTTGTGCGTGGAAAGGGTGGTTGTGCAGGCTTTTGGAGAAGTCCTTTCCCCATCATCAGAGAGGGTCGAGGCTGTTTGTGTGAGTAAGGCCAGCTGCAATAACCTGGAATGGATAAACAAGGAGAGACTCAGGCTCCACTTCTCAGTGTACAAGATCCACATGAGCTGTTTTTAGTGGCTTTCATGTTTGCTCCACCTGAGCCTTGCCACCTCTTCACATAGTTAAAATGATGAAGCTCTAGCAGTTTGATGCTTTGTATATTATTGCTTGCCATTGTGGGAGAGCACTAATTGGTGAGGACTAGGCAGAGACCAAGGTGCAAATGCAGATACCTCAGGTCAGGTGTTCTTGTGAGCTGTGTGGAGGAAGGGAGCACACCCCATAGATTTAGACAAATCATCCATGTTACCTGGGGTCATGACAGGGAGGACACTCCTCTCTTCTGAAGTGCCTGTAAAGCAGGAGGCATGAGCAGATAACGTTAGAGAGTGCATTAGCTGGCTTCTTTCACTGACACAAATGCTTTATTTCTTGTCTCAGCCATAGACTGGAAAGATGGTAAAAAGCACAAGTACGGCCGCCTGTCAGAGTCTCCATCCCAGTACCAAGGTAAGTAAGCTCCCTTCCTGCTCCCTTCCTTCCTGCTCCCTTCCTGCTCCCTTCCTGCTCCCTTCCTTCCTGCTCCCTTCCTGCTCCCTTCCTTCCTGCTCCCTTCCTTCCTTCTCCCTTCCTTCCTTCTCCCTTCCTTCCTTCTCCCTTCCTTCCTTCTCCCTTCCTTCCTTCTCCCTTCCTTCCTTCTCCCTTCCTTCCTTCTCCCTTCCTTCCTTCTCCCTTCCTTCCTTCTCCCTTCCTTCCTTCTCCCTTCCTTCCTTCTCCCTTCCTTCCTTCTCCCTTCCTTCCTTCTCCCTCTAAAAGCTTTTTGAATTTCTTCAATGTGGGAGACTGCAGCATGCCAAATTCATTTACAGATAAAAACTGCTTTTGGACAGTCCTCATGTGTTTAATTCTGACCACAGTCAAAAATGGCTGGGAAGACACCAGGGTAAGCACAAGGGTGAGCCAGCTCATTTTTAAATCAGATGGGTTTGAGCAGATCTGTTTTTTACTGTCCAGGCATGAGTGCCGAGGGGTGACTGCCCACATTTTCACATGTGTCCTGGGCATAAGAAGCCTCTTACTCCTCTTAGAGCTGCTCTTCCACGTTGACAGCAGCAGCTAGCTCAGTCCTCGTTGCTATAGGAGAGACATGGTGTGACCTGGGCTTCCTCTTCCCCTGTGGCAGGAATTTGGCCCTTACCCCAGCAGAGGTGGTGCCAGGGCGAGGGCTGGTGGTAGCAGCTCAGGAGTTGGTCGCTTCTTGCTCCCCTTGGAGATGCTGTGTCCTGTGCATGGGCGGGGTGGGCTGTGGCCCTGTGCACAGCACCTGCAGGTTGAGTTCATAAAACTGGCAGCTCCTGCTGTCTCTCAGGGGAGATGTGCAGGTGACTTATAACTTTAGGAAGTTTGTGTAAGGCTTGTATAATTTAGTAAAAGACTCTAGGGCCTGTGTTTTATTTACAGAGTTTAAGAAGGTGATGTCCTTATGTCCTTATATTCTCCATGCCCTTGTATTAAGAAGGTGATGCCCATACTTCCCACCAAGTACAGAGCAACAAGAAACTAAACGATTGCCTGAATTAAGCAATTTCTAACAGGAAACACATGTTTGTCTTCATGAAAGGCTCTCCTGTGTTTCTTAGAGCCTCTGGGAAAGCTGAAGTGGCTGCTGTGCCTTGGAGGCTTGGTTATCCTAGACCCTGAGCTGGGACTCAGGGTGGTGGTTCTCGGGCATGTTGGACTGTGGGTGGCCTCCATCAGCCCTCACCTTTATCTCTTGGGGCATCTCATCCGTCTTTGTCTACTCTTATGCTGAAGTAATGTGCATCACAGGTTGGGAAGGACCTTCTCTTAGCACCTCCAATAACGTCCTGGGTCCTCTGTCACCCTGTGCTGAGCTCCATGTGACGTTACAGGGCACTGTCACAGCTCACATGGCCTGTGTGTAGTCAGCATTCAGGGTATTTGGGCTCCATTGCAGTTTTCCCTCTGCTCCATGCACTGCACCTTTCGCAGATGTCAGAGGACTGGCTGTTGTTCAGTGGCAACACAGACCTGAAATGGAGCTTTCTGTGAAATTCAGAGGCATGCTTTTCCCATCAGCACTCATGGTAACCCAGCACACCAACCTCAGCACCGTGCTGCATCCCAGGGCTTGCTGGCCTAGGGAGGAAATGCTGCAGATAGGCTGATGTGTGTGTCTGCTCAACAAGCATGTGGTGTAGCAGCGAGGATCGGGGATGCTCTCAGAGCAGCTCATCACTGCCCTAAGCAGTGTACAGAACACAGTGACGGGGGTGAAACTGCGGCAGCTTCCTGGCACAGAGCACCCTCTAATCCAGGCTGAAAGGATTTCTGCTCCAAGCTAATACTGAATTGGGACACCTCTGAGAAGAAGCAAAGCAGACAGAGTCCTGGTGTTTGAAACCTATTAGTTTTGGCTCACACGTTCTCACGTTTCTTCTGAGCAAGACAGTGAGTAAGTGGGATCATGTTATCGGTTGTAGCTGTTACCAATGGAGAATGTGCAGCCGGATTGATGGCTGAGGAAAGTGCCTGGAAATTATAATAGATAGGACATGCAGGAGCTCAGCTGTCACGGTGGGAGAGCTGACCCCTTGGGAGGCTGCGCCCAGACGTTGGAGAAGGCCACTGTTGCCTTTGGATCTGCAAGCAGAGACGGTACTCTGCTAATTTTCATACTGAGTTGGCTCAAACTGTGCTGCTTTCATGTGCTGCCTTGATGCTCGTTAGCAGACACACATATGGGCTGCAGACTTTAATGGGATGCCTTGATCTGGGTAGGGCACGTTCTCCTTCACAGATGTGACCTGAAACACACATGTATCGTTTCAGCTGGATTGATGACCCCTCGGGAGCTGAAATGCTAATGGAGCCCAAACCAGACTTCAGTTAAAGATATAAACAGAAACTCCATCTTCATTTAAATTCTGGGCAAAAGATCAACATTAAATGCAACATGATGAGAATCCAAACACAAGGGTGCAGAGTCACATTGTTCACAACTACTGTAGTTTGACCCCTTGGGTGTGTGGCATGTTTTGTTTGTAGTAAATATTTTTGAAGATTAAGATATCAGAGCCCAAATCTGACACTCTGTCTGCAAGTAATATCTCCCTTTGGCACAAGCACATGGTAAGGAGCTTTCCAAAGGCAAGCAAAAGTGATAGACAGTCACACTTAGTAGGCATTTTCACAGCCAAATCACAGGGAGTCATATAGGTTTACAATCCTTGGCTTTTGTTTAGCTCACAGATGTAATTACAAAAACATGGTGTTTCTCATTAAGTGTCCTTCTCGTTTCTTCCTGTAAAGAAGATCTGATGTATGTTATACAGAGGAACACAGTCCATTCAAACGATAATCCTTCTGTGGGAATATGGTGTGCTCTGCAAGGCGGAGGAGGGAACACAGAAGACAGAGACCAGGCAAAATAGAGGGTGGTTTTAGGACTGGTAGGACATCTTGCATGTTGTACTGGAAGCCAGCAGCAGCAGCAGAGCAAGCGTTCCCCTTTGCTTTTCAGGGCGAGAGGATTTCAGTCCCTGCAGTCAGCTCTGTCCTTGGACATTCCTGGTCCATCACCAGTAAAAGAGACACTTTAGGACTGGCTGAAGTGCTGTTTTTTCACGAAGCAAAGTGATTCACTGGCAATTGGAGAAAAGCCACCAGGGTTTTTTGACCAATAATCAGAAAACATTCTCTGGTGTTACCTGCCTAGGCCATATAAGAAACGAGCATCTTGCAGACTAAAACGTCCTGTCCTTCTACAGTAAGGCATCCAATTTATTAATATGAATGAGAATATTGAGAGAATATAAAATACAGGAGAGTTGATTTGTGCTAATGAGAAACCTGAGCCAGATATCCCAATGTTTCCCCTGTGGATTTATAGCCTCCATGTGCAGTGAGTAAAGTGGCATCAGCCGGCACCCGGCAGCCTTAGTGTCCTGGCCGACAGCACACCTGGCCTGGAGGCTCCAGAGCAGATCCACTGGGAGCTGAGTGGGGATCGATGTGGTGAGCAGGATTTGGGTATGGTCCAGAGGAGCTACAGTTGAGTGGGCCAAGTGTGATGTGTCCATCTTCAGCCATACGTGCTCTTTCTCAAGAGCAAAGCTCAGGGCTTGTTCTCTGCTCCCTAATTAAAAAAGCCTTAAGTGCCTCCTGCTTTTTTCTATTTTATTGGCAGTTTTCCCTTTGTTGTAAAAAAAATCCCAACCTGTCCTGCAGTTTTTAGGTTGAAGCTGATCGTATTTGGTTAAGTGTACTTTGAAGTTCCTGCTTGAAAAACGTTGTATCATGAGCTAAATATTATTATTGAATTAATTTGAAACCATTCCCTACATTCTCTGCAGGGCTTTCTCTCATGCTAAGGCAATGGTGGCAGCCTCCAATTTCAGTATGCAGTTTTTGTCCTGGTTAGAGAGTAATCCTGAAAAAAAGTGCAGTCTTTAATTGTGCTTGTCATGCCATCTTTATGTAAAGAAATGGTGGATAGCAAAGAGAAAAGGAAGGAAGGCTTATCTCTGCTGTATCGGCTCTGTCTTTTCTTAGTGTTTAGAGAAGTCTTTCTGCTGCTCCTGCTTTTCTTTGCAAAATAAGTCACCAGAACCGTGAGTTGTAAGTAGCTGCAGTTCTAGTGTTGTGTGTGTGTCTTCGTGTGGTGGCTGGGTCTCAACAGGCTCTAGAATTAATCTCAAATAAGTTCCATGCTCAAACACTATTTTTAGAGGCACGCAGCTGTCTCGGAAATTTACTGCTCCTGCAGGGATTGTACAGCGTCGATCTTGACTGCAGCGTGAGCGGCTGCAGGGAGCAGAACGGTCTCGCTTGGTGTGGAATGAGTGAAAAGTGGAAGGATTAAAACAATGACTACTTTTAATAGCGAGGGATTGAAACAAGCTGAGGGGAGGGGAGGTTTCTTTTTTAAAATAAAATTGTCATGCGCGGCTGATCCTTTTCAAGATGTTTGCTCAGGTCGTGGGGCTGGGGCTTGCATTCCTCGCCCCAGTGCTGTCACCGTAGGAATCTTCTGTGCTTCGTGGCCTCTGAAGGGCCACCCCAGTCTGAGATGAGCCCATATCAGCAATCAGAGTTAAGGGGTGGGATGCATAAGGCATTTCCCTGCTAGGAGTGCCTGGGTTTGCTCTGCCTGGGTATTTATTGCACATTATTCACACACAGAGTTTCATTGGCGTAACCAAGTATAAAATCATATCTTCAATTAAAGCAAAAGAATTCTGGTTTTGCGAGAGCATCATTGCAGTAAATCAGTGAATTTTTTCATTCACCCTGGTGTGAGACTGTTGGCTGGAAAGGAAATACATGCCAATGAATGGAAATGTGTACTCTGAGGAGTGGAGAGCTGCTGTCACAGTCTCTAAACAGAAACATAATTAGCCAGTGTGGCAACAAAACTATTTTTTATGTTCATTTGTTCTGTATTTAACAGTGTGCTAGTCATCTGCACGGGAGGTGGCAAGAGAGCAGCCTTTCTTTTATTTATTTGAAGCTAGTAGATTATCGAGCCTGTAACTCTTCTCTGTGCACGAGGCAGAACTAAAGTAATGTGTGCTGACCTTAATGCCTGACCTTGTAGAGGTGTGGTGTGCGCTGCCATAGCTAAAATGGCTCTTGATGTAGCTTTTGTTTTGAAAATAGACTGATTAAAAACTTGACATGAATAGGGGAAGTGGTAGCTGACTCTTTAATTGTGCTGCCACCAATGCTCTTGAAATGACTTGAAAACAGTGGTCTCCCGGGAGCCATTCAGATGAATACAAGCTAATGTCATGCTGGAAGGATCCTTTTCCAGCTGCTCTGTTTAAATGGCAAAAGTCATGATTTGCTCAGATTACAGGAGCTTTTAATTCCTCATTTAATAACAGGTTTCCCTGCATGGCATATTGCTTTTACCCTTCCTGTTATACATGGGAAAGGTGCAGACAAGGATAAAATGCACTTCCCCTAGCAGCAGCACTCAGTGGAAGGGGCTTTGGTCTTGGATGTGAACTGTTGGGTTCAGTAAATCCCCATTTGGAGGATCCCTGCTTCCATCCTGCCCAAGCTATGGATTCTGTGTCCTCTTCAGGAAATTAATTGCTGACCTGTCCACTAATTGCTGGGGATGGGCAGATCCTGCTCTGCGCTGCTGGCTGGTGGGGCAGGCTCTCTGCATGCTGGACCAGGGGAACCGTAAAGTCAGCACAGAGCAGTTCCCCGTTGATTTGGGCTGCATTTAGCCCACAGTGACTGTTTTTAATCCCCAGCCTGAGCAATGTATTTTAACGAATGGTTTTTAAGGGGCAGTTGCCTGAAAGACTCCACGGATTCCCATCTGTGCTGGGTATTATATATTAAGTTGTAGGTTGTTATCCTCGCTTTTTGCAGACCCATCTCGGCAGCACGAAGGCAGTAAGATGCCGTAGGCAGCACCATGCTTTGTTCTGCTTGTCAGCTGCAGTTGTAAATCTTCTGTGGTCACAAACATCAGAGGATCTTGATGAGAATGTGTTGCCTGTGAGCACCTCCTCTGTGAGAAGTTGAGAACTGCTGGTGTTAAGGATTCAAGTAGGAACTGATGAGCAAAAATCTCAGAAAAAGAGATGTCTGGACTCTTTTGTTTTTTCTTCTCAGGTCACTTCACCTGGGAGAAATACCTGAAGGAGACATGTGCCATCCCAGCTCCTGCCCATTGCTTCAAGCAGGTAAGAGGATGAATACAGGAAAGGTCAAGGGCAGTGGTCCACTGGTGACCCAGGAGTTCTGTGCTTAGGTTGGGCCCCATTTTTGGCAAGCAAGATGCTTAAGGATATTGGAACCTTAATACAAATCCAAGTGCACTGAAGCAAAGATAAAAAAAGATACATTTTGACACTCCAGATGTTAGAGTAGTACAGAAGATTTTGCTTTCAGATGTGAATGGATGGGAACAGGAGAATGTTTTTATTCTGCCAAGCATAGGCCCTTGGAGAAAATGTTCTGGGTAGGCTGTGATCCATCTTTTGGTGGACCCTGCTCAGCAAGGAGATTTTCTGCAGAATTCACCTGATCTCTGTGAATGGAATAGCAGGCCCCCAGGCATCAGGTACATGAGCACAGAGGTGGTCGTGTTGAGTACAGGGGATACAGGTGTGAATTGGCATGGTACACCTGGGTCTGGATGGAGGGGCAGCAGCACACAGGGGTGTCTGTTTGGGTCTTGGGTCAGCTGGGTGATTTTTCCAAGAAGAGGGCTAAGAGAAAAGAATAGGTCTAGTTGTCTAGATGATACAGTACCAAAAGATGGTGGTCTGGGTTACAGATCTGCCAGACTTTCTTTTTTGCTCTGTGGTGTCTGCTCCCATGCTGTGCTTGGAGGACACTGTCAGACTGCAGTAGAATCAGTTTTGATGCTCTTAGGGCTTAAGCTTTATGACTGAGGTGGTGCATGCATATATTGGAAATCCTGGCTCTAACTGGGTCCCTATGTTTCTCTTTTCAGTCATACACTCCCCCTGCAAATGAATTCAAGATCAGTATGAAACTAGAAGCCCAGGACCCCAGGAACACAACCTCCACTTGCATTGCCACGGTGGTGGGCCTGACAGGCGCACGCCTCCGCCTGCGCCTTGATGGCAGCGATAACAAAAATGACTTCTGGCGGCTGGTGGATTCTGCTGAAATCCAGCCAATAGGAAACTGTGAGAAGAACGGAGGGATGCTGCAGCCTCCACTGGGTGAGCTGAAGTTCAAGTGTCCAGCAAGCACCTACATGAACTGTGGGGAAAACCCTAGGGTTTTTTTATATTTCTGTGGTTGGGAGAGAGACCCATGGGCTGCCCCTGTCTACCACTGTGATGTAGGCCAGCCCTATTAGCTAGGGCTGTCAGACAGATGGGTCCCACACCAGCTCTGTATTTGCATGTGGATATCGTGGCCTGGATAGGGAGATGCTTTAGGGTGTAGATGAAAGAGCTCTGCACCTAGGTGAGCTGCTTGCACTGTTTGCAGCTCAAGCTCAGGATTAGCACATGCTGACCATGCTCTTAAGCCTTCTGAAATTCTCCCTGGGTTCCTCAAAGGAGAAGGACATTTTTCACGCATTTCTGTGAAGGAATGCCAGAGCCGCTCTTTCCCAGAGGACACACAAGGAATCAAGGGGCACTCCGAAGTCCTGGTCTCCAAGGGACATGGGCAGTAGCACTGAAGGCAGAGCGACTCTGATGGCCTTTGTTGGGTGATTGCCTGTGTAAGGACAGAATGAATCCAGGTTTGTTTTTTTTCTGGGAGACGTCACGCAGGCAGTGCTGGCACGTAGCTCTAGCGATGGCTCCGTCTCTGGCCACTGCCCGTTGCTTTAGGCTTCTGCTCGCAAGCGCTGTCGTCTCGAAGGTGGGCTTGTCATGGAACGACTGCCACCCGTCAGTGCTTCCCCCTTCACGCCGAGCACAGTACTGGTGTCTGGGTGAAGGTGCTTTGCTGGGGATCTGTAAAACTTGATACAGAGAATAACCAAGAGAGCAGTTAGGGCTGAGGCATCTGCTGTATCACTCCTAATCCTGACACTGTGGTTTCAAAAGCATTTAACTTTTCATTCACGCTGTCTAAGTGTATTTGTGCCCAAGTGTCTTTGGGGCAATAGCAGGTTAGCTGGAGACCCATCTGATGGGGAAACATAATGTCTGCAGAGGTTCCCAGTGATTTGAGTCCTGTCTCATGTGAAGGGATGCTTGCGGTATTTCATTTATTTATTTAACTTTGCTTGGCTGCAGCTTTACAAGTAACCCGGGCAGTCGAGCGCTTCTTCCAGGCTTGTCTTCAGTTAAACACATTTTATTTTATTTTATTTTATTTTATTTTATTTTATTTTATTTTATTTTATTTTATTTTATTTTATTTTATTTTATTTTATTTTATTTTATTTTATTTTATTTTTTATTTTATATTTTATTTTATATTTTATTTTATTTTATACTTTATTTTATTTAATTTTTTTGACACTGGCCAAATGATGAGCTGATCTGTGGTTCTTTCCTGATTAAGCAGCATGATTAACCTGCTTTTGCATTCCGCTGCCTGTTATTTTTGAAGTGGCTTCATAAATCTCTCTCTCAATTAGCATATCCCCAAATAATACCAAGCCAATCTATAGTCATGCAAGAAACCTTCAATAGGATACCTAGAGGTAGGAATATTTTTATTCATGTTTTTTCCCGGAGCACTATTTGTGAGCTCTGGAAGTACAGTCTAAATTGCAATGGGACACTTGGGACTGACCTTTCTGAAGAAGGAAGAAGCATCAGCAGGTGCATGTTTTGGCACATCATACCACATGAAGCTGTGTATGTGCAAGTCTAATTATACCCTTTCCTTTCATAGTTTCTCTAGACAAAACCTGCTGCAGCTATTAACATTAAAGCTGCCATTTCTGATGTTACTTTCATGCATGCTGCTGCCCATTTGCTGACATCTCTTTGAAACCTTGGTCCCAAGGTGCAGCTCACAGCTCTGCTGCAGCCGCCCAGGAGGTGTGAGTACTTGTCCTAGCTGGCACTGATCAGTTTCTCCTGTGCCTTGCCTGGGTTTTGCCAGCAGATGGCAATAAGTGTAATCGAGTTGCAGAGCAAAACTCATTTCTGACTGTGCCAGAGGGTTCATAACTCTGAAATAAGTCTGCGTGCCCAGCCCTGGTCTGTATCGCCTGCTTAATCTTGGGCCAGACAAAAGTGCTTCTCTTGCTCTCAACATAAAGCCAGGTTACAAACAGCTAGTTCTGCAGTTGTCCTTCCTGCCCGCAGAGTGCAAGGGCCCAGAAAACCCAGCAAAGATTTTCTGTGTTGCTTGTAGTATTTTCCACGTACACATCTGCTGCTGCTCGCCTTATTTGTAAAGATATTTCATGTAAAAGGTTATCTTTGCTTCTTTGGGAGCTTAGTGCTCCTGTCCCCTGAAATTTGTTGTGGCTAGCTTGTTTGGTTTCCAAGCTGCTCTGACAGAGTTTCAGGACTGACAGGGTGGCACTGAGCTGGTTGTTCTCTGGCATTCCAGCACTGGCAAAACTTTGCTATGTTAACCATCGTGGGCTGCTCTCCATCTGGGTCCGGTCCCGGGGTTACCTTCACAACACCGCAAATACAGAAAGTGCAATGCCTTCTTCAGCTGAGCAACAGAAATTGCCTGTGCAGGAAGATGCACATTTAGCAAGGATGTTTTATGATATCTAGAGACTCCTGTCAGTTGTGCAGTCATGCTCAGTGCTGTAGACTCAGAGCATGTGAGTTTGCTTTTTTTCTTCCCCTAAGCCCCTTCCTATTATTTCTCTACTTTTTTTCACAGAAGGTGTTGAGCCAAAAGCTTCTGTCCTTTCCTGTAATAGTTAAATCTGTTTCCTAGCCAAGTCACAGCCTCTTTATTTCTTCAGGTTAGTTTGTCTGCAGCTTACTCTAAAAGGTGGAGGAGGCCACAGAGAAGCTGAGATTCCCTATGGAGGAGGAAATTTCATAGCCTGAGTGTGCACTTGCTGATTCATGTCTCCCCTGTAATAAGATCACTGAAGCTGCCAGCACTAGTGCTGCACAAAGTGCTCTGCCTGTATGGTCAGGGTACAGACTTTTGTTATGATAAGGGAATATTGCAGTCAAACATCCATTTCCAGATGTTTATTTTCAACAACATAATGTTTTGCATTCAGAGTATCAGGAAAAGGTCAAAGCTGACTCTCCAGCATGAGGAGGAGGGTGGTATGGGATCACAGTGTGCGCCTGCTGCAAGGTTGCTATCAGAGCCTGTGTGTGCTGTTGAATCCAGTGGTCCCCACAGCCTTGAAGTCTCCATCTCTGCTTCCTTCTCTACAGGCTTTCGGCTGAATGCCTCTTCTTGGCCCATGTTCCTTCTGAAGACTCTGAATGGAGCAGAGATGGCTCCTGTCCGGATTTTTCACAAGGTATTTTACTGTACTGTTAATGAAGACATGCTTCTGGCTTGTCCCCTTTACTGCAGAGCACCAAAATCACAGCTGGCATCTTGTGTGAGATATGCTAATCCCAGAGGAGATGAGCATTGCCCAGCTTTGCCGCGGTGCTGTTTCTCGGACAGACCTGTACCCTCTGTGGCTGTATCGCAGCAGTGTGAGGATGCAGACAGAGGTCTACTAAGGAAATGTCGGGCTTGAGAGATGTGCTTGTTTTTTGCTTGGGCTGCAGGCGCTACTCAAAGTCAGGAATGCAATATGTGGAAGTCAGCACTTCTCTCTTTTTAATGTACCAGAGCTTGTAAGGAGTGCAAATATTGCCATGAGTCAACACTGCAAATATGATTTTGTAGTTTGTATTCTCACACTCTTAGTGAAGTCAGAGAGAGACAGAAGCCAGTCTAGAGGTATGTGCTGTGGTATGGGATGGTTGGAGTGGATTTAGTGTATCTCAAGTATAAAAGACTAAGAAGAGCGAGCCCCAGATAAGGATGGATGTCGGATCTCAGAGGTCTAGCAAAGCTGAAGGTGGGGGAAGAATGATGGAGAGAGACTGTCATATCTCAGGTGTTCCTGCTCTGAGATAACAAGGTGAGGGTATCCTATAGAGGCTTATTTCTTTGAGCTTTATTTCTGCCTCTGTTGCGTGACAGTGTTGTCACAGTCTGCAGTGTTAATGTAGCCCTGTCTGGATTTAGTCCAGCAGCCAGGTGATGGCAGAGCAGTCAGTAGTGGAATTAGTGGCCTCTTGACTTAAATGGCGCTTGGTTGCGTAACTAGGCCAACGTGTGCACACCTTACTGGGGTTCAGATCCAGCCCACTAGCTCCCTTCTTCATCTGCTCATGGAGGTGAGTTTGATGATGGAGGGGACAGCCCTGGTCTGGGGAGGCACTGTGATAATCCTCTTTGAGCACATTTTCAACTTCTCCTTCTAGGAACCACCATCTCCATCCCAAAACTTCTTCAAGACAGGTATGAAGCTGGAGGCAGTGGACAGGAAGAACCCTCACTTCATCTGCCCGGCCACCATTGGGGAGGTGAGAGGTTCTGAGGTCCTCATAACATTTGATGGCTGGAGAGGTGCCTTCGATTACTGGTGCCGATATGATTCCCGGGACATCTTTCCCGTAGGCTGGTGCTCGCTGACTGGAGATAATCTGCAGCCCCCTGGAACAAAAGGTAAGGCCCACGTTGTTGCTTAGCTGTCTTCTTCCTCCACTCGTCTCTCAAAGAGCAGCAAAACAGGCAGAGGCTAGCAGCAAGGACATCCGGGTGCCCTGCCTGGTTTTCTTATGCTGCTTCATGCACGGTAAAAGGTACAGATGGTCATACTTACTAGCAGTGTAATGGCATCAAGGTGCTAAGGAACAGCCATCCATAAAGATGGGTAGGATGGTGTGTCTGGAGGGATGGTGGTGCTGTACAGCGTTGCTGAGCTGTGCTCTTCTTCAGGAATTTCTGCGGAGTCTTTCCTGCGTCTTTGGAACACACATTCATATGGACTTTTTCATAGGGTGACTGGGCTATTTGTGGATATAAGAAGGGAATAATAAGAGCTATTAAGTTGCAGGACTGCGCCTCTTTGTACTTCTAACAGTTATCCTGCTCTGCCTTATGCTGTGATCTCTACTGCGAAAATGGAAAATTAGGTCTGAATCACATTGTGCTTGCCTTGTTCCTAGAACTATGGTGGTTGGTTAGGAACGGTATTGGGGAACTTGCTGCCTTGCAAAGGTCTGAGCATTGGCTGTTGAGATTTTCAGATGTGTCTCTAGCTTGCTGGCATTGCACTTGTGTTTGGGACCAGGGGAGCTGTCACTGCCCCCATGCACATCCCTCTGGCATTTGCTGGCTGGCAAGTTTGGCACATGCCTGGCAATGAAATGAGAAGCAGGAAGGCAACCTCTCCACTGGAGCTGAAGGATTATTTAGGGAAGGCATTTCTCTGATGAGACTGTTCTTTTTGAAAATCCAGGGTCAGCTTGTGCTAACCCATCAGGCTGGTGCTTTCTTGCTGTCCCTTGATGTGAGCTAGTTCTGTCCTCTTGCTGCAAGGCTGGTGTTGGGGTAGATTGCTTTAGGTCACCTCCTGTGGCTTGTGTGCAAGCCAAGCTGTGAGCTCCCCTTGGGTAGAGATGATTTCTTTTATAGTTGGGAACTGAAAGGCACTCTCACTGTTTGTCTTGGATTTCTGCATTTGGCCTTGATGTTCCCAGCTTCTCCCTCACTCCCTGCTGTTTGTTTGAGTCCTGCCTGCCGCTGCCCTGCAGGCTCCGCAAAGCTGCTGGGGAACTCCCAGCCGGTGGCTGACCTCTCCAGCAGTTCCCTGGCGTCAGGGGCTCTTGCCCAGCGTCTCCAAAGTGTTTCTTGGGAATTGCATGAGGGGCTAAAGACATGTTTGTGTTGGGTGGGAACTTTCCTGGCAGTAAACTGGGTGTGGAAGGTTTCAGGAGCAAGGTGGAAGCCACCTTCCCAGGTGAAGTGGGCACCTCCGTCTGACGCGTGGCACCCGGCGCAGGCAGCTCTGTTCCTCTCCAGCCTCCCTGTGGCAGGGGCTGAAGCTGTGCGGGAGCAGAGCATCCAGAAATAACGACTCATCGTGGGGGTGACACCTTGGTAACTTGGAGCCATCCTGAGAACCATTTGCTTCCCCTTTTGGCAGGCAGCAGTGACAGGCTCTCCCCCTCTCATTGGCTCCATTGACAGTGACTGTGCAGTTCCTGCTCACATACAAAAATAGTGAACCCTGAAAGTCACATTTCCCCACTCCCAGGCAGAGGCAGCCCTTGCTGTCAGGCAGATCTCTTCTCTCTCTGCTGTTTTTTCAAGTACTGGGGGAAGAACAGGGAATGGCAGAGTTTTCATGAGCTATGCAAAAATGCTGTGGAGTCAAGATCAGCCTTGTCTTTGTGGTATTTTACTTTCCTCTCTGTGGCTGCCCCCTCCCTTTCCTGCCCCAGACTTTCGGATTTCCACTTAAACCAAAAGAAGGGAGTGCTGGGAACTTTCCTTGTCTGCAATTAAATTCCTCCCTTCTTCCTTTACTCCTCAGCCCTGCTTTGGAGAAGGGCTGAGCACAGTCCTTCCAGGACCTGAGAGTGCTGCTCTTGGCAGGATTACAGAATGCTTCACTGCAGAGGGATCACCCTTTCCTTCAGCTCCAGTAAAGCCTCCCTTTGTGCCAGCCTGCAGGACCAAATGGTGGAGTCAGGCCATTCCATTTCCTGGTGGGAACTCCCCTTAAATCAGGGATACCTGAGGAAATATGCAGGACACATGCCGGACTGATTATTTTGCCCTCAGCAGATGAGTACCGGCAGGGTGAGGTGCCTGGGGGGAGCTGAGAAGTTGTGTGAAGAGTTAACTCCATGAAGACTGATGCCTTCCTGGGGCTGAGCGAAATGAGCTCATGTTCAAGGGAAGCAGAACTTCAAAGAGGCCAGGCATGTTTATTTAATGCTGGTAACTTAATTCAGCTCTAATCTGTCCCTTCTGCTGGTTGCCAGCAGAGGTAGAGTGCAGGGCTTCTCCCAGGCACAACCCCTTTCCAGCTCCAGGGCCTCCCACTTCCACCAGTGTTTGCTTAGCTGGGGTGGCTGGGCAGGGTGCTGGCGGAGCTGGGAGCTTTCAGGAGGGGCGGGGGGGGGTGTGTGTAGGGAGGAAAGAGAGGTCAAACGGCGAGGAGGAACAGCTCTCTGTGCGCCAGGTTGGTAATTACATGGCTGTCAGGATGTGCTGCCTGTGCTGTGGCCTGTGGGGAGAGCTCCGCCACAGCCGGCGGCCAGATGGCTGCAGGCTCCCCGGCGTCTCCTGCAGCTCGTCTCTCCATGCAGCACAGCCTGGAGCTGGAGGCTTCAAATAAACGCGTGCCACGGGGGAAACGTAGCTCCGGGGGTGCCTACGCACGCGGCCGGTGCCGATCCTCTCTGCCCCGCACCAGCCTGCGGGCTGGGGCTGGAGCTGGGCTCTGCTGGGCGTACAGGGCAAGGTGAACCGCGGCAGAGCTGGCGCTGGGCATTCTCAGCTTGTACGGGCCAGCTTGGCAGCAGTCGGGGAAGTCAGGACGTGACCATCCCAAAGGGAGGGGGATTTCTGTGGGTGTGCAGAGAGCTCCCTCTGTCTTCCTGCCCGCGCCAGCAGGGCGCTCCCAGGGTTGTCTCTTGGCCAGAAATACTCGCTGCACTCCTCACGTGTAGTGTACAGCATCTTGTATATCTTCTCATGCCTCTTACATGTGTACTCTTTTACCCTCAAACGAATATCCAAGGCTTTTAGGAATATAATGTGCGTACTGGATGGCAGCTTTGAGCTCTGATCAGAGCAGATTGTGTTAATGATAGTTTCTGCCGTTACCTTCCACAGGAGTTTGCCCATGACTTGTGGGTTCACTTCAGAGTTTTAGAAATTAGCTTTTTTTGACTGGTTGTGGAAGAGCTGTTTGCATGTCCATTCTTACTGGGTCAAGCAGTTATCCTGGAGAAATACTGGTTGAGAAATGTTCATCTGTCACAGCATGTATATGTAAACCAGCTGAATTAAGGTTGTGTGGGGCATCAAACCCAAACTTACTGCAAAGGTTTTGGACTTTCCTGTTGCATGGTGTGATCAGAGTTTCAGCATTAGGGCAAAACAGAGGAGAATGGTGTTTCCCCATCTTCAGATATTTCAGCACACAAAAGTGAGGCCAAAATACACTGCGTACACATTACTAAAGACATGGATTTTTTCAACAGAAGACTCTGAAGGTGTGTTGGGTAGGGAGGGAATTATCCACATCTGCCAGGCCTATTTGCTTTTCTGTTTGAATTATGAAGTGACTCAACAGACATTGTAGTAGATACAGTGCAGGAGGTAGCTGATAGTTTCAAGCTGACAGCTTCAAGGTTTAGATTAAGTTGTGATGCACATACGGAGTGTACAAGTCTGTGCACTGCAGCAATGTTAGGTGGAAATGTAAATTGGGAGGAAAGTGGAGATTGAACAAGTGAAATATGCAGGTCAGCTGTTGTGGGTTAGCCCTGGTAGGCAGCTGAGCACCCCCCAGCTGCTCACTCACCCCCTCAGTAGGATGGGGGAGAGAATCAGAAGGCTAAAGGTGCAAAAACTCATGAGTTGAGATGCAGCCAGCTTAACAGGTGAAGCAAGAGCTGCCTGCAAGGCAGAGCCAGGCGTTCATGCAGCCCTTCCCATGGCAGGCAGGCATTCGGCCATCCCAGCAGGGCTCCATCGCGCGTACCGGTGACTTGGGAAGATAAATGGCATCACTCCGATGGCCCCTCTGCCTGCTTCTTTCCCCCAGCTGCTCTTGCAGAGCACGGCATCATATGGTGTGGAATAGCCCTTTGGGCAGTTGGGGTCAGCTGTCCCAGCCGTGCCCCCTCCAGCACCTTGTGCCCCCCCAGCCCCTCGCTGGCGGGGCACAGTGAGAAGCAGAGACCTTGACACTGTGCAAGCCCAGCTGAGCAGGAGCTAAAACGTGGGTGTGTTATCCACAGTTTTGGTCACAAATCCAAAACACAGCACCATATGAGCTATAATTAAAGAAATTTAACTCTATCCCAGACAAAACCAGTACAGTACTTCTGAAAAACTCCTTGCATGCATTTTACTTTTTCTAAACTTACTGCTCCTTGGGAAGTCTGTGGGCAACTCAAGCTTTCATGGCTCTTAAACAGGACAGAAAGAGTCCTGCTCTCAGTTCACTGACATAAGTGGAGAGTGTATTTGGAAAGCTGCTTTTGAGAGTCCCTCTCCATTATAAGCAGCACAGAAAATCAATACTTAGTATCGACCTAAAGAATGAGGATTGTTGCTCAGTTACTTTAAATCACGTCTGGGGAGAAAGAAAGCAAAAGATGCACACACAAATGGAGGTGCTGCTGCTAAGGTTTCGGGGCAAAATGAATTGAAGAGGGAAATAGGAGACTGTGATAAAAATCACTGAGAAGAAAGAAGAATCAGGTAAGAGCCTGGTTAATGATTGTAGTTTCCGGGGCCACCTGCCCTCAGCAGGGAGGTGGGATGAGGGAAATCCCCCATCAGCCAAGGTCTTGTAGAGAGGGGATGTGTCTGCTTCTGTTACCCATGGGAAATTTGGGTTTTCACAATCAGTCACAGATTAGAGGAAAGTTCAGTTCTTTGTAGTTAGGGAAAGACACATTGGAAGAGGATCCATGAGATCTTTGTTCCTTTCTGAAGTGGTTTGTGGGATGGAGATCTGTGAGCCCCTGGGGGAAGAGAAACCAAACTGGGGTCTTCTCAGGTACCTCTGCAAGGCAGCTTCCAGCTCTGAGCTCTTCACCCAAGCAGGTGCTGCACTGAAGAGTCTATCTGCACCAAGTAAAGGGACACAGGCTGGGAAAAAGAGACCGAGCAGATGGGATCAGGACTCTCTGCCTCCTGATTGTGGGCAAGGGAACCTGGGACTGTCTGCAAGATCTGGGACTTCACGCAAGAAAGTATGTAGAACTCTCTTATTTAAACATTAGCTTTAAATTTCAAAGAAATGCATGCATTTTTTTTTTTTCTGGGGTTTATACTACAATGTCAGGAACTTGAGCTGTGATTTGCCCCAAAAAGTGTAAGATGTTTACAGGACCCCCCAGGAGCTCTTCTTATAGCTGATCACTGGTGGCTCTGTGCATGATCCCAGCAGTACTGCTGCAGGAAGATGGCTGTGTCAAAGACAGTCTTCCCTGGCCTCCTGAAAAGCAGCACATTTTCCAGGTACTGAGAAATCCAAATTTAATCCATAGCAGCACAGGGACCTTCCCCACGTACACATGCATACACACATCTCTTCCGCTGTAATAGCGTCCCGTAAGTCTGCTTGACCGTGTTTAGTACGTCACTGCTGGAGGTCAGGGAAATACTGTAACCTGAAAAGCAAGGATGCAGGGACACACCTGCAGCCCACAGCAACCTGCCCACAGTCACAGGTACAGCCACCAGAGTCTGTGACTCAGAAGGTCCTTGTGCCATTTGGGCTATGCCTCCGGCTGATGCCAGGTCCCTCTGGAGTTCCGTGGTGGGTTCATTACACCCTTTTTCACCCTTCTGGCTGCTCCGCAACAGAGAGAGAGGTGACGCCGTGCTGGGGGTGGGAGAGGGGCAGCAGTGAAAGCGTTAAGGCTGGGCGGTCAGAGCTGGAAGCAGCTCCAGCACTGGAATTTGGAGGAGTGGAGCTGCCTTGGCACCAGCCCAGCTGGCGGAGAGGCCCCCGCGCCCAGCCAGGGCTGGGAGAGCAAATGTGGAGCACGTCCTCCTGGCCGCGGTGCCGGGGCTGATGGGGAGCTGCAGCGAGGGCGCCGGGGACCCTGGTGCTCGGCACGGTTAAACAGCACTTGCCCTGCCTGCCTTCGCCCAGGTCTGCTGGCAAGCTGTCAGCACACTGCTCCTTTTCCCTGGGCTTGGCTGCCTTGAGAGGGTTTCCCTCTGCTTGCAAAGCAAGCCAGAGTTGATAGTTTTAAATAGTTACCATGGGGATATGTTGAAGTGGAGCTCACGTCCACTCCTGGACTCGCCATCTGTTGCATGCGTTACCCAGCCTGCCTGAATCGCCGAAGAGACCCGAGCAAGCCTGGTCTGGCTCTGCCGGGGTGCTGCGCCAGGAGCCGGCGCTCCAGGAGGTAACAGAGAGGCACAAAATGCTGGCCCTGAAGAAAAAGTTTATAAAGTTCTTCACCTCTCGCTACTGTTGCTGCCATGTGATTTATTGGTTAACTGCTTGGTGTCTTCAAATGAAGATGATGATCAGATGCTAGATTTTCTGCCCATGGGTGAAGGTAATGTGTATTTTATGACTTCTCTTTATTTTTGACATTGCTTTGATTCTCTTCCTCCTTTGGACTGAGAACATGGTGGTGGGTGGAGGAGCCTCATCAGGAGTAGCTGGCAGGGTAACACTCAGGTGAGCTCCTGTGCTTTACTCCTTGGAGGAGATGGAAAAATATTAATTGCTGTCACTTCAGGACTGAGCTGGGATTTGGAGCTCATACATCAGCTGGGTGACATTTGTTTGTGTTGGGGTGGCTGTATTTGGGACCACACAAGTGGAGCTTATATACCAATGGCAGAACGTTATGCAAAGGAGCTCAGCATTTTCTCTTTTATCCACAAGTCTAACGCAAGTGTAGGCATGGTGCCTGGGTGTCACTGCCTTTGAGACTGCTATCAGAAGATCCCAAGAAAAAGCTCTTGAGCTGTTTGTATCACCGAGCCAAGGTGCTTAGCAGTAATCCTGGCTTGGCTCAGATGTGTGTCCTGGAATAAGTGTTGGTTTTGGAGATGTGGAGGCTTGGACAAGATCAGCCCTGCACTGAAGGAGGGTGTGCTGTTCCCCCAACTTTCTTTGGATGCTGACAGTGCCCACAGCTCAGAAAATATCAAATCCGTGGCTCAGCAGGAATGGTGAATCTGACATATCTGAGACCTGATGTTACTGTGTGATCTGTTGGGGCTGGCAAGAGCCTCTGAGAAGAGGAGATGACCTGAGAAAGGCAGAGTTTCCACCATACCCCAGCCTGTCCTTAATATCAGTGTCTAGGCCTTCCTCTCAGCTAGGCTTTTCCGCATTTGTTTTATTCTAAAATATCTCATGACACAGAGAGGCTGGGTTGTATTCAGGATATCTGGCCCAAAACAGCGTTTCAGAATCTCAGGGCATCACGGAGTCTTGGCAGGATGTTTCTACAGAAGCCTCGCTGTTGAAACCTTCCTCTCCTTGGGTGAATAGCACTGGGGTCGCTGCTCTGTTTCTGCAAGATCTCTGACCAGTAACAACAGCTTTGCTGATGGGACATGGTGCAGGGCTGTGCTTGTGTAGGCGGAAGGTCCAAGTGCTTTCAGGATGGAATTGAACAAACTGAAGGGAGAGCAACAGTCTAGGGCTTTTATTTCTGGGGGTCTGAAAGTGTCTGCCTCTGGATGTTCTGAGTGGCTGGTTACAAGGAGGGCTGGCGTCTCTGCCTAACTGTCCTCTGCTACCAGGTTTGGAAGCAGAGTTAAATAAGCTTAAAATTTAGTCGGTGTAACAATTTGTATATGTTTAAGAGAGCCATGGGGAGAGCAGTTTACCATCTAGTTGAAATGTTTTGAACACTTAATACTAAGAAGCTTTGCATCAAGGGTTTAGGGCTAGTTTCTGCCTGTCAGCAGCACGCATATGCCAGCCGTTGGTGACAGGGGCTTGGTCCTGTGTAGGGATGCTGCTTCCAATGTGGGCAAGTGCTGGAAGAACCAGAGTGATCAACCAGACTCTTCTCACTCAGAAAGGTCTGTAAAGGCTTCACATGGTTAATGGGATGGTTGTGATTGGAGCAGCACATGTGCATAAGGGAGAAATGCGCCCATTTGTGTGGGATTTTTCACAGTGGCTCTGTGGGAGCAAGAACATTACATCACCTGCTGGTGACCTGCTGGGTAGTTTCTTAATTTTTTTGTTTCCTCCCCATTTTTTGGAGAGGGAAAGTAAATGCTGTTGAGCCCAGCTTCGACCATGGCTTTGGTGAACAGGCATATGTTGCCACAGCATGCATTTTTACTGAATCTAGGAACTTCATACTGATCATACGGCCTCACTTGTTATAAAGGTCAGACCCTTTGCAACTTATCATGGTTCTCCTCTTGATCTTTGGTATTTTTATAACTTCTGAACAGCTTTAAAAAAGAACAAAATGTGGAATAAATCGCACCCACCTAGCAGTCTCCTTGTTCTTTGTGCACTGATATGTTGAAGGTATTCTGTTAATATTTAACCAGGAAGCCAAAGCTAAAAAAAGAGCTTCAGAGAAGATCAAAACAAGCAGAAACCCCAGAAACAGTCCGGAATAGCCTGAATACGGCAAGAGTACAGAACCATTCTCAACATAAGGTTTTGGAAACACACTGGTAATTAACTCGCAGGGGCAGAAGATGTGAAGTCAGTAGATTCAGTGTGGTGGCCTCTCATGCCACATATTTTCACAGAATGTATGTCCTTGAGCTAGCTGGATATAAATAGCCAGATAGCCAGGCCATTGCACACTTCCTATGGGCTGTAAATCTGTGAAAAAACTAGTGACCTCTGTCCTGCTGCAGGTGTTGTTCGGGTTGGCTTGGGCATGCTTGCATCTTAGCTAGTCTGCAGGTCGGTTGCTTCCTAAGACCATGGCTCTGGGATTTTCTTGAAGACTTGCCACATGGGCCAGACACATAGCAGCTGTCCCCGGTGCTTTTGGCAGCGCTCTGTGGATACATGCTCTGCTCACGGCCTCTCCTGAAGCACTCGGCCTGGAAGAGCTGCAGTAGTACAATGGTTTTCTGAGGTGTGGAGATGAGTTTATTTATGTTGTTGGTATCTGTGTCAAGACCAAAGGTGCCAGTTCTGCTCGTGTACCATCTCCTGAACTGCTCCAGGGGATTACAGGTGGGCTCTTGCAGTTGCTGCTGGAGTACTCACCATGTGTCCGTGGGCACCCTCATGCAGGAGACCATCTCGGCCTGGCTTTGGGGTAATCAAATGAAGCTTGAGTATTGAAGTTCACATTTTTACTTGATTTTGTTCTGACTTTGCCAATAAATACTGTCATTGCCATTTCTCTTGGAGCTCCCTGATTGCTACTGTATGTCTTCTTTCACCTGCTAGTGCATCATCCCCTCAGTGAGGACCTTGAGTTTCAACTCTGCTGATGTGTTTCTCATGATGGATCTGCCCAGCTCAGCTTTCGTCTCCTTTTTGTAGTTCAGAATTTCTCTGTTTTAATTCCATAGCTTCTTCACAGCTGATTAAAACAACACACTGTTACAATAGCTTTATTTTTGCAGTGGACTGGAGAAGATGCAGGGGGGTGATAGTAATCAAGAATCCAGGTTGTGTTGCAGCCAGTTTATTTGGAAAAAGAGGTAGTGGGATGGGGACGGTGATTATAGACAAATTTGACATTTGCTTATCCTCTGCATTTGGACCATATGCCCCAGTGGGCTCATTGCAGCTCCTTGTTGTCCAACCTTGTAGCTGGGCTAGGAGGAGAAAGTGTGCTCCAGACAGGCTGGAGGAGCTGGTGGGCCATCTGCTCTTGGTTGCACCTGCAAGGGAGTATCTAACTGGCCTTGCAGACCTGAACCCAGAGTTAAGTTGTCTGAGCACTGGAGAAATAAAAAATTATGCTGGCACAAATATTGCAAGCCAAGGCCACCAGCTTTGTAAAAATGGGCTGCAAAGATTGCTGGATGCTGGCTCATACAAGCGAGTATTTCTCTAACGGTGGTGGGGATACTCTGCATAGAATAGTTAACAGTGCTGTTGCAGTATGGGCTGTAATTCTCTTTAAGTCTTCCTGTGCAATACAGATCTGCTCTCTAAATCCCATGAATCAGCCCCACTGTCCAAAACTCCCATTTTTCTCTGTGGTGTTAATGCCTGTGCCAGGTCTGTTCCCAGCATGGTCTTTCTGCTCCTTTGTTTTGCCTTCGGGGAGCTGGAAGAGGGGGTGGAAGGTAAAAGAGGGGCTGAAGAGGCTGGTATGTGCTGCTTCTCCAAGCTCCAGACAAATAATTGGCAGCATGAGAGGTTTATGGCTGGTTGTACAGATGTTCCACAACAAACATGCTGAGAGATGAGGGGCCTGTGAGCTGCTATTTGGGGAGAAGCTTACTTGACTGCTCCAGTGGTGGCAGGCATGATGCTGTTTTCCTTTATCCAAATGCTAGCCTTTGCAGTATTTTATAAATAAAGATGTGTAACTCAATTTACCCATTCATTTTATAATGCTACCCAGTGGATACAAAGCAGTTAATTTCTTTCCTGTATGGGGGAGAAATTAAACCCAGGGTTTTGGGACCAAGCAAATCTGTGTGCTCAGCACTAAACTGAAAGTTACTTTTGCTGAGGACAACGATTTGGCATCCTTGCTCTTCACAGCACTGTCACTGTCTTTGTCTCTGGTCATGAGCCAGTCAGTTATCTCTGTTTATTTTGCCATCAGCAGAATGGGGACTGTGCTGACCCCCAGGGCATTTTGATGAATAAGTCCATTGTGTTGCACACCCATAACACTTGTTATGCCACATCTCAAAGCACTTTCTCCCTGCATTGAGGAATATCTGCACACATATGTTTATATTTTGAAAGCATCAATAACTGATAAATAATAATAATAAGAGTTACGGTATCTGAAATTAAGCTGGAAACCAGTTAAAAACATTAGAAGATATTTTACGTTGTATGCTAAGCAGAAGAGGCAAAGCAGTGTGAAGGAACTCTTAAAAAACTCAATCTGATCAAAGAGTTTTCTTAATAGGATCAGTGAAGAGCAGGCTCGGGGTGGCTCTCAGCATGCAGTGGGGCAAGGCAGAGCTTACCCCTGGCTGAATATAACCCCAGAAAGGCTGGAACTTTGTGAAAGTGAGAATCCAGGGATCAGCTGCAGGTTTGAGGGCTTTTTGCTTGATGTTTAGCCAGCATGAGGGTTTCTATTCAGTTGGTTTCTACCGTGACATCCAACCTCCTGATCTTTAGTTATTCCATAGTGCAGTCTTTTCCCCTTGCTCTTTTTGGCCACTGCTGTGCTTTGAGCTGATGTTCTTGTGCAGTGAATGTTACAGCCCAAGTTCTCCCTCCTGAAGGAGCACCAGGCAGCTCAGAGCCCACCATTTTGCATCTGAAGGTAGGAGTGGTTTTCTCCACACTCTCTGCTTTATATTTATTGGCATGACAGTTTATTGGCATGCTGCTTTCTTGCCCTGAAGTCTCCTGGCTTCTCTCTGGAGCTGCTCATGGGCTGCCACCATCCTGTCTGTCCTGGGAAGTGCGAATAATTAGAAAACTTTCTCACTGTTCAGATCCCTGTGTCCTCCACGTAAATCTCTCTCCTCTGCAAGAATGACTGTTTGCTCCTACTTCCTCTAACCCTTGATTTATTTGTATGGAAACCTTTCCTCTTATCCCATGGCTCTTTAGTTTTTATAAATGAGTTTGGTGAGGATCTCAAAACCTTTGTGGAAAGACAGGTAGGCTGTATCACATTCATCCATGTGGCCGCTGACCAGTCCAAACCCCTCCAGGTTCACAAGGCCAGGTTTCTGTTACAGGAGATGCATTGACACTGTTCAAGTAGGTCAGATTCCTCTTGGGGGGCCTTTGTTACTGGATAAAGCCTCAGTTTTGTTTCAGAAAATGTTTTAGCCAGATGCACTTTGTGCTTGGGTAAAATTAGCTACTTGTGTTTAGAAACTGGCTGGCTGAATGTGGTGCACAGTGATGCACAGAATGGCAGCTTTGGTAATGGAGAGGTTTCTTCGGGTTGTGATTCATGTAAGCAGACCCTGCAGGTTTTCAGGTCTTCAGCTCCAGTAGTGCTGGCTGCAATCTTCAGTAGTTCTTTTTCATGTATCCGTATGTGGATAAATATAGAGGTAGGACACTTGGAATGTTGTGCAATACTGTTATTGGTCTGGCAGTTCAGGCAAATCGCTAAAGCTCCGGCTGTCGTTGTGCTGCCCAGCATCTCCAAGATGTGTTGCAAGGTGCAGTGAAGGGAAGGTTTTTAAGATCCCTGGCTGCACTGCCTTTAGAAAGTTCTGAGTTTAATTACCAATATAGCTTAGGGCACACAGGAATGCTGCCTTGAGAGCTGTAAATGTAAGACTTGTCCAAAAAGCAAATAGCAGTTGCTGGTGTCATTGTCACTCTTGAGACTTCTTTTTTTTTTTTAGTTGTTTTATTTACAGAAATAAAGCAACTATAAAAATGCCACAGCTTGTGTTAGTAGGATGTACAGTGGCATCTGGAGTGCACAGAGCTCATCCAAGCTTTATGTTAAGTTTTAAGTAACCACTCTTCTTCACGTGCCTATGGCTGTCCTGCCTAAAACCAGTCATTAAAATGCAACCCAATCTTCGGGATGAGCAGAACAGAGACAGTTTTAGGGACCATGGGTTTGCATTTTTATGCATGCTGCCATGTAACCACTGGCCAGTGAGGTCTGGGAGGGAATCAGTGAATAAAGCACCTCATGGCTTCTAGTAATGGAAACTGCAAGTTTCAGTAGTTGAAAACTGAAACTAGACAAATCTTGTGTAAAAAGAAGATGCTTCTTTGGGAGTTAAGATAACTGATCATGAGAGTCTCTAGAATATGCCAATCATGCAGCACGTGAATCCTCTTGCTGTATTATCCTATTAGATATATCCTGTGATCTTTCAGGCTTAGTTCAAGCAGACATTTTAGGCTAGAGAGCAGAAATCCCTGCAGGAAATACTGAGTTATCAAAATAATTGCATTCTGACTTTTAAATTCCAGGATCTGGAGGATTGTTCTTAAACCCTGCCCGCCTTTGCAGGTAGCCCATGTCTCCCACCCATGCTCTGACCTTTTCTCCTGTGTTTTGTCTGCCTGGCCTGCTGATAGCTCAGGACATACCCAGTCTTGAGCCTTCCCAGAGCCTGTATTTATATCTCAGTGATGCTTGTGGTGGCCAGTGATGATGGTCTGTGCTTTGGGAAGAATCACAGAGGTTTGAAGCTTTCACGTCTTGCTCTTGGACAGGCACTGAGCTCTGGTTCCTGTCCAGCCCCAGCGTTCAGGATATCTAGGTTTGAACTGCTGCATTCAGGGAAGGGTTCAACTGGATCTCGACAAGATTTCTGTTCTCTGGCAAATGTGCTTATCTTAAATGTGTGTCTCTAACCCACCTCTTTGAGTCATGCTTCTGACCGTGCTGTGCTGAAGATGGGACAAGGAGCAGCTGGAGCACCAAAGAACCACTGGATGGGTGGCCTACAGAACATTCTTCATAAGTGCTTTAAAATGGATATGAATGGTGTTTTGTCTTCTCAGAAACCACCCGCTATGTTTTGGGACACTGTAATGGTTATTACTGATGTCTCTAGAGAGAAGGGACAGAGCTACAGCTGCATCTGAGAGTACAGTAGTAGCCCTTCGCACGTAAAATGGAGATTGCAGGTTTTGATGTCCAGCAGCTGTTAGTAAATGCAGACTGTTAAATAGTGGTGTATTAGAGAGAAAGGGAAGAAACTGTTCTCCATCTTCAACTCTTCTGTTCTATATTTGCCTACATATTTTGGACATTATTTTGTCTTCTTCAAGCTGTGACAAGCCTGAGATAAGCTGATGAATGACAAATGCTGCTTTCTAGTATTGGCTAACCCTCAAAGCGTGGACAGGGTCTTCTGTAACAGTTTGAGTCAGTGTGGTGGGCAGCTGCAGGTGCTACTGGTGCGCTGTGTCAGCTGGCAAGGGATGTTTTGTCATTACCTCATGTCTTGAATTCTCTGTCAAGTCTCTTTGTTTCTGCAGGAAGCGCAGAACTCTTGTTTAAACTAATCCTTCAGTGATTAATAGCCCAGTCAGTAGTGCCCGTCTTTTCTTTGGCTCTAAGTTCAGCACTGTTTGATCCTGTATCTTTAGGGTGATGTTTCTCACTGCAGCCAAACTGATCTGATGCCAGCCGGCCCAACAAGCAGCTGGCCCATTCCTCCGTGTCCGTGCTTGCGCTGGATGACCCAAAACAAGACAGTTCAGCCAGCAGAAAACTTTCATTGGTTAGTTTTCTGTGCCATTAGTGAGCTGAAATGATTAACCACAAGTTCAGATTGCAGAAAAGTTCAGGTGAAAAGGGATCTCTGGAGGTTGTATGGCCCAACTCCTTGCCTAAAGCAAGGGCAGCTTTGGAGTTGCATTGGATTGCACAGAGCTCATGTGGGCACCAAAACTGCAGGGCAGAGACATGTTGCTTTTCTCAGCAACAGCAAACTGTTGATTTTTTTAAGAGGGCCCCACTTGATTTTCTGAAAATTTGACTCCTCCCAGTGGCTCACAGTGGGGTGAAGACAGTGGTACAAGGAAGAAGAAGATGGGGATGTCCCTGGCAGATGCTCACTGTTGGGCTGACACTGTTGACAGCTTAATAACATGCAGTAAATTGAAGCTTTTGGCAGTTAAAGGGCATGTGGGGAATGGTTTGCAGCTGCAGGATGAGCCTGCTTGCTGGACACAGCTGTTACCACTGCTGGAGCTCGGTGGGTGTCGGGTTGGGTACAAGCAGTGCTGAGCACTCTGCACTGCTCCTTGCCACAGCAATCCTGTGCTTCTTGACCATGTCCTTGTAACATCAGGGGCTGAAATCCTGAAGGAAAATTACCAGGCAACTAGCAAAAAACTTAGGCTCCTTTAGGAAGCATCCAGTCACTGGAAGTAGTTATAAATGCCTCAGTGACAAGACAGAAGTGTGACCAGCTATAACTGTGTGGTTTTGGGGCTGTGCCATTGCTGCACGGGTGCAGGTGGTGGGACAGCTCTGCTCTGAGGAGGTTGGTGTCTCCTCACCATGCTGATTGCATGCAGCTCAGTATATCTGGTAAGGGCAAGAGAAGTGAATTATCATGGGTTGGTGTCTTCTCAGATTCTGGTTAAAATCAAACAAAAAGCCAGGCAAGTATGCTGAATGGTGTTGGATTGTGAGGTTATAATACCTCATTTCATTAAATTGCTCTGAGTCAGAAAAATGTCTGTGCATTGTATCAGTCTCACTGAAGCAGCTACAGGAAAAAATATTAGTGCATATTCAGTGATGTATTCAGCATTGTATTGAGCAATACTGTTAGGCACAAAGCAACAATCTAGGCAATTTTCTGTGTATTTATGCCCTGAGCTGTCTGCATATTTAGATGTAACTTCTTGGCCTGTTTCATTGAATGGTCTCCTGAGCTGTAGCAGCCCCTCCTTCCCTGCAGGAGCAGTGGCCGTGGCAGGGACATGCTGCCAGGGACAGCAGGCGCAGTGGAAACTCCTCTGGCATGGCTGAATGAAATGAAGTCTGCCTGCACCAAGTTATGGGCTTTTATTGCCCTAAAGCCAAAACTGATTATTTAACCCTGGCAAATTAACATTACCCATAATATCTTTATGGTTGAAGTAGACAATAGATCTTTCTAGAATTTATTGTACCAAAAGATGAAATAATTTTTTATTATAAAATTTTACATTGAAAGGTTACACGTCAGGAGTTCACCTGACATTGTTCTCCTTTTCCCTGGCCCTGGGATTTCTCTGCGAGGTGGTTCTAGCCTGGAAGCCAAGGGTGCAGTTCAGCTGCTTTGTCTACTGCATCCCAACTTCCCAAATGCACCATTTCTGTGGGTTTTTCACTAGTAGAACTGAGATCGTGTGTTTGCTTCACAGCTTGTTTGTAGAGTCCTCAATTTTTCTTCCAGTTTAGAGAAACCTGGTGGCACAGCTTGGTATAGACACTTCGCATTGGTACAAATCGGTACTTTGCAAACGAAATGCCCTTGCACTGGTTTACACATCCCTTTGTTTAAGAGTTTCTTTGAAGTACAGAGCATTTCACCTGTGTTTATCCTTGTTCTATCAACTTGTGGGATTCCAATAAATCCTTTAATGTAAATATTTCTCTTCTGTGATCAGCTGTGCCCATGTAAGGCAGGAGGCACAGCGGCTCAGTGATCAGTGCCTGTGCTATCTGTGCCATTCCTTTCTGCTAGGACAGCTCGGGGCCAGATGTCACCCGTAGCAGGTGACACTTGCTGTCCTGGAAAACCATCAACTGTAAAAAGCACTTAAGCTATTGTATTCCTTTTCTTGCCAGTAAAGTAGCCTTGCCATTAATATTAACACCTCAAACAAGGAGTAGTAAAACCCTATTTCGATTGCAATTCTCTGTATCTGCCAGACACACAATAAAAAAGACATTAGTTGTGAAGTTAGATTCCTGAATGACTGTGTACTTCTCCCCCGCAGCTGATACAGAATTAATGCACAAAAGCAAGGAAATAAAATTAAAACTAAACAAAAAAATGAGGGCATCAGAAATCTTACCCTGCCCCCATGACAAGCAGAATGGGGCTGGTTCCTGGATGCACCACGCACTGTGTTGTTTCCACCTGTGCAAAGTGAGGTTAGGGTGGGTGTAAACCACCTGAAGACAGCTGCAGGACATTCTGCACTTCACTTTTTGTGCAAGTTACTTGTAGCAACACCCCGGAGCTCAGTGTGATAGGGCAGGGGCAGCAGAGCTCATCCGCTGGCCGCGGCAAGTGGCAGCGAACACAGGATTTGCCAGTGGCAGCAGCCGTTCCCGGCTGCGGGAGGAGTGCTGTCTGCTGTTCCTGGCCTGGCTCTGCGTCCTAAACATCCTAAACATGCCCCGGCCAGGCACACTGTGACACTGAGCTGGCTCCTGGGGGTCAGCTCTGTCTGCCCTCCTGCCCCCGGCACTGCCGTCCTTGGCGCTGCCAGCAAGACAGAAACGCACATGTGGCATGGGGCTGGGAGTCCCCGTGGCTGCGTGGGCCTGGAGGAGTGCCTGGCCAGTGTGTCCACCCGCGTGAAGTGGCCTAGTGCTGCTGTGAGGTAACACCAGTCCTGGTTTTGAGCTGCCTGAATGAACCATTTCCTCAGGTTTTCTTGGACTTGGCAGCCAGGTTCATGCCCAATGTCCCCATGGAGAGCATATGGTACCCCAGATCAAAGCTGATGAGTGGAGTTAGAGTAGAAGAGCAGAGCAGGATCCTCCACCTCCAGTGGCCTGTCCACATAAGGTCAAAATGAACTGCCATTGATGGGACCTTATACATAACTCCCCATATCAGCCATGCCAGGTGATCACGCCCAGTCAGCATGGGTCCTGCTTGACAGACCTGATCTCCTTCCTATGATGAGGGAAAGGCTGTGGATGTTGTTTACCTGGACTTTAGTAAAGCCTTTGACACCGTTTCCCACAGCATTCTGGAGAAACTGGCTGCTCGTGACTTGGATGGGTGTACTCCTCGCTGGGTAAAAACTGGCTGGTGCCCAGGCCCAAAGAGCTGTGGTGAATGGAGTTGAATCCAGCTGGCAGGAGGACACGAGTGGTGTTCCCCAGGGCTCAGTACCGGGACCAGTTCTGTTTCATAACTTTACCGGTGACCTGGATGAGGGGATCAAGCGCACCCTCAGTGAGTTTGTGGATGGCACCAAGCTGGGTGGGAGTGTTGCTCTGCCCGAGGGTAGGAAGGGTCTGCAGAGGGGTCGGAACAGGCTGGAGCGATGGGCCAAGGCCAATTGTATGAGGTTCCACAAGGCTGAGGGCTGGGTCCTGCACTGGGGTCACAACCACCCCACACAACGCTACAGGCTTGGGGAAGAGCGGCTGGAAAGCTGCTGGGCAGAAAAGGGCCTGGGGGTGTTGGTGACGTCCGGCTGAAGGTGAGCCAGCAGCGTGCCCAGGTGGCCAAGGAGGCCAGTGGCATCCTGGCTCGTGTCAGGAATAGTGTGGCCAGCAGGGCAAGGGAAGGGATCGATCCCCTGTACTCGGCACGGGGGAGGCCGCACCTCGAAGAGTGGGTTCAGTTTTGGCCCCCTCACTACAGGAAAGACACTGAGGTGCTGGAGAACAAGTCTTATGAGGATCAGCTGAGGGAACTGGGGGCATTTAGCCTGGAGAAAAGGAGGCTGAGGGGAGACCTGATCGCTCTATTACTACCTGAAATGAGGGTGTAGTGAGGTGGGTGTTGGTCTCTTCTCCTAAGTAACAAGTGATAGGACAGGAGGAAATGGCCTCAAGTTGCGCCATGGGTGGTTTAGATTGGATATTAGGAAAAAATTCTTCACCGAAAGGGCTATCAAGCACTGGAACAGGCTGCCCAGGGAAGGGGTTGAGTCACCATCCCCAGGGGTATTTAAAAGACCCGTAGATGTGGCACTTAGGGACATGGTTTAGTGTTGGACTTGATAGTTCTAGGTTAATGGTTGGACTTGATGATCTTAAAGGTCTTTTCCAACCTAAATGATTCTATGATTCTATACTGTTGGCTTGATCTGTGCTTTGGTTAGCAGTGAAGTAGTTAACAGAGCCATCAGCTCACTGCCCCATCCCTGGAGTATCTCCTGACTCAGGGCTTGCTGCTGTCACCTCGAAGCCCACTGATCTTCTCCAGACCCCTAGGAAGTTGGACCTGGCTTGGTTTGCTGCTTCTGAGCTGTCAGCAGGAAACAGTGTCTTTGTGCCAAGGGAATGAGTCCTTGCTCACAATAACTGCTCATAAAACCCTCGTTAGAAAAACCTTAAAAATCTCTTTATATACCCACAGTTGTGCCACTGTTAAGGCTGCTTGCCATCCTGGTAACAATCTTTTATTGCACTGTTTCCTTGGCCAAGATTTTCTCCTTAACTATAAAGCCCCTCACTTCAAAAGTGTTTATTTTTTTTCAAATTCAGAGCCTCTGTGTTGAATACACAGTGAGGTTTCCAGGTCTAAGAAACAAGATATTCTAAAGGTCTCTGTGCATTTTTCCAACTCTAGGAGGGTTTTGTTTTGTTTCTTTTTAGCAGAAGTTTAAAGGAAATATTGGTCTGCTGAGCTGGATCAGCTCATCTCTAGCCTTTAGCAGGACTTGGGAAAGATGAATGACCAAATTCAAGGGAGTTGTGGCTAAATACACCGGAAACCTGGTTTTGTCATGGAAAGCATGAGAAGATAAGAAGGAACAGGCTCTGTGCTGGCACTTGGCTTACCTCTGGCAGTACGTGAGAGGAGCAGGTCAGCTGATACAACTGAGATGAGCTATTACTGAGGACCAGGAGCAATAGTCCTTGCCACTGAGGCTGATGCTGGTACCTTCCACTGCAGTTCACTGGTAATTTAGGGACAGGGCAAATTTGACTCCTGCCTTGAGAGAGGGGATTTCCAGCACAGCACTGGCTCTGTGACTGTCAGGCAGGTCTTGACTGATCCTTCCCCTAGGAATGCTTTCTGTGCATTTTACATGGTCGCTGACAGGTCACCACTTGCAGAAGAAAGAGGTGTAGGTGCCAGTTATTTTCAGGAAGGAAGGTATGGCTGAAAGCATGATCCTTCTGGAGTTCAGCCCATCCAGGCTAAGCCACAGTGTCCCACAGCTCAAGCACAACCAAGGATCAGTGCATTTGGTTTTTATTCTGACATGGAGAGCAATAGCCTCCATTCAGGGGGCTGTGAGTACTCCAGGTTTTTCCATGTGACACTGTATAAAGATGGAGGCTGCTCTTGTTTTGATTCTCGCCTGATTTAATTATATTTGCTTTTTCTCTTTTTATTTCAGTTGTGATTCCAAAGAGCCCTTTACCTGCCTCCGAAGTAAACTCGGAGAAACCTAGCATGCACAGTAGCACAAAGACTGTTTTGGGGCATCAACAAGGGCAAAGGCGTCGCAAAACAGGGAAGAAGCGTGGTCGAACGACCAAAGCGCTAATCCATCACCCCATGCCTACACCCTCCAAGTCAGTGGAGCCTTTGAAATTCCCCAGAAAGAGAGGCCCCAAGCCTGGCAGTAAGGTAAAAGCTGATGCTGATGCAGGCGGGTGAAAAGCAGGTGCTGCAAATTCTGCCATGGGATGGTGCATGCGTGTGTTTGTGCACGTTTGTCTCAGCCTCTGGCTGTATGACTGCAGCAAGTAGGAGACCAGAGGGGTATGTGGGCTGGGAATATTCCTCAGAGTCCAGCCCCAGAGCTGTAGAGAATGTCTGTGTCCTAAAGATCATTTCCATCAAGAAACTGTGTCTTTGGAGCTGCAAAGCTTCATTAGCTGTGAAGTAGCATGGCAGATGCTGTGATCATGACAGGATGGCCAAACAGTGGAATAAGCTCTTCCATCCGTCGTGTGTAGCTAGTCTTAAGTCAAGCAGAGGTGGCAGATCTCAGGCTTGTTATTTTTTTTCAGGATTGTGGTTTATAAAACACACATATATTGATTACTAGGTTCTTGAGACTCCCCGTCATCATCATCAGAAGTGTGTCATGTTCCACAGTGCCTTGTCTGTTGGATGCAGAGGAGAGAGTGTAGTGATCACGGGTGGTAAAGGAGAGCAGGGATAAAAGGAGAAATATCTCCTCTTTTTCTGCAGAGGAAACCTAGGACATTGCTGAACCCAGCACCCACCTCTCCAACAACCAGTACCCCAGAACCAGACACAAGCACTGTTCCCCAGGATGCTGCTACAATCCCCAGCTCTGCCATGCAGGCTCCCACAGGTAAGGGTCTCAAACCACATTCTTGACAAGATTGCACAGTTAGGAGCTGCATCAGTCAGAGAGCAACACACTGAGGCACCCGCATTTATTCCTAAAGCTGTAAACCAGCAAATGGTTACAATTTCAGAAAAGCTGGCCTAATAGAGAGTATGTCAGGAGGAAAAGAGAGGCACACGAGTTCAAGTCAACAGTTTGTTTTTCTCTCTGTCCGTTTTGGAAATAACGAAGTCATGGGAAGATTGCAAGTCCATCTGTTCAGTGCAGGAACCCCTTTTCCTGAGTTAGCACGAGCACGCTAGTGACTCCACAGCTCTCGAAGGGCATTTCTCGTGGCCCATCATGCCTAGAGGCAGTATGGTGTGCAGCACCTCTCGTGAGTCCAGAGCACAAGCTCTCCCAAACCATGCCAGGCACAGCTGCTGAAGCTACAGCAAGATGCAGAACAACTGCTGAACAACAGTGGCAATGATCTGTTCTGCTTCAGCCAGGATATGGAGGCAAACAGGGACAAGAAGGAGCAGGGGAGGAGTAGGAGTGGCAGTGCAAACTAAATGCTCTGTTACAGCTGTGAGATGTAGATGAAGACGAATCTGAGCAGGAAAGTCTAATGCAAAGCTGCTTTTTGTATGTTTGGTCAAGCACTGGATACGGGCTGAGCCCTCTGTTTCCTCAGAACATAACTGGCCCATTTTCAGAGGAACCTAATGAACCTAGTTTCCCTAAAAAGTGGGCGTTCCTTCATCTCCTTTGAACATCGCAGCTACGTTACCTGGCTGGCATGGGAACCACTCTGCAGCCTTGTCTTTGGGAGCCTCAGTGCTGGGGAAGGTGTAGGAGAAACAGCAGCAGCTTGGAAGGTCAGTGTGAGGCAGGAAGATTTCGGAGGTGATTCCCCTCTATAAGTGGCTCTGCTGTTAGGATGCAGATAGGCAGTCGTGGTGGATTCCCCTTTGTGAGTGATTTGACAGTCTTAAAATCTCAGCATCTCTCAGGTTGGATTTTAGGCATCTGTTTCTTGCTTTCTTGAGTGGGTTAATGGCAAACACATTTCTCATCTTGGCAGTTTGCATTTATTTGAACAAGAACGGCAGCACTGGGCCCCACCTAGACAAGAAGAAAGTTCAGCAGCTGCCAGACCATTTTGGACCAGCTCGAGCTTCTGTTGTCCTGCAGCAAGCAGTACAGGCCTGCATTGATTGCGCTTATCATCAGAAAACAGTCTTCTCCTTCTTAAAACAAGGCCACGGGGGAGAGGTCATCTCAGGTGAGAACTGGCCTGCAGCACTTTGCCTTCAGAGATGTCATTGCAAGAATTCACTTGTTGGAAGATGTCTCTCCTGAAGCTTGGTGCAGTCATGGGCCAGGGGCAGACAGAAGATTTCTGTCTTCTCTTTCTTGCCAAACATCTGTGTCAGTGAAGCAACAGCGAGCGGCTGACTCAGAGCAGAGCAGTTAGTGTGGCCTCCAGGCACAGCTGCTGGAGAAGGCAGCACGAAGCCCTGGTGTCAGCCTGGGCAGCATTATGCTTCACCTATCGTCCCCCAGCGCTGCTCGAGCCCCCAGGAGGAGGCAGAACGGGTGGGATTTTCTGAGCTCCTGACAGAAAGACAAGAAATACCCCGGTTTTTAATTTTGCTTTTAAGCCCCTGCTTACCCAGATACTGGGCGTGCAGGCCCCTCCTTGAATGCCTTTCCATTCCCTTGAACGCAGCTTCCCAGGCGCTGCAGCCCCGTACCTGATGCTGGGTGCAGCAGACTGGTTTTAGCCTGTCCCGGGGAAGCGAGCTCGCCAGCGCTCAGCCAGCGGAAGGCAGTGGCTTTTGTTTGCTCTAGTCTAGACCAGCGATGCTGAGATACAGAAGCTGGCTGTGCAGCCCTGGGCGTAGTCTCCTGCCTTTGCTGGGGGTTTACGTGTTGGGCTCTGTTTGTTTCTGTCTCCAGCTGTGTTTGATCGGGAACAGCACACTCTGAACCTGCCAGCAGTAAACAGTATCACCTACGTCCTCCGCTTCCTGGAGAAGCTCTGCCACAATCTTCGCAGTGACAACCTCTTTGGGAACCAGCCTTTCACTCAGAACAGCCACATGCAGCGCTCACACGAGTACGACCACGACAGGTATCTACCAGGTAGGAGCTGGGGCGGGGGTGGCGTTGTAGGGACCCCAGGTGCTCTGTGTCTTAATCCAGATTTTATCTTTATCTCGGGAGGCAGGCATGTGTTTCAGAGCCCTCTCCAAAGGGTTCAGTTGCATCACACCTAGTGTCATACACGTGTCCACAGGGCTCTCTTTGCGCAGGATTCAAGTTGCCGTATTTTCTGCCTGTTGGTCTGATTTCCATCTCTACCTGTAGGTTTCTGCTCATCCGTGCTGTCTCCTTGTCTTCCCTCCTCTCCTTGTCCCCCAGTCCTTCCCGCTTCCTGTAATCTGATTATAGTGACTTCATCCAGTTAGGAATTAAGGTGAAAGACTGCATGTGAAGAAGGGTAACATACAGCAGGTAAACTGTAATTAGAAATGGAATTAAAACCTAGGAAAGCGGTTTCCACACTGGCTGTGCATCTGCTGCCAGCAGACAGCACAACCAGCCCTCAGTGAAAGCGTAGCCCGTTCAGGGATGATGCACACTGCAGCGATCTGAGGCATAGGTGGCTTTGTTTTTCTTGGCATGACTAACACTCCACTGTATTGAAGCAACACACCCCTGGCAAGATAGTTCATGCCATAATGCAGATCGTCAAGCTGCAAAATTGCTCTTAAGCGAAAGCGGTGGAAAACAAGACGACCGATATTTTGCCCTGCAGTGCTGTGTGGTAGCAGCAGCCACGGGGGTGATAGCTGCTTCCCTGGGCTGGCTCTAGGGCTCGGGGGGAACTGCTGCAGTGGGAATGCCAGTCGTGGAGAGGATAAAGGCTTTCTGCCCCCTCTTTAGGTAGCTGACAAGTGTCTTGTGCTGATCTGCTCTCCTGTCTTGCTTCTTTCTGCCCCCGAGTCAGCAAATAGCTGTTGTACTGTTTGAGTTATTTCCACAGTTAATCTTTTGGATAATTATGGCTCTGACAAGAAAAGCAGAAACTTCTAATGTAAAAGGATAAGCACTTAGAAGGAACTGCCTAAGGAGAAGTTGCTAAGTGTGAAGCTTAGGGGCAACAGCCTAATGCCACAGTGCTTCATTGCGTCTTGAAAGCACCGATACTCGGGAAGGGATTAGCAAGAGTGTAAAGGGTGTGAGGATCTCAGAGTGACTGTCCTCTGCTTCCTCCATGGCTGATCAGCTGCCTGCAGGCCGGGGCTGTGCAGAGCTGTGCTGGAGCCAGCAATGCCGGGAGCAGGGAGCTGTGCTGTAAGACAAGGAGCTGTGGGAGGTGGGTTGGCTGCTGTGGCAAGTACAGGAGCAGCGGGTCTAGTTACTGTGACTAGAGGTTACCCCTCTATGGAACCCTCAATTAGAAGAAATCCCCATGTTTCAGTGGCTAAGTACCCTGTTGTCATGAGAAAAGAGCAAAACCAGAATGGGAGGAATAGGACCCAGGGTCTGGGCACGGCGGCAGGCTTGGATGGAGAGGGTCCTGTAGCTCACACATGTGGTTTCTAGCCACCATGAGTTGTCAGTGGCATCTGTGCAAAGAGCTGGGCTGCCTGGCAGGGTGGAAAAGTATAAAGAGCAAAGTCAGAATTCAGGGAGAGTCAGGCAGAGCACCAGATATGACACGATGCTGAGACCTGCCCATCCTGAACTCTTCTTGAGAATGTTTGCAGGGATTAAAGAAAGATTAACCACAGTCCAGAGAAATGATAACACCTGGTCCTGTGGTTCATACTGATGTCTCAAGGATTGTTGAGCGTCTGGTCATCTAACGCCTTTCTCAAGAAACTGAAAGAAGATGATAAACGTTGTTATCTATACATTACAGTGGCTTCGGATGAGGACAAAGAAACAGTACCGGTGTTTTTGAGAGGTTAGGGCTGGTAGAATGGAAGAATGAAGATGCAGCTGTGCATCAGTTTAAATCACACCAAGTGTCAAGGCTGCTATGGTCTGACCTCCAGCTCTGTGTGTCCTGCCTTGTCTCCTCTACAATACAGGTGCTCGTGTGTCTGAATGGGGCTGGTTCTTCCAGAAAATGATCACTGGTTAGGACTGGGAGCTGGTCTTAATTCCCAGAACAAACTCATTTTACAGGAGCGCTGCTGTGGATGCTGTGGAGAATTCAGGCTTGTGCTTGGGGCAGAAGAAGGAAGGCCTGCAGCAGCCCTTAGGTCAGCTGCATCCTGGCACTCTGTCTTGCTAAGTAAACCGTAATCATGGAATTCAGGGGAAATAGATCAAGTTGCACATCAGGGATTTGCAAGAAAACAGAATTTGATTGCTGTTAATTGGAACAGGTCTGGGCTGTGAAATGTGAGCAGGTAGATCTAATCTGGAGCCATCTGAAAACAGAGGACTGGAAGGACCTTCTGGACCATTGAGCCTGTTATTGCAGGCTCCACAATGTACAGTGTTGGTTTAATTAACTCTGGAGTTGGGGATTTTGCTTTTCTACTGGATGCTGCTCCAAGGTTTTTGCTGAATTTTTAGAAACGATGGTGTAGTTTCCAGACCAGTTTTATTCTTGGGCAACTTGGTATCTGTGCCTCCTTGTCTTAACATTGTATTTTAGCTTAACTTAGTTCTCCTCCTTCTGGAAGAAATTAGAGAGCAGTCATATCCTTCAGGGGAGCTTGCCTTTTGGCTGCTCTGGTAAAAAAGGCTCTCTACTCTCCTCATCTGGTGTTGGTTTGAATTAAACTTCATGAGGTGACCAGAGTGCCACCCAGCACTCTGGAGAAGAGCTCGTGGGGACCTGGTGCCACAGCACTGGCACCACCATGTTCGCAAGAAACATCTCTGGAAGCTTCTTTTTGTCGCTGTATCCTTGTAGCAGGTGATGATCAACCTGTCCTGGTCACATACCTGTTCTTCTCACCTGTTATTGTCAACTGCAGGGTCCCAGCTTATGGGACAATGCTTCAAATACACATCTGTGTTTTGCTGCTGGATTTACCTCCTTTCGGGTACTCTGTTCTATATATATTTTTTCTGCGTAATTTCAAATGAGATCTGGGCTGATGTGGGAAGACATCAGCAGATTTCATCGGTGAATCTCTAAAATTTGTGCCAAAGTTATTAATAAAAATATTAAATTGCACTGGGCTCAAGAATGATCCTCAAGAAAATTCATTAGCAATTGCTCTCCAACTTCATATTCTTGTTCAGTGCTCTGCTGACTGCTTTTCCCCTCAAATCAGGTGTTTGTGCATATAACAAGGATTCTGGTAATCCTCGTGTTCTCTGTCTCAGATGGTGGTTCTCCATATCAAATGCCTTGCTGAATTCCAGGTAACTGAGATTGACCAGTCTTCCTTTCGGTGATCTATCAGTTATTTTCCTATGATAAGGAAGCTTTTGGGTTAGTCTCCTCTGGTAAATGCTTACTGCAGTATGTTCCATGTGTAATTGCAGTGTTTTCCCTACCCTTTCCTTCAGAACCTCTTACAAGCCTTGTGGTACTGCTCAGGTCAGATGTGAGCATTGTGTTGCCAAAACCATTTTTTCACCACCTCTTTTAATTGTTAGCACCGTGTTTCCAGTCACTCTGAGCAGCACGTCACTGAGTTTTATTAGAATTTGCTGCAACAGACCCAGGGTTTCATGTGCGCCTTCTTTCTTAAGTTACCTTTTGGCTTCCTCTGCACCCTCACATCCCCAGTTTGAATACGGTCAGTTATTTGACTTCCACTTCTTAGTCAATGGTGTATATTTTCCTTCCTGTCCCGTTTCTTTTATTCTTTGAGCCTTGCCTCGGTGTTCAGCATGGCTGCGACTGGAACTGCAGGGTGGGATTTGTTGTACTGAATGCAGGTGGATGTCACAGAGGGATCGACACCTGAGCTAGTTGTGTAGGCACATTCTGCAGTCGGGGAGGAGGTACTGGTGCAGTCAGCTCAAGTTACAGCATCCTAAAGTAGGAGCCTTGACTTTGGCTTGATATGAAACGGGGTGAGCAGACACTCACTGACTGTGGAGGCATCCATCCTGACTGCCTTGGGGTGGCCAGCAGCACAGACCCAGGCATGGGCAGATGTGAGTCTCTTCCTTCCCAAGAACCCCCCAAGTTAGATGAGGTGAAATATTCCTCAAAGCTGTTTCATTATTTGCAGGAGAGGTCAACCTTTTTTTTTTTTTTTTTTTGTCAATCTTTACCTTTCTGCACAGTATCCTCTCACTCCATTCCCATGCACTTGTTACTTCTGTAGCTGAAAACGTGATCCTGTCTTTTCCTTTGCAATGTGGCAAAAAACAGAATGAGTTAAGAAGTTCACTTCGTCCCTGTACTCACCATTCTCTTAGATACACGACTCCATGCTGAGCAGGTCCTTTTCATCTCCAGTAAATAATCTGCTTTTTCTTCAGCATCTTTCTCAAAGCGACCATTTATCCACTTAGATCTGGCATCCTTTCTTCCCAGATTATTTTCTCACTGATAATACACATTCATGACGCTTATGGCACCTTTTGAACTGAAGGTATTTTTGTTTTTTGTCTAATGATCCACATCATAACTGCTGAGTGCAGCTATTTATATTACTCCATTTCTTTATTTTCTTAAAATTTGTCCTTTAAAATCAGAGTCCTTAAGTACAGACCTACTTTTGGTTTATCCTTCTATTAATCTAGACTGGCCTAACTTCCGATTCCCTGGATTATCTTCTATAACCTGACCTTCTGTGTCTGTGGTACTTTTTAAATCAACCAATTTTAAAAATAACCCAAAACAAAACCTGATAAAACTTGAAAAATGCATCACCTTTTGTTGTGATTCTGGACTGTTTGGTGAAGAAGATCATGCAGTTTTACATTTAGAGATATCCAGAGACGCTAGTAAGAACATTTGTTCGCCGTCTGTCTGGGCAGTGAATGTTTCCTACAGTGACTTTTCATGAGGACAGGATTTGTCTTTTTGACAGCATTATAGTGACTTTTGGTCATACTCGTAGGAGGGCCTCGGTATAAGCACCATATATTTTGTTTCCCCAAGGGATTTTAATAGAACAGATACTTTTATCTAGCTTTGTATTTCTCTTTAGTTCACTAAATTGTGACCATCTGACGCTTCTCACCCGTCTGTACTTTTGTTTCATTGTTTGGTGTGATGCATCTCCCTTGGTGTCTGGTCCCAGTCGCTCCCCGCCGTATTTCTGTCACTCCTCCAGCACCCGTTCCTGCCCTGCACGGGCAGTCGGGGCTGCTCTGTGCTGTTGTCCAGCTCCCAGCATTTGTTCACAGGCGTTTCCCCCCGCTCTGCCCCTGCACACCGTGAACGCTGCGGGCTCCCGCGTGTCGCCGTGCTTGGGGCAGCTGGAAGGGGCCAGCCAGGAGCCCGGGCAGGCGGCGGCTGGTGGGTAACCTCTTCACTGCTGCTCAGTTGACCATGACCTGTCCAGATGGGCCATGGTCTGCCACCCACTGTACCGCCTGCCCGGCTGCTGTTCCCATCCCTGTTGGTGCTTCCATTCTCCATGTTCATCCACCCACTGACAGCTCGTGCGCAGCCCTTAGCCGCCTGCAAAGAGACGTTCTCGCAGCCCAGCCTGATGTCTCGTCTGCTGCGGGCAGTATGAAGAACCCCACCATTGGGAGACATTTGGAGAAGAGCAGCAGCGACAGCTGGGACGCTTGAGGGATCCATTTGGGGGAAGATTGAAAATTTGAGGTTTAATCAAGCACTGCGCACGGCAGAGAGTGTTTGCAGATCATCCAAGGGTTGTTTGCAAGTCGTCAAAGGGTTATGTGCGTCTGAAAGGTGAAGAGCGGGGAGGAGCAGGAATCATGTGGGATGAGCCAAGGGGTAGAACGAGGAGAAATGGAATTAAGTCAATCAGAGGTGATATTTGGGGTGAAATATGGCAAAACATGGCTAAGATTCTTAGGTTTCTCGCCACCCTTTTTCTCTGATAAAACTTGCAAAGCAAAATATAAAATGTTAAGCACTGACGGATGTGCTGGACTGCAGTTTTAACAGGCTGTTACCAGGCTGGCAATGCATGCGAGTCTCAAGTGACTCTGGCAAGACTGAATTTCCCAGAAAGTATCCGCTCCTAAATAGGGCTTGTTCTCTTTTCCTAGACAGAAGCAGTTCGTTAGACGGCACTCTGCAGGGACCAGGCCGGGGTACAAAGCGATATTCCCAAGATTCCCCTCCATACAGTGCTCCTCTCTCCCCCAAGTTACCAAAGAATGACCGTCACCCTTTGGAAGGTGAGCACAGCGTCTCTTCCCAAAGCTGGCTGTTTAGAGTGACTTGTAACGGATACAGCAGGTTTAGATTTGCCATGCCGAATTGAGCCCTGGGTTTAAGAAGGCCACTTTGCTTTGTCTCTGGCATGGGTCGGTGCTTGGAGTTTCAGAGAGAAGTGAAGAAACCGCTCTATGCCAAGACAGGTTCCCCAAGCAGTTGTGTAATGCACGTGGAACGCAGGGAGAATTCCTTTTAACCCTGATAGTCATCATCTAATACCATATAATCTGGGATTTATTTACCCGTGTTTTAGCTTCCATTGCTATGCGTGGTATTAGCAGTCATAAAACTGCCCAGTTGCTTCAGTCAATCTTCCCCTGAATTTTTCCCTGATGGTTTGCAGCAGTGTATTGTACAGATGCTGCATGCAGCTGCACGGCCAAGAACCTGCTGCCCTTTCCCAGGATCCCATCTTGTTCCTCCCAATCCATCCTAAATAGCAGGGAGGGTCTCACTGGCCTGTGCTCCACCAGCTAAACCAGATCAAATCGCATCGCACAGTGCTGCTGCTTCCTGCAGTGTCCGTTGGGCAACGCTGGTGCACATCTGCTGTACCACGTTCTCAAAAGCAATTGCAGAAGTGTCCTCTTTGGTGTGTGGTCCCCTTGCATGTGCAGGTGGGAGATTTCCAGGGGTCCAGGCAGCTAGAGGACTGCCTGAGCAGGAGTCTTCAATAAATACACTTCCACCTTCCCTTTTGTTTTGAACTGCAAACAGTCCATAATGCAGCCTGGAGATTTAGCCTTACGGAAGCCTTTTAATTAATTGATGGTGAAATCTGCCAAGGTGATAGTCTCAATTCTTTGTAATATGTCCCTGAAAAATTGCTGGAGACTCTTGGCTGGGCTCACAGTTCGGTGGCTTTGTGCTCTGTGTCTGTGCCTTTAGAAGGCCCATTTCCCTGGTTCGTGCCGTTTGCTGGGCTTGGGCTGTTGAGCCCAGAGTTGAGAGTGCGCAGCCTCCCACACACTCTGGTGTCATTTTAGTCTCCATCCATCACTGTGCCCTGTGCTTTTCAGATTTACTGACCCCATATCTAAGCACAGCTGATCTGAACTGGCACCCTGTGATGGACAGTTTCTAGTGACCTTAGTATCTACTGTGATTAAAACTGTAGGTTTGTCACATAGCTGAAGTGAAGAACAAGGTGGCCTGTGGGAGTCTCTCATCTATTCCAGTGTATTGACAAGTCAAAAATTGTTCCCTGAGGCCCAGTCTATTTCTCACCTCTAGACACACGTCCTTGCTGGTCTCCTTGATATTCTCTAATACATCAGCTGCTGCACTTGGGTGACCATTAGCAAAGCCTGTCAGCTCCTCCTCTACCAGCAGGCAGAACGTGAAGTGTTCAGCCTGTTCGTGAAGCGCGGTGGTGTGCTCTAAAGATTAAGGTGGTGAATACTGTACACTCTCTGTATTGTCAGTGAAGACAGAAGGCTTCCATCATGGGCAATTCAAAGGAGAAACCTATGTTAGGTTGTCTACAAGATTGATTCTTAGGCTGCTTCAAAGTCTATTCAGTTATCTCTTGGCCTTTGAATGGGTCATGCCATCTGGATGCCCGGAATACTCCAGCTTCTTCTGTAGAAGTAGAGACAAGTGGGCAGAAAGTGTGCCTCCAGGTGACAGTGATGATCATGTTGCTGTGTGAACTTCCTACAGTAACTTGTTCTGTTCTTCTTCAGTTCTTGGTCCAAGGAGAGGGTGTACAGGGCAGGGGAAGATGAGGTACAGTTCCAAATTCCATCTAGAAATTCATTTTTATCCCACAGCTAAAAGCCTGTTCATCCTCTTCCACCATGAAATTTAAGTACAAACAGAAATATTTGCATTTCAGAGGATATATTTTAAGAATATGAGCTTGAAATACTCAGATGTTGAATATTTCTTGAGCAAGGACGTACATCTTCTCATGGTGATGAACTCTCCCAGCAGAGCACATTCTGGCTTCAGCAGTGTGATAGACAACAGTACCTGCAATTTGCCAAATTGAAGGCAGTGGGAAGTCTTTGTTCATCATGCCTTTGGCAAGAAGTCAGAAAGATGAGGAGGGGATCTCACTTCTTACATTGTTTTTCGTCTTGTATCCAGTGGCATTTATGTAGCTTTTTGCTAAGAAGCTGCAGTTCCAGCACAGTGGGGACCTGCTTTTCCAAGACTATAATTTTTTGGAAACAGTGGGTGTTTAGTAGTTGTGCAAATCAGATTTATGCTTGTGGCCAAACTCCATCTTTTAGCAGTAAAGCAACACTCTTTAATCTATAGCACTATTTGTTTAATTAAACTTTAATTATCTGCTCCCTGCCTCTCCGCCACTAATCGTGGCATGTTTTCCTACAATGCTCTAAATGCAAGCCTTTATTTAAAACTAGCAGTTTGTATAAGAAAATCTACCTAAGAATTAACCACCTCCTTCTCACTCCAAAGCTAGTTATCAAGGACAGAAGGATTCTGGTTCGTGTATATGCCTGAACACAGTGCTCTGCCACTTCCAGAAGCATGTTGTCTTCTGCTGCAGATGATTCACAGGGCTAGTAATCATTCCCCTCTTGTCTTGTATCCTTCTCCCCTTTCCGGAGGTATCATTCATCTGAGTAGTTCTCTGTGTGTTTGCATTTTTAAGAAAATCCTTAATCTCTTTTGCATTGACCCTACCGGGAAGGCTCCAGCTCTGCTGCAATATTTACAGCACAACCAGGCACTCACCAGTCCAGAGATGGGTAACCTGAGGACGAACATGCAGCTTCAATTCTACCTCTTGGGCAAAGCAAAGTAGTGCTCCCTGGTTGTATGGCCCCGTCCTCTTCTTCAGATGTATCATCATAAGCATGTGTGAGAACATGATCACATATTTGTAGAAAGCATCACAGTGCATTCACATCAGAGTAACGACAGTGTGTTAATTGTTAAATACTTTCTGAGGGTGAGTTTTGTCTCCGTAGCATTGCACCGACATGAACTTGTGCATGTGGTCTCCCACCCTCCCAAGCTGTAGTCTTCACTAGCTGAGCCCAGAACTTCCTTCTGCTGCCTCAGATCCCCTCTGTGTGAGCTTTGGGATCTTCATGAGCAGTTAGACACGCACACTTTCCTGACCCAGCCCATCTGGGGTGAGTGTCCCAGGGCTTCCTGGCAAGTTGAAGCTGTGCATCACCTCACAGAGGGTGCTGGGCCTCCTTGGAAGATGGAGATGTGCAGCACAGACCTGTTCCCCTGCCCACAGCCATTGTCCCGTTACAAAGCATCCCAGCCAGTGCACAGGGCTGTGCCCACTGACCCCTCTCATGCTTCTGCACTTTCCTGTGAGTCAGACATCAGCACAGTTGTTTAATGGGAAGTGGTTTGGGTTTTAAGAAAAACGGTCGTGTTGGCAAGGAGACCAAATGTAGTTGATGTGAAGAAGGTCCTCTGGGGGTGCCACTGGTGTAAGTCGCATCCACTGTGTGGGCCTGTCTGGGCCTGGGCCAGTTAATCTCTATCCACCCCTGGGCCGGAGCAGCCAGCTCAGTGCTGGGTTTGCATCCAGTCTTGTGCTGAAATGGGATGCTGGGAAAGCATCCAAAGTTATTCAGGAATAGTTATGAGTCAGAAAGCCTTCTTTTATGCATAGAGAACAGGTGAAAACACACCTACCCACGCAGGAAGCTAGTGACATGCGGGCCAGCACACAGCACGAGTCACCAGGAGAGTCTTCACACCAGTACTGTTGGTACATGAGATTTCAAGCATGTGCTGCTGCTTTCTGAGAGCATCCCAGAGACCTAAGAAGCAAAGAAAGGCAGAAATGGATCAAGTGCAGAGTAACGTAGCCCACGAGATGGAATGTTGCAGTAACGCAGATGATAACCTCACATCTACTTCACTGAATTCCCCCCCAAAAAAGGCAAGAGGGATGCTTCCACTTTGTAACCTTATGAGATGAAGCCAGGGGAGGTATGGGCTGGCTGCCTCCACCTGAATTCACCTCTTGAGATCTCTGCTCAAACACAGATGGCAGAAGCACTGAAACCAGAGGATCCCAGTTCACAGAATAGTTCCACAGTTCATAGACACCAAAGAAAATAACGTGCCTCCAAGAGAGGTGGCCCCAGTTGGTGGGGCCCAGCCTCTGCAACACTCAGATACTGCTTTGGGCTCTGGCAAGCTGCACCTCCCTCCAGTGGAGCACGGCAGCATCAGCCTAGCAAGAAAGTTTGGGAAGCTTTCAACAGTTTTTGGGTCTCATGGGCTGCCACATCGACTCTGCACCCTCACCACCATCCCAGTTCAGCACAACCTCACTGTGCTGGCTTCTCACCTGCTGCTCCTGTGGTCTGGGAAGTCCCAGGGAAGAAACCCAGGGCCTGGCTGGGGCAGTTGCTCAGGTTTCTTCATCCTTGTCACCTGCTGTGGTGCTGGAGTGACAGCAGCTTGGGACTGGGAGCTGCTCTCAGGGTCTCTACAGCTGCTGGTAGAGAAGCTTCAGCTCCCAGTCAGATGTGGTGGCTCAGCCTAGAGTGTGCAGGCAATACCCCTTGTTGTAGGCACTGCTTTCTTCTTCGGCTGTATGAACTTACCAGGTATTTCATAATAAAAAACACAGATATTTGAGGATGACTCAGGAAGCATCGAGTCCACTTAGACTGAGACTAGGTTGTGCGTGCTGTAGTAAAATCTACAAACACGTGGTCCTAGGATGAAGCTGTCATGGTGTAACAACAAAGGGGGATCTTGTGGGCTCCACCATACCATTTAGCACCCCAGATAATTTTCTCAGCCCCTCCATCTTAATGCTGCTATTGACAGCTGAAAATTAAATGTGTTTCTGGAAGAGAATGTGAGGAAGCCAGACTCGCACTGGGACCCCTACCTGGGGAGAGCCCTCTGCCCTGTCCCTCCTGCTCATGTCCCAGCAAAGGGTGTTGGTCACCAACTTGGTTAGGAATGAAAAAGGGCCCAGCAGGAGGTCAGGAGGGGGGAGCAGCAAGCAGGTCACCAGCACTTTGCGTTTGGGGGCCAGAGGATCAGCACGGTGTGAGCGCGCTGCCGGGCTGTGACAGTGCACCTGAGCTGCTCCGAGGAGCCTGCTGCTCCCTCCTGCTCTGCACGTGTGCTGCTCTCCAGGCTACAGCGTGAGTCTTGCTAAATATTCCCCACAATCCCAACCTCCTGGCCCGTCACCCTGCGCGCTAACGCCAGTGATGTGCGGCACGTGTCCCCCCTGGGGAGCCTCCTCTCCCCGCTCAGGGCTGTTGGCCTCGGGCAGCCAGCACTGCGGTGCCCCGCGCCCGTGGAAGGGCCTCTGGAAGCCGTCAGGGCACGGGACTGCAACCCTGAGCTGGTGCTGGCATTAACAGCGCGGTTGTCGCTCCGGCCTGGGTACCGACCACTGTCGCTGCTAACTGGTTAGACTGGCAATGACCAGGCGGATGCGAGGCTGCAGCGCTTTAGCAGGGCCTGTTTTAATGTCTGCGCTTCCGAGGAGGCCACCGCCTGGGTGGCTCGGCCCTGCTCCCGCGGCCGCGCGCTGCCTGTGCCGCGGTTCTGCTTTGTGCCGCCAAGCGGTACCTTCGGGCTGCGTGGCGTTCGGGTGCACTGACTGCAGCTTGGTGCATTCCAGGTGAAACCTTTGTTCTGGGAGATGGCCTCCCAGGGCCCTTGGAGCCTCGCCTGGACCCCATGGACTCTGCCTTGAACTCTGTCAATTCATCCAGCCACAGCAGGAGCTCCAGAGACTATCGCCTGCAAGGATACAGGCACCTGCACCAACCCTCTAGCCTCACCCAGGGCAGTACCTCTGCCTTGCGTAGGCTTAGCTCTGGGGGTAAGAGAGTTAAGAAGCCAGCCCGCCGATTGTAAATTTGGCAATAAAGGGCTTTTCTAACTCCAGTTACACCTTTCTAACTTCAGCAAGTACCAGAGACTGGCCTCTACACTGTTAAACAGGTAGTCTGTTAGGTTTAACGGTAGCTCTAGAGACATGGCAGAGGGGTGGGTGGAAATGCGGAGAGGTGATGCTTGCAGGGTCCCTTGTTTGGTGTGGTGATTAGGTAGACCTGGAGTCAGTGGAGAGGAAGGGGTAGGCAGGAGCTGAACTTGCAAGCACGGGCAGGGGACTGTCAAAGTGATAAAGGGGTGTCTGAGTCCATGAGGATGGATCAGGAATGGCCAGGGAGTCGAGAACTGCCTGATGAGGCTGGGAGCAGGGGGGTGGCCAGGGGGACCGGCGGATGTGTGACCGGCACTTGTCTGTGTGGAGGGACAGGGGCTGGAGAGCTGTTCGCTGCAGTAAATCAGCACGTGTCAACTCGGGTGTT